>NW_027256882.1:54928692-55528692 GCF_029215685.1 Pituophis catenifer annectens
TTCACTATTTTATGCACTTTTACCAATAAAACCTATCCTTATCCCTCTAAGTGATTCATTGCAGTGTGCTAAGCCACAGTGTGGTCTCTTTGTTTATCTTAATTTATTATGTAAACTCAGATGCAATGGTGTGTAAAACATGTTTTACGAATTAGCACTATGTGTGAAATGAATCACTGTGGCTTATTTGATAGTTGTCAAAATAAGTTTAGATTTTAACATAATGTGTGCACCAGTACACTGAGTAGCACTACTCTATAATATTCCTGTTATCTCTGAAGCATGAATAAGGCTCTTTTCTTGTGTACATATTTGTGCTCGTGTTACAGGTAAGCATACTCAAGCAGTACAGACTGTCTAATACATATATTACTGGATATACCTTTGATAAGTATATACTCTGACTAACTTAAAAACAAAATGTAGTTTCTACTTCAGATGATTCATCTGGGACACAATTAAATGTCTCTACAAAATTACTATCTTTTTCCTTTTATGTAGTGGCAAATCCTAAAGGGTAGCTGGCTTCCCCACTGACTAGCTTGTGGGAAGCTGTCAGGGAGCATTGGAAATTATGAACCTGTGAGTGCAGTTGATTGCATAAAGCAGTGGTTGTACAGTGGTGCTGAAACGGCCAGAGTTTTGCCAGATTTCAATCCCACTGGAGTAATGGATCCTGGATTTTGGATGCATGCTGTAAATTAGTCCATTTGAGGGGGTCATAGTTCAAAAAAAAATGCTGTCCTATGATGCACTATTTTGCCCAATTGAAGATTGCAAACAGATACAACAGTTTTAGTAGTATATTGGCTTAGTAGTGACCCATTGGCTAATCATTTCAGAGATATTTCCTTACCTAAACAGAGAAAGTAACTGGTTGCTGCTGAGTGGGGGAGGGACCAAGGGAAGGATTGCTTGAGTGGTCAGAAAGCTATCAGAGTACAATTAAAAATGAAGATAAAATGAACAGTTCTGAAGCAGCAGTGCTGAAATAGCCACAAATCCCATTACTTAGACAGTTTTACATTTCTAATATGGGTTACGTGTATGTCTCTGAATCATTATAATTTTGTTAAGTCATTCAAGGTAATAGTACAAAAGAAGACCAAAAAGACGCCACTTCCAAAAGGAAACTTTTCTTTTTGAAGATAGACTATTTCTGCACGAGAACCTTGATGGTGCAAGATAGTTCTTGCAAATACTAATTAAGTTATCAACAATGTGACAAAAGGAATCAGCACAACCTGCAGCCCAATTTCAAAAACCTGCAGCAAATGTTCTGGCAAGAGTGATATGTCAGGCTGCTGGAGTGACAGACAGACCAAAATAAGGAGAGCCCACAGTTCAAATTCTCCCTGTTGTCCTTTGTCTGCTTATCACTAGTTTGCAGTTCCCCAATTATTCCAGAAGGAAGGACAACAAGTCACTTCCAACCTATGTAGGTTGCCAGTTATTCCAGAGATTGCCTTAGTTGTTGCTGTTATTGTTTTAAAATCCAGATCAGCAGAAGGTGAAACAAGTTCAGACAAGGGTTTCATCACCGTATGGATCTGATTCCTTTTAGATTAGCCCAGCTGCTTTCTTTGAACAGTTTCCCATTTTTTTTTCTCAACTAAAATGAATAAATGAATGTCGCTACTGAGTTTATGGCCACCTGTATTTATCGTTTATATAACACATCTGATAGCATGCTTTGCAAGTTGAAGAATTTAGAAAACACACACTGTTTCAATTTGATGGGGAAGTTCCTGACTTCTAATTAAGCTGCAACAAGAGTCTGCAGGATATAGTTTTACACAAACGTTTTCCTCTTACAGACTGTGTTTATCACCCAAATAATGATACCCCTCTCACACTCCTTTCTACTTGTCACCCATCAGGAATTCATTACGTTGTCTGTGTTATGGTACACCAGACAGCAGTTATCTCTGTAGTCCATGGGCTATAATACAAACCCAATGTGTCATCTATTTAAAGAAAATACAGTCTCTCCTGGGAGCAATTGAATGAACTTTCGGGAAGGAAAAAAAAAAAGGCAAGGCTTGAATACTGGGAACAAAAAAAGAAATGTTAAGTAAGTACAGTATATTTGGCTTCATCTGAATTCCACCATTGAGATACATGTTCTCAGACAAACAAAGATGGAAAGATTTTCATTCAGTCTTTTCCCTCCAAGAATGGAAAGACTGTTCAAGCTACAAATTCGGGGTGCAACTTAAAGAGGAACCCCTAAAGGAAACAGATGGAGATGCATCTTAATGGATTTGCTCCCTAAGGCTGTGTCACCATGCCCCTTAAAATGGTTTCCAGCTTCAGCAAGCAGCCCTGTAAATCAGGGGTCTTCAACCTTGGCAACTTTAAGTCTTAAAGTTGCCAAGGTTGGAGACCCCTGCTGTAAACAACATAGTGATGAAAACTCACACTACTTGGGTTGGGATAGAACCTTTGATCCACAGACTTTTGAGTAGGCTTCCCTTACAAGATATGGGCATGTCGTTTCCGGCAACAGATTTTGTTAAAAAATAATGGGGGATAAGCAAAAGGAAATTTTGTGTTGCTCGACATTAATCCAAGCCAGAGAAGAATATCCATTTCAGCAAAAAAGCTCCAACCAGAGACTGAAACTTCAGCATATTTGTAAGGTAACCTTGATTTACTATCTGTGAACTCCTCCCTCAATAGAAGAAGAGCAGATTTATTTTTAAGCGCACCTTGAGATTTACAATCTGAACTGCAAGGAATCTGAATTGCTAGCAAAAGTAAGTATTAACAGAAAATAAATCTGTGATTCCAAAGCAAGCACTGAAGTGCTGGTTTTGCTATTACTGTTCCAAATGGGAGTAGATTTTCTCTTCATCTCCAAAGTTACTTGGGCTCCACCTCCATGCAGAGAAGGTTTCCTCCACTGTCCTTGCTTGTTTAAATCTGCCCCTTTCAGATTTGTATTGACCTGTTTTGCTTTAACTTTTCCCTGCTTCCCTGCCTCAGCCCCCTTCATCCTGTTGAAGCACAAAGTCTGGCATCTATTGACAGGCATGTCATGCCAATTTCCCTTCACAAGTGAAACAGGGAAATGAAAAAGAGAAGCCAGAGAGAACTCCAGCTGTCTTGGCTCTTCTGTTTGTTTATATACAGACAAGTGCTTGAGAGAAAAGGGACTCCAGTTGTACGAACTTTAGTAAAAGTATCCAAACAACATTGGACAAATGAGCAAGTGCTTTATCTGTTTTGGCAACAGGACAGACATGAGCCACATCAGTGATATCCTCTTTTTATTGTAAGACGAAGTACAAGACATGCTTTGCATGTAAAGTCCAGCCATCAAATTGTTTGCTAGAAAGATCTCTCACCAGCCGCAGGAACAGGACCTAGGTCAGTGATGGTTAACCTTTTTGGTGCCTAGTGCCCAAAGAGTGCACATGTGCGAATGCATGCAAGCATGCCTGAACCCTCAAAATACGATGTGCATGCATCCCCGCACATGCGTCCCGCCCGCACATGTGCCCCCCATGCGCCCTGGCTCCGAGCCCTATTTTGGCTTCCAGGTTGGCCCAAAATGGGGTGTGTAGGGGCACATGCGTGCTAACCCCCAAAATGCAATGCGAGCTCCCCCCTGCATCCGCTCCCCTGCATGCATGTATGCATCCCCACATGCGCCCCGACCCCCTGCATGCACAGCAGAGACCTGAAGACCAGATGGCTGGCAGGAAGCGTGCGCGCAAGTGCAGTAGAGCTGGGCTGGGGCGACGGCTGGCATGCCCGCAGAGAGGGCTTTGCGTGCCACCTGTGGCACATGTGCCATAAGTTCACCATTACGAACCTAGGTGAAGCTCAGCAGATATACCTCTTGAATATTTTCATGTTCCTGGCTTCTTTAAATGTAACAGCTTGCATGGCATAGGTTAACATCCTATGCAGAATTAAGATGGATTTAATACTGATAAGGAACATTTCTCCTAAACTACTTATAAGAACACAAAACTTCCTGCTGGATCAGGCCAAAGGTTTATAAATCAAGCATTCAGGTCCCACGATGGCTTCAAATACAATGCAATGCAATAGCACTTCCTGCTCACGTTCCCTAGTACCTGACATTGAGAAGTGTTCTGCTTCTGATGCTGGAGTAAGTATAAAGTCAGACTGAGTAGAAACTACTGATATTATGCAGCCATGATTTATTTTTATTTTGGAAAGTGGGCAGGCAAGATCACGCTTACCAGCTGCATGCTTCCAAGCTACGTAGAAAGTCAGAAGAGGTAATCTACAAGTAACACCTAAGAGTTTTTACTCTCAGAATATATAATGTAGGAACCTGGCAGATTTACAGGGTTCAGCACTGTACAATCTATTATGACCCCTCCTCCTTAAGGAACACAAGAACCTGTTTCGAAATCAGTTTAATAAGTAACCCATGAGAAATCTGTGTAATAAACAGCTCATTCAAAACACTCCAAACAAAACACACTTTCCCTTACATTCACAGCACAATTTATTATATCAAACCATTGTAGCAGATCAATAAAAGGGCCCTACAGTCCAACATTACACTATGGGAAGATCACTTCCTGCCTTTCCTTCCCTGAATATTGTATTACAGGGGTCTCCACACCATGGCTGGCTGAGGAATTCTGGGAGTTGAAGTCCACAAGTCTTAAAGTTGCCAAGTTTGGAGACTCCTGATATATTAGAATATTTTTCTCCCGTCTTCTCCAGAGGATTCCTTATGGTTTAGCAAATCCTCGCTTCCACTTCTTTTTGGGTAGTGCTATTTGGATTATAGCAAGCTCTACAATGAGACAGTGAGATCTGCTACTTCTATATATGGCATTAGGTGCCTACTAAATTTGTTTTAGTTCTTTTCTGTTTAGAAGGTGGTGGTTAATGAGATCTCAACAATTCCATTTTATGCTGCAACAGGGCACATAAAACAATGCCTGCTTTACTTTGTATAAAATTATTCCGTGAGGGTCAGAGGAAGGTCTTGGTGCTATGAGGTAGATTTTTTCCCAAACGTAGTAGTGTTTTAAAAGTTTGGTTTACTAGTGAAGTTCAATCTACAATGCCCATCTCCTTTCCCTTTCTTCTATGACTGTATATCCTCTTTTTTAAAATTGTTTTGATTGGCTGTTAAAAGCTGCTTAAGCACATGGCTGTCGTGCTGACACTAGCCATAAATGATCTGTAAAAAGACCTCATCTTTTCCATCCCATTCAAAGCTCCTCTGGCAAATGTCACTTGGCACACTTTAAGAGAGTCTGAATAGTATTCTTCTAAAACTACTGCACTGCTGCCAGGTTTTTTTTTTCCAGCTTGAATCTACTACAAAGCATTCAAGGACGGAAACATGTCCTTAGCCTTTAAAACAAGATTTGCTTTCTCTTCTAAAACACTGACAGTATGTTCCCTCAGGCATGACTGTCTCCTTAACAGCATGTTAATATCCTTGTGGCTGCAACAACACTAGTTGATATCTCGCTATAAACTATCACTCTGTCCTGACCACAAACATAGAAATAGATTTATAACTTGGATACTAATTTAAAAACATCAGATCCATTTAAAAATTGTCCTTAATGTCAATACAGGTCTCTGCTGGTGGTAATAACTGTATTTAGAAATGTTGGTCCACAATATTTCTCCTCAGTGTTATCTTGAAAAAAAAATGCTTATTTGTGTAGACATTTTAAAACATGATTTGTATATTCATATCTTTGCCTTAAATTTATTTTTATTTTTATGTAGTTTTGTAGTTTTATTACTTATTAAATGTATATGACACCCATCTCAACCGTTGGGTGACTCTGGACTGCTAATTATTAATGATTAAATAATAACTATCATTTTTCCATGTTTAGTGTTTATTTCTTTTGTGTAAACTTAGTATTCCTGGGTAGGATGAAAGATAAGTGAGAATACTTTTCATAACAATTAAATAAAGAAGAATGAACATGCCTAGCAAAATGCCTGATCACTGTTACCAGAACAAACAGCTCAAGCTATAATGTATGAACTTTTTAAAAAAATGCACTATGCTTTTCTACCAATATTATACTCAGAGTTAAAAGCCCTTTCCTAGACAGGGATGCCCTTCATACGGTCACTCATGCTCTCATTATCTCTCGGTTGGATTACTGCAATGCCCTCTACATAGGGCTGCCCTTGGGGTGCACCCGGAGGCTCCAGCTGGTCCAGAATGCGGCTGCGCGGGTTGTTATGAGAGCTTCCCGTTACTCCCGTGTAACACCACTCCTGCGTGAGCTGCACTGGTTGCTGGTGGTCCTTCGGATCCGCTTCAAGGTGGTGGTGCTTACCTATAAAGCCCTTCATGACATGGGCCCGGGGTACTTGCAGGACCACCTCCTACCGGCCTCCCACCATCCACTGCGCTCACATAGGATTGCCCTCCTCTGGGTGCCATCGGCCAGAGAATGTCGGCTGATGGCGCCCAGGATGAGGGCATTCTCTGTGGTCGTACCAACCCTCTGAAATGAGTTACCCACTGGGCTCCGGACGGCCGCTGACCTCCGCACTTTCCGTGGCGACCTGAAGACATGGCTTTTTCAGCAAATTCCCTGATCTGCCGGGAGTTTTAATTGCTTGGGGATTTTAAATTGGATTATTTTAATATCATTTTATTGTCGTGTTGTTTTATCATGTGAGCCGCCCCGAGTCCTATGGGAGAAGGACGGCATATAAATACGATAAATAAATAAATAATAAATAATAAAAACAGTTTTGCTTATGTGAGGACATAACTTCATCAAAATGGGGTTGGGACGAAAATGCATAGAATTTTATCAATATTCAATTCAAGCTGGGTTTTTTTTACACAATAAACTTACATTGGAACTTTTATTTCTGAGTTGTCGTTTATTTGTTGTTTTTGTTAGTTGCGAAGTCGTGTCTGACCCATCACGACCCCATGGACAACATTCCTCCAGGCCTTCCTGTTCTCTACCATTCTCTGGAGTCCATTTAAGCTCACGCCTACTGCTTCAGTGACTCCATCCAGCCACCTCGTTCTCTGTCATCCCCTTCTTCTTTTGCCCTCAATCGTTCCCAGCATTAGGCTCTTCTCCAGTGAGTCCTTCCTCCTCATTAGGTGGCCAAAGTATTTGAGTTTCATCTTCAGGATCTGGCCTTCTAAAGAGTAGTCAGGGTTGATCTCCTTCAGGACTGACTACATTATTTGAGATTTCTCCAATGAGTACTGTCCTAATCACATGGATAAAGCCCCATCATTCACACATAGCACAAACTGAAAGATTAAGCAAATCTTGGGGCAAAGATTATCTAATCCTCAGTGGATAACTCTGATATACTATAGTAAAATAAATTCCAAAACAGAGTTACTTCTCCCTAAACAAAACCTGCTTGCTAAAATATATGAAGGTTTGGAATTTTTGTTTTGACAGCACCTGGTTTCAAGATGGCAATTCCATTTTCCTCAGGCTTGACATTACAGAGTTTGATGATTAGCACATCAGACATGTGCTTCTCCCAGCTGCTTCTTGGCCAACTGTTTCAATGTTTTTATCAACCACACAATCAATGCTGGTATTGTTTTGCCGGAACTCAGCTATCTCATGAACGTTTGCTGTATCCCTGATGATGATAAGGGGAACTACTAGCTTCGAAAGAGGGGGAAGGGAAATAAGGTTTAGGTTTATTTTATTTATTAAATTTAAATTCCTCCCATCTCTCCTACAAGGTTTACAAGGTTTAGCTTGATTAATTAGTTACATTAACTGATTATGCCTACAATGTTACCTAAATTAATTAAAGTACTCTGGATGTTTAACAGTACATAAAACTGGAAGTAGTTTTTCTTCTTCTTTCAAAAAGCCTTCAAGTTCTCATGGTACAATTCCATCTATTTCTGTATAGAAATGTACAGAATATTTGTTATTTCTGTAATAAAGGAGAAATCCATAGTGGACTAGTAAAAAAAATCTATTTCAGATTAGTTAACATTTACTAACTACCAAGCTAACTACAAGATTAGTTAACTTAGTAGTTAACAAACTTGCTTATTTTGGTCAAAAGAAGCAAATAATAAAAGGCTCCCTATTTCATTGGTCCATTGTAGAGAAAAATCTGCTCATTCTATTTCACCAGGTATCACTTCCTGGGGCAGTATTAGGTTGTGTGTGAAACCCAGCAAATAGTGGTCGGCAAGTAAATATAAGGGGATGTGGCACTGGTGGGATTCAAATTTTTTTACTACCGGTTCTTTGGCCATGGCTTGGTGGGCGTGGCATGATTTGGTGGGTGTGGCAGGGAAAGGATACTGTAAAATCTCCATTCCCATCCCACTCCAGGGGAAGGTTACTGCAAAATCCCCATTTTCTCCCAATCAGCTGGGTCTCGAGAGGCAGAGAATAGATGGGGGCGGGGCCAGTCAGAGGTGGTATTTACCGGTTCCCCGAACTACTCAAAATTTCTGCTCCCAGTTCTCCAGAACTGGTTAGAACCTGCTGAATACCACCTCTAGGATGTGGCCATCACAATGTACAGTAGGCAACTAGAGTAGCAGCATTTGCCAACAAACAAGTGAAAGTCAGTAGGCAGACAAGAGCAGACAACACAGTCATGTTTGTACCAGTAATAGTTGAAAAACGTTATTTGGATATGGAATAAGAAAAGGATAAAGTCTGCCTTCCTGGTAAAGCCAGTGAATGATGTCACATATTTCTCTCTTCCAGAGAACAGTAGGCAGACCTTCCTTGCATTAGGATATGGGGGACATGCAAATGAGCCTTAAATATATTGACATTTTAACTGAACGCATCCTTGAATCAAGGTCTGTATAATTTTTTTTCTAAAAAAATACCATGCCTGAAAAATGAATGCAGCACATCTACATAAATAAAGGAATTTGATTCTTAACACAAGTGGCCTGCACCTGCTGTTTCATACATATGCTAGCAACTTCCTTGGGACAGCTTGACACATGGCAGTGACCTTGCTTTAGCTCTGGTAAATGATGCAGGAGTTTCCTCAATGTCTACAAATGTCCCAAGTTGACGTTAAACAGCTGCCTGAACTTGACATTGCCAATTCCACAGTTTAAGAGGAAACTAACGCAAAGATGTATTTTCCCTCACCAGAGCAACACATTGAACATGTTGCAGCAACTGCTACTGATCTCAGAGAATAATCACCTTTAAATAATTCAGTTCTCTCGTCTTCATTTTCTGGAGTTCTCATCCTGCACATTTGCCTATAAAGCTTCTCAGATGTAATTAATACGTACTGTATAATTGAGTCAATTCTGTGTGAAAGTACTTAAGGTCTAGACTATCAATAAAATAATTACTGGTCTCAAAGATGTCTCAGTACAGTTTAGACTTCGTATCTAATTAAGACAGCTGCTCCTTTAAACTTAGCAAATTAAATGTCTTGCCAACTCACAATATACATGTAATATTCTGCATGATGACGCCTTCAACACACTTCAGATCCTTTCATGGATAAAATCAGATTAACAATTAAGAATTCTAATCTGTGATTAATTAATCTTTATCAGTTTGAAACCTTCATGGTTTCATCCCTATTTGTAAGAATCACCACCCTTAATCATTTCTTGCATTCTGTTACAAAAGAGCAGCAACTGCTTAATTAACACACTTAAAAGTAGATATTTTGGCGCCAGACGTACTGATATAATACACCTGATAGCTGTAAGCTATGAAGGATGTGTGCTGATCCAGATGATGATCCAAGCTAACCTAATAATAGATTGGATATGTTCACACAACATACTAAATCACACACTAGCCAGCCACAGGCGGTATTTAATTTATGGTTCAGTGAATCATGCAAAAACCCAAGCAACTGGCCCAGATAATTCTGAAGACCATGTGCGAACATGATCACCAAGTGATTAGCAGTGTTAACACAAGTTATTGATAAACTGATTAGAAGAAAGCTATGAAACACCAGTTTCACCTTTGCTAACTGCAAAGTACAGGTGGTCCTCAACTTATGACCACAATTGAGCCCAAAATTCCTGTTAAGTGAATTTTTCCCATTTGATGACCTTTCATGCCACAGTTGTTAAGTGAATCACTGCAGTTGATAAGCTGGTAACACAGTGGTTAAGTGAACCTGGCTTCCCCATTGATTCTGCTTGTCGAAAGGCTACAAAAGGTGATCACATGACCTTGAGAAACAGCAACAGTCATAAGTATGAACCAGTTGCCAAGCATCTGAATTTTGATCACATGATCACAGGGGATGCTACAAAGGTTGTAACTGTGAAAAATGGTCACAAATCATTTTTTCAGTGGCGTTGTAACTTTGAATGGTCACTAAATGAACTGTTGTAAGTTGAGGACTATCTGTAGATTGCAATTCCCTCCTACCATTTAATTTTTTAAAAAAATCAATTCTGTTCAATAGTAAATGATCAAAATATATTCAGGTGCTATGTTTACACCTATGAAGTTCCGAACAGTGCAGACAATTGTACACCTAGGATAATGTATGAAAGTGAAAATTGGGACTCTGAAGAAGTAGGATAAAGACAGTATTGACACTTTTGAACTTGGTGCCAAGAAGACTCTTGAAAATGTCACGGGCAGCCAAGGAAGCAAACTGATGGATCATCAAACACATTTACACAGAATTCTCACTTGAGGAATGAATAACTTTGGACCTATTGTGCAAAGACCTAGCTCTTTGGAGAAGGCTTTAATAGCTGGGAAAGGTGGAAGCAAAGAGAAAAACTAGCAGCAAGGTGGATAGGCTTAGTTACAGTGATGATGAAGGCACCATTGGAAAACCTGAGGGACCAGATTAGGATCTTCATGGAGAAAAATCTATTTACCGTATTTTTCGGACTATAAGATGCACCAGAGTATAAGACGCACCAATATTTTGAAGAGGAAAACAAGAAAAAAAGTTTTTGGCCTCCGTACATCCAATTTTTGTCCTCCCTGGCCCCCAGGAGCACTCTGCAGGCCTCCCAAACCTTCTGCGCATCCCATTTTTGTGAAAAACAGGCCTGTTTTTGGCAAAAACGGGATGTGTAGGGCAGGGTTTTGGGAGGCCAAAAATGGCTGTATTCGGTGTATAAGATGCACCAACATTTCCACCTTCTTTTAGGGGGATAAAAAGTGTGTCTTATACTCCAAAAAGTACGGTATGTGGTCACTAAGAATCAGCAATGACTAGATGGCACATAATTAGTCAGTCAATCAATCAAAACATCAAGTCTGCTGCCCTGAGATTTCTTGCTGGTCTCATCCAAGTCCAACCCTCCCTAATTTTTTTGAGACTTGCTCAAGTCAGACTGATCGGTGCTGCCATCTGCTATGACAGTAATTTTGCTATAGAATAGGAGTGCTCGATCTTATTTCTATCAAGGACTTCATTTCTGCAGGAATAATCATATAATGATATCCCAGGCTAAAACAAACAGTGAGCAAACCAACTCATTCCTTCCTTTTATGGCATGGTTCTTTTAAGCATCATCTTTTTCTGAAAACTTCCTGACTTGCAAAAAGATTTTTTGGACTGAACTTTTCAACTGAGAAAGTTTCTGCCTCTTCCACCCAATCATGCACAATAGAAAACAATGCATTTTGCACAATGGCAAAAAATTATCTTACAACAGCTCATTTCAGAATATACCCATACATGCATCTAATTTTGCCAAAATGGTAAGCAACAACAAGCCATTTTCCCTTTACAGGAAATCAAGCCATTGATGAAACATTAATCTGACTAAAATCCAACCTTCTAGGTATTTGTAACCTGCATCTGAATAAAGCACTCTTGTCTTCCTCTCCTCCCCCTCCTGATTTTAAATCTGACATCATTTTAGCCATTCTATGGCACCTGATCAAAGCTTTTGCCTACATACTCCTCCTAATTTTGGAATACCATAGACAAACAGTGTTCTCCTCCTACAAAGTCTCTTAAGTGAGCTGCTGCTAATTAACCTCCCCAGCACCACTTTCAACTCAAAGGACAACAATGTCCTTTTTATTTAATTGCTCCAGCAAGAACTGCACACTGAAGGGACTTGGATTTTGCTGATAGGAAGAAAACTGACTGAAGCTGCATCTGATTTGCACATGGTAGGTAAAGAGCTGAAGCCACCAAGCTCAAAATCTTTCAGCAGTCACAATACAGCTGTCAGGACAGGAGCGTGATGGGTGAGCCCCCTTGGAGCAGCTGCAAAAGGAAACACTGCACATTGATCTACAAGGCTGACAAACTTTTTGCTAAGCATACATTAGGGATATTCATGGATAGGGTCATTAGGAGTTTTACAGGGAGGTTGGGAGAGGGGGGGGGGTTGTGAAAAGAACTTCTCTAGATGGAGGTTACTAGCTTGCTACAAAATATTGAGAACTTTTACCTTATCATAGATTAGCTAATATAAGCATCCAGACTTTGGTACTTTGGAAAAGAATAGCTCAATTTTCATTTGCCCACAAAAGCAAGTTAGTTTGCTAGTTAACACTCTGAATTTATGTTGGTTGTTTGCACTTGCTCTGCTTTGTGATCAGCAAATGCAGGAAAAGCTAAACCTCACCCACACTGTTAATAATGTTAATAATGAAAAAGGAAATGTAATTACCTAGAGTAGTCTCCTTTTGCTTCCTATAAGGGGAGAAAAGCCATGATGTTAGAAAACTTTTTTTTTTAGTTTTGTAATGGCTGTTCACATTTCATTTAGATACCACATCATTAAGAATGCATTTTAAAATTCAAGTCATAGTTTTGAACAAATGTGGAAATTAAAAGTACATCAGTGGTTTGAATTTTTTTTTTAAATATAGGATTTGTTATTTAGAACAACCAGCTCCGCCCCTCCCCTACCCCATGTGTTTAAGGCAAAAACTAAAATTACACAGCTCAATTTCTGCTAATCTGGATCCATTTCAAACACATTTTTTTAAAAAAAATAAAAGTTTCATTCTGTTATTAGAATATATTAATACATGGAAAAGTATCACTGTCTGATCGATTATGTACTGGAATTTTGGAAAACGAAAACCACAATAAAAATTTTGATTGAAAAAAAAATGTATTAATAACAAACAGAAGCCTCCTCTTAAGAAAAATAACATTTATGTAGTTGATTTTGCCTGGGCATCTCTGTATATACACACATATACAGAGATGCCCAGGCAAAATAAATATGATAAACTGAAGCAGAATTGATTAGACATTTAAAAGTCTTTGTAGTGATTTTCAATGTAATTATAGCCCCTTTTTTCTCTACTTCAAAATCTTTCTCCTGTGCCCAACATATAGTTTAAATATATTCATTATCCCAGACAGATGAAAGTATAGCTTATTCAAAGCAGGCTGCCCGCACTCCAAATAAGTTTCCTTCGTGCATTTCTTCTCCTGCTATATTCTAAATGTCCCGACAGATTTGCAAAACGTGAAGAACAAACAGGTATTCCGTTTTTAACTGGGTCAGCTGGGTGAAGAAGTATAGCTTTAGGTTTTATAACAAAAATATAAACAATGCTGCAGAAACGGCAGTCTGGGAACTGAAGGCATGGCAGGTTAAAAGAAAACCACAAAATTGAGTGTGGAAAATCTTACCTGTAAAATCAAAGCGGCTAACCTAAAGACTGTCTCGCTTTCCACTTCAATATGCCCCTGTTTAAATAAAGAGGGAAGTATCAAGTTAACACGGCTGAACTCCGGAGGGGAAGGAAATCTCCCCTCGCCTCAGGCTACACGAAATCTCCTAGTAGTCTGACACTACTCAGCAACGCCGGTTTTCCTTCTATTTCCAGGTCGTACCATTACAGCAGAAAGGGGGTAGATGTAATTTGAGCCATAAAGTTTGGATAATTGCTTATTGTTTAATGTGGAAAACAGGAGGAATCATCCTGTAAAAAAGAAGAATTGGGAGGCAGAAGGAAAACCGTCAACCAGATCGCTTTGATGAATCATGACTTGCAAATGTTGCATATTTTGACCCTCCGGGTTTCCCAGGGTTCAATGGCTGCAATGACTAGATGCTTTGCTAATACACTTCAGTTTGTGGAGTTTGTGCTCAAGAGTTATGCAAAGACACAGGCTCACAATAACCCTATGCATATACACTAGGACTAGGAAATATGTCCCATTAGGCTGATGAAGTACAGTAAGAAAGAAGCACAATTCTTCTTGGGTGGCGAGATTGGTAATTTGAGCTATTTTGTTTAAATAAACGGGCATATTTAATTTCTAAATGAAAACATAGCTGATTAAATTTATACATGTCCAGCATCTTTACCCTTTGGGTTAAACAACATTATGCAAAAAGCAGAAAAGGAGTATGAAATAAAACAAAGCGGTAAGAAAAAGAAATGGATCAGTTTATGCCAACAGCAGTTACCCTAATCTTTCTATTTTGAAAACTGCAGGTCCTCCTCCCATTATCAAATGCCAATTTAGTGACTGTTGGAAGTTAATGGCGGACATTTGTGTGCTTTGAAACCAGCAGGCTTTTAGGACTATTGCACTGTCTTGTGGTAATGTGATTGCCATTCGCGCATTTCACAATCAGCTTCAAGCAAGCAGAATCAATGGAAAAGTTGGCAGTAAAATTGAAAGTCGTGATGATGTGATATCTCGCTTAATGACTGGATGATTCACATTCAATCTTATTTTTTAGTTAATGCCCAGGGCACTTCTCAGTGGAGTTGCCAGTTTCAATTGTGGTCAGTAAGTGAGGACTGATGACCTATATCTGTACTTCCAATGCATCCATTGGACATGCCATTTTGTTCTATAAACATCTTGTCTCTGTTTCTTTTTGAATGCCAGTGCACCACAACTTCCTCAGCCTTTTCCTTTCTCTCAATCCATTCACTCTTCCTTCATATATTTGTGTTAATCTCACTAGGCACATCAGGCCAACAAATCAGCTCTACAGGAAGGCTAAAACTACATATATTATTGGGTATAATTCAAAATTTTGCTAGTCTGATTGTGTTGTATCTCTTCCCCATCTTACAATTATGGAGGTGAATGAGTCATGGTATCTAGCCATTTTGAACTGAAAACTTGTTTTACCATTTGTTACCTTGGCAACAGTGTGTGTGTGTTACCTTACTCAGTGTGTACCTCTCCATCAATGTCATCTTCCTTATCTTTACAGTTTGTTTTGCAAGTTGATCTTTAATCATATACTGTACATGTTGTATTTGACAACCAACCTTTAATTGCATATTTCTGGTAAACATTCCATAATTCAAACCTACTCAAGTATCATATGCTTGCTATAAATCAAGAAGCATACAATAAACTTTAGATCTCACATGTAGTCGTTCATATCTTAGGGATCTGTTAAACGGCAAAAATGTGGTATTCACACCCTCCCTGGCATAAAGTTACATTGCCCTTCGTCAACTTTGCTTATTGTCACCTGTTGTACCTCTTAGATATGAATTCTACCCAATGCAAATTTAACCAATCCTTTTGATGTTGGGTTTTTTTGCATTAATTCCTACTATATTTGCTTTTATGTAGGGGAAAAATAATGGAATTCTTCTTATTGGGAGGTGGCAGCTGTGGTTAGGGGGCATTTTGACAGATTCATCTACTGTGCCAATTAGGCCCTGTCCTGGACTGGGAGGCCTTGCTCACAGTATCCAAACCTCCTGTTTGGATTACTGCAATGCACTCTATATGGGTTGCACTTAACTACGGGGAAACTTCAACAGGGTGCAGAGTGATGGATGCCCCCAGGCTTGCAAATGTAACACCTCTGTCTTGTGAGTTGCACTGGCTTCCAGTTTCTGGGTGCAATTCAAGGTGCTGGTCATCACTTTTAAGCCCTATAGGGCCCAGGACTAGGCTGTCCGTGAGATCACCTTTCCCTATGGACATCTACTCATCCTATCAGTTCAGAAGGTTGGGCATGCTCCTCATCTTTTACCTTAAATTTATTTAGCATATGGCATATCATACATAGACCAGCAATATATATTAACATTTCATCTAGGTTAGTAGAACACAATAAAATATAAATGTCTATGGAGATTCTCAGTCATCCATGTCATAGTTGTCCCAAAGGTGCTTTTTTCAAGAGGCAACTGGATTTTCTTGTTTTTCTTTGAAGACATTTCGCTTCTCATCCAAGAAGCTTCTTCAGCTCTGACTGGATTCCAGTGGGGTTACAAGAAACAAGAAAGCCCAGTTGCCTCTTGAAAAAGCACCTTTGGAACAATAAAATATAAATGTTAAAAAGATCTATGTTCAAATACCAATGACTAGGTCATCTCAGCATTGAAACGCAGCATTACTTATATTAAAAAAATCAGATACTGGACCGGTATATGCCCTCAGTTTTCAGCTGGTTACGATATGATCTACAGTTTGATGTGGGACCATGAAGTCACATGAGGAGAGTATACTATGCCTTATTTATACAGAGAGTCCTGGCAGATGCCATATGAGGTGCGCATCCTATTCAAGATTGTCCACTGCTGACTTGGTAGTTCAAAGCCTGGCACCATTTTTGCGTGATCATTTATATGTTTTCCTATGACTAGGAGTTCAGTGACCCATTTGGCTTTCCATTGGGAATCAGTGTTAAGCTTGTTATCTTAAATATTGCCATCTTATAGGCTCAATGGCTCAGTGGTTAAAGATGCTGAACTTGTCAGCTGGAAAGCTGACATACCGGGTTTGAGACGAGAGCGTCTCACAATGGAATGAACTTTTTAGGAGCTGGGACATTACTTGTCCCAGCTCCTGCCCGTCTAGCAGTTTGAAAGCATGCAAATGCAAGTAGATAAATAGGTACCATTTTGGTGGGAAAGTAACAGCATTCCATGCCCCTTGGCGTATACTCATGCTGGCCACATTACCATGGATATGCCTCCGGGCAACACTGGCTACTTCGGCTAAGAAATGGAGATGAGTGTACATGTGCCCATGCGCGCGCGCACACACACACACACACACACACACACTCCAGAGTTGGAAACAACTGAACAGGGAAACCTTTACCTTTATCTTTATGGGAGCTAGGAAGCATGCCTTTTCTGTAGCAGTTCCTGCCTTATGGCACCCTCTGCTCCTTGAAGTTTGGCAGGCCTTCATCCTCGTAGACTTCCATAAAACACTGAAGACATGCCTTTTCCCCCAAATGCTGAGATGAGGAGGTGCCTGCATATTGGAAGCTTCACTTGGTGCCAGGTTTTGGTATTTAATGGGTCTGGTTTTTATAGCATTAATATTGATTGATTGATTGATTGATTGATTGATTGATTGAATAAATAAAGTTTTTATGTGCTTTAATTTTTGATTGGAAGCTGCCCAGAGTTTGTTATAAGATGGGAGGTTATATAAATATTTTTAAATAGATAAATAGAACTGTCAGGCACAATTGCAGTTTTCAAATACACTTTAAAGAAGACACACAGTTACTCCTTAACACAAATGGCATGAATATTTTTTCAATTATTTCCTCTACATTTGTAGACAGATTTTGTTTTCAATGTTTTCACAGCATTTATATCTTGTTAAAATTTGTTTTGGATATTAATGTTAACAGCATTTATTTTCAGTTAAAACTAAACATAGCAGGTCTCTCCTGCATCTCCTCAGGTCAGTTTCCTTTTGAATGTCATTATTGTTATTATTGATTTGATTCACATAGCAGGAGGCTCCTTGTTTAGTCCTCTTCATCAACATCCAAAATAATGTTTTATTTTCACCAAAATGAGTCTGCAATTTCTCTGTCAGTCTGAACCTTTAACCTTGACTAGATTCTTTGCAACTTTTATTTTATTTTTATATACAGTCTTATTAATGTTTTGTGTTTTACGTTCTGTGTTTTGAGATGGTTTAGTGCAGTGATGGGGAACCTTTTCAGCACCGAGTGCCCAAATCGGAAGACCAGCTGGCCGGTGCACATGCGCGTGGTGGGGCACTCAGCACTAAAAAGGTTAACCATCACTGTTCTATAACATGGATCACTCTGTTCTCAACATCTCCCATACCCACTTTTTTTTTGCTTTAATTTATATGCCGCCCTTCTCCGGAGACTCAGGGCGGCTTACAATGCATTAAGCAATAGCCTTCATACTTTTGTATATTTATACAAAGTCATCTTATTGCCCCCACAATCTGGGTCCTCATTTCATCTACCTTTGAAAGGATGGAAGGCTGAGTCAACCTTGAGCCTGGTGAGATTTGAACTTGCAGTAATTGCAAGCAGCAGATGTTAATAACAGTGTTTAGTCCACTGTACTACAGGCTCTTCACTTTCCATTCAGTTTATTCTGTTGGGACATAATTTTTTCTTTGAATAGTTTTCATACATGATTTTCTCTTCCTTGAATACTTTTCACTCCATTTTTACCAAGATTTCTCAAATCTGACCCCTGATATTTCCACAAAAATGGTCTTTTCCCCATTCAGAATTTCTCATTGCCCTTTTTATCTTTCACTAATTCTCTTGGACTTTTATCATCAATTGATTGGTATGATCAGTACAGAGCTTTTTAATTTCCATTTCTGGAAATCAGAGCCATGGAAAGTGGCCTGCCAAAGATTGCTGAAGTATAAGCACCTGCAGCACTAACTACTTATAACTGGGTAAGTTCATATATATATATAATTTCTGGAAGTAAATGGTGTTCATCATACGAATCTAGAAAAATAGAGTATTTTTAGGTTGCCTTATTTTGTGTAAGGATGAAAAATTCATGCATCATACTAAGTAGTTTCTGTTTTTATACATAATGGATTAAATAAGTGCACTAGACTAAAATCAAACCAACCACATAATGACTTAGCTGAATGGATGACCCTATGCAGTGGGTTTGAAATACGATTAAATCTTTAAAAGTTAGAAGGGCTGATCTTCAGCAACATATTTTAATTTGATTATACCATTTTAATATTTTGCTAATTGTAATTTAATTATCAAGTAATTCCAAAACCTTCCATTTAGAATCATATTCCTTTATTAAAATGCAAATTATAATTGGAAGTTTGATAGTTTGGCACTATAGTAGACTTATGAAAAAATCAGTAAGTCACATACAAGAAATCCTGGTGCGTTATCTGAAAACAAGATTTCATTTCATGGGGAATAAATATATACATTTTCAAGTTCTCCCTTTAATTTTACTACACTGAAACAACAGAAAATTCTTTGAGATCTAGGCAAAAGAATGAAAAGGTTCTAACAGTAAAAAAAAAACATCTTCAGCTCCAAATTAGGTAAATTTTCAACAAGTTTCTATTATAAATCTGTTCTTTCTCTGAATTTTTTTCAAAGCATCTGATAATATGAAAGCAAAATGGACCAAGAACTGTTATGCTCAATTTCTGCACTGGCTTCATGATTACTTTCTACCAATTGATCCAATTATTTTTCTTCTTAGTAAAGGGTCTGCTTTCTGCTTTTTAGATCAACCAGGTGTTGTTTCATTGATTGTGATAGGAATCGATCAACCGACTGGTTGCGTGAGCCTGCTGACATCATGGGCTTGGAGATAGTGACTGGTCCAAGATCATCTATCTAATTTTCATGCCTAAAGTGGTACTAGAACTCACAGTCTCCTAGTTTCTAGCCTGGTACCTTAACCATTTGACCCAACTGGCTCTCTACCAATTGAGCCAATGCTGTTTGGTAAATGGAAACATATACATATTGACAACACATGCCAATAGAAACTGTTACCATGATTGATGGTTTATAGGGTGCCATTTTGATATGGTAACTAGATTCACTTTTAGACAAATTATGAAATAATGAAATGACTTGCAAATATGAAAATATAATTAATCTGTAATTCTCGAACTGAAATAATTGACAAAATCAATTCTAAAATGAAAACCAAATTTGATATTGCTTTAATTGCATTAATGTTTTAAATAGATAATTAAGCAAGCTACATGGGTTACCTGTAGTATACAATTCCAGAATTAAGCAAGGAAGTATAAAGTGCATAAATGGATATAATCTAGTTATTCATATGGTACAAAATATATTTAACTGCATAAAATAAAATACAAAGAGGTAAACTGCATTGCAAAGGGAACCAATTATTCTTACGTACAGTGATTAAAACACTAAAAGTAACTAACACATAAAACAGTAATATATGTGCTTTTTTATTAATCCATATATCAATAACAAAACAAATTGAATTTTGGTAGAGGGTTAGTGAAAATAAACTTGTATTTAATTAGCTAATTTATATATCACCCATATCAATGTCCGGTGACTCTGGATGACTTACAAGATCATAAAAATAAAATACAAAACATAAACACTTAAAAAAAATTAAGTATTAAAATTAACAAAAAATAGTTAATTTAGAAACCAGAATGCAATAGGACTGGGGTGGGATCTCCTTCCAAATCCACTAATCATCTCCAGAAAGGGACGCTCCAGGGTGAAATTTACTTAACTTCGCTACCGGTTTGGAAATGTGAGCGCGTGCGCGCCTTCTCCATGTATGCACAGAACCTTCTGAGCATGCGCAGAGGGTAAAAAACGGGATGTGATGACATCCAGGCGGGTGGGCGGAGCCTCCCACCACCGGCACTACCAGTTTGCCTGAGCCAGATAAAACGGGCTGAATTTCACCACTGGAACAATCCCATCAGGGCCCAAGCCAGTTGGCAGAACCAGGATTTCAGGGTCTTTGGGAAGGCCAAGAGGATGGGGCTGCATCTCACCTCGAGGGGTACAATGTTCCAAAGCATGGAGTAAATTTTCCCCATTCCCAATAAGCTTCTAAAAACCATTTAAAAGCTGAACTTTTCCCCAAGTGTTAGGAGAGGGTGAGGCCAAAGCGTAAGGCCAATGTCATGGGAAATATTGGGGAAGTTCAGTTGTGGGATAGGTTTTTCTCATCTTGTTTTTAATCTTCTTTGTTTTTATTGTTTGCTTGTGAGTCACCCAGGGTTGGGTTTTAAAATGGGCCGCTATACAAATGTTTTAAATAATAAATAAATATCTAGCCATTTTTACAGTCTGATAATGCGACTATGACAATCCATTTCTGCTGCCTTAGGATAGAAGAATTTCAGTCATTCCACTCATATTTCAAAAAGCCAAAGCCTCAATGATTTTAGGTATGTAGGGAGAGCTTTCTTATTTTCTTTCGAAACTTTTACTCTAGCCCAACCTTTTACATAATTCATAGAGGTTAATAGGACTGCTTAGCTTTCTTCTAACAGTCTTGAAACCGATGTGGCAGGTACTTCTATTTCACGTAGATAAGCATTAAGTCTTATTTTACAGGTGCTATCAATTACCGACAAATGCAATGTCTTTTTAACACATTACAATTGATAAGGTATGTATAATCTGTCTCACTGTAACCTGTATCAGCATAGCTGGCCTGTTTTCCCCTCCTTGCCTTCCCCCTCCCACCTTCTCCCAATTTAAATTGTATACAGGCTGAGCCACTCCAAGCATCTGATGAAGTGAGCAGCAACTCATGAAAACTTTTCACCCCTTTTAATCAGGGGTGAAATTCAGCAGGTTCTTACAGGTTCTGGAGAACCAGTAGAGGAGATTTTGAGTAGTTCGGAGAACCGGCAAATACCACCTCTATCTGGCCCCAGAGTAGGGTGGGAATGGGGATTTTGCAATATCCTTCCCCTGGAGTGGGGAGGGAATGGGGATTTTGCAGTATCTTTCCCTGGAGTGGGGAGGGAATGGAGATTTTGCAATATCCTTCCCCTGCCATGCCCACCAAGCCACGCCCACAGAACCGGTAGTAAAAAAAATTGAATTCCACCACTGTTTTTAATAAAATGGGTTAGTTAGAAAAGATGCTACCAAACTCTTGATTTGCAGTAGAAACACAATTCTTTTCTTCGTCTATGAATGGAAACTTCTGTCATGGAGAACTATCTGGTACAGGTAGTCCTGGGGCGGGTTTCCAAACCCGTCGCTACTGGTTCGCTTGTGGGCGCGCATGCGCATGATGCTTCTGCACATGCGCATCCGGGCAGGTGGGCGGAGCCTCCCACCACTGCCGCTACTGGTTCTCTTGGTCTGGGGCGAACCGGTAGCAACCCAACATTGAGGTACTCCTTGACCTATAACAGTTCATTCAGTGACCATTCAAAGTTACAACAGCACTGAAACAAGTGACTTATGACCGTTTTTCATGCTTACAACCATTGCAGCAGTCCCCTGGTCACTTGATCCAAATTCAGATGCTTGGTAACTGTCTCGTATTTATGGGGGTTGCAGTGTCCTAGGGACATGTGATCACCTTTTGTGACCTACTGATGAGCAAAGTCAGTTGGGAAGCCAACTTCATTTCACAACTGTGTTACTAACTTAATAACTGCAGGGACTCACTTAACAACGGTGACAAGAAAAGGTGTAAAATAAGGCAAAATTCACTTAGCAACAGAACAGAAATTTTGGGCTCAATTATGATTGTATGTCGTAAGTCGAGGACTACCTTTCATTGGAACAAACCCTTCTGTAGAAATTTGATAGAATAAATCATTTTCCTGTGATTTATGAAAATTTAGTCCAGATTTTTCCCATGCTTAAATTTTATCCTTCTTGCCAACAACTCAAAAAGAACATTTCATTCTGAATAACCACAAGCAAGCGCAGCTTGATCCAGCGTTTACAAATTCAATGCCCTGCAAATCTATGAGCATTACAATAACTACTTTCCCAAGTAAATAACATGGCTGAAGGCCATGCTAGCAGATTTCTGGGAGCAGAGGTTAGGAAAGGTTCCCACAAGTGAATAAAATTCTAGTGCAGTCCTGGAAATTTCCAAAATGATACAACCTGAGCACTGACCCATGGGAGTAAAATTATAACTGTTTTACAATCAATTTGTTCTTAAAGGCTATTGTCATCAGAAGAAATATTGGTCATGTGGAAAACCCCTCTAAATGTATTTTGCTGGAAGCTATCTGTGGTGAAGTACTGGGAAAAAGAATTTGGGAATAGGCTGTAAAGCCTCCACTAGAGTTTGGTGACCAATACATTTAAATAAATACATACATATTCCAATCACCTGATGAATGAAACAAGAATGTGTTTATTAAATCATTCATAGGGTTCTTGGCAACCTGGCAGTGGCTTTTCTGTGTACTTACTTCTTCACACTTGTCTCTCTGCCTCCCTCTGGAATTGAAAACTGGCATCAGCAAAATGAAAAAAAAAATATTCCCAGGAAGGCAATTATTTGAGAATGACCTGCTAATATGTTAATTAAATGGAAGAATGTACAGGAGATGTCCATGCCACAGTAAAAAGAAAGAATCAGATGCTTAAAGAATATAGTGGTATTTATAATTGGTGGCAAAGTGAAGCAGTTGAAATCATTGGTTGGGTTTGAATATGTTGTGAACCTATAGTTTAATGTTATGCCTTCCTGTCTCCTGTCCGCTATTCTAGTCCAATACAGTCATGGCCAGCTAAAAATAGTCCAAAAAGACTGTTTTCACTCATTGATGATATGAGCTTAGTCTCCCTGTGGATTTGTACTGATTTAGGAGAAAGGGAAGAGTACGGAAGCATGAGATTTCTTGACATCGTGTTAGACTATAGTTTTAATGTTATATACAAATGTAACAAAAGCATATTCAATGTATAAAGTAGCATAAGGTTTTATGGAAGAGAACCCACTTTATCAGATATACAAATGTTATCCTAAGTTATTCAATATAAATTTGTAAACTTCTAATTACAATATAAAGGAAAAAACTATGTCTGTCTGTCTGTCTGTCTGTCTGTCTGTCTGTCTGTCTATCTATCTATCTATCTATCTATCTATCTATCTATCTATCTATCTATCTGATGTGTGTATGTATGTATATGTATATGTATATGTATATGTATATGTATATGTATATATATATGTAGATGTGTGTGTAGATGTGTGTATGCATGTATATATACAGTATATGTACACACACATTAATATATACATGTACACATATATATATAAAATAATATCTATCTTTGAGACATGCACACAAGTTAATTCAGGAATTTTGTTTACTCTTCTGTTCTTTTTCATGTATTTGGTTAATTTTTCCAAGTTCTTTTTAGTTCCTTTTATTAGGGTTCCAATGAAAGACAAATATAGCTAAGATACATAAACATTACAAAACTGTTTTAATGCACTATGTAGATCTGTTTAGGTTAATTTTCTCAAAGTTAAGCTGCACATGTTTCAAGAAAGTACTGTCCAAAATGAAAGTCCAGATTTTTTTTAAAAAAAAAAACTTTTAATAAGATATTTGAAAACTACTGTAATAAATCAGATGTAGAGTAACATCTCCTGTAAGTAGGATTTTGGCCAAACAGAATAAACAAAGGATCAAGTTGGAGTTCAAACAAAATGCACTGGATTTTGTTCATAATGTTATTTTTTTACAGAAGGTTTTGTAGAAAATGTTAATGGGAGCAATCTCTCTCTGGAGGATCAGAAATGTTACAAAGTGTTCATTTTATTCTCAAATTATCTACCATAAAAGAAGACTTTTACATATGAAGAGGTGTAAGAAAAATCTATTTTTAATGATGCAGCGCAGAAAGAAGCTACTCCTATGTGGTGGTTTTGCTTATTGGGGATAATTGTGAACAATTTTTGGTGATATGAATTGCAAACTGTTTTAGTTTAGGATCAATTAGTAGCAAGGACATGGGAAATAGAGCAGATCAGTTTGTGGCTTACAAGTTCTAGGGAATAATAATTTAGTATATAGGACATTCAAAATCTTCCACTGCAGAACCATTGCCCTATAGAAACAATGGAGAGTATCTTGGATTGAGGATCAGGGACATCCATCAGGAAGGGATGAGTAAAAATCAGGGGACCACAACCTTTTTTGGCACATAACATGCATTTGATGTAAAACAGGCCTTCAATCATGCAATCATGGCTGCCTTCCTAACTTTTTTTAACCCTTTCTCCTACTACTGGGTAACCTGCAGTAGTTCTTTCAGGGGAATTGTTCCAGGGCCTCACTCAGCAGAATAAATAGGCTTCAAATGATGTACTCCAGTGTTACTACAGTTTGAATTAAGTAAAGTAAGTGCTTCATGGAAACATATCTTCTTAGTTGCCATGTCCTTCCTCTTGAACCTCTAGATATTTGATTGAACCCCTCCCAACCGAGTTTCATAAATTCAGTGTTCTGAATTGCAGGCAGGGTGGTTATGATTATCCTTTCAGATGATGAATTAATCCCATTGTATTTTGAATATTGATTCCTGGTTTCTTTTTCTTTTGGCTATTTACAATATATGGTTTTAGTTTAAAAAACAGAATGTTTTTCAATCCCAGTATACAGATTTGGGGAGTTCTATGCCATTCAGAATTGGTTGATTAGAATGGCCTATAAGCCCTGCAAATAAATACCACCATTTAACTCATAACCCAAGAAATAATACAATTAATTGTCCAACCTAAAGTAATTGGAATCACCTGCTGCAAGCTATGAGAGAACTCTTAGATATATCAAGTTGGCCAGCAGCTGAAGCCCACACATCTGGAGGATATCCAGTTGGAAAAAGTTTATAGAATGAGGGGATGGGCCCCTGATCTGCTTAATACTGGACTGTATTAGAAGAGTACTGTAGTTTTAAAAGTGTTTCCTTATGTTCTCCCTGCCCCACCTGAATTAAGCTTTGATCTGTTGTTTTAAAAAATATTGGCAAGTCTTCTTCATATTCCACTCTATGCATTCCTGGCTATTTCTATGCTTCAAGAAGGAATCTGTCCAAATTAATCTATGGGCACACAGGGACTCTGAGCAGTGGGGCAGGCCTTGCATTTTTGTCCCTATCTCTTTGACTAATCCATTCCCTTTCTTCTGTCCTTGAAGAGGTTACATCATTGAGCCCTTATCACTCCATTTAGCTCACCATCCCCTATTGATTGACTTCTGCCCCTGTGCTTACAAGAGTCCCTGTGTGCCCATAGATTAATTTGGGCAGATTGTGCCATGGTCTACTGAAATTGTCCTTTCCCAACCTTGACTGCCTCAGCCTTTCTACAATAGTTACCCAACAGCAAGTTAAGTCTTACAGAGATGTACTCAAGGACTGATAGCTTCAGAAGGCTGGAGTAGTGGAACAAGAACCATAATAAGTCCAAAAGAGACAAAGGAATTTTGTTCTTAGGAAAATGAATTTGTTTATTAAATATCAATAGTTTCATAGTGGAATAAACTTAAAATCAAATTCATCAAAGTGAGGAAGTGAAATACTCAGGAAGGTGTTATGTTCTGAAATAGATGGAAATAGATGGACTGACATTCCTTTTGGTTAAACAATCACAAAGAATAAGGGTAAATGTACTTATTTGTAGGATGGTAACTGCTACTTAAAAAAAAACCTGCTACTTTAAAAGAGACGAGGTGGTTCAGTGGCTAAGATGCTGAGCTTGTTGATTGAAAAGTCAGCAGTTCAGAGGTTCAAAACCCTAGTGCCGCGTAACGGGGTGAGCTCCCGTTACTTGTCCCAGCTTCTGCCAACCTAGCCGTTCGAAAGCACGTAAAAAATGCAAGTAGAAAAATAGGGACCACCTTTGGTGGGAAGGTAAAAGCGTTTTGTGCGCCTTTGGCGTTTAGTCATGCCGGCCACATGACCATGGAGATGTCTTCGGACAGTGCGGCTCTTTGGCTTTGAAACGGAGATGAGCACTACCCCCTGGAGTTGGAAACGACTAGCACATATGTGTGAGGGGAACCTTTACCTTTACCTTTTTAACTGCTACTTTTCAGAGGCAGTAAGTATCTAATTTTCACACCAATGAATTACATGTATGCATGCTTGTACATACCTATTGCAAGATCCCATAATGCCATAATATGTTTGGGATATGGATAGAAAAGACACACTGTGGGCCATGGCACAATTTTAGAAATGCAGAAAAAGTAATGTAAGATTGTACAAAGATTTCATCAGGTGGGATTATGGTATTACAAGGGATTAAAACTGTATTACAAATTTGAAAATTATGATTAGGCCCTGGCTTGCAGATTCTGCAGCAAATCACAAAATAATCATAAGGAATTAATTCTAGAATTTGGGATACTGCCATTATTTTAAAAGATTGCTCTATCCTGGACCTGCATATTCTCATCTAGTTTTAGCTTCCTTCCTCTTCTTTTGGAACTTTTATGAGTTCTATTTTTAGGAATCAGAATTATACATCTAATATGCGCTATGTATATTTAAGTAGTCAAAGAAAGAGAAGCAGAAACCCTTTGGTGCAAGGGAACACTCCTTACTCCCAGACAAAGTGACAAGGGAATTGTGAAATGTTTGTTGTAAAATTTTTAAAAGCTTTTGATGTATTGTAAAATTGGCAGGTAGCCAGACTTCATAAATACTACTGAAGCAGGTTTGGAGTGTGTGTGTGTGTGTGTGTGTGTGTGTGTCTTCTATTCCAACAATGTTAACTGCATAATCAACAACAACAAAAATCTTTTCATTGTCTTCTCCCTTACTAGCAATCCTTTGAATAAAGACAATAAACAATCATAGTAATTAACAGCTTAGTTCTATGCAGAACTACTAGAAAGGGAAACCAATAGGTTGAGTTGAACTACTTTCTGTAATACTGCTTAGAACTGTTTAGTTCCTCTGTTATGGGAATTGTCAATTTTAATGCATTAAAATTGCATTACATTTTGGCAACATACATAAGACCAGAAACATAGTTTCAGAAGCTTATTAAATGGCTTGGTATATAGACATCAAAAGAATACTTTAATTTTAAACACTGTTTTTAAAGATCCAGTGATTTTCTATTGAAGGCATGAATTGAGTTGCTTCTAACAAGAATCTTCTAAACTCTATTTTGAGGAACGACTTCAATTAAATGATAATGTATGGCTCCAAAATACATGTCGTATCCATCCTGTATACATTTATCTAAACCTCTGAGTGAGATTACTTGTATGGATTAACTAGGAGTTTTCATTCACACAGAAACATGCAAAGCAGCTTTCTAATTTCTCGACTTGGACAGTGAAATATGTGTTACAGAAGGAAAGAGAGAGGGGGGGAGAGAGAGAGAGAGAGAGAGAGAGAGAGAGAGAGAGAGAGAGAGAGAGAGAGAGAGAGAGAGAGAGAAGCAGACACAGACAGAGAGATCTATATTCATTAACTGTGTTGTACAATAACTAAAGTCATGCCTATGTTAAAGTAAACATTGTACAATTTGCAAAGTGCCCAGACCACTTTCTACTTGCCATCCTTCATTCTGATACTAGTGTCACATGACCTGTTATTCATAATAACAGGATTCGGCAATGGCATTTCCTTAAGCAGAAAGGCCATTATCATTTCCAATTGTTGTAAGTGACAGGCATATCCTTGGCCTTAATTATTCTTAGTCCACACCCACCAAAAAAATCCTAATTAGTACCTAGTTTGACCATCTGAATAACGGGCAGCAGCAAGGCTGATCAAGAATAATTAGGGTTAGCCACTAGTTAGTGCATGGATGAAAAAGTTCGGGAAGTCCAGGGTTGTAGGTTATACTGGGAAATCAAATGAAAGCAAGACAGCCTGGAAGAAGACAATGGCAAAACAGTTTGGAACCATGCCCCAAAACTGCATGGACATATCATATAAGTCATCAAATAAGAATCAAGCTTGACTCAAAGACATCTTTGAATCTGAATATCTGACAACATCTCCTAATGCTTGCTCACTTTCTGATCTATTAACTATTTTTCTGGAATTAGCAGAAGGGAGATTTTTATGGTATTGGATTCTTCTTACAGCAATCCTCTTCATTAATTCAGGAGAAAAGCAGAAGTCCATCCTTACTCCTTTCACTCATTCCAGGTTGTGAGTGACCATCCAACTAATGCTTTAATAGAAACTTGTGATATCAAAACTATTTCTGAGTGGTTAGATAGCTAAATAATTAATGTGTTCTGTTTAAAAAAAATACATTTCATATTTTAATTTAGTTGGCTGATGCCTTGAAGATTTTCTAGTGGACAGTTGGGCTAGAAGCAGCGGTGGGTTTCCCATTTTGTTGCTACTGGTTCGTCCCACGCGCACCTTCCATGCATGCACCCAGCCTTCTGTGCATGTGCTTTCCTTGCGTGCCTTCCGTGCATGCCCCCAGCCTAAAAACCATGCCTAAATAGGGCAGCATAGAGCCAGGGTGGTGAGGGGTGGGGGGGTGGGCAGGCCCACCCATGATCTCCGCTACCGGTTCACCTGAACTGGTACGAACTGGCTGAATACCACCTCTGGCTAGAAGCATTCAAATAATTTGTCTCTTGTAATTTTGTGATTTTTTTCTTAGCCTTCAGAGATGTAATCCTCAGATCAGAGGAAAGATGCATGATGAACATGATCTGTGTAAACGCAGCTGACGAATCCAATTTCAAATATGCCCTCCATTGGACTAACACAGGAAAATCTTTAAAACTGTTGCAGTCAGAAGCATGCAGTGAAGCAGTGATCTCTAGTATGACAGCTGGAGTATTACAAGAATGCATAAGAATATTCTCATTTCATTCATGAAATGCTGACATGTATGCACACGAGGTCTATGTTCTATTAATTTGAGCCATCTATGCCCTTAGCCATCTGAGCCAGTATGATTTCTCACAGTGGTTATGCCATCACCTTCCACATTAGTCTGTCCAAATGCCAATAAAAACAGCATAGAAATAGGTTAGTGAAATGAGTAGGTGTTAAGAAAAAGGCAGGTTAATAGGCTAGAGAGGGCTGAAGGTAATGACAGCAGCACTGGGACAAGGAATACTATGAAGAAAAACCGCATAAATAGATAAGGATAGGATTAAAATAGATAAAGAGTATGATGTAGCAGCTGATAAAAGAGTGCTTTCATGCCAGGAATACTGCCCGAAGGGATTGGTTCTATTGGTCACTCATTGAATCAAAGGGCTGAACCTTGGAAATCTTCTAGTCCAACCCCCTGCCCTAGGCAGGAGTCCTTATGCCATCCAGGACAAATGGTTGTCCAATCTTTTCTTGAACACCTTCAGCAATGGAGCGCCCAGAACTCCAGAAGGCAAGCTGTTCCATTGATCAAGTTCTTATTTATTTTATTAATTTATTTATTTTGTCAAGCATATATAAGATAACAGATAAAAGTATAAACATGATTAAGAATACATGAAATGGGTACGGATAAAAAGGGACATTAGGACAGGGACGGTAGGTATGTTGGTGCGCTTATGCACGCCCCTTACAGACCTCTTAGGAATGGGGTGAGGTCAACAGTAGACAGTCTAAAGTTAAAGTTATGGGGGTTTGGGGATGAAACCAGAGAGTCAGGTAGTGCATTCCAGGCATTGACCACTCTGTTGCTGAAGTCGTATTTTCTGCAATTGAGTTTGGAGCGGTTTACCTTAAGTTTGTTTCTACTGTGTGCTTGTGTATTGTTGTGGTTGAAGCTGAAGTAGTTATTACAGGAAGGACATTGTAGAAGATAATTTTATGTACTATGCTTAGGTCAGGCCAAAGGCGACGTAGTTCTAAATTGTCTAAGCCCTTACTATCTTACTATCAGGAAATTCCACACATTGTTTCTTGTCCTGCCCTCAGGTGCTATGAGGAATAAATCAACCCCCTCTTCCCGATGACAGCTCTTCAAGTATTGGAAGATGGCTATCATGTCACTCCTAAACCTTCTCTTTGTTAGGCTAAATATACCTAGATCCCCTAGCGGGGGGTATGATTTAGCCCCTTGTATGATTTAGCGTCCAGACTTCTGATCATCTGTGTTGCTCTTCTCTGCACTCTTTCTATTATTATTGGCCTAATCTGACAACCATATTATTTTTTCATTATTGAGTTTCATAAGTTCTTTCTTGGTGTTGGCCAGACTTTGTGATCTTTCATAAGTGGTTTTTCTACTCTACATTATCAGTGTTTTTACGCTGAACTTTACAGAATACTATGAGCTGTTTTCTTGCTTATCCACCAGCTTCAGATTTAAAGAGTGAGAAACAAAAAATGGTTGCTGGTTTGGTAACTTCCATGGAGTGCCTCAGTCTTCAAGAAAGTGCCTTGATCACGATCAGTGGTGGGTTGCTCCCGGTTCTGTCCGGTTCTTTAGAACTGGTAGTAAAAGTGGTGGGAGGCTCCACCCGGACATCATAATTGATGATCTGACATGCGCAGAAGTGCGAGGAAAGCAAGCGGGTGCATGCACTCCCATTGCAAACCGGTAGTAAACGTAAGTAGAACCCCTGATCACGATGACTACCAGCCCAATTGCAAGAGTGGGAAAAAATATGGAGTCTTATTCTTCAAACAAGTTTAAATTCATGAATGAATTGACACATCTGTGTTCTTCTAATTATGACCCTGGTTAGACATACCACAATGTGATACATTCAGTGCTTGAAAACACCAAATATTAAACAGGTTGGGGCAGCATTCTATAATGTTTAAACAACAAGCCAAATAGAGCATAAGGTAAACTTGCATTAAGATACATGTGTCAGGGTTCCAAGAAACACCCCCAACAAAATAAAGCTCTGAGGCCTGAGGTTCCTCAAAGTTCCAATTTATTAGAGATGTCATGTTGGCACATCTGGGAAAACTCGAATCTGAAAGCTTCCAGGTCGTCGTCCCCCCCCCCAGCTAAGAGTTCACAGCCCTTCCCCACACCCACAAGTTCATCACATTGTCCAATCAACTCTTCACACTCCACCAGATACAATCTTCAGGCTGTCTCCATCAGACGCAGGCAAAAGTCCTTGAATACAGAATGTTGTTATGACTAACTTTCTACCGCTCCAACAACAATCCCCTCCCAACTTCTCCAGCTAAAATATGTGGCAGTTTAGAAGCAAAAAGAAAATTGTCTTCAAAAACTGACAACTTGAGCATGGTGCAGTTTGAAACAGAAGGACTTGTCTGGTGAATGGAACTCTACTTATATTTTCATTGGAAATGTCTAAGAGCGACCAGGTTAAAATGTGGTCAGCAGAGATAGGGGTAAGTATAGAATTATTTGGGCTATAATTTGCCACACATTGAACATCAAGCATAATGATAGCCCTTCAGCTTTCACTGAGAGACGTGAGTATTTCTAGTATTAACACCTGATAGTACTTTGGCTTTTTGCCTGGCTCTTCATGCCTCATGTCATGTTGTCTCTTCAGTAGCCACAATCTGCATGACACTCATACATGAAAATAAATTATTTTGAGCAAATAACTGATTTGGTTGCAATGGTTTACTACCAATATGGGATGAATAAGTGGAGACTTATATAAAAATTTAAATGAACTTCCTTGAGTACAGGTAATCCTCTATTTATGACCACAATTGAGCCCAAAATTTGCAAAGCAAGAATGTTGTTAAGTGAGCTTTTGCCCATTTTACAACCTTTCTTGCCACTGTTGTTAAATGAGTCACTGTAGTTAAATTAGTAACACAGTTGTTAAGTGAATCTGTAGGCTATACTGACTTTGCTTGTCAGAGGGAGACAGAAAGTGATCACATGACCCCAGAACATTGTAACCATCATAAATACATACCAGTTATCAAGTGTCTGAATTTTGATCACATGACCATGGGGATGCTGTAACAGTTGTGTGAAAAACGGTTATAAATCATTTTTTTGGGTGCCACTGTAACTTTTAATGGCCTCTAAACCAGGGGTGTCAAACTCAAGGCCTGGGGGCCAAATCCGGCCTGCAGGGTGCTTAGATCTGGGGCCACCCTGAAAACAGCAAAGGACCGGCTCACGGCTGACAGTTGCAGGAGGCCGTCGCAGCTGAAAATGGAGCTTGAGAGCCATTTGCACTAGCAAAACACTTGGGACACCACAGGCGCCCCCAACATGAGTGACGTCGAGCTGGCCATGCCCACCATCACCCCGCCCCCCCCAAGGTCAAACACAGCCCTGATGCAGCCCTCAATGAAATTGAGTTTGACACCCCTGCTGTAGATACTGCTGCCATGCCCCCTCACTACAACACCCATAAACCTCGACAGAGAATCTGACTAAAACTGTGCCTAAAGCAAAGGAATCAAACATGAAATGTTTAACAGGTTGGCAACCTGATAGCTCGATCCAGATGTCAAGCTGAAGCTAAAGTGGACACTAAAGCGTGGTCAAGGTCAACAGCAAGCTCACCTGAGTTCTTTCCAATGAATGGTTTAATTAAAAAAAAAAAAATCCCGCCCTGAGTAAAGATGGGTGTTGGGCATTCTTAACTATAATGATAACCTCTTAAATAAAGAAGATTAGCAACCATTCGAGATACTCAGTTTGCTTTTATGGCGCCTGTTTGCAGACTGCCATTGGTGTTCTCTTTTTGCTCTGAGCAAACAATAAAACAAGTTACTTGGAAAACCAGGTGGGGCCTGAAACAAATACAGACTGAACTGTGCAGGCTGGTTTATCCTAAAGGTGTGTAAAATCTTGGTTTCAGTTGGAAAGGCCTTGGGCAATGCACCTTATTAAGAACTAGGCTAGTGTCAAAATACTTGCCATTGTATTCACGACAACCTCGCCTCATAAATATCTTGAGTGAGTTGGAGGCATTATTTTTTTTTTCCTGTCCAGCCTGTCCATCTTAAAATAAAAAGAATAGAAGCATCCAAAAGAATGTTATAAAGCCCTTGGCTTTTATATAGCGGCTCGGTATTTACTGGTGAACCATGCCTGGAGCAAGGGAGTATCTGGATAGTTCTAAGACAAATGGGTTAGCGAGCCCAGTAATTGATGTCTTTGCTTAGAGCAGAAGCATCCCCACCTGTTTAAAAGACTTTTTCAAAGGCCTGCCATAACTAATGTGAAGCATTTCACAGAGCAAAGTTTCAAGAGTCTCAAGGAAAAAGGTCATAGGTCAGTGTTGCATGAAAAAAGCCAGTCCAACTTTTGGTATTGAACGCAGTTCTAATCTTGTACAGCTCTTCCTGTGGCACTATCTACCACATTAACTATCCAGACTGGCTCAGTATCATTGCAGGCCACTTTTCTTTTTTTAAAAAAAATGTATATTTATACTTCTTTTTTTTAATTTATACATTTCTTTCTTTCTTTCTTTCTTTCTTTCTTTCTTTCTTTCTTTCTTTCTTTCTTTCTTTCTTTCTTTCTTTCTTGCTTGCTTGCTTGCTTGCTTTCTTTCTTTCTTTCTTTCTTTCTTTCTTTCTTTCTTTCTTTCTTTTGCAGGCCACTTTTCTTGTGGTATGATGGTTTGTATAAGTAGCTTTAAGGGAACTGATCTGCTCATATAAGTATATCCATCTTAGACAATGGCTAGCTTCACATACCTTGCTAAGCCATATTTTGACTTTCTTTTATTTTGAAGTGAAATAGCCATTTAAAAAGGTAAAAGTAACATATATATTTACTTTCCCTCACACATATATGCTAGTCGTTTCCAACTCTAGGGGGCGGTGCTCATCTCTGTTTCAAAGCCAAAGAGCCAGCACTGTCCAAAGACGTCTGTGCCAAAGGCGCATGGAATGTTGTTACTTTCCCACCAAAGGTGGTCCCTATTTTTCTACTTGCATTTTTTATGTGCTTTCTTACTGCAGCCTAATAAACATTCCCATAATCCCAGCAATGGGACATTCACTGCAGCAGGGATAAAATTACATTTGGGTTATGTATTGATATGAACCAACCTCATTTATCTTTAAGCTTTTACTTAAGGGCAAGCTTTAATTCTCATGTTCTGAATTAAAATACAAATAAGAATACAATTATGTATCCATTCTCACACTCTTCTTATTCATGCTCTGTGATTTCTCTGCACCCTTTAAAAAACATACACAATATCAAATTGACAGTGACATAACAGCCATTAGGGGAAAATGTATCCCAAATGTTCTGACATGAATGTCTATAATATTTTGAAATAAGTTGAAATATTTGTATTTTTATATCAGTTCTTTACATCTTGCTCTTCCTCACTACTGTCAGTTTGTTCCACAAGCAGAAGAGTCATCAGCTGAACCACATTTGTGTATTTGTGATCTAATGCTTATGTAATCCAGCAGTCAACAGGAAGCAACATAATATTGTTTGACCCACAAAATGAAAAATGCTGTAGACTTGCCTTAAATGCTAGTATAAGCAGGTTAATATCATGATAGAAAATTATAGAACAAATTGATAGGATTTGATCTCCAGATGATTTCCATTTCCCGTACTACCTTACAGTCTCAGTTTGAATTTACCTCTAAAGTTCTAATGCAAAAAGGGATTCTTGACATTGCAACCCTAACCCTAACCCAGGGGTCTGCAACCTGAAACACTCAAAGAGCCATTTGGACCCATTTCCCAAGAAAAGAAAACACCAGGAGCCACAAAATCGTTCCCGTGCCTGACTATTCCTTGAGCGGTCACAAAACTAGCATATGTAGTTGAATTAAATGTTCTGTTTTCTTCTGAAACTTTTCTTTTCTTGGATTTATCTATGGTTGGCCTACCAGGGGTTGAAAACCTCAATAAATTGCGTGCTGGCGGGTGTCACACATTGGCAGTTGTGACGCTGCAGCAGAGGGGTGAAAGAGCCACATGTGGCTCCAGAGCCGCAGGTTGCTGACCTCTGCCCTAACCCAATCTTATAAGGACTCTCTGTAATGCCAGAGGTCTTCACTTGAATAATATCCAGCACATTCCTTGTTATTCTGACTGTTCATTTGTTTTTACCAGGATATTATGCAGATGGGGCATGCATAACTGTACTAACTTGCCTATCGTCCCTGTCATTGTATTTTTATTCTCTTATTCTTGTTCTCGTTTTTGTTTGACAAATTCCAATAAATAAAATAAAAAATAAATAAATATTTAGATTTTTTGTTGTAGCAATAGCAATAGCATTTAGACTTATATACTGCTTCATAGTGCTTTACAGCCTTCTCTAAACAGTTTACAGAGTCAGAATATTGTCCCCAACAATCTGGGTCCTCGTTTTACAGACCTCAAAAGAATAGAAGGCTGAGTCAACCTTGAGTCCATCAGGATCAAACTGCTGGCAGTCGACAAAATTAGCCTGCAATCACTGCACCACCACGGCTCTTATATCTGAATCAGTGGTGGGTTGCCCCCGGTTCGGACCGGTTCACAAGAACCAGTAGTAAAACCGGCGGGAGGCTCCACTCACTGAACCGGACGTCATCAGAGGTGATCTGCACATGTGCAGAAGTGCGTGCGCGTACTATGCGAACCAGTAGTAAAGATAAGTAGAACCCACCCCTGACCTGAATGTTCCTGTCTAAAAACCTAGTTTTTGCTGTTGAATATGTCTTTCAATTCTGTTGTCAAGTGAAATTACCCCAGGTTACAATCTTTCCTGCCACAATTGTCAACTGAATTAGTGCAGTTGTCAAGTAAGTAACATGATTGGTAAGTGAATTTGGCTTGCCCCATGACTTTGCTTGTCAGATCACATGACCTCAAGTCACTGCAACCATCACATGCCAGTTGCCAAGCATCCAAATTTTGATCATGTGACCACAAGGATGCTATTAAGGTCGTACATATGAAAACCAGTCAGTGCTGTTGTCACTTCAAATGGTCACCAAATGAATGATTATAAGTTGAGGACTACCTGTATTTATAATTCCTAGTATGTAAGCAGTAGCCAACACTCAGAAGTGACAGAAACTCAGTGACTCAAGTGACTCAGTAAGATCTAGCCAGTGACATAAAATTAAACTTTGTGGAACAGACTTAGCAACAGAAATTTTGGGCTTAATTTCGGCATAAGTCGAGGACTACCTGTATCGGGAGACCACAGATTCCTTAACTCTGAAGCACAGGTTTTTATTTCGATCCTCACACACCGTTATGAAAACAAATGCAGCGCTATGCCAAACACTTGTCTAAAATTGTCTAATTTAGGATACTTTTAAAAGGAAAGGGAGTTTTTTTTTTCCTGACAAAATAGGACATTTCAGTTATCATTATAAATCCAATCAGCACTTTTAAGAAGGGCGTAATAAGCAGCTCACAATGTATATTCTGTAAGAACAAAAATAAACTGTGTTCAAACACACTCCATTATCTAGGAATGTAGAAAGCTGAGAGGTACTAAGTCAGATCCCTGATCCTCCTATTTTAGTATTATCAGTACTGATTGATAGTGGCTCTCTAGGGTTCATGACTGGTTGAAGTTGGGAACTCATGAAAATAATGTGCTAGCTAATATAGACATGAGGGTGGAGCTGTGGACAAATGGTACAAGAAGGTGAATATCTCAGCAGAAAAGTAGTCATCCCTTGAAATCAAATTACAGAATATGTTTATATGGTGTTATTCTATTTTTCTGTCTCATGAAATACCCTTCTTGGCTCCATTCTGAAGAACACATATTTATCTCCCATTTGACACTTCAATCAATTATTACTTTACTGAAACAGTTCAACAGTTAATAAATGTTCAGTAACTCATAGAATTATCGATGTAGCCAAGTTTCTGTACCACACCCCGCTATCTAAGCTTCTCCACTCCAGGCTACTACATTTGTGGAAGTTTTATGAGGTTTCTGATTGGGACGGCCATTTCAGTTTAATTCTTTAGCTAAGCTGTACCTGCAAGAATATATTATTGATTACTTTCACTTATTATTAAGCTTAGAAGTAATACAAATTTCTGTTACATAAAAGAAGTGGTAGAATTGAAGTAATCCTCAATACTGAAATTGAGAGGAATGACTGAGATTACTGCAATATAGATATATTTTCTGTTGAATGCGTCATTGTGTCATTTGTATCACCAGTCTAATGCAGATATGTTGGACAATAAATAAATACGGATTCTTGAGTAAACTTCAGCAGTCATGGGAAAAGAAGAGGAGTCCTTTTGGGAAGATGCCATTGATTAAATACAAAATATGTATTTGTGGGGGAGAAGAATAAACAGAAGATTTTCACAATAGAGCAGGATAAACAGTTGAGTCCATCAAATGTTCTATATCGGTACTGGTTATTCCATTCATTTATTTATTTATTTTTTACTATATAAGCCATTAGCACTTAGATACAAACTATGAACTGTTGACATATAACATTTCATTCAGAATAGTGAAAGTAAGCTGAATAAAAATTTCCTTCTATTTAGGTGAAAGGAGAATATGTGTTAAATGTGCTGTGTCATTAAATGTCAAATGAAATGCATTAGGGCAAGGGTGTCAAACTCGCAACATCATGTTGTCGTCACATGACATACCATGACTTTTTTCCCCTTCGCTAAACCGGGGGTGGGCGTGGTCAGCGCATGACGCATCCAGCCCACAGGCCACCAGTTTGACACCCCTGCATTAAGTATAAAGTCCCATCTCCCAATCATATTTTCACACAGGGATTTCACTAATGGGAGCTATTTAGTAAGATTAGCTTGAGATCAATAATATCTTCCATTTAATATATAGAAGTAGAATCAAGTCTGGAAACACCCTTGATGATAATTGGGAATGGAAAAAATAAAATTGCCGCAGTCATAAATTTATATAATTTTAAGGCACACACATACTTAGGTTATTGAGTTCTTTGTGGTTAACCACAAAGGTATCACAGAGCTGCCTTCTCTATAATAGGCAGAAAGGAGTAATCAAAACGATCAGAAGATTTATGTAGGTAATTAATTTATGGAAAATAAGTTGCCCTAATGGCTAGTGGTTCAAAGGATTTTAAAAGAGGATGAACTAAATTAACAGAGGAGTTGATTACAATTCTTACAATAACAGACTTGCTAATTCTATTTGTGGCTTTTCAACAATTTGATCTAACAATTCCCTGATTCGCCAGTCTGAATATAATAAAGGCTCTTGGATGCTCCTAACCTCTAACATTAGAATCTGTTACATTGGCTTTGCTAGACGATCTACAGAGACTTACAGATCAGCAACGTCCTGCTCTTGAAAATCAATCAATGTCTTAGTGGCTAAAATACTACATACATTGGGGAGAAGTGAGTCACGAATGCTAATTCAGTCCTTAGGGAGCAAGGCTAGATTACTTTCAATCTCACTACCTACCAACTCACTCCCTGCCTCTGTGTTTGAATGACATGGGAATGAGCAAAAAGAAGTTTCGTGTTATAGTGCAAATACTTTTTAAAAATACATTTACTGCGTTTTTGGAGTTGCCACCCGCTTTCAAAGGCACCTAGAAAAACTGGGTTTGGGACAGAATGTTTCCCTTGGGCTGACGAGCTGGTTCCACAAGAAACCACAACTGGCATCATTTATTCCGATACCAATTAGTACACACCTAGTTAAGTGTAATACGTTGTTCTCAGTTCAAAGTACATACAAAGCAGTTAAAACTTTCACTGTAGTTCTCTACAATATTTGTAGTATTAAAGATCAGTGTGGTTATAACCTGCTCCTCTCAATCCCAAACTATAAAACAACATAGGAGCAATATAATGTTTATATTCTGAATATACAAGGAGTCCTGGATTTACAACTGTAATGGAGCCTGGCCCATCATGGTCATAAGTTGTGACAGTTGTAAAGTGGGTAGCCCATATGACTGACCTGATTTTAAAAAAAATATTTTTGTGATGGTTGTTAAGCAAATGCAGTAGTTGTAAGGTGAACACCACTGTCATTAAGCCAACGCTACAATTGTTAAGGGAACCCTCTGAAGTGTATTAACTGAAAACCAGAAGCAAATGCCTGTTTGTGGCAAAGAATCATAAACCACAGTAATATGGCCCAGGATGCTGAAATGAGACATGGTAGTGCAGTTAAGAGCTGTGGTGGCGCAGTGGTTAAAATCAGGGATGGTATTCACTTAACTTTGCTACCGGTTTGCAAATGTGAGCGTGCGTGCACTCCGCACATGCACAGAGCCTTCTACGCATGCCACTTGCGCATAGAATCAAAAACAGGATGTGATGACGTCCGGGCGGAGCCTCCCGCAGCCGCCACTACCGGTTCACCTGAACAACATAGAACCGGCTGAATACCACCACTGGTTAGAATGCAGTTTTGTAGGCTAATTGTGCTGACTCCCGACTGCCAACAGTTCGGCAGTCCGTTCGAGTATCATCGGTTCAAGGTTGACTCAGCCTTCCATCCTTCCGAGGTGGGTAAAATGAGGACCCAGATTGTTGGGGGCAATGTACTGACTCTGTGAACCACTTAGAGAGGGCTGTAAAGGACTGTGAAGCGGTATATAAGTCTAAGTGCTATTGCTATTGGTAAATGGCCATAAATGCAGGCCGATTTTTGAGCTCCTGAAAAGTGGTCAGGTGGCAGCCAGGGGAGCGGCCTTCAGAACTTCAGAATCAGAACAGAAATGCCTTCTGGGGAGGGGAGAGGCACTAAACAAGTGGTCATAAGTCAAGGACTTCTTGCATAAAGATGTAAATATTCTTTGCCTACCCTCACAAATAAATACACTGGTTTTCACAAGTCATTTGTACTTGTTCTGGATATGCCCACAACTAATGAAGGAAAATACGTTCACAATTCCTATCCACCCCAAATATTCCTTTACTTAACTTTTCCTCAACCCTATTTCTTCATTATGGATGACACCTGCTCTATTTTGGAGCCTGTTACTCATTCTTTGTATTTGGGAATTGATGTGTGCTTGCACACACATGTGTGTGAGAGAAAGAAAAAAAATACATTTCCTTTGGTTGATGGGGACTTAAATCTAGAAGTGCATCCATATAATTCAGCTACTTGTATGTTTACAGCTATTGAAGTATAATCTGCAGTTGTATGGAAAACTGAGCCAAATTACCTGTTGCACAGAGGACTTTGCATTGAGGAAAAAGAGTTCGACTGTAGTCTTGTCCTTCAGAAACGAAATGCTTTCTATGTAAAATCTAAAAGAGAGGGAAAGAGGGATAGTTTTACTGCCTTGTAATTGTGCAGTTGTATATCAAAGATTAAAAATGTTGTACCGCAAATCAGTTCAATTAGCACTACGCAAAAACATTTGTACAATACGTAAAACAAAGGGGAAGGCTTATCAAACCTGTGTATTGTAAAAATCAGATTCTTGTTTGAGTCAGCAAAGAAATTCACTCCCCAAGAGTATTTTTTCAATGAACCCGTAAAATATCATTGCAATAAAAAGTTACAAGCTGAAAGAATCTATCTATGTTGCACACATTTTTTCAAAGAGAAAGAAATCAAGTTGTCTATAAAATACATTTTCTGATATTGTTGAGTATCTGATTTTTGAAATGTTTAGCTGAGATATAATAGATAAGAACAAATAGAAGAAAGAAGGGACAAGCTACATTTGGAGAGATGCCATACCTATTAGGCTGTTTGGTTCTGGTTGTAAACATTTTGGCAATATATCAGACTGACATCAAGTGTTTTTCCATGGTAACTTAGCAGTAAATTAGCTTATTTAAGACACTGTTCTTATCAAGCTGAAAACCCAGATGTTGAGTTTAGATCTGCTTATCTGGTCTCTTTACTTTCAAACAATAATCACATGGAGATTTGTACCACTGGACCTACAGTGATTTTAGGAGACAGCTAATTTGAAATTGGGGACAGAAAATGGCACTCAAAGGGAGTGCAATTTTGGTAATTCTGCAAATCAAAAAAAGGAACTCTAGGCTATAACATTCAAAATATATATCCAAATTTGTATGTAGCAATTCCCATTCACTGCACTGTTATTACTTGCACCTGCTGAGAAGTCATTTTCAAAAGTGAAAATTATAAATATTTATCCATTCTCTTTCATAGCTGAAGGTGCTGGATTAGAAATGATCTCAACTGAAAATAACATTGGAAAGGCATTGGATGAAACTGATCTTATGGAAGAGTTTTCATCTAAAACGGGGGTATTAAATGCACGGCCTGCGGGCCGGATGCATCACAACCTGGCCACGCCCACACCCATTTTAGCAAAGGGGGAAAGTCACATGATATGTCATGTGACAACACAATGGGACGCCGTGAGTTTGATACCCCTGCTCTAAAAGATCTAAAAAAGTTTCATGTCTGTAAGTATTGCTATGTTATTAAATTGTCAGTTTGTATTCTCTTCAGATAGCAGATGAAGATGTAAAAATACAAGGAAGTCTTAATCATGAGGATAAAAACTGAAGAACGTAATTTATTGCTTTGCTCTTTTCTTTCATTTATGAAATTTGATAACCGTTCTTTCAGGGCTATGCCACAGATTGAGAATTCTTCAAATAAAATCAGATATACCAGGAACAGTGCTGATAGGTTATAAAAAGAGTTGCACAATTGTCCAGGGCCACAAAAACTCTAAGGCCACCAATGGATATAACCAAGTGCTTTCCTAATTATGGTATCACAATTATGAAATATTTTCCTCCAAGACTCCCAAATATTCCACATTTGCAAGACTGTGTCCAGTTTTGGTCACCACAAAACAAAAAAGATGCTGATGCCTAAAAAAGAGTACAGAGAAGAACAACAAAGATGATAAGGAGTCTGGAGGCTAAACCGAACAGCTAAGTCAACTAGACTTGTTTAGCCTAACACAGAGAAGGCTTAGAGCAAGGGTGTCAAACTCAGGGCCCAGAGACTGAATCTGGCCCACGTGGTGCTTAGATCTGGCTCACAGGCCTGCCCTGGAAACAGTGAACGATTGGCCCGTAGTGACTCTACCAGTGAAAACAGAGCTCGGGAGGGCCCTGTGGATCCTCCCTGAGCTCCTTTTTCACTGACAGAGGGCTGCAGGAGGCAGTCGCAGCCGAAAACAGAGTCTCCATGAGTGACACTGAACTGGCCATGCCCACCCCGAGGTCAAACATAACCCTGATGCAGCCCTCAATGAAATCGAGTTTGGTCACCCCTGGTTTAGGAGATGACATGATAGCCATTTTCCAACATTTGAAGGGCTGTGACAGGGAAAAGGGGATTGACTTGTTTTCCAAAGCATCTGAGAGCAGGACAAGAAGGAGGAATGGAGGAAAACTTGTCAGAGGGAGATCCAAGCTGGAAATAAGGAAGAATTTCCTGACAGGGGGAATGATTAATCAATGGAATAGCTTGCCTTCCAGAGTTGTGGATGCTCCATTACTGGAGTAAAGATTAGACAACCATTTATCCACGATGGAATAAGGACTCTTGCCTTGGGCAGGGATTTGGACTAGAAGACCTCCAAGGTCCCTTCTAGCCTTATGATTCTATGGCTCTGAGAGATTAACATCACATCAACATTGATTTCATTTCAGTATGTGAATTCTGGTGTTCTAAGCTTGCTTCTCTTTCTGCAGATGTTTCCTTAACAGGCTAGGTAATGTCATTGGTGGACAGGGATGATGGTGGGTGTAGTATTTTGCTACCTGCATATACTGTATGTAGTAGCGTGTTTTACCAGCATTTGCTGAAGTAATTTTTCTTCCCTGATTGCTTTTTGGGTGGCGTATATCCTCAAGATTTGACAGTAGCTCATTTTCTATCGTATTATTATTTTATTCTCTGTGTGGGAACCTTGGAAATATGGAGTTTGGTGGGAGATATTTTATTTATTTTTTTTTTTTTTTAAATAGTTTTTATTGAATATAAATATTAAAAAAGACATACGTAACATATACACAACGAACATTTATACAACATATACACAAAAAGAATATAATTTCTTCTTAAGCATTTTTTCAGAGTGACGTTCTACAATTCTACTTATAATATATTCCTTCACCTTTCTGTAATCTAATAATATTTTTATTACATATATATGTATCAATCGGTAATATATCCCCTATATTTTTTGTATATTTCTAATTTTTAACAAATTATACCAACTATTCCATATTTTATAATAGTCTGATTCTTCTTTTTCTTGTAGTTCTTTGGTTAACCTATCCATTTCAGCGCATTCTAAAATTTTCCCTATTACTTCTGTTTCACTTGGTATTTTTTCTTGTTTCCAATTTCTTGCGTAGATTATTCTTGCAGCAGTTAATATGTGAATTGTAAGATATTTAATATCCTTAGGGTATGATTTGTTAAATATTCCTAATAAAAATGTTTCTGGTTCTTTTTCAATCTGTGTTTTTGTTATTTGTTCCAACCATTTTTTGATGTTAGACCAAAATTTTTTTGCTGCCGGGCATGTCCACCATAAATGATAGAAAGTCCCTTGTGCCTTTTTGCACTTCCAACAAATTGGGCTATTTTTAGGTTGTATTTTTGCCAATCTGGTTGGAGACATATGCCACCGATAAAACATTTTCAGTTGGTTTTCCTTGTACGCCGTTGCTTTCGTTAACTTTAGGTTTTCCTGCCAAAACTTTTCCCATTTTTCCAAAGGTATTGTGTGTTTGATATTTTGAGCCCACTTAATCATCGTTTCTTTGACTGTCTCTTCTTCCAATTTATAGCGTAGGAGAAATTTATAAATTCTACTAATTAATTTATTTTCTGAATCTAATATAATTTTATCTATTTCTTGTTTTTGATTGTAAATTTCATATGTTTTTATATGCTCTCTATATTTAGATTGTATTTGAGTGTAAGTCCACCAGTCTATTCCTCTGTGTAAATCTGTCTCCAATTGTTGTTTTGTCTTTAGTTTGCCTTGGTAGTCAATTATATCTTTATATCTAATTATTTTTGTCTTATCTGTTAAATTTGGGTGTCTAATTGATTCCGCCGGTGCTAGCCAATTTGGTATCTTCATATAATGTTGTTTTTTAATTTTAAGCCAAATTTGTAATAGTGAGTTCCTTATTGTATGTGTTTTAAAATATGAATGTGTTTTGTATTTCTCATCCCACATAAAGGAGTGCCAGCCAGTTTGAAGTTCGTGTCCCTCAATTGTTAAAGTTCTAGAGTCCTTTAATTCTATCCAATCTTTGACCCACGATAGTACTGCTGCTTGGTAGTATATCTCCCAGTCAGGGAGTGCAGCTCCTCCTCTATCTTTTGTATCCTGAAGCAGTTTAAATTTTATTCGTGGCCTTTTCCCTTGCCAAATAAATTTAGATGTTATTTTATTCAGCTTTTCAAAAAACGGTTTATCTATTTTAATTGGGGTGACCTGAAACAAATATAGAAATTTAGGTAATATAATCATTTTGATAGCCGAAATTCTTCCTAGGAATGAAATGTGTAAATTTTCCCATTTTTCTAAATCTTTCTTTGTTTGTTCTAGTAATTTATCATAATTATTTTCTTTAATTGCTCATGTTCTTGTGGATAAGCAGATTCCTAGATATTTTATTTTTTTTGTTGTTTGAATTTGTATATTATCTATCAAATCTTTTGTTTGGATTTCCGTAAGGTTTTTAACAATTAGCTTCGATTTATTTTTATTAATTTTTAGTCCAGCCACTTCTCCAAATTCTTCTATTTTTTGAAACAAATTAGGTATAGATTCCATAGGATTTTCTGTCAAAAACACTAAGTCATCAGCAAAGGCTTGAACTTTGTATTCTTCTCTATTAATCCTTAAACCTTCAATTCCTTGATCTTCTCTAATTTTTTTCAACAGGGTTTCCAATGATAGAATATATAGTAAGGGGGAAAGTGGACAGCCTTGTCTAACTCCTTTTGTTATATTAAATTTGTCTGTTATATCATCATTCATAATTATCCTTGCTGATTGCTTGGTATAGATTTCTGCTATAATTTTCCCAAATTTTTCCCCAATTTGCATATTTTGTAGTTGTTCAATCATAAATTTCCAATTTTGGTTATCGAAGGCCTTTTGGGCGTCAAGAAAAACCAACACTGCCTGCTTCTCCGGGTGTGATTCATAGTATTCTAAAGCATTAAGTATTATTCTCATGTTGTTCTTTATTTGGCGTCCCGGCAGAAATCCATTTTGGTCTGAGTGTATATATGTATTTAATACTAATTTAATTCTTTCTGCCAAGATTGCTGCAAATATTTTGTAATCGGCATTCAATAATGAAATAGGTCTATAGTTTTGTATTAACTGGAGATCTGTGTCTTCTTTTGGAATGATTGTTATTATGGCTTCTGTCCATGAATTTGGTATCTTGGCTTTCTCCATAGCTTCATTATATAATCGCAACATATTCTCTCCCAATACTTCTTGCATTGTTTTATATATTTCTACCGGTAGCCCGTCAGGACCCGGTGTTTTATTGTTTTTTTGCTTTTTCAGTACTTCATCTAGTTCTAATTTGGTTATTGGCCTATTGAGAGTAATTCTTTGTTCTTCTGTGATTTTTGGCATTCCTGATTTCTCTATGTACTGTTTTATTTTATCTTCCTCTATTTTCCCCTGATTATATAGATTCGCATAAAATTTCTTAATAATATCTTTTTTGGCCTCTTTACTATGTTGAATTTCTCCTTTATCATCTTTCAATTGGTATATCATTCTTTTTTTCTGTTCTTTTTTCAGTGTATAGGCTAGCCATCTGCCCGTTTTATTTGCGTGCTCAAAATAGTTTTGTTTCGCCATTTTTATTTTTTGGGCTAGTTCTATTTGGTTTATCAAATTCAATTTATGCTTAATCATTTCCCATTCTTCTTTTATTGTTTTGTTCTGGGGCTTTTCCTGGAGTTTTTGTTCTATTTGTTTTAGGTCTTTCTCTAATTTATCTAATTGTTTTTTCTTCTCTTTATTCTTTTTCCTCGTATATGCTATTACTAGGCCCCTTATATATGCTTTTAAAGTATCCCATGTGTTTTGTAAAGAGGTTTCCTCTATTTTATTTATCTGAAAGAATATTTTTACTTCCTTTTCTAACATCAAATTAAATTCTTTTTCTTTACATAATCTTTGGTTCATTGTCCATCTCTTACGTCTTCTTTCCCCTTTCCAGTTTATGAATAGTGGATTGTGGTCTGCCCATTGGTTTGTGCCTATCTCAATTTTTTCTACTTCTGTTTTGATACTTGGGGTCATCCATGCCATGTCCAATCTTGACCAGGAGTTATGCGGATGGGAGTAAAAGGTGTATTGGGCCTCTTCTTCATGTGTTTCCCTCCATACGTCTGCCAAGTTTAGTTCTTCAGCCATAGTAAAGAATTCTTTTGGAAGTATTTCTTTTTTCTTTTGTTTTTTTTTCCCAGTTTTATAGTCTTTCTTTGCATTTACTATTGCATTATAATCCCCTATTACACAAATATCATCATATTCTAATTCTGCTAATTTTATATGTAGGTCTTTAAAAAAAACCTGTAGTTTTTGGTTAGGTGCATAAATCCCTACAATTAACATTTTCCTTTTTCCTATTTCTAATTCAACCATCACCACTCTACCTTGCTCATCGGTATAAACTAGTTTAGATTGTATTTTTTCTTTTACGTAAATCACTACTCCTTTTTTCTTTTTTGGGGCCAGAGATAAATATAATTTTCCTAATTTGGGGTTTTCTAGGATTTTTTGATAATCTTTTTGAATGTGTACTTCTTGCAGACATATTACATCTGCTTCTAATTTTCGTAATTTTGTGAAAATTTGATTCCTTTTCTTTGGGGCATTTAAGCCATTAATGTTTACCGAAAAGAGTTTGATCTGTTCATCCATTGCCTATTATATCTGTTTTTTGGTGTTTCTTGTTTCCATCCGTTCTCTAGGTTTTGCACCTTCTCTCTGTTCTCTCTCTTTTTCTTGCCTCTGTCTTATTTCTTTTTCTTCCTTTGTTTCTGTTGGTTCTTCTTCTTGACTTTTACTATCTGTTTCCTCCTTACTTTCCTGTTCTACTTCTAGTCTAAAATGTGTGTTATGAAATTCTCTTGCCTTTTCTAGAGTATCTATTTTATATCTTTTGTCTTCCCACGTAATTAAGATCCCCTCTATTGGCAACCATCTATACATTATCTTGTATTTGATCAGTAGTTGTGTTAAAAACTGATATTGTTGTCGTAGATTTCTTACTCTTCGGGGTATCTGTTTTAAAATTATAATTTCTTTTCCATTATAGATCACCGTTTCTTCTCTAGATTTCTTATAGGCTTCATCTCGGATTGATTTTTTTAAAAATTTAACATGGACTTCTCTCGCCAATCTGTGTCTTCTTATATAATTTGTTTGTACACGATAAGTTTCTTCCAATTGTCCTTTTATTTCTTCTGGCTCTTTTTGTATCATTCCTGCAATAATCTCCACCATCTTTCCTTCTAAGTCCTCATTTTTTTCTTCTGGGACATTTTGAAAACGCAAGAAGTATGAGGCCTTTTCCATTTCGAGCATGGCCAAGGAATCTGACATTTCTTTGTTTAGTTGTAGGGTTTTTTGTTCCATTGCTTCTACTTTTAATTCCACATGATCTATTTTTGTTTCCGTTTTCCTAATTCTCTGTTCATTTTCTGCTATAGAATTTTGAATGCCCCCAATTTTATCTTTCATGGTCTTAATATCTTCCTTAACTTCTCCTAATTCATTTCTGATCTCTGCATGGAACGTTCTCATTTCTTCCTGATTTTCAGCTATTTTTTCTTGTGTTTGAAGCAGTGTTTCCTGGATCTTTTGAAACATATCTTGTATTACATTAGGTGCCATTTCCAGTTTTTCTTTTTCTTTTTCTTTCCCCATCATGCTATCTATTGTTTTTTGTTGTGAGGGGGAAGGGGTCATTACTAACGTACTAGTTGTAGGTTTTTTCCCTGTCTTTGTTATGGTGGATGTTGTAGACATTTTTAATATTCGTGTAAAGCTTTCCAACCTTAACATCAATTATTAAGTTATTCCTTAATATCTCTTTTCCCCTCCAAATACTACTTATACACCACACAACTTATATATAGTTATATTATATTATATTGCCAGTTATCCCAATTAAGCAATTAATTCTTGTTCACAGTATAAATCTATTTACTTATCAATCAGGATTTTAATTTAGTTTTCTTAATTTTCTAATTAGCAATCTTTTCAGTTACCCCCTTTTTCAATCAGTCTATCTCAGAGATATATAAAAATCAGTCTTTCGCTTTAACAATAATTCCTTGTCTAACTACAATTCCACAATACAATTTATAGCTATAAAAATATTGTCAACTTATATATTTCTTTCAAATATTAAACTTTTTAACTAATTAAACATTTCAAAATTAATAATTCACTTAATTTTTATTTTCTTTAGTCCTTATTGTCTTCTTGCTTTACCTCTCTCAGTCTGTTCTTTCACAATCATGAAAAACGCAATCTGTGTCGTCTCAGTCTTTTTTTTTTAATTTCTTCTCCCAGTCATCGGATCTCTGCATTCAATTTTCAAATCTTTTTTTTTTTAAACTTGAGTTCTTATTATCCAAAGTTATTTGTAAATCCAGAGTTCGAAATCCCGACAGATCTTCTGTATCCGTGAAATTCACCACTTAGTCCGGTATTTCAGTCTCTGTATTCGGTTTCCAATGTTTGGGGTTTGAATCAGTTATAATTCCCAAGATCAAACAGCTTGTCTCTATATCCACAAAGTCCACAGGCTGCTCCCTTTGATCAGCTGTAAAGGTCCGCAGTCAGACCGCTTCGAGCGCTATTTCTCCTTTTCTTATATTTGCTTAGTCATTCTATGGGATTCTCTCTTCCGCGCTATAATTATTCCCCCTTTTTTCCTTCTCCTCTTGTATCGCCGCTGTTGTAACTCACTTGTCTTTCTCTGATTCGCTCGCGCGTCCCATTTGCCGTCTCTGTTGTAGGTGATCTATCTGACAGTCACTCGGATTTGCTTCCACTTTTTGCTTCGATCTAGGCGGGCGCCATCCCTCCTGTCCGCCGATAAGGCTGACTTCTTCTCCACCAATTTAAGAGGTTGATCGCTCGACCTCCCTGATGACAGCGCAACACCAGGGGGCTTCGCGAATTCCTCTTTCGTTTCCCAATCCCTCCAAGTTCGGGAATGCCCCTAAAGAGCAATTAATGAGGAAATTTGGGTTTCAGAGACGGAGCCTCCGTTTCCTCACCCATTCGTGATGACGTCACCGCCGGAAGATCGGTGGGAGATATTTTAGAATACCTCCAACCCTCTGAACATGTGCAGTCACAACACATATGGAAGACTAGGAAGTTCCTTCAAAGGTTTTCTTTAAACTGTATGTCAAATGTAAAAACACTAGCATACTGAGTCATCTTCTTAAGGCTTAAATATAAAAATGATCACATGGGATGACATAGAGTACTAGTTTGGAAGTGATAGGGAAATGTGACAAACACATGTTCACGCAAATGTCATCCCGTTAACTTTTTTAAAAAAAATTGTCCTAGTTATTTGTCATTGATAATAACAAAAACCCATTAATTCTTTTTTTAAAAAAAACATTTTGATTACAAGTGGAAATTTCATAGTGCAAATTTATTTTGTATTGCCTAACCATACTTACCTGACTGCAAAAAACAAAGTTGCCGGACCTGGTTTCTTAGGTAAATCATGATCCAGAACTCTGTGATCTAACTGTAGCCAGACATTGTGTCCCCTGAAAAATATCAAAACAGAACAGGAAACATAAGAAACCAATGCTTTTAATTCACACGGTTGAGACTATTTCTGTAGAAATGAAGTTGGCTAACTTGTCTATTTTCCTCATTTCATTTATTTATTTCATTTATTTCCTACTTCATTGTAAGCACAGATAATGTAGCATTTATAAAGTGCAATCTTATCCTTCCTCTTAATTAATGGGCTGAAATACAGCTAGACCTCTACATACAGCCATTTGTTTAGTAACTATTTGAAGTTACAACAGATTGAAAAAGTGACTTATGACCAGTCCTCGCACTTACGACCGTCACAGTATCCTAATGGTCATGCAATCAAAATTCAGATGCTTGGCAACTGGCACGTATTTATGATGATTGCAGCATCCCTGGGTCACGTGATTGCCATTTATGATTTTTTTAAATTTCCCAGCCATCTTCTTATAGGCGAAGTCAAATGGGAGAAGCTGAATTTGCTTAATAACTGCATGATTCACTTAACAACTGTAGTGGTTCACTTAACAACCACAGCAAAATGGTTATAAAATCAGACAGGATTCATTAATAACCGTTTTGCTTACTAATGGAAAATCTGGTTCCAACTATGATTGTAATCAAGGACTACCTGTAAGATTGTGAACAGGGGCCAGAATGATATACAGGACTAGTAATTGCCATGCATGAAATTGGTGTAGCTTTCTCAGAAAGTCTAAAGTGGCAGCCGACTGTCCATTCAAATGCATCAATTCTAAATAGTAGTTCAAAATATGATCAGAGACTCGAGATGTAATAAACTGGTTATTGGTTACTTTATCAAATGTTTAAAAACTGGTTTCCAAATTGTTTGTACTACCTAAAAAAGGAAATTAGGATTTAAGTCAGGGGTGGGTTCTATTTATCTTTACTACGGGTTCATAACGGGAGCGCACACGCGCAGAAGCTTCTGTGCATGCACAGATCACCCACGATGATGTTGTGGCAAGTGGGTGGGGCCTCCCGCCGGTTTTACTACCGGTTCTACAGAACCAGACAGAACCGGGAGCAACCCACCACTGATTTAAGTTCTCGAGCAAAAAGGAATTACCAGCCTTCAAAGTCCTATTATAGCACATTATTAAATCAAAACAAACTGAAAGGCAAAAGCTATGCCTTTTTTACAGCCTCATATACACCAGAGGGCAGTACAATGTCTCAGTGGTTAAAATGTTGGGCTTGTCAGCTGGAAAGCCAGCAGCCCAGTTTCGAGACTCAAGCACCATGCAATGGGGTGAGCACCCATCCTCACCCCAGCTCCTGCCAACCTAACAGTTTAAAAGTGAGTAGATAAATAGGTACCACTTCAGTCAGAGGGTAATAATGCTGCATGACATTATGCTGGCCGCATGGATTGCGGAAATTTCTTCGGACAGCACTGGCTCAATGGCCTTGAAACAGAGATGTAAATAACAACTAGTGGAGTAAAATATGCAGGACTCTTTTATCTTTACCTTTTATACACCAGAAGAATTAGGCATTCTCATTATCACTAACTGGGTATGAAAAAAGTTGGAATCCAATCTATCTGGATATCACCAGGTATGTAATGGTGATTCAATCTTCATTTGTTCTTTTCACACCTACAATTTACAATGGCCTACAATGAATTTATAGATGATTTTTTTTTTTGAGAGGAAAAATAAGCATGAGGGAAAGAAAGCCTTCCCCATTAAAGTGTATTGCTATTACTCATCGGTGCTTTGACTGAACAATATCTGTCTCACTGAGTCACATACTTTGTCTGATAGAAAGAGTTTAAGTGGCATTTTCTGCTACAATAGGGAATTTTTTAAAAATAGGGTTTGACTGCCCTCTGGAGGTTGCAAGTTCATAATCAAAATAACACAAAAAGCAATGTAACATCAATAGATATTAAACTAGAAAGTTGTTAAGACGAAGAGAGATTTCCTCTTATGTTCAGACTTATGTTTTTAGGAACTTTTTCTCAAATAGGAGCAAATGTACCAACACCTACAAACTCTATTGACAGAATTTACCTATAGAAAAGTTGAGAACATCCAGCAACAAGAAATCAATCATTCACATAGCAGAAAATACAGTATATGCAAATAGGCATACAATTTATTTTGCTTACATACAGTATACATGCCTGTATGTATAACAAGTAAAATGGATGTTATCAAAAGCTGACTGGATGATGATGATGATTAACTTTATTCATTAAAAATGAAACTCAATCAACTGAACATTCAAAAATGCATCACAAATACCATTGACTGGTGTTAATGGTTGATACGGGTTGCTGCCAGCATCCTAGGTATCAAATAATAATAATAATAATAATAATAATAATAATAATAATAATTATTATTATTATTATTATTATTATTATTATTATTATTTAATCTTTAGTGAGATTCACAGCCTTTGAGGCTGGTTAATAGCTCAGCAGCTCGAGTCCTAACCAAGGACCTAGGAACTGTTAAGGTATCGTCGGAGGATGTAAGCTGTTCTGAGTAAAGTGGTTTTTTGTAGAGTCAAAATGTTCAAGTCCAGTAAATTTAGAATTTCTAAATAGCGGGGTAGCCCTTTGGGTATTGCCCCAAGGACTCCAATTACAATTGGGACAACACACGATTTCTTTTTCCACAGTTGCTCAACTTCAATTTGCAAATCCCGGTACTTTGTGACTTTTTCTTGCTGCTTATCTTCAATCCAGGTATTGCAATGTCAATGAACCATATTTTTTTCTTTTCAACTATTGTTACGTCAGGTGTGTTGTGGACCAAGTGCCTGTCAGTCTAAATCCTGAAGTCCCACAAGATCTTGAGATGATGATGATGATGATGATGATGATGATGATGATGATGATGATTATTATTTGTCAGTACACAACATATGTACAATGAGATTGGTCGAACTACCTCAGTGCATCCCCCACAACACAATACAACTCACAGTGAAGACACAAAATCCCTAACCCAATAAATCATATTAACAAAACACCCAGTCCTATTGCACCAGTGTAAACATGTTACACATTGCGCCGGCCCTGCAGTCATCATACTACATAGTTATGATGTCAGGAATCTGACAGCCCACAGATAAATACTGTTCTTCAGCCTGTTTGTGCAGCTGGCTATACTTCTATATCTCCTTCCCAATGGTAGGAGGGTAAAGAAGTGATGACCAGGGTGAGAGTCGTCCAGGTCAAATGGACAACCATTTGGCCGGGATGATATAAGATCCTCCTGCCTAGAAGACTTCTGAGGTCTTTTCTAACCCTTTGATTCTATGTTCTGTAGTGCTTCATTGTTTCGTGGCTGCATCTTCCCTGCTCTAAATCTTCCCCCAATCCCTACATATGAGGAGGGAAACATCAACTAGCAATCTCATGTGTGTGAAGAGCACGGAAATTAAGTTGGAGTGGAAAAATAATAATTGGAGGAGAACTATCTAACCAGCCTCTTCTCCCTTCCAATTCTTGAATGTGTTTAGCTTAGCTTTCCCCAATCTGAATGTCCTCCAGATGTATAGACTTCAACTCAAAAATCTTTTAACAGTGGGCCAGCTGGCTAAGCTCTGAGAGTTGTAATCCAAATATCAGGCTGGGAAAAGCTATGTAATCCCTAAGAAATGCTGTTTAGTAGGTGTCTGAAATATATAAAAAATGTTAGCACCATACTGACCTAGACTGACCTGGAAAAAGTTGAGCTGCATAATATAACAATAAAGCTAAATAAAAGGCATAGTAGTTAACACTATGCATACCCAGAAAGCACTATTTTTTGGTACAATCATAAAAGAAGCAAACAGAAGGCAAATTCTATAGTTTGAAAACTTCAGAAAATAACTGAAGGCTATGTTATTATATAAAAATAAATCTGGAAATGCTAGTATATATTATGACTATTCAAGTGATTTAAAAATAACTGCATGATGTACTTACATATCATCTATGAATGTTATCCCAAAATATTCCTTTTCTTTGAGGTTGAAATGTGAAGCCACCAAATCCAATAATTCCCGTGACAAAAGTTTAGGCTATAGGCAAAAAAAATAATAGTATGTTATTCTTGCAATCTCTGTGTTCAAAACAATAATATCAAATTATCCTCCCTCTGCTCTCCCCGCCCCCATCTGTATTAATAAGACTTTTGGAAAAGTTTTCTTTCTTTCCCATATGGCTATTTCTCTTAAGGGTTGTTTTTTTTTTTTTTTTTTTAAATTTGATTTATATGCCGCCCTTCTCCAGAGACTCAGGGCGGCTTACAATGCGCTAAGCAATAGCCTTCCTTCTTTTGTATATTTATACAAAGTCAGCTTATTGCCCCCACAACTGGGTCCTCAATTTACCTACCTTAGAAAGGATGGAAGGCTGAGTCAACCTTGAGCCTTGGTGAGATTCGAACCTGCAGTAATTGCAGGCATCTGGTCTTAATAACCAGCTTAATAACAGGGTGCCTTAGACCATTGTGCTACCAAGGCTCTTCCTTGGTAGCACAGTTTTAGTTTAGGGTAGAAAAGCAACTTTTATTTTCACAGTAATGGGGTTGGAAGAGGCAGCTCTTCCTGGTTTACATGTCTTTACAAGTAATTAAAATTATCTATTTAAAATTATTTCAACAAACTCGACGGCAACATTCAAACCAAATTCTCCTTGTAATAGCCAAAGTAAAACTGACACACAACGCAAGGTAGACCATGCTGATCACCTGTACAATGGTACCTCGATTCTCATTGGTAATTCATTCCAGAAGATGTGCTGAATATTAAAACGGACAGGTACCAAGAAAACCACATGACTTACCACATGATCCCATACTTTGGCTGGAAGAAATAGTCATGAGGCAAGCCAACACCAGCAAATTCTTCCTTGAATGTCAACTACAGGGAGAAAGATGAGTGCCAGGACAAGATTTTCGCTTCAAAACATGTTGAATACCGAATTTGATGAGTTTTGAAGCAGTCGAGTGCTGAGGTATGATGTATAACAGGGGTGGGCAACAGTGGCCACAGTTGCCCACCCTGATGTATAAGATTCTAGAGGCAGGGAGGCCCTTGGTGACCCTCCAATACTCTCAGTTCACAGTATGAATTTTGAAATAATTCTGACATGTTGCTGTCCATCATCAACCAAAGTTGAGTCCTGAGAATGTTGACTGATTCATTGCTGAAGAGCAATCTCCTCTCAGAAATCTCTCCAAATGTTTAGATGAAATCTACTTGCTTGAACCCACTAGCTATAGTCCTTCTTCAAGAACACTAGAGAATAAGTCTTCTCCAACTACTGCTAATGATGATTACAAAAATATCAGTCAGGTTTCATTTTGCCTTCCATAGAGATGACAATGTTCCCTAACTCTTTCAGCTTGTTTTCAACAGGTTAAATTTTTATATTACTGATCTTCATGATTGTCCTTCCTCTAAATACAGGTCATGGTCAACCTGTATTGCAACTATTTGTTTAGCGACCATTTGAAGTTACAATGGCACTGGAAAAAAAATGACATGACCGATTCTCACACTTATGATGGTTGCAGCATCCCCATAGTCATATGATCAAAAATTGGGTGCTTGGCAACTGGCATGTTGCAGCACTACAGGGTCATGTGATTGTGATCTACAATGTTCCCAGCCAGCTTCCAACAAGCAAAATAAATGATGCAGCTGGATTCGCTGAACGATCCTATGATTCGCTTAACAACTGGAATGATTTGCTTAACAACCATGGCAGAAACAACTGTAAAATTGGGTAGCACTCACTTAATAATCATCTTGTTTAGCAACAGAAAGTCTGGACTTAATTGTGGTGGTAAGTCGAGAACTACCGTACACTAATTTGTTGATTTCTTCATAAATATAGTACCCAAAGCACTCCAGAAACAGTCAGTCCTGTTAAATTATTCTCATCCTCTGAACTAGCTACAATGCCTCCCCTTTTTCTACTGAAGCTACTGTCATACTGGGGAGTGAACTGGGGAGCAGGCCTGTTCACCTTTTTTTGAGTGTTTTGAACTTCAAGCAAGCATGAACACAACAGATTTCTGTTATTTATTAAAACATTTTCTGCATGAGCTTGAAAATAGGTTGCTGCATGATGTCGCCAAGCTTGTGCCTGACCTTAAAAAAACTTCTGTTCTGTTTAATTAATCACAGAGAGAGGTGTCACATTGGCCCAAAGTTTAAAACATTTCTTTCAAATAATTTTTGAAGCATGATCATTCGCCCTGCTGAACAAATCAACTGACAAATTGGTGCTACAGAAACAATAAAACTACAATGTCTCACCTGAACTAGTAGCTCTAGCTTCCTATCATCCAGAAGCTGTACTTGGCAGTGTCTCCCTTCGGTCATCTGTAAAACAAATGGAAGAGCATTAACTATAGAACACTAATGGATTCTCACTCCAAAGGTACACCATATAAACCCGTTTTGTATATTTATCTGTTTGTAGATGCCCATTTACCGAGGTAGTCCTCGACTTACAATCACAATTGGGACTGGAAAATCAGGAGATATAGGGCAGTTCAAATGAGTATAAAGATTTGCAAGCTTAAGTTCTCTATAAGAATCTGGCCAATTGACCGTTAAGGGAAATACGCAGGAGTTAACAATAGAAAGGAATTCAAAGTGGGCTGGACTTAGATCTCTTGTGAGCACTCGTGACTTATGACGCGTTTGACCCCTCCCTCGGGTTCAGCCTGGTCATCTCCTACACAGAATTTCCATTGTTAAGCAAGGTGGGTTTTAAATAGGTCGCACCTGATTTTATGACTTTTTTTTGCCATGGTTGTTAAGCAAATCATTGCAGTTCAGTGGTGGGTTGCCCCCGGTTCAGACCGGTTCGCAAGAACTGGTAATAAAACTGGCGGGAGGTCCCGCCCACCGCCCCAGATGTCATCGGCGATCTGAACATGTGCAGAAGCAAGGCGTGTGCACTTGCTTTGTTCACACACGTGCGCGATCCCGTTGTGAACCGGTAGTAAAGATAAGTAGAACCCACCCCTGCTGCAGTTGTTAACCAAATCACACGTTTGTTAAACAAATCTGCTTCCCCCGTTGACTAAAGGATGTTGGGAGCTCACTGGGAAGGTTGCGAATGGTGATCATATGACACCGGGATGCTGCAACCGTCGTAAATACAAGACAATTGCCAGCCACCTGAATTTTGACTGTGGGGATAAGGTATGAGATGGTCATAAGTATGAGATGGTTGTAAGTATGAGGACAAGTTATAAGTCACTTTTTTCAGTGCTGTTGTAACTTTGAGCAATTGCTAAATGAATGGTTGTAAGTCGAGAACTATCTATATACACATATATACCCATATGTATAACATCATAACAGTATCATTGATCTGCTCTTTCCATCATTTCTGATCTAATTCAGTTTTTATCTCATGGTTTTGTTGTCTAGGGTCCAAGTGAAAGTATTTCTCATGTGGTTTGTGGTAGTCTCAGTGGTTCAAGTGGTTTAATTATGAAATATTTGTCTCATCTATAAACTGTACCCCAATGGTTGCAAACAGGTGGATATAAAACCTTCCTTTCTCGCCACCCCAGCCTAATTCATAAACAACACTGGAAATCTCGATTGCCATCCAAAATGTCGTCTTCCAGGTCCTTGTTCAAACTTCCTGATGTTCTTATATACAAAAAAAGCATGCTGAGTTTTAGCTTAGGAGAATGTATGGGCTCAATCTATGTGATTTATAAATTATGATTTCTAGCTTGATGAAATAAGTTATAAAATCAGTGTATTGATAATTTTTATTTACCGCATCTAAAATGGACTAGGACAACTTTCCCCAGTCTGTCAGAGATTCTAAGACTTGATAATACTCCAGAATTGTAACGTCAGGCAAAGGTGTAAGGAAATTCTAGAAGTGTAATCCTGTTGGATCTGGAAGATGTCAGGTGAGTAATGGTAAATTAGATAGAGCAGTGGTACCCAACCTTTTGGGCACCAGAGACCGGTTCTGTAGAAAACAATTTTTCTACAGACCGGAGGTTATGGTTTCATGCGCTACCAAAATCCCACACATGCACAGAGAAAGTTTTGCTTGCTTGCATGGATCGGTTCCTAATGGTCCACGGACTGGCACAATGTCTGCAGCCTGGGGTTTGGGGACCCCTGAATGACTAAATGTGGTGAATTCGCTCCACTGAAGAAAACCAAAAGGAGTATAATTGTTTTTCTGTCTTAAAAACTCTTTTATAAGTTCAAAAGCTCTACATGGGCTAGGCCCGGGATATTTGGCGGACCATCTGCAGCCAGCAACAGCTTCCCATCGCCTGGTGCGCTCCCACAGGGAGGGCCTACTCAGAGTGCCATCGGCCAGACAGTGTCGGCTGGTGACCCCCAGGGAGAGAGCTTTCTCTGTGGGCGAACCCGCTCTTTGGAATCAACTCCCTCTGGAGCTCCGGGTGGTCCCTGACCTTTGCTCTTTCCGCCATGGGCTGAAAACTTGGCTATTTCACCTGGCCGCCTTGGACTGATGGGGGTTTTAATCTGGGTTTTATTGAACTTCTTAATTTTAACTTGGACTTTTGTTTTTAATGGTTTATCTGTCCTGTTTTAATTGTTGTGAGCCGCCCTGAGTCTTGTGGAGATAGGGCGGCATACAAGTCCCAACAAATAAATAAATAAATAAATAAATAAATAAAATTGTGCACCATATAAAATGATGGAATTCAATTCACTGTTAAGATAAATGATTGGTACAAAGAAATTGTGGCAAATGTTACAACAATAAAGATGACTTTCCTATAATACAATATGAGGAAAGGCACAGCTTTAGCAGTAAAAACCTGGCTTCATGATTGCAACTTCAGATATGTAATATAAACCCTTCAGGATATTTTTGCTGTTCTACCCAGGAGCAGCGGGATGCTCTGATCTACCAAAGTTGCTGTTTTAGGCAGTATTTTTAGACCCCACAATGTCAAGTTACACTCCAGATGTATTTAGATGCTATATAAACAGGAAGCCCCAGGGGGAAAAAAAAACAATTTAGGAAGTAAAAAAAGCAAGAATAAACCTGTATATCTAAATACAGAATAGCATCATAGCAAGGAAACTTTGGAGAATTTTCTTTTTAAAAAAAAATAAAATAAAATAAAATTCTGATTTATTCTTTGCTTGTTTTTATTTTCTTGAGGCAGAAACATGTTTGAATTGGCACGTTCTGTCACCCTCTCTTCTTTTATCATAAGACTGTATTTTCATGTTCCCAAAGATGTTGTATTTTTAAATAAGCAAAAATGCCAAGACATATTTGGAAACAAATTACAGTAGGCACTCTCTCTGTGTGTATATTTATTTCGAGGATATATAACTGTTCACAGCTTAGTTAGAATCAAATTACTCTTTTCACTCACTTTGATCACCTGTGCACAAACAAATTATTTTCCTTCTCCTCTGGCAGCCAAAACTGGGCACTTAGTAGGCCACACACAGGGCACCAAGGGACCATGCGCGGTCCCCTGCGCCCAGGGGTGAAATCCAGCAAGTTCTGAAAGGTTCTGGAAAACCAGTAGCGGAAATTTTGAGCAGTTTGGAGAACCAGTAGCGGAAATTAGCTTGGAGAACCGGCAAATACCACCTCTGGCTGGCCCCAGAGTGGGGTGGGAATGGAGATTTTGCAATATCCTTCCCCTGGAATGAGGTGGGAATGGAGATTTTACAGTAATCTTCCACTGCCACGCCCACCAAGCCACACCCACCAAGCCAGACCACACCCACAGAACCGGTAGTAAAAAAAATTGGATTTTGCCACTGCCCACGCCCCATTTTCAGACTGGATGGCCTCCTGCAGCAACCTACTGGCCAAAACGGGGTGCCCCATTTTGGCTGGCAGGTTGCTGCAGGAGGTATCCATCCCATCTTGCCCCCACCCGACTGGCCGGCCCACAGAGGAGAACTACAATGCTGATCCATCCCTTGAAGAAATCCAGTTCGACACCCCTGCAGAAAAGGGATAGGGCAATCAGTATTACTGAAAAGATTTTAATATGATAAAGCTAAAAAAAATGAAATGTACTACTGAAACTGGTAAATGAGATGTTCATATTCAAATAGAAATCCAAAAGTAGATAAATCTTTCAGTTTATGTACTTTGGGACAAGTGGAGTGATTGGTTATCCACATAGCCCCAGAGGCATTTTGATGACTCTTGTCCTCCCCCAGGTATGATGGCTGAAAAAAACCCAGCTATTTGAGGTGAGGCATATCAAAGTGAAAGGGACACGGTGGCTCAGTGGCTAAGATGCTGAGTTTGTCGATCGAAAGGTCAGTAGTTCAGCGGTTCAAATCCCTAGTGCCGCGAAATGGGGTGAGTTCCCGTTACTTGTCCCAGCTTCTGCCAACCTAGCAGTTCGAAAGCAAGTAAAAAATGTAAGAGGAGAAATAGGGACCACCTTTGGTGGGAAAGTAACAGCGTTCCGTGCGCCTTTGGCGTTTAGTCATGCTGGCCACATGACCACGGAGACATCTTCGGACAGTGCTGGCTCTTTGGCTTTGAAAAGGAGATGACCTCCTAGAGTCAGGAACGACTATCACATATGTGCGAGGGGAACCTTTACCTTTATATCAAAGTTAAAAAGACATATTAATGTTAAAAAGTAATGAAACTCCCAATATACCAGCTGCACTTCTGTGACCAATGCAGTTCTGAACACTGAACACTGAACACTTTTGAACACTGAAAAATCACTGAGTAAGTGTCTCAGGCACCAAAAAGGTGCCTGGACTAAGGTACATGATTTCTGTAGCTGTAGTGGAGAATTCACTCCCTCCATAATTGATTCACTAAACCTTTGGACATGTCCATGGCAATGGTGAAATGTAAAATTTGTTACTACCGGTTCTGTGGGCGTGGCTTGGTGGGGGGGGGTAATGTGACGGTGGGCGTGGCGAACTTTTTTTTTTTAACTTTTAAAAGCATTTTTTCTACAACCTCTTCGGCCAAAGAGGTTGTAGAAAAAAATGCTTTTAAAAGTAAAAAAAAAAAAGCCTCTGATGATTATGTGGCTCAGCTGAGCATGGGGGGGGGGGGTGTTAAGGATTTTTGCTACCGGTTCTCCGAGCCACTCGCCGCCATCGCTACCGGATCAGGCGATCTGGTCCGAACTGGGAGCATTTCACCCCTGATCCATGGACAAAATTTGCGGGTGCTCAGAATTGCAATTCCACAACATCTGGAGGCTACAGGTTTTACATTTGTGGTTCACATGAAGACTGTTCTGAATTCTGTTATCTTCAGAGACAAAGCCAACTAGAAATATGAATTTGATTTTCTTTCTGGCTCCAAGCAAAAATGATTTCATTTTATTTTTTTCAGAATTTATAGTATCTCATTAATATCATACTTGCTGCTTCTCTGTTTTAATGTCTGTTTCATGCATGCTAGAGTCATTTTGCATTTTAAAACATGCGATATCATTTTAAATAAGTTTAATTTTAAAAACTAAGCGTTTCATTACAGGTTTCCTTGGAAACTTGTGTTTGAAAGGCCATAAACTATAAATAATTAGTGAAAAAAATTACTGTCTTGAATGGGAGTTTTCTCAATTTTTTTTTTTTTAAAAAATCAGAATGCTGGAAAAGTTTGGTTCAGTTGTATTTTATGAGTGTGCATTTAATTATTTCAACAACTGTTTCAAAACGGTTATGTGACAAAATGCAGACAGCAATCTGCATGAGCTAATTCTATTGGCATTATTTCTGATTTAGCTCAAAGAGATCATGGGTTAGAGGGCAAATGCATTACATACTAATTTTAAATTTTTAACATCTCATAAGGAACTTTTTTTTTTAAAAAAAAAAATCTCCTATCCATTTTTAAAGATCCCAAAGGAATCTGCCCATCCTCCAGCTATTTAGCTAAAGCAGTTAAGCTTCTTTTGGAATGAATGGCTGTCCGATTTAAGAATGGTTTATCTCATATTAGCCTAATCCTGTTGGCAGACAAAAAAGAACATAAACCAGGTTAATTCACTCTTAATTGAAAAGAAACAGCATCACTGCAGAAAAGCTTTATCTTGATTAAATTTAAAAATTCATTACATCAAACTCATATAACCTAATTTTGGTTAATGTCTACCGGCAGATAAAAATCTTCATCCTCCATTTGGAGTGAATTTATTCTCTCCAACTACCTAATTTACACAAAGCTTAGCAAATTTGCCAGGATCTTCTTAACACTGTTAATCTCTCACATCTTTCCTTATGACTAGCATATGACCTGTGAGTAGCTTTGAACTTTCCTCACTTTCATCTAACCATGATACAAATATGCCCTAGCAAAACATTTTATTCTACTGTGTCCCCATGAAATTGTCTCAATTTCTTCCCAGCCCTCCTGTGAGGCAGGCTCAAAAGTCAACTATTGTACTGGTGTTAAAGCAATGTTTTCTATCGTAAGCTAACAACAACCAACACCATCTGCAAAGTTTGTAAAATCTGTAACGTTTTGCTACCCATTCTACCAAAGGTGTAAGTGACCAGTAGCAAGTGCAAATCAGAAGGGTGCTTATTGTTATTTCACTTCTTCTCCAATTAGCTGAGTTTAGTGATTATTTCCCCCCTAAAAAGCTGGACAGAACATCAACACCTTAAATCAGGGATGTCAAACTCGCGCCGTCACAGCAGTGTCACATGACGTATCGCGACTTCCCCCCCCTTCGCTAAACCGGGCGTGGGTGTGGCCAGTGTGTAATGCATCTGGCCCGTGGGCTGCGAGGTTGACAGCACTGCCTTAAATTGTGCCAGGAGATCTTTCTGCCCAGCCATCATGTGATCATTGTACCTGCAACTGTGAGCAACCTAGACATATTGTAGCATTTTGCACATGTTTACATTTCCAAATATTTTTCAAGGGTTGTTCCACATAAAGCACATTGCAGGAGGCAACATTAGAGGTAACCAATATATGAATAACTGTTGCTAAATTCAGCCAACTCAGAGAGGGATACAGCTGGCCCGTTAGCTGTAACTTCACGAATTCTTCATCATGGTTACCACCTGTGAATTGGCATTGGCAGGGTAAGGTAAATGGCTTCCAGATTGCAAGACTTGCTCTTTTAGAAAAAACAGTTCTGTCCAAAACAGAATTCACTCTTTTTCCCCAGGTCCACTTTTCTCTTTACAAGCAACTCTTTTGTCTTCCGACATCCAAACCATGATCAAAACTAGGGAATGTACCAGCATGCTGCTTACTTAAAAGAATGCCATAATTGAAAGCTGTTGAGTGTTAAAGGAAAACTAGCAGTGGCTAAACTCTGTCACTTCGTTTCCGAGGTAGGTTATCCACCACTGTGACCAAAGCAGTCTTGAGTTCCACTGTTCCAGATCTTGACTGAAGCGCTGACTGAACTGAATCAGTGTAAGTTTGATACAAATATACCTAGAGTTGCAAAGCAACTGCCCTCTCGATTACTTTAGCTAGGAACTGAATATTCGGAACTGGCCTATACCTACAGATATGGAAATATGTCTTATTCTAAAGAAAATTCCAATTACCACCTTTAACATTGAAAATGCAAAAGAAGAAGGGGACGACAGAGAATGAGGTGGCTGGATGGAGTCACTGAAGCAATAGGCATGAGCTTCAATGGACTCCAGAGGATGGTAGAGGACAGGAAGGCCTGGAGGAACGTTGTCCATGGGGTTGCGATGGGTTGGACACGACTTTGCAACTAACAACAAAAAACATTGAATTCAATCCAATCCTGGCCAATTTAATCACTCAAAAAGAAGATCAAGCACGAAGTCCTCTATCTACATGTCCTCTATCTTAAGACCCCCATGCTCAAAAGAATCCCAATGAACTAAGGGAACAGTTGCCAAGACTACCACTCTATAACCTGCCCCTTTAGTAGAATCCAAGCAATGGAGGAGAGGCCACTCAGTGCAGGTACTCCTCACTTCTACTACAACCATAATTGGAATCAGAATCTTAGTCGTTGAGCAAAGGACTCTTTAAAGGAGACATCATGTGGTTGCCTCTTTTGTTCAACAACTGCAATCTTGGCTCTCCTAGTTGTGGTTGTTAAGTGATCCCGCAGCTCATTCAATGGATGGAGTCCCAGGTGAAAAGTGTGGGGTGCCTCTGTGGGAAGGGAGATACATCCTAGGGGGCTCCTTAAGATTTTCAGCTGCTGAGGGAGACATACATGGCCTATGCTGGACCTCTCACAGTCCCACCCCCCAAAGAGGCACTCCACACTCCGTTCCACACTGCTCCTCTCTTCTATGCTTGGATTTTAGCTCTTCTCTTCTCTAGGAGCTTGCTGAAAGAGCTGCCTGCCTTCGGTGCATGGAATGGTATGCCCAGCAGGGTGCAGGAATGGAGCTCAGATCTTCAGGATGTGAGCTCTGTTTCTCCACTCCCTGCATGGAAGGGAACACCTTCAGCAGGGTGGAGGAATTGAGTTCAGTTAATGCACCATGAAGTCTTACAGAATACTGGAGAAACCAAACTGACCTGTAAGAAAGACCAAATGAAGTACAGAAAAAGAGACAGAGCAAGGCAAAGAATTACAAACCCATACATAAAATATAATTAGAAGGCAAAGCAGATAATAACTGCTAAAATTCTGGCAATGGCTAAAAGCAGGAAAATTGAAGAAAGAGACAGAGTGGCTAACTCTGGCTGCACAAGACAAAGCTTTTAAGAAAAAACACATACAAAGTTGAAATTGAGAAAACATCAACAGACAGCAAATGCCATATTTGCAAAGAAGCTGAAGTGGACCACCTAGTTTTCTGCAAGAAGATTGCACAGAATGTCCCTACCAGCAATGGCATCACAAAATAGCAACAGTGATGCTTTAGAACAGTTTTGGCGAACCTTTTTGGCACTGAGAAGCCAGAAGAACAACTGGCTGGTGCACATTCGCGCACCAGGAAAATGATCTTCCGGTTTCCAGTACGCACATGAGCACTGGCCACCTGGTCTTCTGGTTTCTGGAGCGCATGTGTGCACGAAGACCAACTGGTGCCCATGCGCGCACTGGAAACTGGAAGATCATCTTTCCGGCATGTGCATGCATGCTGGGCGGCTGCTCTTCCGGTTTTCGGCGCTCCCGCGCACTGAAAGATCAGCTGGCTAGCGTGCTGGAACCAGGAAGAGCAATGGGTGATGGCTCGTGTGCCCAGAGAAATGGCTCTGCGTGCCACTTCTGGCACATGTGCCATAGGTTTGCCATCACGGCTTTAGAATATCTACAAGAAATTCCATTTGCTTGCAACCATATACTAGACCAGGCCTGTCAAACTGGTGGCCCGTGGACTGGATGCATCACACACAGGCCACACCCACCCTGGATCCGCAAAGGTAAAAAAAACATTGCGATATATCACAATATATCATGTGATGCGATCAAGTTTGACACCCGTGAACGAGACAAAGTAATAGAGAATGAAGAAGATAAATTTAGAGTTCAACAGACCAACACCTACCACATCACATTCCAGCTTTAACAATTTAACAGTTGATAAGAAAGAAAAGAAGTCTGGATAGTGGACATGGGGTTATCTGGAGATAGCAGATTAGAAGAGAAAGGAGTGGAGAAAATGACAAAATACAAAGATCTGGAAGTAAAATGGCTGTGGCCAAAGAAAGCAAAGATAATACCAATAATAATAAGTATTTTGGGTGCAATCCCAAAACATCTGGAGCACCACTTGAACATCATTGGCATTGGCAAAATCACCATCAGTCAATTATGAAAGGCAGCTTTATTTGAAACAGCTTACATCCTGCAACAATAGCTTTAACACCATCAAACATCCACATCTGCCTATCCCAGGTCCTTGGAAAAGACTCGATACAAGAACAAAAATGCTAATATCAGTCCAAATATCAGGCTGACCATGCAACCAACAACAACAATACAGCCACTTGGCTTGGTGCTCAGAGTAAATGCCCACTTGTCTATGGTAAAGGCCAGGCCTGAGGAGAGGGGGGTACAGCCGATATATTATTCTGGGGCCCATGGAGCTCAAAGGGGGCCCATGAAGGGGAAAATTTTGCAAAACCGATTGATTTTGATGATGTGATTCGCAATTTACCCAGGAAAAAGGCTAGGAAAACACCTTTGTTTAGCAGAATATAAATGCCATTACATCTCAACTATAATAACGGTTATGAGCTTGTAATCAATCTAGTATTAAACTCATTGCTTATGTATATTGTTTCATTATTGTTTATATACTAATGCGTATTATTGTTTTTATTAACTTTTACAGAAGTACCTGTCCTCTTTTTAATATATTTGCAAGTATGTTTGAATGTAATTAATACATGTACAATTATGACATTATTGATTGATGTGTCCATGTGTAGGTGAGGGGGCCCATATTAGTCTTGTTCCAGCACGCAATAATCCTCTCGGCGGCCCTGGCGAAGGCCATCTTTGGCAAGGGATCAAGTTCCCATGAGCAACATAAAACAACATTTTCTCAGATTGAGGTGGATTGAGTCTCCAAAGGAAATAATACCAGGAAAAGGAGTTGGCGCTTTATCTTGCAATTTTTTTCCAACAAAAAACCCCCTGCACCAACAGCAGAATGAGTTCCTTATAGCAGCCCAATGAAAAAGTTCGGTTCTTGGAGTCGATAGGTTCATTCTGGTAGACTCTGATAGTCAAGATTCGTTTCTCTTCTCCTAATTCATTACCTAGCCATTGCCTAACAGCCCTGTAATGAAATAACACCTCTTTAATCACAGGTACTGGGTGGGCCCTGTCGCTGAGATATTGAATGCTTGATCATAAATGGTCATGAGTGTAGTGTGGCCAGATACAAGTACCAGAAGGCAAATGATGGCTTGCTCCTTGCCACCTTTTCTAGCCTTTTTCCCAAACTACCCTTAGCTCAGTGTAGATATCAAAACAAAATCAGGCACAGGTTTATTTAATTGTGGTCAAGCCAGACGTCTCTGAAACCAAATGTGAAAATATCTTGGGTGGGATGGTTGGTGAATCATAGTTAAAATGAGCTACAAGTAGGAAAACTGGGTGAGCTTTGTCTTCTGCTGGACCACTAGTATCTCTCTCCAGTGCTAGCAGCTTTCTGTGAAGAGCAACTGAAACTTAATTCCTTTGGGATGAGGTTTTCCACAGTTATTTTGGCTGAGAAGTATTCACTCTGGCCTGATCTGTGAGTTATTTTGGGATGGTTTCAAAACTATCCAGTGAAATTGTAGTTTGATTCAGTATTTTTCAGTTATAATATGTTGGAAGAATTTGGGAGCTTTTGAACAGGCCGAGAAAAAAAGCAACGAGCTGGTTTCTGTAGCTGAGGTTGCAAAAAAAAACAAATAAAAATAAAATGTCTACGCAAATACTGAAGATCCCTGGAACAATTTCTGCACCAAGATGATTCAAAGACAGTGCTACGAATAATGCATACATGTATATACTTGCTGCTTCTGCATAATTTTATTTTACTTCTAGTGACTATGCTACATATATTTTTTTTAAAACTTGTAATATATTTCATGATTTGGAGAAATCAGATAGATTGGTTTCTTGAATGAAGATAGCAGCTAGTCACAGGCAGATCACAATGTCCAGCACCAGAGAGCGCCAAACAAATATCCCAATAAATACTGTAGGACCATCATATCTCTTTCTTGAGTTTGTATCTGCTTTAGATCCTTTTCTTTGTCATTAAAGTAGTAACCAGAGGTGGGTTTCAGCAGGTTCTGTCCAGTTCTGGAGAACCAGTAGCAGGAATTTTGAGTAGTTCAGAGAACCGGTAAATACCAACTCTGACTGGCCCTGCCGCCATCTATTCTCTGCCTCCCGAGTCCCAGCTGATTGGGAGGAAATGGAGATTTTGCAGTATTCTTCCCCTGGAGTGGGGTGGGAATGGAGATTTTACAGTATCCTTCCCCTGCCACGCTCACCAAGCCACGCCCACAGAACCGGTAGTAAAAGAATTTGAAACCCACCACTGCTACTAACCCACACAATAAATGCAAAGATATATTTTGTATATATCAGTTTGTATCGCAGTATGTCAGTAAAATATGGAAATAGACAAAGAAAAAAATATTACAAGTATTATCAACTCTCTTTTTATTTGAACAATGACATTTCTGTGTTTCTTTTTAAGGCCTTATGTAACAGAATGGTTTTTTTGAAACAAAAGAGAATCATTAGCATAACACGTTGCATAGCATGTGAAATATACATACTGAGTTCAACTTGCATCACATCACATCTTCCCTTTCATTCATACCGGTGTTATGTATGTATGAATGTGTGTGTGTGTGTGTGAATGAAATATATAAGAATATATAGGAATAAGAAACACAGGAATGCCATTGTTCAGAAGCACATAAATAAAAAGAGAGTTGATGAGTTTTGTAATATTTTTTCTATTTTATATATATATGTAAATAGCATATTTGTTTGTGTGTGTGTATATATAAACAATTCTGAACAGCTGTAAGAATGTATTTAGAAAACTGATAGAGAGCAATTAATAAAATGCTTCTTAACACAGAGCTTGTAAACAGTCTGAACTGGAAGGTGGAGTAAAACGTATCATGAGTTTAGAGTCAATCCGTTGCCATAAGAGATGCAAGTGTCCCAAAGGTGCTTTTTCAAGAGGCAACTGGACTTTCTGGTTTTTCTTTGAAGACATTTCGCTTCTCATCCAAGAAGCTTCTTCACCTCTTGGATAGAAGCGAAACGTCTTCAAAGAAAAACCAAAAAGTCCAGTTGCCTCTTGAAAAAGCATCTTTAGGACAACCATGACCTGGATGACTGAGAATCTCCATAGACAAGAGATGCAAGTCCAGCCCCTTGTGAGTACCACTGACCCTTTCTTAGAGCCACTTTAACACTGACCATTAGTTCACTAAATTCTTGTGTATAGGTAGCAGCAATAAACTCTTCTGTACTTTGAACTTAATGAATGCTCTTGGTCATTTGCACAAGAGCCAGTAAAATACTTGGTGTGCATCTGATTAACATGGCATTAATTCTGGGAATTATTTAGAGCTGTATATAGCACATATATCCCATCCAGTGATATCTGCATTACAAACCATAGTTACAAGTAAAAATGCTCCCAAGCATGTTTTGTTCCAAAGAGTTATATTTGTATCTCTTGGGTAATCTCAAGAGATTGGATAATTCCTATAGTAACAGAACAGAAATATTGCCTCTGCTTGGTTATAACACAGCTTAAATATTCAGGGAACCTAGGTCTATTCTCAGTTTTGCAATTAAATTTTTCACCCGTCTCCACATAAATTGACATCATGAACAAGAAATACAGGACTAGCAGAAAGTATTTATTAACTTTATTCCTAGGCATCTTCCAATGAAAGTCTCAGAAAGTTTCTACATCTTCTAACTAGAGGGTTCTAATTATATTAATAGTTCATGGTAATTATAGCCCCTATTATTTGGACAAATCTGTTGGGATATTTGAAAGTGAGATAATTCCAGTATCCTAGGTGCTAGATAATTTGCTCTTTTTTTACAAAGAACTAGTAAGGTTTATTTGGTCTGTTTACAAATATTTTGCTAGGAAATATTAGATTTCCCTCAGAAGTTATCTTTGGAAATTATGCCAAGAAGGTCCAACATATTTTGGACTAAAATACATTTTTTAAAAAAAAATAACAATTATTAAATAAATGCATTGAAGGATTTGTGATTCCCTAACAGGAATTTTATAATTTTCTTTTCCTTACTGATAAAAAAAAAGATTTTTATGCACACGAGAGAAGCTTCAATTTGACAAGGTTTGATTGCCTTTGTCTCTCTCTTTCACACACTCTTATCCACCCACATATACACATAAATAATGGATTTGACAGGGTTGAAATTTTGAAATAGCTTAAATATCTCTTCTAAAAGGTTTCTAATGAAGCGCCACACCTGGCCTTGTTGTATCTTCTAAGACCAAGAACTGCACTAGAGGGGACAGAAATGAGGAAAAGCAGTTTTCATGAGACTCTTAATGGTGGCAAACAACAAAGGCCGATGATTTGTTGTTTATCCTTTTTTGGGAGACCACTATATAATTATTTGCTTTCAGTAAAATGATTCCTGAAAAGGTTCCAATATTGTAAGGTACATAATGAAACCTACCTGTGAAATCAAAACAAACTGTGACTTATTATCAGTTTCTAAAATGTAATATTTTGACAGGAAAATCAGTGTTTGTAGCAAAGGAAATGAATAGTAGGTTCAAAATAAATAACATTCCAAATATCAATGAATGAATGCATCTAGAGTAAACAAACGCCTTATCATGCAACTGATTAATTGCATCTCCCTCCCTCCCTCCCTCAGCAATTCTTTCAGTCTAAGGAAAATCAAGCATGCTTACTTCCAGTTTGCCGTCTTTTGACGTATGATTTTATTCTCTGTAATTATTAATTCTGAAATCATATTTCTTAATTAAGACCTCCCTAAAATAATAAACTAATGGAACTTAACAAAACAATTGCATATAAACGTCCTTACCTCCAGATCATATCCTTTAGTAGTTTTGAAAAGAACAGCAAAAGATACAATTCTCTCTCCTAAGCCTTTGCGTATGTATTTCCCTGAAACAAGGGAGTTTTGTAGCAAGGACTTTTATAGTTCCAAACTTATTCCGGTACCATTTAATAACTAGGAAATGACCTTAATGTTGATTGCTTTGATTACAGAATGAAAACAAAAGTCCCTCAAAATAAGCTTAGGCAACCCAAGATATTAAAAGATTTGCATAGAAAAAGAACAATCAAACAAAAAAACAAAAAAAAAGCCACATATTCTTCTTATGTTCCACTGAGATATGGGCCATTTCTAGGCCCAAGTCACAAACTACGGTTCCTGAGCAAATCGCTTTGTATAGGTAGTCCTTGACTGATCACTGTAAATTGAGCCTGGATTTATGGTCATTAAATCATTGTAGTAATTAAGCAGGTAACCATGTGACTGCGCCCGATTTTATGACTTTTTTCAAAGGGGAAATTAAGGGATCAATAAGTGAATGCAGCAGTCCTTAAGTAACTGCAGCAATCATTAAGCAAATCCATTTATCCAATAGGCATTTTTTTTTGCCAGAAACCAGGTCAAAATACCAGAAACTGGCATAAAATGTAGAAAATCATGGCCATGTGACAGTGTTATGGTTGATTGCTCTCAGATATGCCATAACAAATTTTTATTTGATGCTAGCTACCCAGAATTGTGACAACAAGAGGGTTGCTGTATAAATCATTTTTTTAATGAAATACACATATGATATGCCTGGAACAAATTTGACTGATACAAACACAGAAAGACACAGTTGAATTCAAAAGTCCAGAAAATAGGCACATCTTCTCAGCTGAACAAAAGACAAGCACTCTTGCAGGAAACTATTTCTTAATTTAAATGCTACGATTGCTGATTTCTTCTGAGAATTCACAGTTGCCTGTGGAGCACCTGCACCTTTATTGCCATAAAAGAAAATGGAGATCCAGTGTCAGCCAAGCATGCAAAGAAGGCTCAGGTGGACATTTTGATGCCAATATCCGGCTTCTATTTTTTTTTTCTCTGCAGCAATTTTCTAGTGATTAGATGACATCAACAGCTCATCTGCATTTTAGCTTTCACGTTTTAAAAACAAAATACTAATATACTTATTGAGGTGGTTTTAAGTTAGTGCAACTACTTAAAAGTTATAACACAACAAACATTCAAAGATGAAGCAGAAGCCCCGCTAGCTTAAATTTAGAGGCCAAATATTGTACACTGCATGCAATCAAATTGATGTTTTTGTTCCCTCTAAGGAGTTACTGCTTGAACTATGGCAAGACACATTGATTTGAGGTTCAACCCATATTCTGATACCAATGGTTAAGTAATTGTGACTAGTCAATACTGAAAATATATAAAGGAACTACAAAATAATAACTATTTCACTCTTTCCAATCAAGCCACAATTGTATATCTAGCTTAGCAGCAGCATAATCAACTCTGCAGCATTTCACATCATCTGTCACTTTTATCTATAGTTGCCAGGAGCTGAATGTGTGACCTTCTATCTGCACACTAGGTGCTTTATCACTGAAGTGGGATCCAGTTCTAGAGACGGTCTGAATATATATGCATTATGAGAACACCAAGATAGTAAGGCAGAATTTCTTACAGGAAATTAATGAAGGTGATGCAACTTTAGTGACGACCTCAATTTTAAAAAAAACACCTCCCTTTTTACCTCAATATCTCTCTCAAATAAATCTTAAGACTATGGAGAATGTTCTGGCAAGCACCAGAAGATGCAGCGGAAAGTGGAAGTTACTTGTTGAAATCATATCCTATTTATTAATCCCCCAAATAAATGTATTTTATGTTTTTATGCTGGTGCCTTCCCTTTCCTTATTCCCTTCCCTTTCAGAAGTTAATAATGATACCATTCTACTTGTCACAATCATAATGAGCATGGTGGGTGGGTGGGGGTTTGGGGATGTGAAAAAGAAGTTGGAAAATTGGTATACAGGACTGCTTGAAAAGAAGATATTGACTTAGAGTCTGCATTTCCTCCGTTCTCCCTTGTCTTCAACTTTCATTTAGTTTATTAGCTTTAATCTGCATAATTAAAGCTTTGCAACCTCTTCTAGAGTCCGCATTCTCATTCTGGCAGAGAATTTTTCCTTTTATACAGCGTAATTGCCCTGGTAAACTATATAGACACTAAAAATTAGAGGCACATGGCATTTTTCACTTACTTCCAGCAAAGGGAGAGATATTCTCTAGAATAAAAGTGAAAGGATGACAGTATATTGAACAGGCTCTCCCTAGTGATCTGAGAGGGAACTGGACAGTTGTGGGTTGAAGATTTCATCCAGCAATTTCCCAAATGTATTGCATATAGGTTTGCAAGCTGTTCACCCCATTATATTTGTCCTGAGTACTCCTCAAGAATAAAGTTACATTGCCCTGGTTAAATATTAAAATGAAGCATTCTCTAATATTATTTATTCCCCAGACTAAAATCTTATCAATTTTATCATGGGGATAATCTTTCCATTGAAAGATATAACAAGATAGACATTAGTAATCCAACTAAGTAGTAGATTAAAGCAAAAAGTGTATATATCGTATATTTGCTTATGGGATACAATAAATAATTCATCCCGCAACTCAGAGTATTATCGTGAATGAGAATGTGCCTGTCACCATCTGTACAGGGGATGACTGGAATTACTAATGTTCAATTATGACGTGGAAATCCCTCCCTCTTAACAATTTAGAATGTAGGCTTTGCTTGAGCAGGATATTGAGAAGGCACAAAATTAATTTTATTCCAGATAAAACTTTAAAGAGGACATTAAATTTAATGGACATAGTTATTTGGGAAACCTATCCGATGGAATTAAATCTTCATATATTCAGACTAATTATGAAAAGATTGTAAAAAAGATGTTGAGACTCTAGAAAGAGTACAGAGAAGAGCAACAAAGATGATCAGGGGGCTGAACTAGCCAAGCTCCCCTGTCAGCTTCCATGGTTATACAGGTAATCTTCGATTTATGACCACTATTGAGCCCAACATTTCTGTTGCTAAGCAAGACAGTTGTTAAGTAAATTTTGACCCACGTTATGGCCTTTCTTGCCACGGTTGTTAAGTGAATCACTGCAGTTGGTAAATTAGAAACACCGTTGTTAAGTGAATTTGGCTTCCGCATTGACTTTGTCAGAAGGATGATCGCATGATCCCGGGGCACTGCAACTATCAAAAATAAATGTCAATTGCCAAGTGCCTGAATTTTGATCACATGAGCATGGGGATGCGGCAACAGTCATAAGTGTGACAAATGGTCCTAAGTTACTTTGTTCAATGCCATTGTAACTTTGAATGGTCTTTAAACAAATGAGTATAAGTCAAAGACTACCCACAGGTGGATTTGAATCTGACTTTCCTTAGTCTTAGTCCAACACCTGAACCATTATGCAATAGCAGATTCTTGAAGTGATCAGTGGGAAAGTAAGCTGATGAAAACCAGTAGTGCCCAAAGGAAAAAAAAAGAAATGTATAAAATTTCTCTGCTTTTATACGCCACCTTCTGATGCTCCTAAAATGTTTATTTCTCTTTGAGAACTATCTTTGTGTATATGGACCTGTCAAGGCTGCTAAGATTTAAAACCTAGCTGCTGTTCATTTGCTTCTTTCCTCTGTTCCAAGTTCATTACCAGAGGGAAAATTCAAAACTCAACATCACTGTGTTTTCCCTCAATGCAAGAAGACAGAAATCAGAAAGCAACTAAAGTTCTGCTGAACAAGAGCAGCATAGATGCCTCAGCAAATAAAAGTACTTGAATTAATTAAATAAATATTCTGAATTAACAGCTAGTTCAGGATTCATTGTCTGACATCCTGAAGCACCTGTAATGTTCTTTATCACAATTTCTCTATCTATACTGATCTTGAAATATAGTTTCAACTTCAGCTCAATAGACCTATGAGAATATCTCTCATCTTTGTCACACCTTTGTTATTCAGCAAGAACACTTATTCCTGCTTTTATGGTATATTTCCTTAACTTGAATTGTACTTTTTACAGTTACTGTAAACTGCATAGATAGTTTTCACTGTTGGGCAGTTTAAAATCTTTAATTAATAAATAAATCAAGCAAGCAAGCAAGCAAGCCTCCACTAGGGCTGAATCTTGATCCTTCTGGGAAGAGCCACCATATCCAAAGTCAAAGAGCTGTCCAATTTCTGAGATCATTAGCTGTCAATCAAAAAGAATGTAACTTGATTGCTTAGGGTTATGAATGGACTCTCTGGAGATTTAACATTTGAACTGAGGTTTGAGGAAGCATATTTACTAGAAACCAGCATGGTTTTCTTAAAAAGAGTCTGTGCCAAACAAATCTTATTGCTTTTTTTTGGAAGGGAGGGAGGGGGGATGAGGGAAATGTCAATGAATGCACCTGGACTTCAGTAAGGCATTTGATAAAGATGACCATAGCCTCCTTCTTAATAAATGGAACCATGTAGTCCCATTACCACATCGGTTTTGCAGTTGGTTGACAAGCTGTATACCACATGTGAGTCTTCATGGATCTATGACTACATGGAGAGAGCTATGCAGTGAGGAATCTCAGAGTTATATACCAGATCTATTGCACATCAACATTTTTATTTAATGACTTAGAAGATGAAGGGATAAAATGGATCTCATCAAATTTGTAGATGACATAAAGCTGGGGTGCAGGGAATGCTATCACCTAAGAATCCGGGCACAAGATTTGATAGGATCTTCGAGAAACTTTGTTGGAAAGTTAGGTTTTGATAGAGTTTGTTGGAAAAAGCCAATGGCCCTTTCCAACAAAATGCAGTTCAACGGTGATAAATGTAGGGTACTACACTTAGATATGTCTGATGCACTGACAGATCTCCAGTACAAGTGCAGTGGTACTCGTAAAGTTCTGGTAAACCACAGATTAAAAGAAGGAGTCAGCAGTGCTCCTTCTTAGTCTGCTGTATGTACACTAGTCACACTTCAACTGGAATACAGTCTCTAGTTCTATTGGCCGCAATGCAAGGATAATATTGGAAAGAATGCAGAAAAGAATGCTACAAAGGTAACGATAGAAAAAATTTGGAGGCCAAATCCTATGAAAATCAGCTAAAGGAACTATGTATGTTTGGTCAGAAGAAGAGAAGATTAAATGGAGACGTGGCTGCAGTGTTCCAATATGAAGGGATGTCACAGGACAAAACAGTATAGATTTATTATCTGTACTGGCTGGGGATAGGACAAGATGATGGATGAAATCTTTAGTGAGAAATTCAAATTTGAAATAAAAAGCAATATCTGACCAGAAATAGTCTGCTTCCTGAAGTTGTGGTTTTTCAAAACAAAAATTGGAGAGCCATTGTCTGAGGATTCTTGCCCTGCAGAAGGTTGGACTAGATTTCTAAAAACCTTTTCAACCTTATGATTCAGTGAAATTTTGGTACAATGTTTGGCTTTTATCGTTCAGAAACCTAACACTAAATGATAAAAATAGACAAATTCCTTAAAATATTTTCTACAGAATTGGAATGGATGTGTGCAGTTCATTCTACTTCCTATATCATGCAATCTATTTGAGATGGGAACAATCAAAACATATAAAAGAAACAACGATGTGCAAACTGAATTTTGTTAAGAAAACAGTCAAGGAAGATTTTTTTACATGCGAAATTTAATAGCTCTTGTGAACATTAGCCCAGAAAATATGAAGCAATAAACACATGGAAAACGAATGAATAAAGAAATGCCTATTTTGAAAACTGGCACAGTGGTGCCTTTAAGGATATGAGATGAAATTCAGTCAGGAAATAAAATTTATGCCGTTAAGGAAGGAGGAGCAAATACAAAACTTTATTTCATTTCATCTTTTATGGATTTTTTTTTTTTAACTTTTCCAGGAGCAAAACATGTTATTTCAGGAGCTGAGGTAGAAATATACTTGGCTGAAATGATTGGAAGCTGAATGAGAAAAACTAATTTAACCATAAAATGGCAAGACAAGTTATTGTTGTTGTTTTTGTTTTCAATATTTCAGATTGTGTTTTTATGATTTATAGTTGCTCATCTACTAAAAGGAAAAAGAACTTTGGCACAGACAAGATTGCTTTCAATAAATTTCATTTTTGGAAGAGAACGAGTTGTTTTTGGCATTTTTACAGGTCCTTTAGTGTTGCACTGCAGTTTTACAGTTTTCATTTACTAGGTATTCTTGAATGGCAAAGTAAAATTAATTAAAAAATGCCAGATGCAACTTTTTTTGTAACAGAAATGGCAAGTGTGAGCTTGATACCATCTTTCAGAGCTCTATAAAATTCAGGGGCCAGATAACCCATAAGCCCTTATTTGATGGGTGGGGGCTTATGCAGTCCTGTTGGTAAAGAATCCCAACCTGATAAAGATTAAAGTTGGGTTATTATTTTTTTTTGCACTTTTTTTCAATTATTTTCAACTAGATGAAGGGGGAAAAAATCTTCTTTTTAAAAAAGAAGATTTTGGCAAAATTCTCATCAGAGATATTTATGACGTGTCCAAGTGCTGCTTTAGAATGTCCTGCTCTTTATTGTACAATCATGTTTCCAACACGCTACTGCATTCGTGGCCTGAATCAACTTCCTTCCCTTGATCAGGAAATAGCACTGTAAGGGAGGCTACAGTCGCTCGGATTCGGGATGGCTTGGACTCTGATTGGATGAGTCCAGGGGAGGAGACAAGGGCAGGTCTTGAGAATATTATCTGGGAGGAGTTTGATCCTGTGGCTCCCGAGGATGTGGACAGGGTTCTGGGCAGGATTAGTGCCGCCACATGTTTATTGGACCCGTGTCCCTCCTGGTTGGTACTGGCCTCCCGGGAGGTTACACGAGGCTGGCTCCAGGGGATTATAACTGCTTCTCTGAGTGAGGGTGCCTTTCCTGCCACCTTGAAAGAGGCGGTGGTGAGACCCCTCCTCAAGAAGCCCTCCCTGGACCCGGCTGAATTAGCTAACTACCGTCCGGTCTCCAACCTTTGTTTTGTGGCGACGGTTGTTGAGAGTGTGGTGGCACGACAACTGCCCGGGCACCTGGATGAAGCTATCTATCTAGACCCATGCCAGTCGGGCTTCAGGCGGGGGCACAGCACAGAAACGGCATTGGTCGCATTGGTGGATGATCTCTGGAGGGCTCGGGACAGGGGTTGCTCCTCTGTCCTAGTTCTATTAGATCTCTCAGCGGCTTTTGATACCATCGACCATGGTATCATGCTGCAGCAGTTGAGAGGGTTAGGAATAGGGGGCACCGTTCTGCGGTGGTTCTCCTCCTTCCTCTCCGACCGCTCGCAGTTCGTGTTGGCAGGTGGGCAGAGGTCGACCTCGAGGCGTCTCGCATGGGGAGTGCCACAAGGGTCGGTCCTCTCGCCCCTTCTGTTCAACATTTATGTGAAGCCGCTGGGTGAGATCATCCGTGGTTTTGGGGTGAAGTGTCATCTGTACGCTGACGACACTCAGCTGTACATCTCCACCCCAGACCACCCCAACGATGCCCTTGATGTGATGTCTCGCTGCCTGGAGGCCGTGCGGGTCTGGATGGGGAGGAACAGGCTCAGACTCAACCCGTCCAAGACCGAGTGGCTGTGGCTGCCGGCGTCCCGATATAGTCAGCAGGTGCCATAGCTGACTTTTGGGGGTGAATCTTTGCCCGTCACAGAGAGGGCTCGCAATCTGGGTGTCCTCCTGGACGCACGGCTGTCTTTAGAAGAGCATATGACGGCGGTGGCCAGGGGGGCCTTTTATCAGGTTCGCCTGATCCGCCAGTTGCAGCCCTTTCTGGACCGGGACGCCTTGCGCACGGTCACTCATGCCCTTGTCACCTCCCGGCTGGACTATTGTAATGCTCTCTACATGGGGCTCCCCTTGAAGAGCACTCGGAGGCTCCAACTGGTCCAGAATGCGGCCGCATGGGTGGTTATGGGCGCAACTCCTTGTGCCCGTGTGACACCCCTCCTGCGCGAGCTGCACTGGCTCCCAGTGGTCTTCCGGGTGCGATTCAAGGTGCTGGTTACCACCTTTAAAGCGCTCCATGGCATAGGACCCGGGTATCTTCGAGACCAACTTCTGCCACCAATAGCCTCCCACCGGCCAATCCGCTCCCACAGAGAGGGCCTCCTCAGGGTGCCATTGGCCAAGTTATGTCGGCTGGCGACACCCAGGGGGAGGGCCTTCTCTGTGGGAGCCCCAGCCCTATGGAATGAACTGCCCCCGGAAATACGTAAGATCTCCAACCTCCGGGTGTTTCGTTGCGCATTGAAGACCCTGTTGTTCCGCCAGGCCGGGCTATCAACATAATGATTTTAAATTGGGGTATTTTAAATTTTTGGGGTTTTAAACCAGCCAAATCTATTTAATTATTTTAAATTTTAATCATTGTTGTGTCTTGTGTTTTTAAATTGGCTGTACACCGCCCTGAGTCCTTCGGGAGAAGGGCGGTATAGAAATAAAATTATTATTATTATTATTATTATTATTATTATTATTATTATTATTATTATTATTATTATTATTACAGAATAATGAAGAGATGTATAACAGGAAGAAAGGAAGGAAGGAAGGAAGGAAGGAAGGAAGGAAGGAAGGGAACAATAATAGCAAGGCAGCTTGTGACAAAGAATGTTATTAGAAGAATTTATATAATATTTTGTGAAAGAAGTAGAAAAACAGAACCACTTTTTATAAAGAAAAATGGTCTGAAAATTGAAAATCAGATTTCAGCACACTATTACCAAAAACACCAATTGCTTCTTTGCCTATTTCAAAATTGCTAGTAGTATTTATTTTAAATCTACTCCCAATTATATCTCTTTTTGGAAATAGGTTAAAACATTTTTTATTTGCCACAGAAATTTAAGTGGTAATGGTATCTCTACTTGTTCAATCTTTTTTATAACTTTGTTTTTCTATTCGATTAGGGATGTTGTTTTACACTGTATTTATACTAGCATAAATAATTTTAAACGTATTTTATACAATGTCTTCTGGACAAATCCCATCAGGAGAAACCTACACTTTTTTCAGAATTATGACAAAAGAATTCTAATTTGTATGTCATAATTAATTTTCAACACAGACTTGTAATGTTTCAAACCAGAGTTTGGGGTTTGAAGGAAATTGTGAGTTAAAGGCTTTTTAACACTCATTTGTCTTTCTAGTATGGATATTTGAAGCCTTAATAATTTTTCTGTTAATTCTGGAGGGGGGGGGAATCATTGTAAAGACATTCTCCCTTTTTGAGCAATTTCATTTTGGGAAATGTATTCAGGGTGGAGTGGTAAAGGAAATGTAACGTTGCAGGTGTCCAGGCTAACTAGATTTGAATTACAGGAAACAGAAATAATGTAGGCTATTTCCTTCTTTATTCCTCTGTTCCAAGTTATTAATTCAGCAAAATGTGTACATTTCCGAGTTTATATTCTGAATTTGAGGATTTTGTAAGCAGTTTCTCCATCTGACCTGGAAGAATCTACCTTCCAGATTTTAGTATACGTTTATTCCAATTTATCATTATATGGACTGCAGTCTCTAAAATAGAACAAGGATGGTCTTCACCACAATTCAAACTATTAAGGCACAGTTTATTTGCTGGTTCTTCATGCCTCTAATTTAATTTCATCCCTCTAGTCTTTAATTTGGGGCACTGCTCCAGGATAATACAACAGATTTATGCTTCAATGTTCAGACTGCATTTGTTTGTTTGTTTATTGTACATGCTATCCATCTCACTATCCAATGAATGACTTCCATTCATCTACTGAATATTTTCTTTAAAAAAAAAAAGCTTTAACACAGTCACCAATAACATTAATTTGGAGAAAAACCATAGCCAAAGAATGTCAAATAACAGTAGGGATACATATGACTTTTAACAGACACTATAGATACCCCCTTCCAACAAAAGGAACAAGACATTGTTGTTGTTAGTTGCGAAGTCGTGTCCTACACATCGTGAACCCATGGACAATGTTCATGGGATCCAGGTTTTCATGTCCTCTACCATCCTCTGGAGTCCATTTAAGCTCACCCCGACTACTTCAGTGACTCCATCCAGCCTCCTTGTTCTCTGTCGTCCCCTTCTTCTTTTGTCCTCAATCTTTCTCAGCATTAAGCTCTTCTCCAGTGAGTCCTTCCTTCTCATTAGGTGGCCAAAGTATTTGAGTTTCATCTTCAGGACCTAAAGAGCACTCAGGGTTGATCTCCTCTAGGACTGACCAGTTTGTTCGCCTTGCAGTCCAAGCGACTCACAGGAGTCTTCTCCAGCACCATAGTTCAAAGTCCTCAATTCTTTGGCGCTCAACAAGACATTAAGGTAGTTTTAAATGTTCATAATGAAAACAAGCAAATTTAGGGAAGTTCCATATTTTTTTGGAGCACATTTCAAGAGGTATGCTCGAAAATAAAGTTTATACCATTCCTATCAAAATAAAAGTTTTCTAGTATCAGTATGGCAGACCATCAGTTGATAATGCACCGGAGAGGATGCTTTATATACACAAGCATACTCACTTTCATATATGCCAATACTAATTCCAATTATACCTGTCCAGGTTCCCTTCTTATTCTCCTATTTCAATCCTACCATTTTTACCACTCTAACTCTCTATCTCTGCAGTGATTGATCAGGACAAGTGTTTAAGCTGACATGTACTGTTTAAAGACATAGCAGATTCAGATAAGTGATAGATTTGGGCCATCCCTTCATGAATGAAACATAAGCACAAACACTTTGCAATGATCTTACGCATTAACTGAACTGTTTCTTAACATCAATAAATATCTAAACATAAGAAGCGTTGAATATTGACTATTTCTTTGATACCACGTTATATGTATTATAGAAACCAGAGGAGCCAATATTAATGGGTAAAAAAAATTATCACTGAAAAGTTTGAGAATATTTGCAAAGTATAAAAGTAATCTCTTCTAGGAAAATGTGTCATGAGGTGTATATAAATAACATTCTTAGAGATTTCTAAGCTTCAGCCTTGGATTTGGGAGTTGAGCCAAATCCTAATACTATTAGCACGAACTCTTATTGAGTTGTAAAAGACTCTGCTGGGACTACAAAGACTTCTCTGGGCCAATTTTTCCATTATCCTAGTTCTGCCTTTTTGAGGGGTCTTTGGTGCTTTCTGCGCTTGGCTGTTTTCTTGCTCAAACTAGGTAACATCATCAGTATTAGTCTAGTGCTGATGTTACTTACTTTGGGTAATGAAACATCTGCAAAAAAACAACTAAGCTCAGAAAGCACCAACGGCCCCTCATTTCAACTCTGAGCTACAAATATTCTTCTTTTTCAGCTTCTTTCTTTTGAATTCTGAAAAATGTTGAGTCTTACTATTGATTTTGTCCTGCTCTATATAAATCTGTTAACTGTTCTTTGCCAGTCCTGATTTTTCTCTCAAATTGGAATCTGTTACTTGGAAGAGAATGGTCATCTTGGGTGGTATACTCATTTTTTGTTATTGCAAAGAAAAATAAGTCCAGCCAGGAAAGTTTTAACTTTTTCGTTAACTTTACAATGAAGCACCTGCTTTGAGAGATCCATGGATGGGCATTCAATTTGAATGATCTCTTCAGTTCTCTATTAGGAAGATCAACTCTATGGAACAATATCTAACAGTTGAATTCAAGAAGATGGAGGCCAACTGCTTATTTACTCTTCAGATAAACTGTAAAACTTCTGATGCTTATACAGATGTGTAGCACCTGTAAAGCAATTTTAAAATTAGTACAAATATGGCTTCTGGTTGTTGTTTTTTCAACTCAAGAGAATACTGGAAAGAAATTATGTAAAGAGACTTGAGTCTTCCATCTGAACATCAGGAAGGTAACTCTCTGATAACAGAACAGACCTGAATCATATTTAGGGAGGAGCAAAAACTGGCAAAAGAAAAGGCATATTCAAAACTGACCCAGATCTGGACAAAGTCTACAGAAGGATAGCATTACAGAAAAAAAAAATCCCTCAGCGCAGCCATATAAAAAAGGATAAAAATGCACTGTGGAATTCTTTTCTGCAATGTGTTCTCTTCTCTCTCTTTTGTTCTAGTGACATTGTCACAAAGCAAATATTAGTAGTACTTTAAGTTATTATGCACTTTCAAGAAGAGCAACAAAGATGATTAGGTGACTAGAGGATAAAACATATAAAGAACAGTTGCTGAAATTGGGTATGTCTAGTTTAATGAAAAGAAGGACTAGGGAGGACATGATAGCAGTGTTCCAATATCTCAGAAGCTGCCATAAAGAAGAGGGAGTCAAGCTATTCTCCAAAGCACCTGAGGGTAGGAGAAAGAAGCAATGGGTGGAAACTAATCAAGGAGAGAAGCAACTTAGAACTAAGGAGAAATTTCCTGACAGTTGGAACAACTAATCAGTGGAACAACTTGCCTCCAGAAGTTGTCAATGCTCCAACACTGGAAGTTTTTAAGAAGAGATTGGACAACCATTTGTCTGAAGTGGTATAGAGTTTCCTGCCTAAGCAGGGGGTTGGACTAGAAGCCCTCCAAGGTGCCTTCCAACTCTGTTATTCTGTTCTGTTCTGTTCTGTTCTGTTCTGTTCTGTTCTGTTCTGTTCTGTTCTGTTAAGACAGTACAGACATATAACAAAATAATAACTGAAACAATAATGCATTACAGGCAGTTCTTGACTTACAACCACATTTGAACCAGGAACTTTGGTCATTAAGTAACGGTAGTTGTTCACAATTTTATTACTGCTTTTATGACAGCCACTAAGCAAGTGGCTGTGGTCATTAAATGAATCACAAGATCATAAGTCTGAATCCAGCTTTTCCAATGGACCTTTTTTTTTTTTGCTGATCATATGACCACGAGACACTGACTACTGGTCATAAATGCAAGCTGGTTGCCAACCACATGTTCACAGGGTGGTGAAGCAAATCGTATTTTCAAGGACGGGTCATTAGTAACTTTTTTTTTTTAGTCCAGTCAGAAGTCGGCAACTACCTGTACAAAGACTCAGAGTCCATCTCTGAGTAAACAATTTGGAATTTTACATTTTTCTCAGGACCTGAATCCACCTACCTCTGCACATCTTTTTGGTACAATATCACTTGGGCCACATTCCAAAAATCATGTCCTATGTGCTTTCTCAACTTTGGTTAAGCCTCTAATTCACTTGCTAGTTAGCATGTGTCTGATAGAGGGAAGTTAAAGGCAGAAATTTCCTTCAACCGAACATATATGCTAGTGACTACATAAAGACATCCATGTCCAGGCAACAATATGATTGATGCTTGACTTCACCTAGAGCCGTGATGGCGAACCTATGGCACGGGTGCCACAGGTGGCACGCGGAGCCATATTGGTGGGCACTTGAGTGTTGCCCTAGCTCAGCTCCAGCGCGCATGCGCGCACCAGCCAACTGATTTTCAGGCCTTCCGGTCCCACCGGAAGTCGGGAAATTGGCTGTTTCTGGCCTCCAGGAAGGCCTCCGGGGGGATGGGAAAGGCTGTTTTTGCCCTCCCCAGGCTCCTAGAAAGCCTCTGGAGCCTGGGGAGGGGGAACGTGGGCCCTACTGGGCCCAACGTGCCATCGCGTGCCAAAAGCAGGGGGAAGTGTGGGGGGGTCACGTGCGCATGCGCAGGAGGGCGGGACGCATTGAATTATGGATATGGGCACATGCACCCGCGACCTCCCACGCTCCCCCCGCTTTTGGCACACGACGGCAAAAAGGTTAGCCATCACTGACCTAGAGTGTTTACAGTATATAGTCTATATATACAGTATGTAGGACTGCAAACTTATATTTTGTCACATCCTGAAAAAAATGATTCTAATTAAAAAATAAATCAAAGACCATTTGTTTCCGTATCCTTATCTGATTAACATTGTCCGAACTGTCTTTTTCCATAAGGATACAACACACCTAGGGATGCGGTGGCTCAGTGGCTAAGATGCTGAACTTGTCGATCGAAAGGTCAGCAGTTCAATGGTTCAAATCCCTAGTGCTGCGTAATGGGGTGAGCTCCCGTTACTTGTCCCCAGCTTCTGCCAACCTAGCAATTCGAAAGCACGTAAAAAATGCAAGTAGAAAAATAGAGACCACCTTTGGGGTCTGGGACCACGCTGTGGGAAGGTAACAGCATTCCGTGCACCTTTGGCGTTCAGTCATGCCGGCCACATAACCACGGAGACATCTCTGGACAGTGCTGGCTCTTCGGCTTTGAAATGGAGATGAGCACTGCCCCCTAGAGTCAGGAACGACTAGCACATATGTGTGAGGGGAACCTTTACCTTTACAACACACCTGTTTTCATTAAATACTAGAAGTTGTATAATCTCAAGAAGTTCCTTTCTAAACCACCAACAATTCTGTTTTAAAGCCAAAGACATGCACACATATGAAAATATAGATTGTCACAGAAGTTCCATGGAAACTGTATAGAACCTGAACATCTGATAAAGGAGAATATTTGTAGTTCAGGGTTGAAATGAGGACTCCCTGGTGCTCTTTGAGCTTGGCTGTTTTCTTGCAGACATTACATTATGTAACAAACTAGGTAACAGTGCACTTATGATGTTACCTAGTTTGGGTAAATGAAACATCTGCAAGAAAACAGCCAAGTTCAGAGAGCATCAAGGACTGCTCAGACTGACATCTGATTTTATCATCTATTTTAAAAAGAGTTCATTTGAAAGGATCTTATGGGATGATATGACCCAACAATATGAAACTGTTCCTGAATAAAAACGACAATTCTACTTTTTTTCTTTTCCACCTTTTGATCACTGATCTTCAGACTAGGTAGAATAACCACAAATGGGATAAGAAACAGAGGAAGAGCATGAGATGTTTTGAAACAATTTATTACTCAGGAAACAAGGATAATTTGCAGGAGGATGGAGAAAAGGATTAGGGAGTATAAAACAAATTTCTCCTGCCACTGCATTTAGCTCACTCACTGCATGCTTACTTGATGGAAACTCAACAAGTCCCATTAGTTCAGGTTCAACACCTTAAGTAGCAAGGGACGGCAAACTTGATGAATGGCATTGAGACAGAAAGCAGAATCAATCCCAATTAATACTTTTAAATCAACACGGGAGGGAATTTTGTCATGCCAAGAATTTTTTTCCCCATTTTTTTTTTTTTTAAAGGAAGATGTGGAACACAAACCTAAGATCTCCTCGCCGCTTGTCTTAAGAGGACATGGATGGAAAGTATAAATCCGAAGGCAGAATATGTGTCTTTCAAAGCAGAGATCCGAGGCACGTCTTTCATTCAAGAGTGTCCCACAGGTGAATTGGTCAACCTGTTTCAGACTGGAGCCTCTGCTTTCCCCTTTTCCCCCATTCTAGCTGTGCATCAGGAAATCAACCAACCAACCAACCAACCAACCAGAATAGCTGAATATTGGTTTACCTGGTAAAGGTCCCTTACCCCACACCACGTGCTCAGGGTTTGGTGGCAGCCCCTCACTCTTTGCGTGTACCATCTCCGGAGCGCCGAGATGGTTAAGTTCCAGACGAAACGGCTGCCGCTAAAAAGGAAATCTTCCACTCCACACATGAAAACCGAAGTCATGGTCTCCGATCGGCTGCTTCGGAGCCTCAGTCCAACAAGCCACGCTGCTTCCTTGCCTCGAGTCTCTCAGATCAGATTTGACCAAAAAAAAAAAAAAAGCTCCAAACTTCTGCAAAGGCAGGCAGGCGCCTTTTATACCGCGCAGCACGGGAAAGGGTGGCGATGGGGTGTGGGAGGTGTGTGAGGTCAAGCCATCCAGACACAAACTCGCCTTTCTCCCTCTTGTTTCCTGGGCAGACTGGCGTGGCTTCAAGTCCGGCCAACGGCTGCGGTGGCTCCTCCTGACTAGGAGCGCACAGAGCAGCCTTGTGCCCTTCGGAACAGCTTAAGAGAAGATAAATCTGCCTTTAAGCTTCTGGAGCTACCGGTGTGGGCTCTAATTACACGTTTAACCCATTTCTGGAGTGCACGCCTCTTCCCCGGTCCCTCATCTGAACGCTGAACACTCTGGGGCGTGCGAGTGCGTGTGCACGAGAGCCACAAAACAATCCCTTTCAAGTAATTCAATACGCTTCCCTCTGGTACCCTCCGTGGGGGAAGCTCGTTTTTTGAGACCCCTCTTAAGCTGCATCTCCAGCACCTCTTTCTTTCTTTTCTCCGTTCAGTCTTTCCCCCCTATCTGTTGCATGCAAACAACTTCAAAACCGTTTGATTAAAAAAAAAAAAAAAGACGGTATCCTTTCCCTCCCTTCCCGTCCGCCGATTTTAATTCTTAAAAAAACCCATTGAGCCCATCCCAATGAAAACAAGGTGACAAGTTTCTGAAGCCCGTATAAAACTCACTCGGAACATTATATTCCTGACTTAAAAGGGAATTAACTCCGATCCCCTCCACCCCCTATTGAAACGAAGGATAATCCTATTAATGCAGCGCATGCAGCGCGAGGAAAAAACAGAAGCTGAGCCTTTACCTCAGTGCAGACTGAGGTAAATAAACACTTTGGGAAATGGCAGCCCCAAGAGAATCGCAGGATTCCCTCTGTAGTTGGCATAAAATTAAGCCGCGCTGCGGAGCCCTTTGGAGAGTTCAATCCACAGCGCCAGAAAACGTCTTTCATTGTATAGGCAATTCCTTACAAAGGATCTGATGGGGAATAGTTTGTTTGATGCTGGCAGAGTTGAAGGAAATTTTTTTAAAAAGAATTTACACAGAATCTAGATTTCCCCCCCCCCCAACTAATTCTTCACTAGGAGTCCGCTAAGGAGAGAAAATATTTTTCCTTTTATTATTCATGAAGTTAGGAAGCTGTTGTTGCCTTAAGAGAGAGGAGGAATAGGAGTCTGGACAGAGCAAGGCAACTTTTCAGGAGGAATCAAAAATAAAAGAATTGGCTGAAGAATACCAATTGTCATAAAGATGGTTGGTATCACAAAAGGACTACATTCAATTTGCCAGAAAATTTGAAAAACTCAACAGTGGCCACAGGATTGGAAAAGGTCAGTTTACATTCCAATTCCAAAGAAAGGCAATGCCAAAGAATGTTCAAACTATCGCACCATTGCACTCATTTCACATGCTAGTAAGGTTATGCTTAAAATCCTACAAGCTAGGCTCCAGCAGTATGTGGATTGAAAACTACCAGAACTACAGGCAGACAGAGGAACTAGAGATCAAATTGCCAACATATGCTGGATCATGGAGAAAGCTAGGGAGTTCCAGAAAAACATCTACTTCTGCTTCATTGACTATGCTAAAGCCTTTGATTGTGTGGATCACAACAAACTGTGGCAAGTTCTTAAAGAGATGGGAGTACCAGACCATCTTATCTGTCTCTTGAGAAACCTATATGTGGGTCAAGAAGCAACAGTGAGAACTGGACAGAACCACTGATTGGTTCAAAATTGGGAAAGGAGTCCGGCAAGGCTGTATACTGTCACCCTGCCTATTTAACTTATATGCAGAGCACATCATGAGAAAGGCTAAATGAATCAAAAGTTGGGTTTAAGATTGCCGGGAGAAATATCAACCACCTCAGATATGCAGATGAAACTCTAATGGCAGAAAGTGAAGAGGAACTATGTGGGTGAAGAAGGAGAGTGCAAAAGTTGGCTTGAAACTCAACATTAAGAAAACTAAGATCATGGCATCCGGCCTTCTCAATTCCTGGCAAATAGATGGGGAAGAAATGGAGGTACTGACAGATTTCCTGGGCTCCAATATCACTGCAGATGGGGACTGCAGCCAAGAAATTAAAAGACACTTGCTCCTGTGAGTCCCTTGGACTGTAAGGTGATCAAACTGGTCAGTCTTACAGAAGATCAACCCTGACTGCTCTTTAGAAGGCCAGATCCTGAAGAGGAAACTCAAATATTTTGTCCACCTAATGAGAAGGAAGGACTCAATGGAGTCCTAATTCCCAGCCTAATTCCATTAGGCCAAAGGCCTAATGCTGGGAAAGATTGAGGGCAAAAGAAGAAGGGGATAACAGAGAATGAGGTGGCTGGATGGAGTCACTGAAGCAGCAAGCGTGAGCTTAAATGGATTGTGGGGGACGGTAGAGGACAGAAAGGCCTGGAGGAATGTTTTCCATGGGGTTGCGATGGGTCGGACACAACTTTGCAACTAACAACAACAACATCACAAACTCAATTAATAGATACTGCAAAGGCCCATGCCGTTCTGGTGAATGCTAGCTTTAGATGTTCATGTGCTTGCACAACAGTGCTACAGTACTTATTTGCTTACAACAACATGCCTCAAAGAAAAAAGAACAAGACCACAGAACCTTATTTAATGGTTAAAATACATCAATTAAAAAATTAATCTATGACACCCATCAAGGTTATTCAACTGGATCCTTACATTTTGTAAAGGAGAGACTTGTAGAATATTGTATAAATACAGTACGACCATTTGGTTCAAATGTGGTACTTTCAACATATATCAAATTCCTACTCCCACTGGGTTAATGAGTGTGGGAGCTGGGTAATCAAGTATGTTTGGTGAACACCAGATATGAAAGACTGCAATAAGGCAGGATCCGTTTTTAAAGAATGAAGATAAAAGATGAATTTTTAAGGGGAACTCTTAATTCAAAGTCATATTTTTAAAAATAGTTTGCGAATGTAAGTAGTCCAAGACTTAGTCATGTGACTTGTGCCCAGGGCTATTTTCAACAGTGAGCAGAAAAAGGAAAAGTATATGAGGCTAGATCTGAACAGTCAGGATATTAATATTTAATTAAGTAAAATGAATAATGAAAGCAAGCACTGACCAATCATATGCTTTCTCCAAGTTCAGAAGAAAGTTAGCACATTCCCACGCTTCTGTTTTTGTTTCTCCCCTTCAAAATGAATACATATTGCTTGTGTTTTTATATGTAGGTTTTTCTCTTTTTGTAAGTGCTCGCAGACATAGTCATGCCACTTTCTCATCGAGTAGGGCACTTCAAAGAAGAAAAAGGAAGCATTAAAAAGATAATCCTATCAATTCCAAAATTTTTCTGAAGTTTCATTTCATATAGAGTTAATACGTAAGTCTTAAATATCAAGAATTCTGGTTTCTTTTCATTTATGTCCTAATCTTAGAATTCTCAAATAATGAGAAACTATTCCAAAATAGTTTATCTCAAGCATGGAAATTGTTCTGCTGAATTTTGGCAGCACGTTAATGAGAGTTGGGGTCTTCTAGGGCCCAGGTAGATATTATAATAATAATCTCACAGCAGTTCAGTTACAGAATAACTCTATATACCCGTGATGGCAGACCTACAGCACATGTGCCAGAGGTGGCACGCAGCGCCCTCTCTGTGGGCACGCGAGCAGTCGCCCCAGTTCAGCTCCGCTGCACATGTGCTTGTGCCTCCCACCGGCCAGCTGGTCTTTGGGTCTCTGCCACACATGTGGGGGGGGGCACATGTGGGGGGGGTTACCGTGTGCACATTGCATTTTGGGGTTTCGGGCGTGTGCGTGTGCTTTGGGCACTCTGTCCGGAAAAGGTTAGCCATCACTGCTATATACCTACTCAGAAAACAGTTCACTAAAGCTTACTCCAAGATAAATAAACATTTTCATAAACTAAAAGCCCTTTTTAATTCATTTGGTCAGCTTTATATAACAGCTGGAAAGTATGGTGTCTCTGCACAAATACATGCAGGCATGAGAAAGAACAACTTATGATTCCTCACCATCCGAGCTAGCACACTGCAACCTAGTATGGAAAGCAACTTTATTTTGACTGTACAAATTTCCATCACTGCTACGTGATAGAAATTGATACAAAGTCCAGAATAATTAAAGTAGAAAGCAGTTCAAGATAAGAAAAACAAAACATAAATATGGTCAAGTAACACATGAGTCTATGTTTGGGTCTACCTTGTGGTATTCACATCTCACTGTTATTCATCTGCATAATCTTATCCTTTGCCCTATTGGGGAAAGCAGGCAAAATGGCCACTTATGCATTTTCTAGGTTCCTCACCCACCGACACAAATCCCTCATACTTACAGGTAAATTCACTAATTGTCAGGGTTCCAAGTTACACCCCTAATGAAAGAAGATTCCAAGCCTTGAGTTTCCTCAGAATTCTATTTTATTAGAGATGTCATATTGGCACATCTGGGAAAACCCGAATCTGAAAGCTTCCAGGTTTTCCCCACCCAAAAGAAAAGTTCAAGTCTCTGCCCAGCATCCACATGTCCATCACATGATTCAATCAGGACTATCCAAAACTGGAGATGCTCCCAGGTCCAGCCTCCTAGGTGCAGGGCAAGATGGCCTTGACTTTCTGAGAAAGGAATGTTATTATGACTACATATCACCCATGCTCTATACAATCCCCCCTCCCAGTTTTCTACAGCAGTAAATGTGGCAGGCCTGTAAAAGATGTAAAAGATGGCTTCCAGGTCTGACACTAATATTGGACAGCCTAAAAGAAGTCAGAACCAAATCACGTCTGAATGGTCCATGAGTCATCAAAAATCAATCGCAACTCAAAAATAACTTGACATTCTGGTTAGCAATTAATCTACTTGTAGATATTTTGAGCACGCTTTAGAAAAGATTCTTTGCTTTGATAGAGGTCACTGTTCTTTTTTTAGAGAAAAATCTTAAAAGGAATACTGACTCATATTATGAGATGGGCATCTTAAAAGCAGAGAAAGAGCTAGGATGCCGAAAAGATAGAAAAAGGCTTAGTATAATTATGTCAGTGGGGTAGATGGGAGAAGATCAATGGGAGGTATACATCACTTTGAAAAGACTGAAAACACCAGAAAAAAATGGCTGTTCCATATTTTTTGATCTTCAGCCAGAAGATGAGCACTCTGTCTGATATTAGTTCAACAGATTGCATTTAAGATAATAACTAGCTTTATTTTATTAAATGTCATAATTACGAACAAAATGATATAAATATAGAAGACAATGTAGGGAAGAAAATTGGAATTGGAGGAGAAAAAAAAGAAATATTTCTAAAGTTTGCTAATCATAGATCGTAGATCATAGAATTTTATTGGCCAAGTGTGATTGGACACACAAGGAATTTGTCTTGGTGCATATGCTCTCAGTGTACATAAAAGAAAAGATGTTCATCAAGAATTCTATGGTACAATACTTAATGATAGTCATAGGGTACAAATAAGGAAACAATATCAATATAAATCGTAAGGATACAAGTAACAAAATTACAGACATTTTAACTGGAAGGAGATGGGTGATAGGAACGATGAGAAGATTAATAGTAGTGCAGATTTAGTAAATAGTTTTGACAATATTGAGGGAATTATTTGTTTAGCAGAGGGATGCTGTTCGGGAAGAAACTATTCTTGTGTCTAGTTGTTCCGGTGTACAATGCTCTGTAGCATCGTTTTGAGGGTAGGAGTTGAAACAGTTTATGTCCAGGATGTGAGGGGTCTGTAAATATTTTCACAGCCCTCTTTTTGACTCGTGCAGTATACAGGTTCTCAATGGAAGGCAGGTTGGTAGCAATTGTTTTTTCTTCTAATGATTTTATCCAACCAATCTGAGTGCCTCATTATGTTCTTGAATTCTTCAGTCCACTGTCCCAACACATCGGGTAAACACCAGTTGAGAGAAGGCTGTTTATACATTTTTTTAATCACCATGCAGCATTTGGTTGATTTTCTTATCATTAGTTTGCTTTATAAATTGTACATATTCTGTACTCATTTGAACAATATTGGGAATGATACCCTATACCTTTTTTTGCCAATTAAACCAGCAGAGATGAAAATATTTCCAAAACGTGGAAAGTATGACTGTGTACATGCATCAAAAGTGACTTAGAAGATATATTTCAAATCTTCCATGAGTGCAGTTCTGTTTGATGCTAATTAAAGCAGCTATGTCTTTTTTCAGGCTTCCATCTGTGTATATGAGATCTAAAGGACCTGGCCCAAATCTTTATAAAAGTGTGCACAACCTGAGCATGTTCAGTATGTTCTGATCTTTGTCAACTCCCAGGGTCCCTGGTTAACTCTCTGCTTCCTTCAAGTTGTCTAATAGGGAAAGCCACCTCATTTTTTCTTTCTCACCCTTTGTTCATATCCCACGATTTGCTGAAAATATTAAAATTGTGATGTTTATAAACAAAGGGACTTTTTTTTGTCATGGTAAATTAAAGAGAACAGAAAGTTCTATTTAATTTATAAACTAGTTTTCTATGAGTGGGGGATAAACCAGGAATTCAGTATGCTCAGTGATCCCTTGATTTATTTCACATGAACTGTGAAGAAAATAGATGTATTTTAGTTATTTCATTTGAGTTGTTCATCCATCTATCCCATATTTGTGACTCTGGGTGGCTCATGCAATTAGACAACCAAGCAATAAAATCCATAAACAAAATCTCCTTGATAAAAATGTATACATTCTGGAGAGAAAGCAGTTCCTTGAGGATGGGCTCCAGCACGAACTTGAAAGCTTGGAAGATTATAAACCTATGGTCCCAGTGACTGAGTCAGTTTGGATCCTGCAAAATAGTTATAAATTTGAGTCTGGTTGCATAATGACTCAACTTGCAACAATCTAAAACAAAAATTGTGGGCTCAATTGTAGTTGTGTCAAGGACTACTGGTATACCAAAGTAGCTCTCAAGAACCTGCAGAGTTTCCCTCAAAGTTGCTACAAATCAGATCCCTAGGGTTTCCCATCATGTAGTCCTCTATTTCCATAAAACTATTTGCCTTCCCATTGTTGGTGGGGATCCTCTTTTTTGTAACAGCCATTGAATAAATTATTGGATATTTCTTTTCAGTGTTGTGAATTTTCCATGTCAAAACAATTTCACTGGTTACATGGGATTAAAATATAAAATGTCACATAATGAAACCATATAAGGTGAACATTTAATGAAACCAACCATACCAATAACCCACACGAAAATGTAATATAAAGTATTTCTACTTTAACCCTGTAGTTTTACTTTCTAGTTCCCCTTAGTTCTTAAATGTAAAATCCCTGAAAAAAGAGAAGGGCCCACATGATACCCATGTATCATGTGTAAAGCCGCCTTTCTAAGGTGGATCATTTGAAGTAATGTGATTCTTTGGTTTCTGTGTCATAACAACTACGGGTAGGTAAGAGCAGTCTGTCGAGCAACATCCTCTCGACAGTGCTGAACAGTGCTATAATAGTTCAGGTTGCAAAGAAAACTTAATCCTCATTATCTGAAAGACCTACTGTATACTAAACTTCCATTGATTGGTTAATTACCCAGGCTTTTAAAATCTGGAACCCTGATGCAGTCTGATGATTTTTTAAGGATCTGAAAGTTCAGTGCAGAAATTAAGATTTTTGTTTGCAGCTAGAATGTGCCAATATAAATAAAATCATCTCCGTGTAGGAACCTCAAGGGCTTCCTTGGAAGGAAATCTACAATTACTTCTGAACAAGATTAAGTACCTTCTTGAAATTTTGTGATATCCAACCTAGTTCTCTCTAGACTCTGAACGTAACTTCCAGAATTCCAAGTCATTTTGGCTCTTCAATTCAAATATATAGCATGTTTTGTTGACCATAGCATGATGAGTATCCAGGTGTGCCCTTGCTTAAGTTCCCACTAGGGAAAAGTGAGTGTCATTTGCCTTTCTGCAGTGAGCACAGCAAGCTTCCAACAATGTTATTGTTTACTTAAGCACAACAAAATATAATTGAAGTGTCAGTGGCAATGAAAGTAAAGCTGAATAATTATTTAAAAGATCTAAATTGAGCAAGATGTACAGCTGTATTCTGAAAAAAGCAGCCTATATAATGAGGAATCCACTCCGAGTTTGGTTGTTTTCTTGCAGATTTTTCATTAACCAACATTAACATCATTAGTGCTAGTCACCCTGAGCTACAAATATTCTCCTTTACTGGTACTGGTCATATACAGTAATTAATCCTATAACAATACTTGATTGTTTCGCAGTGCAATGATTCTAATGTAATTCTGGAACAGTAACATACCAACTCAAAACTGTAGGACCTGATATAGTTCCTGTCAGGATTCAGTAATCAAATCTGATCAAATCTGTTAGATTTTTTCAAACCATTTTCCATTGCTGTCCCCTACAGAAGGAATATCTTGATGGAATTACCATTGTTTTGGAATCGTAGCCTTCAAACATATACTAAAACGTTCTTTAGCTTCTCTCTGTCTTTATCTATTCAGGTTGATGTTATTTGAGTGGCCTTGTGATTGCAACAAAGTGCAAAAAAGTGAACTTGTGATTGCAACAACTTGCCAATATTTCTTGAAATTTTCATTGATAGGAAAAAAATTGAATTTTGCTTGTCTCACCAGTTTAGACAGTTTTCAAGCAGAGGAATTGATAAGTCAAAGCACCAAGCATGGTAGAATGGTCATATGGGGTTGATTTAATCATCCATTCTGAGTAGAATAGAAGTGATCTTTAAAATAGTAATACTGCATCTTCCTTTAATGTATTAGAAGGATTTTGAATTTGGCCAGAGATAAGTCTCTTATCCTAGAATATTTGTGTGATAATCAGTAAGAATGAAGTGTGTTCTGAGCAAGCCACCTTTATAAAAACAAAAAGAAATGCATACATGTTTCTGAAGGTCATTATCAAGAAGCAGTTTTGTTTCTAAACTGGTTCTTTCAAAGCTGAATGAAATTAAATTATGGACAAAAGGCCACACCATTTAAAGTCAGTGAAACCTAACTTCTAAAACTTCTAAAAGGATGTGCAATTGTCTTTTTAGAGTTGACACAAAAGCCTATCTTAGCGAAAACTTTAGTTAATAAAAGCTAAAGTAAGGTTAGACAAAACCTAGTCCAGATAACATATGCAACAGAACATTAGTGACACAGGAGCATGAAGAATAGCTTGTACAAACTTTCTCCTTCTGTCCTGGCCACTTTTTACAGAGGCACAATTGAGAGCGTTCTAACAAACTGCATCACTGTTTGGTTTGGTGGCAGCAATGCCTCAGATAGAAAGCCCATACAGAGAGTGGTAAGGACAGCCAAGAAGATTATAGGAAGCTCGCTTCCCATTATTCAGGATACTGCTTATAAGCACTATGTGCTTAGAGCTCAAAGCATTGTCAGAGACCCCACACACCCACTTTACAGTCTGTTTCTGTTTCTCCCTTCTGGGAGGAGATTTCGAAGTATTTCGAGCAGGACTTCTAGATTCTGTAACAGCTTTGTTCCCTATGCCATCTGTCTGATAAACTCGCAAGATTCATTTTTCTCACCATGTGCATGTATACATCCAGACTAGACTGTGTTGTTTCTCTGTGTCATATAATATATGTGGGTATATGCATAATTAATTAATTATGTATGTATGTATTCTGTCATGTTATGTAGTGTATATTGGAGGTGGTAACCCTTTAAGAGTTGTATGCAATGAAATTTCATTTTAATGTATGCCGTTTAGTGTACATTAAAGCGACAATAAAGTCATTCTAAATTCTAAGTCTAACTTAGACTGGATTATGGCTAGAAAGTTTACACAATGTGAAAGCAAATCATAGCTCAACGTTTTCACTTTAAATACACTTAGAGCCACAAGGACACTGTTATGAATTGTCAGTGCTGCTGAATTGAAAAATTAGGTTAGCAGATTTTTAAGCCCGGACAGTAAACAGCTTTTATTTCTTTTATTTATTTGATGGAGAAGATTGGACAATAACTCCCAAATACCGTCTTTGAAATCTTGAGTTTGGTCTGTATAGATGCTGTTTCTCATCCAAATGTGGCTGCAATCAGAGTCTTGCTGTGAACAATGGTACTTTTGTTTTTAGAATAGTTGATGACAAGCACCTCTTTATCATAATAAATAGCCAAGGCTAGCAGGCATCACCCTAATTGTACTGGCAGAGCAGAAAGGATAACCGCCTTATCAGCACAAAGCAGTAAGGAGACCCGTTTATTCACTGTACTGATGGTAAAACTCATTTCTAGATAAAGCCTGAATTATAGAGTTCATATAGAAGGTGAAAAGAAGAAGTGCTAAATACACAATTGTTTGATCTGTTTTTGAATGGCAGTTGGGGCTCATAAAACTTCTGACTTTGGTGCTTTTTTTAAATCCTGTTTTGCCCACAAAAAACAAATTCATGAGTTGAATTGGGTTGAGAGATGCCCAAAGTCACACAGTTGGCTTTTATGCTTTTTTAATATAATTTTTAATATAAAAAAATTAAATAAAAAATTATATATTTAATATAATTTTTTTATTGCTTTCAATTTAAAAACAGAAAAAGAAAACAAAAGCAAAGGGAATATATATTATATTAAAACATCCACCGCATAATAAGTACTTAAAAGTAAATTGATGAAAATGTAAATGAAAAAAATATATCAGAAAAATAGATATAAAGTATAATTAGTTGTTAGAACAAGAGTTATATTTATTTATATCTAATTATCTAATGCAAACATTTTATATATGTGTGTGTGTACTCTGTGTAAGTGTGCATCATTTATACTAAGTACAGTATGTTAAAAAAAAGTACAATAGGCATAAATAGCAATAGCATTTAGACTTATATACAGCTTTACAATGCATTATAGCCCTCTCTAGGCGGTTTACAGAGTCAGTATATTGCCCCCAACAATCTGGGTCCTCATTTTACTGACCTCCGAAGGATGGAAGGCTGAGTCAACCTTGAGCCTGGTGACATTTGAACTGTCAAATTACAGTCAGCTGGCAGTGAGCAGAAGTAGCCTGCAGTACTGCGTTCTAACCACTGTGCCACCATGGCTCTATAAAGGACTATATATAGTCATATATGTGTGTATGTTTGTGTGTGTATATATGTATGTGTGGATAGATAGATGATAGATAGATAGATAGATAGATAGATAGATAGATAGATAGATAGATCACATTTATGACTATCATACTTTAACCTACTGTACTTTATATAAATGAGTCCCATATTTCCTTATATTTAACCATAGAAAGTCTATGTCTATAGGCAATCTGCACATAGATAGCAAATATAATCAGTTGCTCAGTTCATTGAATAAATGGGGCCATATATTTATCTTTACAATGCTTCAATGCACGGCCAGCTTCAAGGTTGACAATATCATTGTTTTAGTTGATTTTGCTGATAAGGGCAGGGAAAAACCATTCACATTGTCCAGTTGTCAAATTCCATGTACTAGGGATGCCATTCAAGAGAATATTTCCCTCTGAAAATTTTAGTTTTTGCCACACTGTCAAGTTTATATATTCCATTAATTTCTCCCAAAACTCCCAATGTATAGAACACTGTAAAAATGTGTTTCAAAGAACCATTGTCCTTATTACATCTCCCAACAAAATGCTGTCCTACACAGTGCATTTCTATACAAGTGTATTATAGTCCAGTAAATTATAAATATTAGTTTTTGTTGCATAAATTGTAGTTTAAGGTCCATTGACACTCTTGCATTAGAATTTAAGACACTGTCCCATTGTCTAGACCACAGGTGTCAAACTCAATCACGTCATGTGACATACTGTGATGTATCATGACGTTTTTTGCCTTTGCGGAACTGGGGTGGACGTGGCCTGCACATGATCCATCCGGCCTGCAGGCCGCCAGTTTGACAAGCCTGGTGTAGACAACATAGGAACCTCTAATCCACTCCACTCATCTCTTAACTCCGCATAGCAAATTGATTTATTGATAACAAATACCTATAGAAACCAATAGTAGTTTTTTTTTAAATTTTAAAACATTTCATTGGTTGTTCTAGTATCTCGGGTGTCTCAGAAGCTGAAAGTCGTGCAGGCCCAAACAATGTTAATAGATGTTATTGTACACTGCTCAAAAAAAATAAAGGGAACACAAGCAGAAGACATCCGAGATCTGAATGAATGAAATAGCCTTATTAAATACTTTGTTCGTTACATACAGTAGTTTTGTGTTTCCTTTAATCATTTGAGCAGTGTATAAACTACTGTATGTAAAAAACAAAGTATTTAATAAGGCTACTTCATTCAGATCTCGGATGTCTTCTGCTTGTGTTCCCTTTATTTTTTTGAGCAGTATAAATATTGCCACTGAATTACATCTGATAGATGATATTTGTCTCTTATATAGTGTATGTTAAAAATCCATCCTCATCATCTATCAAAGTCAATATGCTCGTTTTCATCCAGCTTTCAGGCCTAAGACTCACAGTTTCCTGGTTTCCAGCTCAGTGCCTTAATCACTAGACCAAACATATTTTCACATAATATCATAATTAGAGCAAAATGTGATCTACAGTGAAGGCTGCCCATTTTATCCAAAGATCCTCTCTAGGGGTGGAATAAAAAGCAGTAATAACATTCATCATTTATTACATTGGCATGAGACTAAAATATAATTTAGCTATGCATCTATGAAATGTAAACCAGGTATCAAAAAACAGCCAAACCTTGCTTTTTCTTGGCGTTATCTTGATATATCAAAATATTTTTTGAAGGATAATAAATATGAGTTCCAAAAAGATATTAATAGTTGCAATACAGTGCAATGAAGCATGCTAGAGGTCATTTGGATAAACAGCATGATTCTAGATATGAATATCCAGTGCCCTTATCTTTAATGGAGCTTCAAGGAAATTGGTGTAAGATTCCAGCATTGATATGATTAAAGTATCTTCTGGACTGCAGCTATATTTTCTCTACTAAAAAACCAAGTTATTTTTATGGGGGGAGGGGGGAAATCTTCTTGGGATTGAGATAGCAGTTGATGGTTGTTTATTGGATTTTACTGGACTAAATTTTTATTCTGTGTGTGGGTTTCACTGTTATTGTAAACAACCAGGGTCAGCAGGCTAAATAAACAAGCTCACTGAAACCATCTGGGCTGGGAGATTGCATACTCTTCAGGTTGAATGGTAAGGTAGTGTCAAGCTAAGCCCAATAAGGTTTTATCATTTCTTCCTTTCCAGCTGTCTCCATCCAATTTCTGAGAAAAGGACCTCTTGTGATCCTGATGATAATCACTGTGAAATAATTTAATAGGCATAACCATGGGTGTCCTTTGTACCAGTGGGGCACAATCGAGAGTGTGAGGTGCCCTGGGTATTTTGGAAATGTATAAAATATCAAAAAGATCATAAAGAAGGCAGAAATGTGTATGGAGTTTATTAATGGCTGAAATAAAATATTGAAACACAAGGGGGTTTGGGATTTATTAGTTTATTCTTTTATACATATAGGCATACATATTTACAGGTTTGTATTATTCTCTTTTAAGGTAAGCAATGTTGTGCAAAGCTCAGAAAGTGGATAAAAATAACAAGGCAAAGAAATTAAAGGCAAGGAATAAGAAAAGGAAGCCTAGCTAAATCTGATTCCAACATCATTCATACTTCACAATATCTTGGAAGCCATCATTGCTTCCACCACGTCAAAACTGATTTTTGCTCTTTAAACTGCTCAGAGTTCTTTCCCTGAGAATATTATTAACCCCACCCAACCACACCTGTCTTGGTTTTCCTGTTCCTCTTGACCTCTTCACTCTTACTTCCTATATTTATCTTGCATCTTGATTCTCATTCATGCTTTCTATATTTCAAAGCTCAACATGGATCTTTTATACTGGTCACTATTATTTATTTAATCCTGATTCATTGTTGATTCTATTTCTTCTTGTTTTATCACTGATTTCCACACTAGATATTAGCATTCTTAAATAAGAGAAAAATCTGTCTGCTGTAATCTTTTGCTGGTTCTCATTTATTTATTTACTGGGTAAATTTATATAGCCATTTGTTTCACATATGTGATTCTGAGCAGCATACAAAATTTTAAAACCCCAAATATATAACAAAATGCCTCAAAATACAACAACAATCATTAAAGCATTATAAGCAATGAAAATTATTAAAACTATAATATTGGGGAAAATGTACTCTCCCTTGCAATATATAGCCATTTTCTTAGCAATACTTTGCGGGCTCCATACTATGTTTCCAGATGCCCAGGCCAGATGACAAAGCTGGCCCTTCCAGAAGGCCAACAGTGACCCAGCCAATCTGACCTCAGGGGAAGTGATATTCCAAAAGATGGGTGTCATGGCAGAAAAGACTCCTTCTTGGTCCTGTCAGATGACATTAATTTGTGGGGCCTACAACTTGTCCTTCCTGCTGGACTTGATAGGGCTTGAATCATATTGGGAGAGAATTGGTCCTTCAAATAAGGTTCTGGGGAACTTTCAGAGCCTGACTAGCTCCTGCCAAAGAGATAGTGCAGGCATGCTTTTTGTTCCTTATGAAATGTTGTAATTTCTCCACTTGCTCACTATAGCCAGCACCATCTGTTCAGAATTGGCTACTTTTCTTCTTCTTACAGATCTGGCAAACTGCCTCTTGGCATTTCTGCATGCTAATAGACCTTCCATAATGTATCCAGTTAATCTTTGACCATTTTGCACATCAGGGGTTTTAGGTATCATAAACAATTTTGTTTCTGGGAAGGTCATAACAGCATATCTCCAAAACTGCATGATTTGGCTAGGTAAATTAATGCCGTATTCCTTCTGTGATTAGTGGAAGACCATTACAGAAGATTTTGTTCCACAACGATATCCTCCCTAGGACCTGCATCTTTGCAAGTTCTGAGAATAGATCCTAAAATGCCTAACCAAAGGCAAATGATCACTCTCAGCACTATTAATTATATCAGTGCTCTGAATTGCTAATACTTGACTGAGGGATATAAACTCCCACTGTTTGAGGTACAAACAACTCTTAAATCTATCCTGATCATTCCGCTGACCCCTACTAAGATTTATTTAAGTAAATCAATTTTAATTCATTTGCATTTTGGATCATATCTTGTGAATCATGCAGAAAAGTTTTCTCCACAGTGATGTCATTTACAGCCCTCTCTGCCCATTAACAAAACTGTTCTAAGTACTGTATTTCTTCAAGAATCTTCAAGAATCTCCTCCAGATATATTCAGCTTCATGGCTTCAAGAATCTCCTCCAGATATATTCAGCTTCATGGCTTGCTAGAGTGGGAAGTATATGGATAGATAGATTGTTATAAGTCCCACTCATTCAGAGCCACTGTAGCTTCCAATGGTCATTGAATGAATGAATGGATGGATGGTTATTTAATGAGGATTACCTAATGCCATGAATAATCAAATAGACATATGAAACTACTTCATCAAATGTATCATTGCACACAGGCCAATTGGTCATGCAGTACATAGCTAATTTCAAAGAGTTATACATAAATACAAATATTGCAAGTAAGTATGTATACCCACACATATATATTTTTGTAAGCCAGATGACATTTCATGAACTGAAATCCTCAAAATGTATGCCACAATAAATGTGTTAATATAACAGAACAGAACAGAACAGAATTCTTTATTGGCCAAGGGTGATTGGACACACAAGGAATTTGTCTTGGTGCATACGCTCTCAGTGTACATAAAAGAAAAGATACATTCGTCAAGAATCATAAGGTACAGTTAATGATAGGGAACAAATAAGCAATCAAATCATATTAGGAAACAATCAATATAAATTGTAAGGATACCAGCAAGAAGGTTACAGTCATATTACATACAGTTAATGTTGAAGTTTGCCCAAAGTTTAGTTGTCTCTAATTTAAAAGCAAAATTTGGAGTGCTCATGGGAAAGTTATATGTAACTTATGTATTAATTAATAAATAATCTCCAGAAAGTGACTCTGGGTGGCATACAGCAATCCATTAAAATAGTAAAAATATAAAACAGTCATTATCTAAAACCATTATATAATTGTTATTAAAAAGCATTAAAACTATAAAAGTAAAACTAAAACAAAAAAGTAAATAATAGACAGAGGAATACTAACAATAACAGAGCCACCACATCCATTCACCATCCCTAGGGTCCTGAGGCCTGCTGGCATAACCAGGTTTTAAGAGATCCTAGAAGACCCACCATCTACAGCCTGCCAAATGAAGCTCCCTAGATGATTAAACCAATTGAAGATATGAAATGTCTATTTTCAACAAGAACAGTGAAACTCCACATTTCACATCCTCTGGTAATTACAATTGCCAACATGAATGCATGTGTGATAAGAATAATCAAGTCAAATAATGAGATTATGGCACAGTGAAAATTTGGTAGAATAAACCAATTGATGTTTATTAGAGCAGATTAAAATTGGCCTAAATGCTGCATTGACGTACAACAAATCTCTAGAATAATAATCTCTAGAATATCTGGGGCATTTCATCTGCTTGCAGACTTGAACTCTGAACTTGAACCCTACTTACAAAGAACAATTTTACATTCATCTCCAATGCCTTGTTCCTTTAATGCTTATTTAAAAACCAAGATACAGTCATGAGACATTTTGAAAGAGGTTATTGAGAAAATAAGTTTCTTGGTTATTCATTGTGGAAAGATTTATTTAGAGGTGATTTAGGGTTTCTGATGGTTTTTCTGAGAAAACACTACTGTGGGAAGATATTTTTGCTTGTTCTTTAAACACATAATTTGATGCTTTCATCATAGTCAATTTTGGTGTTGTCCATACTTCAGAGGCATTTTGGACATTTCTCCCCATCCTTGGAAGTAATTTTCTGACATATACATTAGAGAGAGAAATATGAAGGAAGGGAGGGAGAGAGAGAGACAGAAAATAAAACCACTATAATAAAACAGCATTATCATTAGTGGTTGACGATCATAATAGGGTGGAGTTTACACACAGAATAACAGAATTCAGTAACATTTAAGGACATAGATTTGTCTTTGTTATCTAATAAGTAATCTAAGTAAAACAAATCAGAATACCCTGGGAATTTAGAAAAGAGAAGAGAAATCAACTGCAAATGAGGGTCCCTGTATAACTGGCAGTTCTACATGAGCTGTAGATTTACTTATTTATTTAAATCCAAACTTTGTTTATTTTTTTTAATAAAGAACTCAAAGATGAGTCTAGGTCTTTGCAGAATGGACTGGCCATCCAGAACAATTAATCTTCTATTTGTTTTTCTCGCACTTTTGACAAAAAGCATAAAATATCTTCAACGCTAATGAAAGTTATCTGTAATGAATAGGGCCAAGAATAAATGTATGTAAGAACATGCTTCTGCCTACTTTGTTATATAAGAATTCGGCTTATCAGGAGGAACATAAAAGTAAATCTATTACGGTGGGAATAGTAAAGTCTGAGAATAGAGGGACAAGAATGAATGTCTGCCAAATAAATGTATATTAAATGCAAAAGTGACTAACTGGTATGAGAGAAGTCCACAGTAGTAATTTGGCCATATAAAGAGAATGAAAGAGGATCACATTGCAAAAAAACAAATATATGAACAAAAAGTAAATGGGTCATGAAGAACCAGAAACTCAAAAAATAGTGAAATGAGAAATTTATGTAACGAATAGTAACGTCTGCATTGGTTTATAGCATAGGTGTCAAACTCGCTGTGTCACGTTACTGTCCCGTGACATATCGCAAAGTTTTTTCCCTTTGAGGAGCTGGAGTGGGCATGGCCTGCGCATGGCGCATCCGGCCTGCGGGCCGCCAGTTTGACACCTCTGGTTTATAAGCACAGTGATAGTAAATGCAGTGGATGCTGTGGTTTGCAAGGATAGAAAGTTATAGAAAACTGCTGTGAATAGTGTTGGTCTGAACTAATTTTTGCTATGTTTCCATTTGTTTTTATTATATTATGCCTTTAGGCCTCTGACCCGGCGCCGATCTCATTTAGCTCCTCGGTTTACTGAGGAGCTGAGGGAGTTGAAGCGCCAGAAAAGACGCCTAGAGACTAGTTGGAGGGCCAGTCGTTCTGAATCTGACCGGACACTGGTAAGATCTCATATTAGGAATTACCTAGTGGCGATAAAAGCAGCGAAATGTAGTTACTTTGCTGCTCTTATTGCGTCATCAGATAATCGCCCGGCCGCCCTGTTTAGGGTGACCCGCTCTCTGCTCCACCAGGAAGCGCGGGAGGACCCCTTGGAGGGTAGAGCCGAGGATTTTGTTCAATATCTGTATGACAAAATCACTCAGATTCGGGAAGATCTGGACTCTGACTGGGTAGTCTCAGGGGGAGGGACTGGGGCAGGTCTTGAGAATGTTATCTGGGATGAGTTTGATCCCATGACCCCTGAGGACGTGGACAGGATTCTGGGTAGACTGAACGCGACCACTTGTTTATTGGACCCGTGTCCCTCCTGGTTAGTGCTGGCTTCTCGGGAGGTGACACGAGGCTGGTTCCAGGGGATTATAAATGCTTCGTTGGGTGAGGGTGTCTTTCCTGCCGCCTTGAAAGAGGCGGTGGTGAGGCCTCTCCTCAAGAAGCCTTCCCTGGACCCGGCAATGTTGGTAAATTATCATCCGGTCTCCAACCTTCGTTTTGTGGCGAAGGTTGTTGAGAGTGTGGTTGCGCAACAGCTCCCCCAGCACCTGGATGAAACGACGTATCTGGATCCGTTCCAGTCGGGCTTCAGGCCCGGGTACAGCACGGAAACGGCATTGGTCGCATTGGTTGATGATCTCTGGAGGGCTCGGGACAGGGGGTGCTCCTCTGTCCTGGTTCTGTTAGATCTCTCAGCGGCTTTTGATACCATCGACCATGGTATCATGCTGCACCGGTTAGAAGAGTTAGAGGTGGGAGGCACTGTGTTGCGGTGGTTCTCCTCCTTTCTCTCTGACCGGTCGCAGTCTGTGTTGACAGGGGTACAGAGGTCGACCCCGAGGCCCCTCATATGTGGGGTGCCGCAGGGGTCGGTCCTCTCGCCTCTCCTGTTCAACATTTATGTGAAGCCGCTGGGCGAAATCATCCGTGGTTTCGGGGTGGAGTGCCATCAGTACGCTGATGACACCCAGCTGTACATCTCTACCCCGGATCACCCCAACGATGCCCTTGAAGTGATGTCCCGGTGCCTGGAGGCCGTACGGATCTGGATGGGGAGGAACAGGCTCAGGCTCAACCCATCCAAGACCGAGTGGCTGTGGTTTCCGACGTCCCGATATAGTCAGTTGAAGCCATCACTGACTATTGGGGGCGAATCATTGGCCCCCACGGAGAGGGCTCGCAACTTGGGCGTCCTCCTGGATTCATGGCTGTCTTTAGAAGAGCACCTGACGGCCGTGACCGGGAGGATTTTTTATCAGGTTCGCCTGATTTGCCAGTTGTGTCCCTTTCTGGATCGGGACTCGTTACGCACGGTCACTCATGCCCTCGTCACCTCCCGCCTGGACTATTGTAATGCTCTCTACATGGGGCTCCCCTTGAGGAGCACCCGGAGGCTCCAACTGACGCAGAGTGCGGCCGCGCGGGTGGTAATGGGAGCGTCATGGCGCTCCCATGTGACACCTCTCCTGCGCGAGCTGCACTGGCTTCCGGTGGTCTTCCGGGTGCACTTCAAGGTTTAAAGCGCTCCATGGCTTAGGACCTGGTTATTTACGAGACCGCCTACTACCACCAATAGCCTCCCACCGGCCAGTACGCTCTCATAGAGAGGGACTCCTCCGGGTGCCGTCAGCCAAACCCCCTTCTCTGTGGGGGCACCTACCATCTGGAATGAGCTCCCCCCAGAGATACGGAGGATCCTGGGTCTCAGCACCTTCCGCCGCACTGTGAAGACCTTTTTATTCCATCAAGCGGGCTTAGCCTAATCTCCTCCCTCTTTTAATATGTAAATTTTAATCTGTTTTTAAATTATTGAGGTGTTTTAATCTGTCCGGGCCAAAATGATTTAATTTGATTTTATCTGGTTTTTAAATTTTGTGTATTTATGTATTTTATTGCTTGGCTGTTCACTGCCCTGAGTCCTTTGGGAGTAGGGCGGTATACAAATCAAATAAACTAAACTAAACTAAACTAAACTAGTTTGTTTGGTTTACATTTTTTTTAAACTTCTTTTTTCCACATTGAATAATGTTACTTACTCCAAAGGGATCAGCTTGAGAGGTGAGCATGTGTGTATGTACAGAATAGATTTTGGCCAGTATTTCCAGCAGAATCAACTAAAGAACACAAGTTTCAATACTATTTAATACAATCTCTACTAATGGGTAGACAGTTCAGTTCTGTTTTGAAACAGAGGAAAAGTTTATTTCTGCAGGACAATAGATTGAAAGCAGTAGCAGTTTGGTCCTGTGGGAACTGTGACATTTAGAAAAGTCACACGTGACATACCCAACACTGAGAAAGGATGTCAAAAAAGGAAATTCTAGAGGTGGAGGGCAGCACTGCCCATACAGTACTGTAGTCATTGTCCTAGACAGCTGAATAAACTAAGATAATAAAAAAGGGAGGAATTAGAGACACACCAAAAATATGGGAAAAGAGGGACTAAATTCATACCAGTTGCCAAAGGGTAAAAGCATATTCAATTACTAGTTGATAATAATTATAGAATAGAGTAGAGCAGAACAGAACAGAATAGCAGAGTTGGAAGGGATCTTCCAACCCCTCCCTAGGCAGGACACCCTATGTCATTTCAGACAAATGGTTATCATTATCTTCTTAAAAAGTACCAGTGTTGGAGCATTCACAACTTCTGGAGGCAAATTGTTCCACTGATTAATTGTTCTAACTGTCAGGAAATTTCTCCTTGGTTCTAGGTTGGACTGCTATCATGTCTCCCCTAATCCTTCTTTTCATCAAACTAGACATACCCAATTCCAGCAACCGTTCTTTATGTTTTAGCTTCCAGCTCCCTAATCATCTTTGTTCAGTGGTGAAATCCAAATTTTTTTACTACCAGTTCTGTGGATGTGGCTTGGTGGGCATAGCTTGGTGGGCATGGCAGGGGAAGGATACTGCAAAATCTCCATTCCCACCAGTGGTGGGTTGCTCCCAGTTCGGTCCGGTTCTTGTGAACCGGTAATAATGGCGGCGGGAGACTCCACCCAGATGTCATCATGAATGATCTGCGCATGCGTAGAAGCTTCTGTTGCAAACTGGTAGCAGAGGTAAGTAGAACCCATCCCTGATTCCCCCCCCCACTCCAGGGGAAGGATACTGCAAAATCCCCATTCCCTCCCCACTCCTGGGGGAAGAATATTGCAAAAATCTCCATTCTCACCCCAATCTGAGGCCAGCCAGAGGTGGTATTTGCCGGTTCTCTGAACTACTCAAAATTTCTGCTACCGGTTCTCCGAGCTGGTCAAAATTTCCGCTATCGGTTCTCCAGAACCTGCCAGAACCTGCTGGATTTCACTCCTGTCTTTTTTGCAATTGAAGTGTATGCTTGCTGAATTCTGCTTCAACAGTATTGAATGCAATATGAATCATAGAATCATAGGGTTGAAAGGGACCTTGGAGGTTTTCTATTGTTTCTTCCCACTTCTCCCACTTTTCCTTATCTAACATAATTTTGTTGCACATCTGAAATATTTTCCCCAGAAAATTAAGCAAAAATATATGGCAACTCATGGCAATCTTTAATGGAGGGGACCTGGAGTGTGCCCACTCTATTTAACCAAGTAGGATGGGCAGATGTCCTCAGGGAAAGATGGCCTCATTAATTACCTCGTGGCCCATAGAGTTTTAAAGGTGATAACCAGCACCTTGAATTGTACCTGGAAAGCAGCTGGAAGGCATGCTCTAAAGCAGGGGTCTCCAAACATAGAAACTTTAACACTTGTGAACCAATTCTCAGAATTCCTCAGCCATCTGGAAGAGGAATTCTGGGAGCTGAAGTCCACAAGTCTTAGTTTGGAGACCCCTGATCTAAAGAACTGAGAATTAACCAAGGCATTCTTAAGGGAATGAAGGTTAGTATCAATTTTTTAATGTAAATAAATATAAGAATTAAAGAATTAAAAAGGCAGCCACTGTCTTCAAAGTATCAGGAAAAAAGCTGATCTCTTCAAGTCAGATGCCACTGCTTTACATTCTGTAGTGTGAAATAAATTGCAGTCACTTTTTCTTGACTTAGTGCCTTTAACGGGCGAAAGAAGTGGTAAAATATCAACTGAATATATTTGGAAAACTAAACACAACAGAATTTTGTACAGCAGTGGTCTGTAAGCATCTTCAAAAGTCTCCAGTATGACATTTTGTACCCACCTTCCACTAGGTAGGAACAATATACTGTACCTTCTTATTCAAGAACGCATCTCAGTTGCAATCCCAAGGAATGGTTATTATGCTACTTTAAGTGTACCCCCGAGATTATTCCTATGGATTTATTTATTTCACAAATTTATATGGCTGACCAACTCATGTATGGTGACTCTGGGGTGGCTTACAAAATAAAAAAAAAAAATCACAGTATAGAACCCCATAAAACCCCACCCCCCAGCGGGTGGCTTCTGTCACCAGAGCAATATATTTGCCTCCAGCATATTAGGCATCTGGAATGCTGTCTGCTGGTGAGTGGATAACAGCTTACTTATTTCCTGGCATATGGGCTATAATGTGCATAATGCCAGCTCTAATGAATAGTGCTTGATGATGGTACATGTCTGGATAATACTGCAGAATGACGTTCCAGCTGTTTGTTTTCCATGATAAAAGATAGGAATACCAGCCGGTCTTTCAGAATTCCATCAGATGTCACTATAAAGATTTTAGGAGTGAGGAGAAGAAATTATCATGCCTGGTTTGAATTTCTTCTTTCCAAAAGGGCTTATCTTTTGTTGAACTGTTAAGGAACTACTGTCTTCTGGGTACTGACATGTACTCCTGTCCTGCTTCCATGCAAATATTTATTTATTTTGTTTATGAAATTTCTACACCACCCATCTTACCTGAGTGTCTAATGGTGACTCAACTCTTATGAATGCCAGCTCTGATGAATGCAGTCCTCTCAATTCTGCTTTTGATTTACCGTTAATTGCACTGATGTTACTGCTACATTTTTCAATTTGGATTAAATGTTTCTAGCTGACTTGTGCCTTCTAATTAAGCTGGATTATACAGTGAATAATAAATAATAATAAACAATTTTTTAAATATAATTAAAATCAATGGAACTTGAAACATGAGAGCAGGTTAAGGCGCTGGCCTAGAAACCAGAAGAATATGAGTTCTGGTCCCGCCTTAATCATGAAAGACATTTGGATGACTTTGGGCCTGTCACTCCCTCTCAGCCCATTCAGCTGACAGGGTTATCGTTGCAGGGAAAATAGGAGGCGGAAGGAGTATTAGGTATGTTCACCACCTTGGGTTGTTTATAAAAACAATAAAGATGGGTAGAAAACAAACAAGCAAACAAACATGAGCAGTATGCATTGAATTTATTATGTTCGCTGGTAATAATGGGAGATGTTCTGGTTATACTGTTTTGTCACACAAACCTGATTCCCAAACATTCTTTTCCACGCTGTTCCAGAGACAATCTAACCTTCATCTATTAGCATAAATATAACACGAAGAACCAATAAAGACTCTTCCCCAAGATAACAATTGCTTGGAATGGCTTGCTTGCTAGCTATTTACTTACTTACTTACTTACTTTCTTACTTACTTACTTACTTACTTACTTAACATTTATCCACCCAATTTCAATGCCCTCTGGGTGATGTACAAACCTCAAAAAGACATAAGAACAACTAAAGGTATTAAATCCTTAGACAGCCTGGACTAAAATGCTTTAATAACAAAATCCACACAACAAAACCGGGGCCATCTAACAAATAACAAACATTTTTTTAAAAAAAGATCTAAACATCAACTTAAAGCATTCTGTCTTTTTGTTTGAAAGAGTGAGGCTGCTATTCCATTAGTTCATTTTTAATCATTTTTTAATATTAGCCTATTTTATATTCCATATAAGCCACCAATAATAGTTGGCTTATATAAAATGCAACAAAGAAACATTTTATTTGGCTGATTAAAGAAGATCCATAAGTATCATTGAAAAAAAATCTACTTTGGGTTCTAAATCAATACAGATGCCCTCCTTTTCAGGCATTTCAGGGTAAATGGAACAGTTTGATGTTAAAACATCAGCCGTTGATTTCCTTATTTCAAGAATGGATGGACTCCACATTTTCCACAAAGGTTCTCCCTTTGTGTTGAATGATTTAGAGTTAACGCCTTTGATATATATTTTGCATTCTATACAGGTGAGATAGAACTGGCTCAAAAGAATAAGTCTGTTGAACATGACTACTCAAAAAAGAGCAGGTTTTGTAGGTGTAGGCTTTCTGTGGTGTACAGCAAAACATACTGTGTTCTATATTTCATACTCCCTCTTGTGGTCACTCCAAACAATTAAAATGGAAAGACCAGATTAAACATTATATGTGCCAAAATACAAAAGAAAAAGAAACTAAGAAAGAAATCTAGCAAAATTTGTTTATTTATTTAATTTATTAATTAAAAAAAAACAGAATTACGTAAGGTTGTTCCTTGATTCTTATGAGAAGATAGGAGTATGCACATACACTTGTATACAATCAGTGGTGGGTAGCCCCCTGTTCGGACCGGTTCGCAAGAACCGATAGTAAAACCAGCGGGAGGCTCCGCCCACCTCCCCAGATGTCATCATAGGCGATCTGTGCATGCGCAGAAGCTTGGCGCGCGTGCGATCCCGTTGCAAACTTGTAGTAAAGGTAAATAGAACCCACCCCTGTATACAATGTATGTTATATGGCCATAAACACTAAGCATACAGAAAATTTCATGTTTAGATATAAGCATTTTCTGGATGATGCAGGAGACTCATTTGTTGGAAAATGCAGCCTGTAAGAATCAATCTGACTATGCTAGATGAGTGAATGCAACGTTAGAGAAGTTCATTTTATAAAGAAATTTCTGCTAAGGTAGTTGAGGTTACAAGGGGGCTCAGTGAATTAGATTTGGCTTCTAGTCACACAAACTTTCATCAAGTCATCTCATCAAAGGGGATTCGTAAATCAAAATGGGGACCTGCTTTGAAGCTGTGAATCAAATATATCATGACAACTGGAGTTTACACATCATTCTCTTTCCAGGAGAATGTAGCCCCATTACAAACAGCCTCCATCGCTGTCTGCCAAAATCATCCTTCTATGACTTGTCCCAACATTATTCAGTTTTAAGTAAATCTGATCAAACATTGCAATACTGAAGACTCCAAGGTCAAGAGAACCGCTGTCACACCAAACATTACAGCACCTTGGTTAACTCCAGAAGACAGACTATTGTGCAATGGGGCGATATATATATAACAATATCTCTATAGCAGGGGTGTCAAATTCAATTTCATCGAGGGCTGCATTCGGGTTGTGTTTGACCTCGGGGGCCCAGGGAAGGCATGACCAGGGGGTGTTTGGCCAGCTCGACGTCACTCACTGAGGCTCCATTTTCAGCCGCGACGGCATCCTGTAACCCTCTGCCAACAAAAATGGAGCTTGGGGGACCCCCGGGCCCATTTTATGACCGTGATGGCCTCCTGCAGTTCTCTGCCAGTGAAAACGGAGCCCCCCGAGCTCCATTTTCACTGACAGGGCTGCAGGAGGCCATTGTGGCCAAAAATGGGGCCCGGGGAGTTCCTTTGCTGTTTCCAGATCTGGCCAATGGGCCTTGAGTTTGACACCCCTGCTCTACAGTATCCTAGCTTTTAAAACACAGCAGCAAACCTTTAAAATTAGCAGATGAATAGTGGTCATTCTTTTGAGAGTTATCTAGAAGAGGCCAAGTTTTGACAACGTATCAATCAGCTTCACACGCCACATAATCTAGTGACATGGGGTTCTTTAACATGCAAAATTATCAAATTTCCCAATCAGGATTCAGCAATATGTCACAGAACTCCTGATGCTTCATGCTTTAACTCACTTTCTTCATTTGACATGGAAAAAGTCTCACAGGTCCGAGTCAAATAAAGACAAATCTTCATAGAAGACAAGAACATAGCCATCCAAAATGGTGACTGCTAATAAAAGAATACAGGCGACCCTTACAACCAAAGTAGTCTATGGTTATGGCTTTCTCTCCTGCCTTTTCCCAAAACATAGTTGGTCGTTGGCTTACAACAATTCATTTAGTGACCATTCAAACTTACAGCAGCACTGAAAAACAAGACTTGTGACCATTTTTCACATGACTGTTGCGAGATCTCCATGGTCATGTGATCAAAATTCAGACACCTGGCAACTGACATGTATTTATGACGGTTGCAGTGTCCTGGGATCATATGATCACCATTTGTAACCTTCTGACAAGCAAAGTCAATGGGAAAGCCAGATTCACTTAACAACCGTGTTACTAACTTAGTAATTGCAGTAATTCATTTAACAACTGCGGCAAGAAAAGTCATAAAACGAAGCAAATCTCACTTAACAATTGTCTTGCTTAGCAAGAGGTATTTTGTAATGGTAAGTCTCCCTGTAAAAGGACTTTCAGTGAGGCTGCTAGTAGCCTGGTAATCAATCATAACTACCATACCTGCCATTTTTTGCCAGAGAATCTCCTGCCTTAACCATCACATCAAGCTTGGCTTCTAAAGAAAATGAATGAATGGAAAAGTTTTATTTTCAAGGATTTTTTAAAAACGTTCTTTAAATGGCTGTAAGACTTTTTCTACAATAGTTCTATGCAACTTAATCTTTTTTTCTGATCGCTCTGGCTGCCTGGTAACATCCCTTCTTACCATGAAAGAGTTGTGAAGACTATTTTAAAAATTAATTACAATGAGAGTCTTGAATATATCCGTCTGAAACCTGACAAAATTAATGTCCTTTATCGGATCTATCTTTTGTGCTATTTTCATCTCCTTCTGCCATGAAATGATGCAGCAACAAGCATTCTGATGCTTCTCAATTATAGCTTAGGGATGAATCTTTTTTTTAATCATTTTTTGAAACAGGTCAAGTTGAATCATTTTTCTTTCAGATCACAATTAAATCATGCCCTTTTTGAATTTTGACTCTCCGGTTCAAGTCCAATCAGAGCTCTTTTGTACAGTACTTGTCACTCCAGCCTTTTTATATCTTTTATGGATTTCATAATGGGACTCAATGGCATATAAATAAATAAAAGAAGTGAAGAACATGAGTAAATTTGGAACAGATATATTTTCATCTAATGCAGGGGTGTCAAACTCAATTTCACTGAGGGTCGCATCAAGGCTGTGGTTGACGTCAGGGAGCCAGGCGGGTGTGGCTGACTGGGTGGGAGTGGCTAGCTTGACACCATTCACTGGGTGTGGCTGACTGGGTGGGTGTGGCCAGCTTGACGCCACTCCCCAAACCGCTGGCATGTTTCCTCTTTGTATTGGGTAGACTGGGCCAAAGCGATGAGGGCCAGCCTCTTAGATTTTCCAGGATGGCCCTGCGGCCGGATGCGACCACATCATGGGTCAGATCCAGCCCTCGGGCCTTGTGTTTGACACCCCTGATCTAATGGGATAAGATAGAACATTTTTTCCAAAATAAGCATACAAACCATGAAGAGTCTAATAAAAAGGAGCCTGAGTGGCGTAGGAGGCTAATTCCTCCTAAGGCAGCATTTAACATCCAGCTGCCTGCAATTACTGCGAGTTCAATTCTCACCAGGCTCAAGGTCGACTCAGCCTTCCATCCTTTCTAAAGTGGGTAAATTGAGGACCCAGTTTGTGGGGGCAATAAGTTGACTTTGTATAAATATACGAAGTATGAAGGCTATTGCTTAATGCATTGTAAGCCGCCCTGAGTCTCCGGAGAAGGGCGGCATATAAATCAAATTAAAAAAAAAAAAAAAACTTGTAGTGAAACTTAATGTAACCTAGTTTGCTGAATGAACTTCCTAGTTAGGATAATTTGAGGCAATATTAATGTAAACAGAAACTTCCTAATCTATTAAACCCTGCATGGATTAGTGAATTAATCCAGTAAATAACAACAACATAAAAGCTGCATTTGGGCAATGCCAGTGTGATTTGTTACAGGTAGTCCTTGACTTACAACAATAATTATGTCCCAAGTTTTTATTGCTAAGCGAGGCAGTTGTTAAGCAAATCACTGCAGTTGTTAAGTGAATCATGCAGTCATTAAATGAATCTGGCTCCCCCCCCTTGACTTTGCTTGTTGAAAGCCAGATGGGAAGCTTACAAATGATGATCAGATGACCCCCTCCCCCCGGACAGTCCAACTGTCATAAATATATGCCAGTTGCCAAGCACCTGGATTTTGATCATGTGACTATGAGGATGCTGCAACACTCAAGCGTGAAAAACGATCATAAGTCACTTTTTTAGTGCCATTGAAACAATCACTAAATGAATAGTTATAAGTTGAGGACTACCTGTAAACTGAAAGCTCGTCCTAGGTATTTTTCAACCTCAGCAATTTTAAGAGGTGTGGACTTCAACTTCCAGAATCCCCCCAGTAACATGCTGGGGTTCTGGGAGTTGAAGTCCACACATTTTAAAATTATTGAGGTTGAAAAATTCTGCCCTAAGCAAATGTCTGTGGAGATTTTCAGTCATCCAGGTCACAATTGCTGCAAAGGTTCCCCCCCGCCAAAAGGCAGCTGGACTGTATTTTTCCTTAAGGAGGAAGAAAACATTTCGCTTCTCATCTAAGAAGCTTCATCAGTTCTGATTATGTTCCATCATCCAGTTCCATTCCCCCGCCATCAGAACTGATGAAGCTTCTTGGATGAGAAGGGAAACGTTTTCTTCTTCCTCAAGGAAAAAATTAGTCCCATTGCCTTTTGGGGGGAAAAAAAGCATCTTTGGGAAGGAAGACTTAGAAATCTATCTTCTTCTCAAGGTAAATTTTAGTTTATTCTTCCTAGGAAATTATTTCCTTCTCTCATGAATTACCATGAGAGAGTCAATAAGGCATTGTTGCAAAAAGAGTTGAGATGTGAAGGAGAAAAGTAAATGGTGAGGATTTTAAGCAAATTCCTATCTCAGGGAATTTAGATATTGCCCATTTTTTTTTATTATTATCTTTGTCCACACACCAGAGGGCAGCCTATGCAATACTACATTTCTACCGGCTTATTTTATTTAAAGCAACTAATTAGCAAAATGAGTACATTGCACACAGATTTTACTTTTATAGCCACACTTGTGAAATCCTAAACAGCAGACACTAATTGGCTGTACTTCAAACTGTCACAGGTCTCAATCCATACTGTTGTCTCGTGCAAGTTTTTTTTTTTTTTGGGTGGCGGAGTGGGGAGGAGAGATACTAAAAAAAGCAACAACCCCAAAATGAGGACAAAATTAAATGTGTTTTAAACTCTTTAAATTAAAATGAAACACAATATTTTAAAATTTTATGTGTTTAATCATAATTGGAGGGGTACTGGGGCTATGCCCGAAGTTTGGGGATGTGCAGGTTTTGTACCTCCAATTTATAAATTATTGAATGATGTTATTCAAGGGGTCCTTAGTGCTCTCTGCACTTGGTTGTTTTCTTGCAGACTAGGTAACATTATCAGTATTAATAAGGAGTGGGGTTTTGCTCTTATTAGCTCTTACTACTCCTTACTAGCACTGATGATGTTTGGGTAATGAAATGACTGCAAGAAAACAACCATGCTCAGAGAGCACCAAGGACCCCTCATTTTAATCCTTATCTACAAATATTCTCTTTTATTGGTGTTATATGAATTGCTAAAAACAGGTAGTCCTCGAGTTATGACTATAATTGTGCCTGCCTACTAGGGACTAAGTCATAACAGTCTAAAACTGGTCATGTGACTGGCCCGATTTTATGACTTTTTAGTGTCATTTGTTAAGGGAATATGGCAGTTGTAAATGTGAACATGGCAGTCATTAAGCAAACACAGTGGTTGTTAAGCAAACCCATGACACGGTTTTCTTGAAAACCAGAAGTAAGTGCCAGTTTTTGGAAAAACCACTGTAAAACATGGTCATGTGGCTGTGGGACACTACAAATGGCCATAAATACAACTGTGTTGCTGAACACCTGAAGTGTAGTCATGTGACTGCAGCGGGGACTGGTGTCTGTGTATGTGTGAGACTGTCAGAACTTCGGATCCAGGTTATGTCCCCTTTTTCTGGTAAGTCACAACTTTGAATGGTCATAAATCGAGGACTACTATAAAGGCAAAGCCTCAGTACCATATTTCCTGAAATAATGTTAAAATATTGTTCTATTGGCATTAAAACTCTAATAAAGATCACACTGCATAATGATACTTAATATGCCCCATTCAAAAGAAAATGGTCCCTAATATGTGTGTGTGTGTGTGTGTGTGTTTTTTGTGTGTGTATATATACCTTTATTATTTTTACAAATATTGGGGAGGGGATCTATGGGTACATTTGAAATTTTAAGTGGGCCAAATGGCCGTCTTGCCAAATCACAGAGATGATTTACCGGTTTGCTTTCAGAAGTTGTAGGTGCTTCATCACTGGAAGTTTTTAAGAAGAGACTGGACAGCCACTTGTCTGAAATTGTATAGGTCAGGATCTCCTGCTTGAGCGGGGGGTTGGACTAGAAGACCTCCAAGGTCCCTTCCAATCAGTGGTGAGTTGCCCCCGGTTCGCACCGGTTCTATAGAACCGGTAGTAAAACCAGCGGGAGGCTCCGCCCACCGACCCCAATGTCATCAAATTGCTTCTGCGCAGAAGAGCGTGTGTGCGGCCCCACTGTGAACCGGTAGTAAAGGTAAGTAGAACCCACCCCTGCTTCCAGTCCTATTTTGATCGATCAATTGGTTGAAATGCGTCTCCCCCTCTTCTCCCACCTGCCAAAATGTGTTCTCAATCAACTCTGCTTACCTCTCCTTTTTTCAGGAAAAGGAGGCACATAACCTCTTTTTTTATTTTTCCAAATATCCCTCCAAATAAAATTAAATTAGATGGGGCATGGAGCCTAGTGAGTGTAAACGTTCAGGGGCTTATTAGTATTTTAGGCTGCTCACTGAGAGGAGCTTCATTATTTAACGGCTGGCTTTATGGTAGGAAAGAAGCGTAATCAACAACATTCAGGAGCAGCTCGGAAGACACATCAATAAACTATTGGCTCTGCTTTTGTTTTCTAGCTCCTATCAAGGCAAAGTGATAAAAAGAGAAACGACAGAACAAAGTCAAGTCTAATCTAGAGTTAAGAAAAATAGGCTGCCTACCGTGTTGATCCCAGCAGTCCCTCTCTCCTCCTAAATCACTCTGGACATATACTGAGAAACAGAGTAATAATACATTCTGACTGAAATCCAAAGCCTTTTCTGAGCAAAGCTTCACTAGTTTTTAATAATTTCTCATCGATGTAATAACTCATAGTAATCAAAGATAGAAGAAATGGGAAATTGATGTTGCACATATAGTGGTAAAAATCTGTATTTTTGTCCTAGCCAGTTGTTTTTAACAGAAACAGCCATTCCACTCCAAGTGCCAAAGAGAAATAATTTCTTATAGCAACAGATTTAACCCAGACCACCCACAGCACATGATAACATGTTCTCCTGAGGGAGAAATACAGCTAGTCCTCAACTTAAGTCAACAATGGAGCCCAAAATCTCTCTTGCTAAGTGAGGCAGTTGTTAAGCGAGCTTTGCCCCATTTTACGATCTTTCTTGCCATATGTTGTTAAATAAATTACTGCAATCGTTAAGTTAGTAATGCATAGTTGTTAAGTAAATCTGATTTCCCCGTTGACTTTGCTTGTCAGAAGGTCGCGAAAAGTGATCACACGATCCCAGGACATTGCAACCATCATAAATACATGCCAGTTGCCAAGGGCCTGAATTTTGATCATGTGACCATGGGGATGCTACAACAGTCGTAAGTGGGAAAACCAGTCATAAGTCACTTTATTCAGTGCTGTTGTAACTTTGAAGGGTCACTAAACAAACTGTTGTAAGTTGAGGACTACCTCTACCAGCTGTCTTAGCTTTGTCTCACCTTTCTCTGCTCTCCTGAGCTGCTCAGATGAAGCTCACGGTTGCAAAATACCTGCCTACCGTATTTCCCCCAAAATAAGACCCTGTCGTATATTTTTTTGAACCCTGATTTTCCCGAAATATGGTTCAAAACCGTATTTCCCCGAAAATAAGACCCTGTGGTATATTTTTTTGAGCCATGCGCTCAAAAGCCCAATTGGGCTTATTATGAGGGGATGTCTTATTTTGGCGGAAACAAGATATTCCCTGGTTATATTTTCCACATCCTATCCCAGTATAGTGTAGGATGTGAGGATCTGGTTGGGGAAGAACAGATTCAGACTAAATACTAACAAGACCAAGTGGTTGTGAGTATTTGACCCTCTGGCCTTAGGGACTTTCCAGTCTTTAGTCTTGGATGAGACAGCATGTGTGTATTTGAGAATGGTGCACAATCTGGGAATACTTTTGGATTCAAAGCTCCTCCAAAAAGAGCAGGTGGCAGCAGTAGCTAAGAGGACCTTCACACAGATCCATCTACAAGTCTTATGACCACAACAGGGACTGGAAAATTCATCGTTAAGAGGTGTGGTTATTAAGTGAGGCATCACATCACCACACCTGAATTTCTGACCTTTGTGATGTGGTTGTTAAGTGAATTGCTGTGGTTCTTAAGCAAGACAACATGGGACCACAACTTGCAACCTTTCCTGTTGGCTTTCCCGCTGACCTTACTCATCGGGAATAAGCATTGGGAAGGTCACCAATGGCAATAAAAAAAAAATCAGAATCAAACCTTTATTGTCATTGCACAACATGTATACAATGCAGCCCCCCCCCCAAAACACAAAATACATCTCAATAGCTCAATAAATGAAAGAAATAGAATCCCTAAACCCAAATAATTAATAACTAACACACATTCCCATATTCCATACATATAATGTATGTAACATTATATTATATTACATCGGTATGAACATGTTGCATGTTGCGCTGGCCCTGCAAGTCTATCATATTAAACCTAATTGTGTTGTTATGTTGCGTTCAGAACAGGGGTGAAATGCTCCCGGTTTGGACTGGATCGCCCGATCCGGTAGCAATGGCGGCGGGTGGTTCGGAGAACCGGTAGCAAAAATCCCTGCGCCCCCCCCACCACCATGCCCAGCTGAGCTGCACGATCATCAGAGGCTTTTTTTTTTTTTTACTTTTCAAAGCATTTTTTCTACAACCTCTTCTGATGAAAAAAATGCTTTTAAAAGTGAAAAAAAAAGCCTCTGATGGTCACACGGCTCAGCTGGGATCGTCAGAGGCTTTTCAAAGCATTTTTTTCTGCAACCTCTTGGCCGAAGAGGTGGTAAAAAAAATGCTTTGAAAAGTCTCCGATGATCCCAGCTGAGTTGCCTGATCCTCAGAGAGGCATTTTTTAAAAGGCCTCTCTGACGATCCCAACTGAGTTGCCTGATCAGCAGGGGCTTTTCAAAGCATTAGAAAAAATGCTTTGAAAAGTTAAAAAAAAAAAGTTGGCCACGCCCACCCAGTCACATTACCCCTCCCACCAAGCCATGCCCACAGAACCGGTAGTAACAAATTTTACATTTCACCCCTGGTTCAGAAGTCTGACAGCCCACGGCTATTTATTGGCCTGTTCGTTCGGCTGGCTATGCTTCTATATCTCCTGCCTGCTGGTAGGAGAGTAAAGAAGTGCTAACCAAGGTGTGAATCATCCCTGAGGAATTTCCTCACTCTGTTGAGGCAGCGGGTCCTGGCGATTTCATCCAGTCAGGTCAGGGGGCAGCCCATAATTTTTTGTGCTGTGCTCATCACCCTCTTTAATGCCTTTCTATCTGCGGCTATCAAGACAGCATACCATACTGTAACACAATATGTAAGGACGCTTTCTATCGTAGACCAGTAAAAGGAAGTCATCAGTCGTTGTTCCATCATATCATCACAGGTAATTGCAACTGTTGTAAATGCATGGTGGTTGCCAAGCACTCAAATCATGATCACGTGACCATGGGGACATTGTGAGAGCTGTGTGAGTACTGGTTATAAGTCACTTTTCTGAGTGCGGTTGTAACTTTGAATAGATGTTAAATAAGTTACTAAGTAAGGACATGGTTATTCACTTAATAACAAATGAATGGTTACTAAGTGCATCAGTTATGCCCTTTGCTACATTGGTCGGCACTTTACACATGTCCTAGTCACCTCACAAAGGTGTTATTGCAATGCAATTTGCATGGGGCTTCCCTTAAAATCACTTGCAAGTTACAGCTAGCCCAGTGGTGCAGGTAGTAAGCAGCATGCCATGGTATGCCTGCATGATACAACTGTTCTGAGAGCTACAGTGGTTGCCAGTCAGCTTCTGGGTGTAATTTAAGGGATTGCTTACTATTTATAAAGGCCTTCATGGCCCAAAGTCTGGGTATTTGATAGTTTCAGCCCATTTGGTAAAATATGGCAAAGTGGGGTCCAAGCTGTTTGGTCATACAATGTCATCTATCAAGATGTCCAAATGGTGCCTTCTCTGTCATGGTGGTTGTCCTCTAGATCAGAGATCCCAACTCCCGAGCCACAGACCAGGACTGGTCCATGGCTCCTTTTAGGAACCAGTTGCACAGTTGGAGGTGAGCAGCAGATGAACAAAACTATGTATGTGCGGGATCTACGTTCTGCACTCCTCTTCTTCCCGCCTGGTCCATGGAAATTGAAACTGGTCCCTTGTGTCAAAATCAGAATATCCCTTAAGACCCATAGAACCAAGATGTTGCTCAGCAAAGTACTGAAAACTGGGTTAGGGGTCCTTGTTGAGTCCCTGTGGCTTTTTTGTGCCAGTTTTGTGCCTGTTTGTTTTATCTCTTTGGTCATATAGCAATAGCACTTAGACTTATATACCGCTTTACAGCGCTTTACAGCCCTTTCTAAGCAGTTTTACAGAGTCAGCATATTGCCCCCAACAATCTGGGTCCTCATTTTACTCACCTTGGAAGGATGGAAGGCTGAGTCAACCTTGAGCCTGGTGGGATTTGAACTGCTAAATTGCAGGCAGCCAGCAATCAGCAGAAGTAGCCTGCAGTACTGCATTCTAACCACTGTGCCACTGAGGCTCTTCAATACGTCATCAATTTCTTCATTTCATTGTTTGTTTGTTTTTGTTTGCTTTTAAAGAGTAAACTCCCTAGGAGTCATTTGGAGTTGGATATAAGAGAAGTTTTTGATTGTGGCAAGATAGAAATATATTTATTTATTAATAAATAAATAAAAAATAAAATCTGAGAGTGTCAAGCCTTAAAATCTGTAGACATTTTTTAAATGTTTCAATTTCTAATAATTAAATGTAATAGGCTATAATATCTATAATATTTTCCGTCTCATGGTCTTGTTTTCATTCCTGTTTATTGTTTTATTTTTTTAAAATTCTTTTTATAGTATGTTTTAATTGTAAGTTTTATTGTACACCACCAAGAGTGACCTCGTGTGAGATGGGCGGCCATATGTGTTTGTCAAACAAACAAAATACTGGGTTTAAACTAAACAATGGCAATGCTAGGAAGGCAAGATATTAATTAGCATCTCCTTAGGCTCTGAACTTTATTTGGCCTATTCATGGTATGTGAAGAATTAAAACCTATGGCATGTTGTATTTTTTGTTATCTCTTCTATTATTACAGGTATGTGCCTTCTCTTCCTTTGTTGGGTTATTTGTATTTCTAATTTTAATTCAAAACACAGTAAGAATTTATTGAAAAAAGAAAGGGGGAGACAGAAAATGTGCTTTAAAATTGCATATCCAGGAATGGTGTTGCCTCTTCTGCTCTGATTAAGAAAATATAAATGGACCAAAGTAAAATGATCATTAGCACACATACACAAATCACAAGATAGGCTTCTTTGTTTGTTCACTCAGGATTTTAATCTGCTTTGCCTATGTGCATTTAGCAACAGGAGTGAGAAAAACTAAAACAAGCTATGCATTAAAAATGTGTGTGTGTGTGTGTGTGTGCGCGCGCGCAGTCTTCAACTAATGACCAGTTGCTTAGTAGCTGTTTAAAGTTCCAATGGACAATAGAATAGAATAGAATAGAATAGAATAGAATAGAATAGAATAGAATAGAATAGAATAGAATAACAGAGTTGGAAGGGACCTTGGAGGTCTTCTAGTCCAACCCCCTGCTTAGGCAGGAAACCCTACACCACTTCAGACAAATGGTTATCCAACATCTTCTTAAAAATTTCCGGTGTTGGAGCATTCACACCTTCTAGAGGCAAGTTGTTCCACTGATTAATTGTTCTAACTGTCAGGAAATTTCTCCTTAGTTCTAGGTTGCTTCTCTCCTTGATTAGTTTCCACCCATTTCTTCTTGTTCTACCCTCAGGTGCTCTGGAGAATAGGTTGACTCCCTCTTCTTTGTGGCAGCCCCTGAGAGGGATATTTACCTGGAGGGATATTTACAACCTGGATTTGAAATTTCGACAGCCACTCCCTCAAACGTCATGTGACTGCACTTCAAGTACTTGGCAACCAGGCCATACTTACAGTCATTTGCAGCATCCTGTGGTCATGTGGCTGACAGTTTTACCGAAAACCAGCGTTTACTTCCAATTTTCAGCAAAATTATATCTATAGCAAACCATCCAACCATGGATCTGCTTAATGGCCACAGGAATTCATAAAACAAGCGGTCAGTGATATGATTGCCTGTTTTACAATCGTCATCAGTTGTGACTGTTGAATATTAAGGCTATGAATAGCGATCCCCCCCCAGCAACCGGCACAAATGGTTCAGCCGTTCTCTGATTGGTTAAACCGCGGACAGCTCGAGTATAAAAGAGCTGTCAAAAGCGCGGCTGTTGCTTCTGTTAACTTGTTGCCGTTCTTAATAAAGTTGTTGATTGCTGCAGCCGCCTCGCCTCGCCTCAGTCGGTGATCGTGTGGATTGAGAATTTAATAGTGGCGACGAGGGTGGGATGTGCCCGGCGGTAATTGGGGGCATAGTGGAGAGTACGCTGTCGGTGGCTGTCATGGAGAAGATCAAAGAGTGAGGCAGTTACACGTTGCTGGCGTGCCTCAGCTGTGGTGAGAGAAAATGGCTACGCCCCAACAGTTCGCCCCGTTTAACCCGGCAACAGAGTCATGGGAGGCGTATGTCGCCCGTTTTGAATGCTTCCTCATTGCAAATGATTACCGTGATTTGTCAAGCGAACGTAAGAGGGCATATTTCTTGAGCTTTTGTGGCCCCGAAATGTTCGACACGGCAATGACTTTGATGGCCCCTCAGTCTATTCACGCAGGAACATGGGATGATTTTATGGCCAAATTAAAAAGACATTACGCCCCCGCACCATCCCGCATTGCTAGGCGGCAACATTTTTACCACAGGGACCAGGCTGAAGGGGAGTCCATCAGCCAGTATGTAGCCGCATTGAGGAAAGCAGCTAGGCACTGTCAATTTGTTGACCTAGATGACTACTTATTGGATCGCCTTGTCAGTGGCGTGAGGGATCAAAATTTAAAGAGACGGTTGATTGCTAAACCGGAGCTGTCTTTCCAAGAAGCGTTAGATGAGGCTTGTGCGGCAGAACTCGCTACGTTATCTATAGCCGACCTTCCTCGGGGCCACAGCATAGAGCAACCTAAGGGGGAGGCCGTTCATTCCAGCTCAGCGGCCAGCTCAGAGTACTATAGTGATCCGGAAGAGCGGGACGAGGAACGAAATGTAAACCGTATTCAAGGCGCACAGAGGCCAGTTCGGCCAAATGCAGATGCAATCTCACAATGCCGGGGTTGTGGGGAATTCCATTTGCGATCTGCTTGCCGTTTTAAAGATGCAGTTTGCCGCAGGTGTGGTCGTCGGGGCCATATTGCTCGTGTGTGCCGGTCGGCACAGCAGGCTGCCACAGCGCCAGCGCGTATGAATAGAGATCGCAGGTCTTTGCCTCGGCGGCCCGGGACACAGGAGGAGAGGCCCTACTGGGGGCGGGGCCCAGGTGATGTGAACATGGTTACCCTCGCTGCAACGGCCCCACTCCGTAAGAAGATTTATGTCGACGTCACCATCGAGGGCCAGTCTTGTCAGATGGAGGTGGACTCCGGCTCCGCTACCACGCTCGCATCCTGGAGCACGATGAAACGACTGGTGCCGTGCCTGGCCAAACGCTGCCTCACACCTTGCGATGTGACACTACGAGACTATCAGGGCGCCCAAATTCCTATCTTGGGGTGTGGAAAATTCAGAGTGAGGTTCAAGAAGTTTAGCGGCAGGCTGCCTATAGTGGTAGTAGCCGCCCCATTGCCAAGCTTACTTGGCCTTAACTGGTTTGAGGCTTTAGGGCTCACCATACAAGGGGTCAATGCTATTAGTGCGGAAGGGATGGATAATTTAGTAAAAGAGTTTCCCGCTGTGTTTGATGGCAAGCTGGGATGTTATAAGGGTACCCCGGTATCTTTTAGTTTAGATCCTAGTTTCCCTCCCTGTCGATTGAAGCCCCGGCGTGTACCATTCGCGCTTAAGGCTAAGGTAGATGCCGAGCTTGATAAGCTCATTTCCCAGGGAATTTTAGAACCTGTGGATTTTGCCCGTTGGGAAACTCCGATTGTTACACCCATTAAGGCAGACGGCTCGGTCCGCATCTGCGCGGACTACCGCTCAACAATCAATAAGGCGCTCCTGGGCCATGCGTATCCTGTCCCTGTTGTACAGCATGTGTTGCACTCTCTAGGCAGAGGTTCTGTTTTCGCCAAGCTGGACCTCTCTCAAGCCTACCAGCAATTACTGGTCGATGATGACACCGCAGACGCCCAAACTATTGTCACACACCGTGGGGCGTTCCGGTGTCGTCACCTCCAGTTCGGTGTGAGTGTGGCCCCGGGGCTTTTCCAGAACTTAATGGAGAGAGTTCTTCAAGGTATCCCCGGGGTCATACCATATTTTGATGATGTTTTGATCTCCGCCACCAGCAAAACGCAACTGATGGACAGGCTACGCAGAGTTCTCCGACAATTTGAGGTTTCAGGACTTAAGGTGAATCGCTCCAAATGCCAGGTGGCTGTACCCGAGGTAGAATTTCTGGGGTTCCTGATAAACAGCTCTGGTATCCACCCCACTCCTGCTAAAACGGCTGCAATTGTGGATGCCCCTCCCCCCCGCTGCAAGGCTGATCTTCAGGCTTTCCTTGGCCTTTTGAATTTTTATGCCATTTTCCTACCTCATAAGGCATCTGTGGCTGAGCCCTTACATCGTTTGCTTGATCGTGGGGCAGCCTGGGTTTGGGGATCTAGGGAGGCTGTCGCTTTCCTTGCTGTTAAGCGCCTCCTTGTTTCAAATTCTGTCCTGACCCAGTATTGTGAGAGTCTGCCCCTTGTTTTGGTTTGTGATGCCTCCCCGTATGGCGTGGGCGCAGTCCTTAGCCATGCCCTGCCAAATGGCCATGAAGTCCCCGTGGCCTACTTCTCTCGCACCTTAGGTCCGGCGGAACGAAACTATTCGCAGCTTGATAGGGAGGCCCTGGCCTTGGTCGCGGGAGTTAAACGTTTCCATCATTATCTCTACGGCCGCTCGTTCCTTCTAGTAACCGATCACAAGCCGCTTCTGGGGATCCTCGCTGGTGACCGTCCAGCCCCGCTTATTCTACCTCCACGGATGACCCGTTACTCAATGTTCTTGGCTGCATACTCATATACCCTCCAGCACCGCCCAGGACGAGACCTGGCTCATGCTGACGCTTTGAGCCGCTGCCCCGTGTCTGATCTCCTGCCTGACCCTGTACCTGCTGCGGCCATCTGCCTAATCGACGGTTCCCCACTGCCTGTCACTGCTTCAGACATTGCCCGTTTGTCTGCCAGGGACCCCGTATTGTCTCAGGTTTTGAACTGGATGGCGAGGGGGTGGCCCCAGGGACCCTTTGCTCCGGAGTTGCAGCCCTATGCGAGCCGGCAGCTGGAGTTGTCGACTCAAAGCGGCTGCCTTTTATGGGGACACCGGGTAGTTGTTCCGCCCCCACTGCGGCGTTCTCTGTTGTCCCAACTGCATCAGTCCCACCCAGGGATAGTTCGTATGAAGGCCCGGGGTCGCTGCTATATGTGGTGGCCCAACTTGGACAGGGATATTACTAATTGGGTTGCCGCCTGCCCGCAATGTCAGGAAAATAGTCCTATGCCGCCGAGAGACATCCCCAGGGAGTGGGAGGATCCCAGGACGCCCTGGGCTCGGGTGCATATTGACCTTGCGGGCCCGATGCAGGGACAGACGTTCCTCATAGTGGCCGATGCATATTCTAAGTGGGTGGAGGTAGTCCTGATGCAGTCCACCACGTCGGAGTCTGTCATAAGGGCCCTCCGGGGTTTGTTCGCGACCCACGGATTACCTGACATTCTGGTGTCGGATAATGGGCCACAATTCACGTCCACCCCCTTTGAGGTTTTCCTGGCCACCCAAGGGATTAGGCACTGTCTCATCACCCCGTTCCATCCGTCTAGCAACGGATGTGCGGAACGCGCCGTCCGATCCGCGAAGGATGCATTACGGAAGCTGGGCTCAGGGAATTGGCAAGAAAAATTGAGTAGCTATCTATTAGCACAGCATACCACCCCATGCCAACTTACGAATAAGAGCCCAGCCGAGTTGTTAATGGGCCGTAGACTGCGCACTGCGCTTGACCGCATACACCCTCTATATTGCCCTGCTAAGCCAGTGGACGCAGTGCGGAGACACCTGCCGTTCCAACTGCGGGATCCAGTTTACGCTCGGAATTACGCGGGACAGCCTTTATGGCTACCGGGGAGAGTGGTAGGAATTGCAGGGCCTTGCTCCTATCAGGTAGACATGGGCCAGGGTAAGATTTGGAAACGACATCAGGATCAGCTACGGAAACGGGGGTTGACCACGCGCCTACCTCACGGGGACGGCGTTCTAGCAGAACATCAGGCGGAGCCACCCGCCGTCCTTACGGATCAACCTTCCCCTTCCCCCACGTACACCGAAAGTGAGGCAACCTCATCAGAATCACCGGTCAAGGCAGATGACGCGGTCGAGGACACTCAGGGGGTAGATTTGGGCGATGTGTCAGTATTAGGAGACAAAGCAGTTAGTAATCCCCAAATTGAAGTTCCCGCGCCCCGGCGCTCAGGGCGGAGCCGGCAGAGGCCAGCGTATTTACAAGACTACGCATGCGCCACCAGGGTGGGAAGGGGTGTTGAATATTAAGGCTATGAATAGCGATCCCCCCCCCAGCAACCGGCACAAATGGTTCAGCCGTTCTCTGATTGGTTAAACCGCGGACAGCTCGAGTATAAAAGAGCTGTCAAAAGCGCGGCTGTTGCTTCTGTTAACTTGTTGCCGTTCTTAATAAAGTTGTTGATTGCTGCAGCCGCCTCGCCTCGCCTCAGTCGGTGATCGTGTGGATTGAGAATTTAATAGTGACCATGATGGGCAGGTTCCACTACATCATAACTCAAGGACTATCTGTTCGTGTGTGTGTGTGTGTGTGTGTGTGTGTGTGTGTGTGTGTGTGTGTGTGTTGTCGATCCTGCTTAGGAACTCATGCCATTTATTTAACTCAAAGGTAATGATTATTTGACACTATAAGGTAGTCCATTTATCTTAAAGTTGCCAAGGTTGAGAAACACTGCTTGTAACAATATTGATGATTGGGATTCATGTAGGATGAACTCATGGGAGAGACATCCAAAATGCGTTTTTTTCTACTGTGAATTCAAAATGTCTAGGGGAAAGTCCTCAATTCTGTGTTTCTGGGCCTGTTTATGACGCATTGTCAAAGATGTTTACTCACCAGAGTCCATAGTTGTCATAAGATATATACATACATAGCTGCTTAGATATGGTTTGCTGAAAATGAAGATTAGTTAATGTGAAATGATCTTGAGAGAGATTGAGTGATGTTATAAAAGCTTATTCAAGACCATACTGCCTTAAAAGTTAAGGTGCACTGATAACCGTTTTATTTATTAAAAGGAGAGGAGAACAGCTCAAAGCAACTAACAGAATTAGTTTTAAATGAATTATTTTCTTTCATTTAAAGTTCTTAAATGAAGCTGAGAAAAATAAAACACTCAAAATCGACTGCTAAACAGTATCTTCATCAGACCATGTAAATTTTCAATTGCTGAAGGATTCTTCATTAATCTAAGTGGTACAAAAAGGCAGAGAATGAAGAAAAAAGCATAAAAGTCCAAATATTAGGACAGATGTTGTGGCCTTCATTCTGATAATCCATGTAGCACATTAAGTGCATTTATTACTAGTTTTAGGTAGCAGATTACAGAAATGTTCAGAAAATAACAAAACTAAAAGCCTTTTTTGCATTGGAGCAGTGAAGTTGGGGCAGAGAGAAAGGAGGTGACAAGGGGGAAATTAAAGAAAAGATATATATTTCTTTGAAAATTATTCCTACTGTACTTTATTAAGCAACTCTTCTGGATCTATTCTGATATCAGAAGCAAGCCAAAGGCAGAATAAATTGCCAATAAATTCTGTACATGTAGCAGACTCATGAAGAAATACAGTTTATGATCTACAAGCTGGAGTGTTTTGAAGGCTGTTACTAGCTGAATACTAATAAGTTAGTAATAGAAAGCTACATCTGACTTCTGCACCGGGTTTTGAAATTAAACTTTTTAAAAATGTAGAATTAAGAAATGCAGAGAAAATGGATTAAAAGTATAATTTTAAAAGGTTTTAAAAACCAAACAACCGAAAAATTACGCTATCCTTGAGGAAACAATCCAAAACTAAATATGCTATAAGATAATATTTGCAAATAATTATCTCTTCCGGATGAAACAAGCAAAGATTTAGCAAGATATTAGCCACAGTCATTGCCATGTGACGGCCCTGATGATGGGGCCATTTTTTTTTTTTTAAAAAATAACCGTTTCATCCCAAAAGGTCCATTTACAAAGCCTGAGAAATGTCAAGACCAGGCAGACTTCCAGTGAGGTCACACTCAAAACAAAAAATTTTGGCAACGTAAAGACAATATAAAAGAACTAGAGTACCATACTCTCAGTACAAAGGCATGTACTGAACAGCTTGATGGGAGTGAAAATTGCTTGTCTTTATTTTATTCTTTACCTTATCTTCAAAAGCTCAGTGAAAGTATGAACTTGGCTTTCAAAACCTAGGAACGCAAGAATAACATAAGAAATCTGCTGGGTCAGACCAACCGCCACCTAGTTCAGCATTCAGTTCCCACAGCAGTTTGCCAGATGCTATGGGAGACCCACAAACAGGACATAAGTATAAGAGCCTCCCATTTCTGTTGTCCACAAACTTTACAGAAAGACCTCCACTGTTAGAAGTAATATATAAAGATCATCAGGAGCTGCCATTTTCCTTTCCTTCCTTGTTTTAAACTTCTTTGACCTATAGCAGTGATGGCTAATCTTTTCTGGACTGAGTGCCCAAAGCATGCGCGCCCACACCGAACCCCCCAAATGCAATGTGCGTGCGGCCTCCATGCATACATGCATGAATCCATGCACCCTGCACCCGTGTGGCACCCGCGCATGTGCCCTTCCCCCTGCATGCGCCCCGGCCCTGCGCATGCATGGCAGAGACCCCAAGACCAGCTGGCCAGCAGGAGGTGCATGCATGCGCAGCAGAGCTGAGCTGGAATGACGGCTTGCGTGTCCACAGAGAGGGCCCATGTGCCAAAGGTTCACCATCACGGACCTATACAGTTCTGAATCCCCTTCAGCCTTCTTCCTTAGCTCAAGTGGATAATTGTTCTGACCCAGCTCCCCAAACACGACAAACCCTCTGAAGTTAAATCAATGATTCCTTTATTACAAGCAGCAGCCCCGGCAAAAAGTTTCTTTCTCACCACAGGCCAATATGTCTGTCCGGCAGGAAGATGAATAGTTGTCTGCCACATCTATTCATCTCTGCCCCCTGCCTTTTATCACTAGCAGTGGTGGCTCTTCTGTCCTAAAGATCGGCCCACAGATTTCCAATGCTCTCCTCTCCTCTGCCTTCTGCGCATCAGTGCATCAGGCACTGGACCCAGTTCCTCCTCTTCCTCATCAGCCACCGACAGAACTGGGGGCCATTGACTCTTTATTTGAGGACTGACGGACGGCCCAGACTCCGCTTCTGTCTCTCTCTCTGACAGCTCCATTCCCTCTTCTCCCTCGGAGCTCTCAGGTTGCCTTGGTGCTGGTCCTGTCTCCCACGCCTCCTCCTCATCTTATTCAACTGCTGGAGGGGCCGGCAGCTTACAGGCCACAACACTAATTCTTCCCACTAGTGGAAACTTGGTGGAGAAAAAAAGGAGAGAGCTATGTGTCTCACCATGCTCCAGACCCAGACAAAATAATTAGACCATTGCACAATCTACCTTAAAGCATCTGCCTATCCCAGGTCCTTAGGAAAGACTTGATAGGCCAGCAAAAATGCCGAATCTGGTCCGAAATCTGTGTTAATAATAAATAAATTAATAAAATTATGTTTCAATTTTTCTGAGTTATACTTAAAACCATTTCTTAGGAGAATGGGATGAATTCTTCCTTCTCCTGTTTCCTTAATACTCTCATCTCTCTCCATATCAGTTCCAGGAGAAAAAAAGCTATTCCCCAGAATTGAGTCTGACAAACTTAATAGTCCAATTTCTACCATAAGGAAACCATCAACATGATCATATCACACTAGCCATGTTTTGTAATCTACCTGATATTTGAGAACATTTCTGTTTTTGTAGTTCCAGGCAAAAATGTATTAAGTCTCGTATGGTATATGGCTGTTTTTTATATTGCTCTGAGATAATACACATTTTATAGACTTGGAGACTTCATCTTGTAATTAATTTGGATATAAGCACACTGTAGGAAAGAATAATGTATTTTAGTAATTAAATAGATTAAAACATCTTTAATCAGGTACATATCTAGGCTATCGAGTCCTAACTCTAAAATACTTCTAAAAATAATAAGGGGGAAATGTGAAAGTAATGAACACATTAGCATCCAACTACATACCTACACTAGTCCAGGTGTGTCACTCGGCATGGTTGCTCTTGACCCAGCTGTTCTGTTATTTTGGTAACTCCTCTGCCTAACTATACCACCAAATACTACAAGACAGGGAGATCTGATTAAGTCTTATTCTTTATTTGTTTACACTTAATAGACAAAATCTCACCAGACTAAACCTTCTAAGCCAGGGGTGTCAAACTCGATTTCATTGAGGGCCGCATCAGAGTTGTGTTTAACCTCAGGGGGCCGGGGTGGGCGTGGACAGCATGTATTCGGGGGGGGGGGGGGGGGCGGGGCTGTGGTGCCCCGAATGCTCTGCCAGCGAAAATGGGCTCCCGAGTTCTGTTTTTGGCTGCGATGGCCTCCTGCAACCTTCTGCCAGAGCAAACTGAAGGGGGGGGATACACTCCTCCAGCTGCACATTCCATCACATATATGGATATTAAGAAACAGTACTGAAGGGGAGGCAGAATCGTATGAGGTAGTCACACTTCTGTTACCACTATACATGACAGATGTTCTATGACTAGCCCTGTTGTCAGTGCTTGTAAAAAGGGTCATACACACATTTACTGCAGGACATAAATAGTCTATTCACGAGCTTGCTCATGTGAATGTCTCTTGAGTAGTTTTGGATTAGATGTTTTAAGAAAGATCCAGAAAAAACTAGAACAGCGCAAAATATTCAGGAGACTTGAAAACTAAATTCTATCAAGAGACGGTGAACGAATTGGGGTTGTTCAGCTTTGAGAAAGAAGACTGATGTTAGATTAAATAGCACGAATCAAGTACCTGACTAGAAGGTATCCCCATTCTGTAGCTTTTTTGTTTGAAATTTTTAACTCTCTTATAAGCTGACCAGAATCAGCTTGAGGACAGTGGTCAGGCTTAGCAATGAATTAAACAAATAAGACCTGTTGCGCCTAACACCAGAACAGTCCATGATTAAGACCATAACAATTTTAAGATATAGGAAGACAGATTGTATAGAACAGGTGCAAAAACCTCTTAATAAGAGCAGTTCAGCACTGGAGCCACTCAAAGAGAGGGTAGACTCTGATTTACTGTTTAAAGTCCTTCTGGATATATAACTGTAAAGGAGCATTGTTATGAGTGCCTGCATTGGGTACAAAGAGAGATGACATAAATGGCACCTTCCAATTTTCTGACCCTGTAATAAGGATATATCCAGGACAATCCCACTGAATTATTATGTCGAGAACCACTATATTGGGGTGTCAAACTCGATTTCATTGAGGGCTGCATCAGGACGGGGCATGGCCAGCTTAACGTCACTCATGTTGGGGGCACCTGTGGTGGCCCGAGTGCTCTGCCAGCGAAAACGGAGCTGTGCACAGCCCTCCCAAAAGCCCAAAAGCTCCGTTTTTGCTGGTAGAGGGTTGCAGTAGGCTGTTGCAGCCGAAAAATGAGCTCAAGTGGGCCGTGCATGGCTCTCCCAGGCTACACTTTTGCTGGCAGAGGGACCACGGGCTGGTTCTTCGCTGTTTCCAGGGTGGCCCCGCAGGCCAGCTCTAAGGACCCGGATCTGGCCCATGGGCCTTGAGTTTGACACCCTTGCTCTATATAATGCAGTTTGAATTATCATAATTGTGCTTATTGGACTATGGCACAGTAATACTTTAATTGGTTTTCTAAACTTTCTATTATGATTTGATATCCTCAACCAAGTTCTGCAATACATTATATTCAACAGTGAATGAATAAATGAGTAAGTACAGAAATAAGCACCAATATTGTAAAATATTCAATATTTTAAAAGCAGAATGTGTAACATCAGATACAATGGTGTTGTGGCAATGGTTGTGAAATCTAAAATTTATTATTACCGGTTCTATGGGCATGGCTTGGGGGGGGGTGTAATGTGACTGGGTGGGCATGGCCAATTTTTTTTACTTTTAAAACCATTTTTTCTACAACCTCTTCGGCGAAGAGGTTGTAAAAAATGCTTTCAAAAGGCTCTGACGATCCCAGCTGAGTTGCCTGATCGGCAGAGGCTTTTTTTAAAAACCTCTGCTGATCAGGCAACTCAGCTGGGATCGTCAGAGGCATTTAAAAAAAGGGTTTTTTTTCTTTTAAAAGCCTTTGACGATCTCAGCTGAGCTGCACGATCATCAGAGGCTTTTTTTTTTTTTTACTTTTGAAAGCATTTTTTGGCCAAAGAGATTGTAGAAAAAATGCTTTTAAATGTAAAAAAAAAGCCTCTGATGATTGTGTGGCTCAGCTGGGCATGGAGGGGGGGCAGGGATTTTTGCTACCGGTTCTCCGAACCACCTGCCTCCATCGCTATCGGATCGGGTGATCTGGTCCTAACCGGGAGCATTTCACCCCTGTGTTGTGGGTAGGAAAAATGGTAAGCCTGTGCAAATGTATGATCCCTTCAAGAACTTTTTAGGACCTTTATCAGTATAGAGATTTCATTTCAAGGTCCACTCTATTGTTTAATTTACATTACTTTCTACTGTTTTACATAGATTTTACACAATATATTTAGAATACAGATGGAATTATATGACAATCTTATGAATGCACCACTTGGCCAAAAAAGTTATTAATGCTTTCCTATGTGAAGATTCTTTGAGGAAAGAACTAAGATAAAAGCGAATAATATGGACTAGAACAGGGGTCCTAAAACTACGGCCCACAGGCTGGATATGGCCCACCAACGCCATTAATTCGGCCCGTGAGGGACCACGAGACTGTCCCAACCACATCACCTCCCCGCCGGCCCCCACCCGCCTTCTGGAGGCCTCGGAGGCCAAAAACCAGATGCACGGAGGCCTCAGGAGGCCAAAAATGGGCCTGTTTTGGGGTGGCAAAGTGGTTCTGGAGGATGAGGAGGCCAAAAATGGGCCTGTCTTTGGCCTCCCCAGGAGAGAGAGAGAGAGAGAGAGAGAGAGAGAGAGAGAGAGAGAGAGAGAGAGGGGCGCACACACACAAACAGAAGTCCCTCACCCCCCCCCCCAGGCAGTGCATCCCTTCACTAAACTACTTTCCACCCCCAGAAGCATAACAAATTAAAGTTTAATTTGTGTGTATTGTTTAATGGACTTCTAAATAGGCCACGCCCACCCAATCACATGACCACCTAGCCACACACATCCAGCCAGTCCGGCCCCCCAACAATCTGAGGGACCATGAATTGGCCCCCTGTTTAAAAAGTTTTAGGACTCCTGTACTAGAACCTGTCTACAATGTATCATTTTAAAACAGAAATCTGCATTTAGTCAGTGGGACTCTCTATTTGTTATAGCGTCAAGTGGCACAGTTCAGTCTTTCTCAGGATTGTATCCTTTTCATTCTTTTGCAGGGTAGAAACATGCCCCCAAACTTTGAAAACAAACAACTGAATCAAAGAAAAACAAACTGCGATAAATGAAGCTTAACAACAAATATTTCCTTGCTCTCATTCCACAAGTCTTGTTATAACAGCAGGATGGTGCCTTAGAAAATAATGGTACGCTTAATTCACATTTACAACCTATTGAGCTGACTTAGTGAGCCTGAACTTTTACTTATATATCTCAAATTCATTACTGTGTAGTGATGCTTTGAGCATAATAGTTAATACCATCTCTTTGAAGGCCTTCAGAAGGAAAAAAAAAAGATGTGTTACGAATGAGCTAACCTGATGAATTCATATCCTCTGCTTCTTTTATCTCTGAAGGATGACAATAGCTCCATTCTAGTTCCTGGTGATTTGCTTGAAGTGGACTTGCCTTTCATTTTCCTGGAGAGTTGAGTGAGGCAGAAATTCTTCTTATGCTATGCTAGCATTTTGGATTTATGGAGAGTCAGTGCTGTAGTTAACGAGGATGGAAAAAATAGCTACATTCACTTAGTTGGCATAAAGGCCTTGGCAGATTTGTGTTCTTTTCTGCCTGACCGTCTGTTCTTCCTCCAAATGTATTGTTACTTAGCTTTGCCTGGTGGGCATTTTTCCAAAATCTAAACTCCACTGGCATTTCTTCAGAAGGCAGAAATGTTACTGCGTTCTCATTGGCATTAATGCCAAAACAACTCTTAGAGTTATACGATCCTGGGATACAAACCTTCTTTGCAAAGGATATAGCAGATATTCCAGACAAAGAACAAAATTAAGTAGATAGCTTCTTTCAAAAAGTGAACAAACAAGGCTGATCAAAAAACAAAACTACTTGGAACTTTTAAAGAGAACGCTTTCTAATTAATGTGCCAATATGCAACCCAGCCATATGTATATTTAATTCAGAATGAAAACGTACTATATTGAAAAAATATTACTCCCATGTAGCTTTAAGTAGGAGTGAAATCCATTATAATTTAAACAATTATATTTTGTTATTTCAGGATTTGTCACTTCTTAAGGTTAATAAATTAGTACCAAAAGAAAATATCAGATTTACAATATTTTGACTCCTTCTCCACTACAGTTCATTGCACAGTCAGTCAGATATTTAGACTGGATTTTGCATTTTTGTTCACATTTTGAGTCTTTACCAAAGATCTGGAATAGGCAGATGCAGATATTTGATGGGTTAAAGGTATTGTTGCAGGATGTAAGTTGTTCCAAGTAAAGCTGCTTTTGCAATTGACTGATGGTGAATATGTCAATGCCAATGGTGTTAAAGTGATGCTCCGGGTGTTCAGGAAACCTGTTGCTATTGGTACTACTTTTGCTTTCTTTTGCTTTCTATTTGTACTTGCAGGTCTTTGTATTTTGTTGTCTTCTCCTGTTGTTGTTATTATTAGAGTTTCATCCTCATTAAGTTCATGTCTAATAGCCATTTTAATTGTTTTCCCCAAGCAATTACAATTTTAATTATGTGTCACATATAAGATCTGATGTAAGCAAGGAAAATTTGACTTGTGCAATCAGTTGGGAAAATCATTTGGAGTGGAAATTTGCCAAGAAGACAAAAGTGTGAAAAAAATCCCAATCTCCTCTTCTCCCCCCCTCTCCTCTCTCCGTCCCTCCTTCCCTCCCCTTTAAAAAAAAGCTGCATCAAATAATCTAGATCAGAAGGAATGATGATCCAAGCCTGTGCACATTCAGGCGACACACTGGATTTTTTAAAAAATGAACATAAGTGGTAGCAGTTGAGTCCTACAGTGTCTGTATAACTGGTTGTCCCAAATGAGACAACCAGTTTGGACTGTTTGATTTTCTCTGAAATTACTAGGTGGGCATCTCATGCTCCAGTTAGAAACACTGTGAATATCTCATTCTATTGTTCGTTATGTGTCTAAGCGAACAACAATTATGTTTTTGAAAAATGCCACCACCATGGAAAACTTATCCTTACTAGTTGTGCCCAAGACTTTTTATCAAGCAATTAAGACTGGATTCAGAGAAATATTTGGGCTTTGTAGAAAACAGCTTGTATATTCTGCCTACATATTTCAGTGTATGAACCATCAACAAACATTAATTAAGCAACTTCTATCCAGTGAACTACGTGAGATTTGGATCTAAGTAGATGTGCACAGAATGACCCTTTGATGAAGTCAGAGGCCCATTCTACTTTCATCCACGCTTTCTGAAAACAAGTCAGATATGTGTTGGGAAAAGTAGATACCAGTTGGAAGAGAGGACGTTAGTCTTTTTATCCCAAAACAGGCCTTGCTGTCAAGTATAATTAAATGACTCTTCAATTATTATTCATATAGGAATAACTTTATGTTAGACATCTGAAGAAAATGGCTCTCTGACCCATATTATAAAGGTCAGTTTATAGAATAGCTTCTCTAATTTAAGGGTTGTCTATTCCAAAAGGGGTACTTTACAAAAAGTTTTTGAAAGGGAAAATAAGAGCCTTTAGACTGTCCGTAAGTTTATGTGTCACCCATCTTGATGTCACATGATCATGTGCAGCTTACAATACATATATTAAATTTGGTATATTCATAAAAAATAATCCTTGTTTCAGAAAATCCATCAAAATAACTGTTGGAAGGACTTTTGAGGCCTTCTAGTCCAATCCCCTGCTCAAGCAGGAAACCCTATACCAGTGATGGCTAACCTTTTTGCCATCGTGTGCCAGGAGAGGGGTGGGGGTGGGGGAGGGTCGCGTACGCATGTGCCCATGCACATGCGCGTGCAACCCCCACTCCGCTCCTGGCACATGATGGCCTGGTAGGCCTGTTTTTCTTTCTTACCTGATTCCAGATCCTCTCTATTTATCTGGGAAGGGCAAAAACAGCCCTTTCTCACTCTCTCGGAGGCCCTCCAAAGGCCTGAAACAGCTCATTTCCCAACTCCCGGTGGGACAGGAAGTGACATTTTTTGCTGTCCCCAGCCTCCAGAGCCTCTCTAGGAGCCTCTCTAGGAGTCTCTGGAGGCTGGGGACAGCAAAAAACGTCACTTCCTGTCCCACCGGGAGTTGGGAAATGGGCCCTTTCAGCCTCCATAGGGCCTCCAAGGGAGTGGGAAAGGCGGTTTTCGCCCTTCCCAGATAGAGAGGCTCTGGAGACAGATAAGAAAGAAAAACGGGACTTCCCCACCCCCCAAGGCCCTCCAGAGGCAGGAAACAGCCTGTTTTCCTACTTCTGGTGGGCCCAGAAGACCCAAAAATCAGCTGGCCGGCACGCACATGCCAGGGGTGGGTTCTAAATATTTTTAGTACCGGTTCTGTGGGTGTGGCTTATTTTGTGGGTGTGGCTTGGAGGTCATGTGACTAGGTGGGCGTGGCTAGCTGGTCAGAGTCGTTTCTGGAAGGTCCTCGCACTTACGACCTGACTCATTTGTTTGCTTTTAACACTGATCAGCTGTAGGACGGCCCTTTGAAGCCCCGCGGCAAGAGTTTAAACAGTTTTTTTCCCTCTAGTCATCAGCTGGGACTCAGGAGGCAGCAATAGATTGGGGGTGGGACCAAATAAAAGGTAACAATAATGTGGGTGAGTGGGGGGGAGGGCGGGGGGGAACCAGTTCGGTGACGTCATATCGTCACCGCTACCGGCTCGGCCGAACTGGACCAAACCGGGAGGAACCCATCACTGGCACATGCGCTGAGCTGAGCTGGCGTGCCATAGGTTCACCATCACAGCCCTATACCATTTCAGACAAAAGGTTGTTCATCTCTTCTTAAAAACTTGCAGTATTGGAGCACCCGAAACTTCTGGAGTCAAGTTGTTCCACTGATTAATTGTTCTGTCAGAACATTTCTCCTTAGTTCTATGTTGGTTCTCTCCTTGATTAGTTTCCATCAATTGCTCTTTGTTTTGCCTTCAGCTCCTTTGGAGAATACATTGACCTCTTCTTTGTACAGTCCCTTAGATATCTGCCTATGTATTTATCTCACCCTATGTAAAGTTTATCAAACATTTTTGATATTTAGAAATGAGAAGAATGATTGCTACTATTTCTTCTGTAGTGAAAAATGAATCTATTCTTAACTGGATCAGCAAATGACATTTGTACATGAGCTGTATTATAGAATTTCAAACTTGTGGCAAGACATGATTTAGTTATGATCTTGCTAGATTGAAGGTAATAGCGTTCTGTGTACCTTTGGCGTTTAGTCATGCCGGTCACATGACCATGGAGACATCTTCAGACAGCGCTGGCTCTTCAGCTTTGAAATGGAGATGAGCACCACCCCCTAGAGTTGGGAACGACTAGCACATATGTGCGAGGGGAACCTTTACTACAGTTTTAACTGTCCTAATATTTATCTAGCTTTCTCCTTCTTAAAGCTACAGAAGATGAAATATATTCAACAAAGCAGACTTTGTCTTGTGTTAATTTGTGTTGACAGTGCTAAGGCAATGTCTTCCAAATTGATTGAAACTATGGATGAATTCTGCAGACTACAGGAACCAGGAGCACTATTCAGGTGACCCTGAGGACACAGATAAACCTCCAAGTGCTTCAATAACCCTCCAAAAGGATGCAAATGACCAGTTGTCTCTGCAAGGAATATAAATCCTTCCATTCACTACTATCCTGTCAGAACAGAAGAAGCTTCTTGGATGAGAAGTAAAACATCTTCAAAGAAAAAACAAGAAAATCCAGTTGCCTCCTGAAAAAGCACCTTTGGGACAATCATGTCCCAAAGTCATCTGGATGACTGAGAATCTCTACAGAATTATGGATGAATTCATAAACCTATATGAGGCATATTGACTTCATCTGGTGTGTATGGATGTTCCCTCTCCGAAGCTTGGAAGCCAAATGGGAGGCACTTGCTACCTCATTTGAATCTCAATAACCAAACTCTTTCACCACAAGCCACATATTTTATGGTGACTGAATCACATTAATCAGACCGCTTGTCCCTCTCTAGTTGACAGTAATAAGGGACAGGTGGCCCATCACAATGCAGTGAGGATTTCTGTTCAGCAAACTGCTGGAGTACATGCTGTAATAATGTGGACAATTAACATTCATGCTTTGGGGCATGTTGGTGATGATGGGAGCCTAACAAGAGTAAGAAAGGATTTGATGCCATACTCTGATGCACATTAAGCACATTAAGTCACTCCCAGCCCAAATGCATTCTGAAAACAAGTAGTAACCTTTTCAACCAAATAATTTCAAATGGAAATGTGTAGGCAACCTTAATTCTACGTGATGCTTAGGGGCAGAAAGTAGTGTGAGAAGCAGAGGTAAATTGTTGGAACTCCCTCTTGAGACATTAATGGTCTACTGAGCTATGCCAGAAACCGAAGAAATCATGTTATAATTAGCAAAGCATTAATCACATAATTAACTCAAGAATTTTGAATGCCGGTGGCTTACTGCACTATCTATCGGTGTGCCATCAGATGAACACTGCATAATGAGACCACTTTGGATTACGTAACAGAGGGAGAAGCTAAAGCTCCATCCCCATTTTAGGGCGTGACAATAAAGTGTACAAAGAAAAGCTATGAAGATGGAGAGTGGCTTGGAGGCCACATAAAATAGTGAAAGAAACTGGGTATGTTTAACCTAAAGAGGAAACGAACATTGTCTTACCTGAATGTTCCTTTTCGGAGTACTGCGACTGCAGTCCATAGCTGGGTTTCTTCATCATCAGTTCCTTTTGACTGGGTGAAATTTAGATACATCTCTCCTCGCCCTGTGGCCACGCCCACTGCTCCCATAATGCACCAGTCTTTGAACGAAGGCGCGACCACTAATATAGTCCAAGAAAAAACCAACAGTTCTACAATAATAACAAGTCCAGACAACAGTAGTCCAATAATAGGAAAAAACAAGGGAGGGGATGGACTGCAGTCGCAGTACTCCGAAAAGGAACATTCAGGTAAGACAATGTTCGTTTTCCAGAGTACTGCTCCTGCAGTCCATAGCTGGGATATACCCAAGCTCAGAAAACACAAGGGTGGGAAACTAAAGGCCCCCAGAGTCCTGCCTCGCTAGCACACTCTGCAGGACACGACGGCCAAAGGAAGCCTCAGCCGAGGCAAAAGAATCCACCCTATAATGTCTGATAAAAGGAGTCACCGAGGACCAGGTGGCAGCCCGGCAGATGTCAGAAACAGAAGCCTGAGTGGCCCAAGCAGCTGACGTTGCCGCACTACGAGTAGAGTGAGGCAAAATCCCGGCTGGGACCTGCCTGGCCTGACGTTCATAAGCAGTGGAGATGCACGCCTTAATCCACCTGCCCACAGTCGATGGAGATATCTTCTGGCCCAAGGATCTCGGATGGAAGGATATCAAAAGGGCCTCCGATTTCCTGAATGACTCAGTCCTGCGAATATAACGCCGGAGGGCCCTGCGCACGTCAAGGGTGTGCCAATCCTTCTCACGTTGGTGCTTGGGTGACGGACAGAAGTCAGGAAGGATTAATTCCTGAGCGCGATGAAAATAAGAGTTCACTTTCGGCAAAAAAACCGGGTCCAGGCGAAGAACAACCGTATTAGTGTGGAAAATACACAAATCGTTCCGGATTGACAGAGCTGAAAGTTCGGATATCCGTCTGGCGGATGTGATAGCCAAGAGGAAGGCGACCTTATAAGACAAGTACTTAAGAGACACAGAGCCCAGCGGTTCGAAAGGAGGACTCATCAGCGCTTGAAGAACAAGGGAGAGGTCCCAGGTCGGATATCGACGAACTGGAGGCGGACGTAAGTTCATAGCCCCATGCAAGAATTCTCTGAGTTGGGGGTGCTGAGACAGAGACGAATAAGGTGGACAGCGAACGACAGTGGACAAGGCAGCGGTCTGTCGACGAAGGGTAGACGGTGATAAGCCCTTGTCCAGGCCAGACTGTAAGAAGCAGAGGATGTCAACGACCTGAGCCGACGTAGGGTCTACCAAGTTGTCAGCACACCAGACGCAGAAGGCCCGCCACGATGCCTCGTATATGCGCGATGTCGAAGGTCTGCGAGATGCCTGTATAGTGGCTATGACAGAGTCGGGGAGACGGTCCTTGCGCAGGATGACCCGCTCAAACGCCAAACGGCCAATTGGAGCCACCCGGGATCTGGGTGGAAGACCGCCCCTTGGCGTAGAGAGAGACGGTTCGGTGGAATCTCCCACGGTGGAAGAATGGACAGAGCTACCAGGTCGGCATACCACGGCCGACGAGGCCAACTGGGAGCCACCAGCAGAATTTCCGCACGTTCCTCCAATAGCTTCCGAATGACTTGAGGGATCAACGGAAGCGGAGGAAAGGCGTACAAGAGACCGGGAGGCCAGCGGCACCGTAGAGCGTTGTGATCTTCCGCCATCTGAGTTGGATAACGTGTCACGAACCTTGGAAGCTGGGCGTTCGCCGGACTGGCGAAGAGGTCCACGACAGGCAGTCCGAAGATGTTGACGGCTTCCTGAAATATCTCGGGATCCAGTTGCCACTCTGACTGGTCTATCAATTGCCTGCTGAGCCAATCCGCTCTGACATTGTCCACGCCCGAGATGTGATCGGCCCTCAGAGACAGAACATGACCTTCGGCCCAAGAAAACAGCTTCTCTGCTTCCAGCATCAGGTCCCTTGACCTCGTGCCCCCTTCCTTGTTTATATGGGCCTTGGCGGAGATATTGTCCGTAAGGACGAGGACGTGCTGGCCCCGCAGCAGGGACTGAAAGTGACAGAGAGCTAGGCGAATCGCTCTCAACTCCAAGATGTTGATGCTCAACGTTTGTTCCAAAGGCGACCAGCGACCTTGCACTATCTGATCGTTGAGATGGGCCCCCCAGCCCAGGAGACTGGCATCTGAAGTCAATGTCAGCCGATCCGGGAGTAGAAATTGAGTGCCGAGAAGAAGGTTGGGACCTGTCCACCAGTCGAGGGATATGGAAACTTGAGGGGGAAGAGAAACCTTGTGGAGAGAGTCGCTGCGACCCGTGCGCTGAAAGGGCAGCAGGAACCACTGCAACGGCCTCGTATGTCTGCGCGCCCATGGCACTATCGAGAAGCACGAGACCATTTTCCCCAACAACTGGGACAGATGTAGAAGAGGAACAGACCGTTTGGACCGGATGAGCCGAATCAGGCTGCGAATGCTCTCCGCCCTGTCCGGGGACAGGGAGACCTGGCCCCGAACCGAGTCGATCACCGCCCCCAAGTGTTGTAGAACCGTGGTCGGGTGCAGATGACTCTTTGGGAAGTTGATCGAAAACCCGTGGTCCTGAAAGGAGCCGATGACATGGGCCAGGTCTCGAGGTGCTTGGCTTCTGGAGGAGGACAGGACCAGAACGTCGTCCAAATAACATAGGACCCTCACAGGCAACACCCGGAGGGCAGCCGCCACCACCGCTACCAGTTTTGTGAAAGTCCTTGGGGCAGACGACAAGCCGAAGGGCATTGCACAGTATTGATAATGGTCCTCCCCAAGTTGGAAGCGCAGATACTGGCGATGGGCCGGGAGGACCGGAACGTGCAGATACGCCTCCTTGAGATCGACAGACTGGAGAAGGTCGCCCCGTCGCACAGCAGCAAGGATGGATCCCAAGGAGTGCATCTTGAACCTGCGGTAACGGACCGACAGATTCAGCTGCTTCAGATTTAGAATGGCCCTCCAACCCCCCGAGTGTTTGGGGACCAGAAAGAGAGTCGAATAGAATCCCTTGCCCCGCTGATCCAATGGAACAGGTTCTATTGCATGGATAAGGAGCAGGTGGAGGACCTCCTTCCGCAAAAGAGCCGCCTTGACGGAGGACAGGTGAGTCGGACAGCGGATGTAGCGAACCGGAGGGCGCCCCATAAACTCGATGGCCAGGCCCTGAGATACTGTCCGAAGGATCCAGTCCTCCTTGGTGGAGCGTTCCCATTGGTGGCTGAAGAATTGAAGCCTCCCGCCAATGGGATCCTGCAAACTGTAGTCATTTGCCTCGACGGGGCTGGCGGAAACCGGCTCCACGGAAAGGGCGTCTGGAGCTGCTGGTTCTGGACCTGTCCCGAAACCGTTGTCTGTCCGAATAGCGGTCGGTCCCCGGAAAGTAACTGCGTTGTGAATAGGGGCCCCCTGACCCCGACGAGCCCCGAAAGGGCTGACGTTGAGAATAGGGTGCGTAGCGCCGTTCCGGTCTGCGGTATGAAGACGCGGGCATCACCTTTCTTTTATCCTTGTCCTCGACCAGGACAGGATCCAGGGCAGGACCAAAGAGGTTCGGGGCCTTAAAGGGGGCCGCCGCCAATTTCCACTTTGTTTTGGCGTCAGCTCTCCAATTTCTGAGCCAAAACAGTCTACGGGATGTCACAGATGAGGCCAAGGCTCTCGAGGCAAACTTCACCGAATTTAACGAGGCATCCGCTGAATATTCGGTGGCAGCAATAATTTTATTTATATCCTGATGAAGACGTGTGTCTTCTGGCGGTAGTTTCTCTTGAAGTTGCCTCAGCCAAAGCAATGTGGCTCTATTAAAGAACGATGTAGCAGTCGCCGTCTTAATTGTCCAAGCAAGAGATTGATGCTCCTTACGAAAGGAGAGTTCAGACTTCCTGTCCTCTGATTTAAGAACGTCCAAAGCGTCCGAGGACAAAAGCGAAGAAGAGGAGAGGCTGGCAATCGGATGGTCAACCACAGGTAACGATAGTAAGGAGTCCAATTCCGGAGCCCCACAATACAGCTTTTTGTCCAGGCTGGTGGGACCCATCAGAGAGCCCGGTTGAGACCAGGGGGACTGTAGAACATCAGCAAAGAGTTGAGGACAAGGAATAAAGTCCTTACCCGGTTTGGATGACGAAAACAAGGCCTCATGAGGAGCCGAAGAAGTAGAAGGTTCAGCAGATGGGGCTTCCATATTGGTGACCCGTCTAGCTTTATGTAGCAGAGATTTAAACAACGAAGGCCGGAACAAGCCGGAAAAGGCAGGAGTGTCCGGTGCGAGGCCTTCATCTTCCGAGAATTCTAATTCCTCAGGAAGCTCTCCCTCCTGCTCGGAGTCATCAGAAGAGATGTGAGCCAACCGGGATGGAGACCTGGAACGACCGGGAGCAGATGAGTGAGAAGTACAAGGCTGAGCTGGAGGGGGTTGTTGAAGAACAGATTGGTGAAGTCCCGCAGCCAAAATGGAGGACAGAGCAGTAGACAACGCCGCTTGCAAATCCACCTGGGGAGCCAACAGCTGACCATCCTGGCCCCGAAGTCCAGCCGCGGTCGGAGTAAACGTTGCTTCTGCTCGACGGGAAGACGGAGCATGGGGCTCTGCAAGGCCCACGGTTGAAACGTCAGGTAAGGAGACAGAGGCCCTCTTAGCATGGGCCAGACCAGTCGCAGCCTGAGAAGTGGAGGTGTCACGTTCCTCACCGAGATCCGGAACGGCCTCAGATGCCAATGAAGAGCCATGTTGTAGGGATAGGTGTTGGTTGGTAGCAAAGACAGAGGCCGAAGAGGCCAGTCTGGCCCTATCGTACTGCCTCTCGAGCGCTCTGTGTCGGCGCTGGGCGTCTTTCTCCGCTGCTGCTGAAGGTCTGTGCTGGCGAGAATCAGTAAGAGCGACAGTAGACCTGCCCCTCGATTTTGATTTATGTTTAGACGGTGCCCTTGGCGGACTAGGCTCCCGTTCTGAGTCGGAAGACAGGTAAGAGTCAGCCATCTCAAGAGTGTGAGTCAAGGTATCTATATATACAGATGCCTCCCTTCTCTCTTTCTCTCTTTTTTTTTTTTTTTTTTTTTTAAATTATTGTCTTTATGATTTTTTTGATTTTTTTTTTTTTTTTTTTTTTTTGACTATTGAAACAATAACTGTAAAAAACCAGGAACTATATACAATAACACCAGTGGCCTTGTATGATGGGGCAGCAAAGGCTCAGTAGAAAGGTCCAGAAAGGCCCCAAGAAAGAAGGCCAATAAGGCGGCCTAGGGCAAACAAGGCAAGCCTCAGGTCCCAGCCCACAGGGACAGCGATGAGGCAGGGATGGCCAACTAAGGTCCCGCACACAACGTGGGCGAGAGGGAAGGCAAAGATCTGCCGCCAAGGGAGGGGAGCGATGTGCCTAGAGCTTGACACAAAATGGCCGCCGGAATGACAAGGGTCCCAAAATGGCGCCCGCGGTGCTCGGGACCGCGTGGGCTGATAGCGGTTAGCTCAGGGCGTCCTCTGAAGGCAAGCAGGGCGCCTCGGACACAGGCCCGCAGTTCCAAACCTCAAAAGGCGCCGCCCGAAGGTCGGATGCCTCGCACTCTCACCGCCCGCCGAAGGGCTCGCCCGGCGCTCCAGAGACTGACGATTGAAGGATCTCGTCGGCGCAGCACACTCAGCAGGAGATTAGATCCGGCTGCGCTAACCGTCGCTCTAGCCAGCCAGCGCCAAAGGAAAACGTCAGAGCTTGCAGGGCAAACCATACAAGGCTCCGGAGCCGCCTCTAAGAGAGCCGATACGAGCCGATCACAGGAAAGGGTGTGGGGGTGATCGCGGCGATCCGCAACCCCTGCGCTCACACCAGCGGCTTTAAATAGAGGCAGGGACCCGCCCCGAAGGGTCGGAAACCCCAGGCTGCGGTCTGACGGCCGTCAGAAGCCCCGGGGAGAAACGGACTGGCGCCCCAGACTCGATTGTCACTCCCTGCAGCCTCCTATTAATACCGGCTCTCACCGAGAGAAAAAACTAAACAAAAATAAATAAAGGCCTAAACGCTAGAAAGCTAAAATCCTACAAGTATAGCGAGGAGAGAAAAAACACACCAGTCTTCAGTGACTGAGTGAAAAGACTGGTGCATTATGGGAGCAGTGGGCGTGGCCACAGGGCGAGGAGAGATGTATCTAAATTTCACCCAGTCAAAAGGAACTGATGATGAAGAAACCCAGCTATGGACTGCAGGAGCAGTACTCTGGAAAAAGACAAGTCCTTGTAGTATTCTTGGCAAGGTTTCTCAAAAGTGGTTTGCGCCATTGCATCTTTCCTAGAGGAAGTGACTGGGCCAGAGGTTGGCAACTTTAAACACTCAAAGAGCCATTTGGACCCATTTCCCACAGAAAAGAAAACACCGGGAGCCACAAAACCCTTTTGACATCTAAAATGAAGATAACGCTGGATATATCATTTTTTACTTTTACGTTATCTATAAAAAAACTATAGTGTGTTGCATTTATGAAATCAATGACCTGCTACAGAAAAAACACATTTTTATTTCTGCATGCAACAAAAACATTTTGAATTCTGGAAAAAAAGATGGGTAGAAAAGCTCAATAAATCACATGCCAGCGGGTGTCGCACATTGGCGGTTGTGGCGCCATTTTTTTTAAAAAAAAATTAATTTGATTTATATGCCGCCCTTCTCCGGAGACTCAGGGCGGTTTACAATGCATTGTCGCTCATATTTTGAGCGACAGGGAGCTGCAGCAGAGGGATGAAAGAGCCACATGCGGCTCCAGAGCTGCAGGTTGCAGACCCTTGGACTGGGCCAAGGTTTCTCCACTGGTTTTGTGCCTAAATAAAAACTAAAATTCATGGTCTCCCAATTTCTGGCCTGATGCCTTAACCACTACGCCACAGCCTGCCTGCCCCTCCCTCCCTCCGTCTCTCATTCCAATTATGTATTGGGATGTATGTTGCTGTATTCAGTTGACTGGTGTGGACTGTACATCAGTAAATACAAATGTATAAATTAAGAAATAAATAAAAATACCAGTAGTTCCAAATGAGAATAAGCATCACAGAGAGAATTCCAAACTTAAAAGAATTTCCTGAACATGAAAATTATTAAGTAACAAAGTTGTGACTGCTCCATCACTGGAAGTTTTCAAGCAAAGGTTGAACAACCATTTGCCTAGGATGGTCTGAGCATTCCTACCTTGAACAGACATTGGACTGGAAGATCTCCAAGATCCTTTCCAACTATAAGTTTGTGTAGTACTCATAGGGTTTTCTTTTCAGCTCCTTGTCTAACCTGCCTTTCCTATTTCTAGACCATTGACATTAAAATGAAATTAAACTGAAAACTTACAGGGTGTCACTCTCTAGCATTATCCCATGTCCCAATCTATGTGTTCACTGAACAAGCTTGAATTGTCATGTGATATTTCTGTGGAAATACACTAACTCCCAATATGTTTCTAAGTGCAATTCAAGATGTTGACTCTTTTCTAGCAACTCTATGTAACTCAGGGCCTGAGTATCTATAAGGCAAGGCAAGCAAGCCTGACTTAGCCTGTTCACCTAATCCAAGTGAACAGAGATTTCACATTTTGAAATGGCTCTTGTGGGCCACCCTCCTCTGGAATAACATGGTCTGCAAGGTAAGTTTGGTCCCATTTTTACAACTTTCCAAAATCTTCCTTGGCAAGACCTTTGAGATCTGACTCATACTATGGATACCAGGTGTGAATGTTATCATTATTTCTATTATGAAAGGTTATTTATTGTATTGTTACCATGGTGTTGTCACTGTTGCTTTTGTACACTCTCTGAGATAGAGGCAGATTGTATAATTCATACAGAAATATGAATTGTACAACCTGTACAATTCTTAAGAAATTAAAATGCAGAGTTGGTGCAGCTAATATTTTGTGTACAAGGCAAAATATGCTTTAGCTGGAGTTCTGGTTCAGCAGTATCTGAGATCTATCCTTTTCCTCTGTTGGTATAACTCTTAATGAATGACTATTAATATTGCTTAAGTCAATTTGGCTGCTGTTAGAAATAACCTCAGACAGACCTTGATTTAAGACAGCAGGATGATTCGCAAGTATACAGGTAGCTCTTGACTTAATGTCCATTTGTTTAGCAACCATTCAAGGTTAACAATGGTGCTGAAAAAAGTTACTTACAACTGGTCCTCTAACTTATGACTGTTGCAACATTCCTACATTCATGTGATCAAATTTTGAGCACTTGGCAACAAGCATTTATTTACAATGGCTGCAATGTTCCAGGGTCACATGATTGCCATTTGCAATCTTCCCAACTAGCTTCCAATGAACAAAGTCAACAGCCAGAAGCTAGATTTGCTTAACGACTGTGTGAATCACATAACAGACATGGCAAAAAAAAAAAAAGGTCATAAAATTGTGTGTGACTCACTTAACTGACTTGATTTGCAACAGAAATTCTGGTCCCAATTGTAGTTGTAAAGTAGAGAACCACCTGTATGAGCATGTGTGACTCATGTAACCCCTACATACATACATTCCTACATACATACATGCACAATGTCTAAAATAAAGTCAAACCATAATAGTGTGTTGCGTGATTCCATTCTTAGTATACAACAAATGTGTACAACGACCTCTGAAAGTTTTTGGTGCAACACCCGGAATTTTCTAAAATTGGTTTTCAAATTTTATAAAATTGAAAAAAATATAAACTTTATTTAACTTCAAATAAACAAAAATAAAAGGACATTTTTGGGGGGTGAATGAAACACTTATACCTCCTCTAAGGCTAAGTGGGACTCTTGACCCAAGGCAGCCTTGCGCACAGAGGCTGTTTAGGAATATAAAGGTTACATATTGCTTCAGGGTATTTGCTTGACTAAATCTTGAAAAAGTGGGTGGGGGAGGGTTAAGTTGCACTATCAGTCAATATTTATTTATTTATTAGTCATATTTCTATGCTGCCCACTCTCCGAGGACTCTGGGTGGCTTACACCAAAGACAGTATACTAAATAGCATATTGTCCCCTAACAATCTGGGTCCTCATTTTACCCACCTTGGAAGGACGGAAGGCTGAGTCAACCTTGAGCCGGTGAGATTTGATCCGCTGATCTGCTGAACTAGCAGTCAGCTGAAGTAGCTGCAGTACTGCACTCTAACCACTGTGCCACCTCGGCTCCTCATTTAAACCATGAGCAATACAATTCTCTATAATCTATTCACATGTCCAATGAATCCATGGCTTGTTTAGCTATGGATTTTTTTTTTAAAAAATGGAACCATAATTGGCTGGATTTACACAGCATCTTAATTCAAAACCAACTATACTAGGGCTGACTATGACATTTGATTTCACCTGTATATTTGTGTGTAGTTCTTGTGCACACAAATATGGAAAATCAAAAACATTTTCAAGATCATGAAACCTTTGATGCTTTCTGTAGTCATTTGGCTGAATGTTTAGCTCAATGAGGGAATAGTAGGGCTGGCAATTCAGCACAAGTGAAGGACAGATTGCAGTAATGCTGTTAATATAAATATCTGGCAGGAGTACAGTCATTTTATAGGGTCATAATGGAATTGGTTTGCCCTTTAATCCCAACAGGATAACATAAAAGAAAATTGACTTGTCACAAGACATATCTCTAGAAATATGGATGATATAAAACAGGGCTTATGAAGGTGGCCTTGTGTACTTACCTGGGTCGATCCGTGTTCAGTACTATTTCTAGTATCTCAAAGGAGGGAGAAATCAACCATTGAGAAAGCTAATAAAATGTTGCAAATCAATTGTCTTGGCTGGTAAAATGTTTCGCTGTTTCAATCATGAAAGCTGATCTTATCAGTAACTTGGCTTACCGATATCTACCATAAGCCTTTAAAAAAAAACAAAACACCTATACAGGTCTATCAAGAAATAAGCATCACTCAGTTTTGTGGAAATTATTCCCAGATATACAATTACAGATTTACAATTTGAATTCACAGATGTTGCCAAACTATAATATAATTTATCTGGCCTTTGCGTTTCATGTTATTTATATCCATCCATAGTAAACCATGATTTGGTACACAAAGTATAGAGACAAGTCATTATAACATATTCAACAAATTGTAGTTAAAATAAATTGTAGTATAGCACAATGTGTAGAAGTGGAAGTATGAGTCTAAGTTCAAAACGGTTCCATAAAGGTGTTTGGACTTCTGTCCTAAGATCTTTTTGCAAGCCTGCTGTGTTCAGGTCAGAAACTTTATGTTGTTCTTTTCTTCTAATGAAATTTCAAAATGATGGAACATTTTTACTTTTGGCAATGTTCAGAGCACGGTATATTGGAAAGCCAGTGGAAAAAATATATTGCTTTCCACTGGCCTTCAACGTGATTGGAGAGAATAAATTAGACGTTGTATGTATTACATTTAGTTATGTCAGGGGAGAAAAAAACTCTGCATTTTTGTTCCTTGTTACCAGCTAACACCAGCACATCTCTTAGGTAACTAGCAGAATGTTAGTTCTCTAGGGTTCCTTCAGTTTACCTTCTCATGGTACCTAGTAAACAATGTAAGTGTGTCTCCCATGTTGGAAAGACAAAGAAAAAATTTGAACAAAGAATATAATTACACAAAGGCATGAGAAGGTATCTAATCTTCAGCAGAAATCTAATTTTAAACTGGGAATCACCAAATTACAATATTCATTTAATGTATGCCTTGCATGAGTTCAATTCTGGTGAGGAGAGAAGAGAGATAGATAAGGTAGGATTAATAGATCACAGGAGCCTTCTTAATATAATATAGTAGAGTAGAGTAGAGTAGAGTAGAGTAGAGTAGAGTAGAGTAGAGTAGAATAGAATAGAATAGAATAGAATAGAATAGAATAGAATAGAATAGAATAGAATAGAATAGAATAGAATAGAATAACAAACTTGGAAGGGACTTTGGAGGTCTTCTAGTCCAACCCCCTGCTTAGGCAGGAAACCCTACATTACTTCAGACAAATGGTTATCCAACAACTTCTTAAAAACTTCCAGTGTTGGAACATTCACAACTTCTAGAGGCAAGTTGTTCCACTAATTAATTGTTCTAACTGTCAGGCAATTTCTCCTTAGTTCTAAGTTGCTTCTCTCCTTGATTGCTTCTTGTCCTACCCTCAGGTGCTTTGGAGAATAGCTTGACTCCCTCTTCTTTGTGGCAGCCTGAGATATTGGAACACTGCTATCATGTGTCCCCTAATCCTTCTTTTCATTAAAGTAGACATACCCCGTTCCTGCAACCGTTCTTGTTTTAGCCTCCAGTACCCTAATCATCTTTGTTGCTCTTCTCTGTACTCTTTCTAGAGATTTTTGCCAGCAAGTTGATCCTATGTTGCTCTGGAAATCTTCATAAGAATGTGAAGATATATCAGATCCACAAGTTGGTATCTCTCAGGTTACAGATCTCAGGAAGCCTGGCAGGTTTAAATCTTCATGGCATTCCCACCTTCATTCTCTTCCTGTGTCTTTCTCTCCCATGGAGCTTTCCTCAATCTCACCATGATCCATACAATACAAATTTAACGTAAGTGGAAATGACCTTGGTTGACAGAAGGAAGAGCCACAGATTAGGCAATGGTTAGATGGGAGGCAATTGACCCTGCAGAAAGAATGGGAGATCAGAGGTGGTATTCAGCCGGTTCGTGTGAACCGGTAGTGGCAACTTGCGGGTGGGCAGGCACCATCCCATCCTATATTGCTGTGTTTTTGATGCCGCACGCGTGTGTGGATGGCACACGTGAGCAAATTGCCAAGTTTTGTGACGCTGCATGCATGCGCTCACATTTTCGGTACTGGGCGAACCAGTTGCTACAGTATGGAGATGTGGCAAATGTCTTAGAAGGTACTTTCCTAGTTTCTTGGACTGTAAAGGCGATGGAGGGAGAGATGTCTTTCAGATTGGTAAAATGTGCTTAATATAATAATAAAGATAGACTTAATATTTCTGTGCGTGCTTCTTGTTTGAACTACATCACAAGGCTGACAACAAATAAGCCTTCGTATCTGTGAATGGGTATGCATTCATGACTGCATCTATACTGAGAATTCTGTGGTGCGAGAATTTCCTGTCATGCCAATAACGTGACTGCCTCAGGAGAGAAGAAATCTATTGGAAACACATAGATATGGGAAGAGTATTCTTTTAGGGATGATTTTTCCATTCTAACTACATTTCCTTTTTAGGCCTTCTGGTGCTGCTGAGATATTTTTTTTTTTAATCTCTTTACTTCATGAATTTTGAAAGCATTTGGAACGTTCATTATTTTCCCAGTGTTTGAAAAAAACAAAGCTAACTTTCTATAAGGGGAAACAACAGAGTTCCTTTCACTCAGGCTATCAAATAATAGACAGGCTTAACAATAGACATATTATCATATAAGAACACACACGGTAGGGTCTCTCTATATCAGGAATGTCAAATTCGATTTCATTGAGGGCTGCATCAGGGTTATGTTTGACCTCGAGGGGGGGGGCGGGGTGAAGGGGCTAGGGTGGGTGTGGCCAGCTCGATGTCATTCCTGTTGGGGGTGCCTGTGGTGGCCTGAGCACTCTGCCAGCGAAAACAGGCTCCTGAGCTCGATTTTTGGCTGCCACGGCCTTCTACAACCCTCTGTCAGTGAAAAGGGAGTTCGTGCAGCCCTCCTGAGCTCAGTTTTCACTGGCAGAGGGTTGCAGGAGGCTGTGGCATCCAAAAATGGAGCTCGGAGCCTGTTTTCGCTGGCAGAAGCACTGAGGGCAAGTCCTTTGCTGTTTCCAGGGTAGCCCCATGGGTCAGATCTACGTACCCTGCAGGCTGGATCCAGCCCCCGGGCCTTGAGTTTTACACCCCTGCTTTATATGAAGCCTTTGTTCCAAAGTTTTGTCCTTAACATTGCTAGGTCTTTACCAAAAGCAAAAAGAGGCACTGAGAAAACCATTGGAAAAGGGTTCAAAAGGACAAGCAAAAAAAAAAAAAAAAGAGCTATCATCAGACTTCTCTGTTGAAACATGGTGTGTGTGTGTGTGTGTGTGTGTGTGTGTGTGTATGTGTGTGTGTGTGTGTAGAGGAAGCAAGGTCAAGCTGCTGTGGGAGGTTCTTGGCACCTTCTGCTTTATGCGTCGTGCATCATTAAAATTATATAACCAGAATGGATGCCTCCTGTGGGGCGCTAAGATGTCGAGCTTCCTCGAAAACGAGGGGAGAAAAGTACTTCAGTTGGAGGAGAGAATGCGAAGAAACCATGTTAATTGGGTGTTTGAGGAGATAAGGAGACTTTCTCTCTATGGATGAAAAGCCCCCATACAGGATCCCCGTCTGGTTCTGATTCAGACCTACAGTATCTTCCTTGTCTGCACTTTTGATTCCCTTATTAAATTTCTCTCTGGAACCGGGGGAGAGAGTACAAAGCACACAGTAATGACTACAAAGGAAAGGAATGGAGCAGGGCACGTTCATGCTACTACCCCTTTTGTGCTCTGTCTTGATCACTCGAGACTGATAATATTAACTATGCTACAGCACCATACAAGCTGAGGCTTGTCTCCTGAACTCTACAGGTCTGCCAGGTTGTTATGTGAAAATCTTCCTCCCCTCCACTGGATGCTGTCCAGATGTTTTGGGACTCCCAACTCCCAGACCTCCAGCCAGCATGGTTCATTGTGAATCCTGGGATTTGTCATTCTTGTCTCCCCAGAAGGCACCAGGTTAAGGAAGACTATTTGTAGAGAAATTAACTCAAATAGGGCTCAGCCTTTCCAGCAGGCTAGGAAAGTAGATTCTCCCTCACTTTACTATTTGTTGCAGTTGTTCTGTCCAGGAATAGAAAGTCATCAAAAGAGAAATTCTCACAAAGTCAGATTGGTTAGAATGTTTGATTGAGGCTGGGAGCGCACATTTATTTTCGAACAAGAGCCACAAAACAGACTGAATCCAGAACAATCCCTTTGCCTGGCTTTAACAGTATTTTCTTTTTCTCTCTTCTCTTGCAAACTCCTGGTATTTGCTCTTTTTTTTGGGGGGGGGGGGAGTGTGAATGCAATTGGCAGCTTTAAATGCATGTGGAAAAAATGTATGAGGATTATTTATTAATGTAATGTAATGTAATGTAATGTAATGTAATGTAATGTAATGTAATGTAATGTAATGTGTTGATTTAAAGAACATATATGGCTGCTGAACTCCAACAGTGTGAATTACTAATATGCAACCTGGCTTGCATTCCTATTGTCTTCTGATATGAACTTAATTTCTCTTGGTCCCAACATTTGAGGAAATACTCCTTTTTTTTGAAATCCCTTCTAAAGGCAAAGGTTTTAAGGCTTTAAAGGCCAGGTGGGCTGGGTCCACCCAAAGAGAATAAGCTCCCCCACTCCTCGCGAAGCTACAAAACTGCACTTTTGTTTTTAACTATGGTTTTTATGGATTGTTGTGAGCCACTTAGAGTCATCATATGAGATAGGCAGTCATGTAAGTCCCATCAATAATAAGAAAAATGCAGCTTAAAAAAAAACATGGATGCTAAGCAGGGGCAAAATCCAAAATTTTTCCCTACCGGTTCTGTGGGCGTGGATTGATGGGCGTGGCAGGGGAAGGATACTGCAAAATCTCCATTCCCTTCCCTCCTGGGGGAAGGATATTGCAAAATCTCCATTCCCACCTCACTCTGGGGCCAGCCAGAGGTGGTATTTGCCGGTTATGAGTCCGAACTACTCAAAATTTCCGCTACCAGTTCTCCAGAACCTGTTAGAACCTGCTGGATTTCACCCCTGATGCTAAGTCTCTATCTAAAGTGGCCATGCATAAAGGAAAACCTGATCCAGGAGCTGTCCAGCTGTTGCTGCGTCTTTATTGGTAGAAGTGTTGGGAGAGTATGAAAGGCGTGTTTTTAAAACAGACATTTAAGCTTTCTTTACTGAGATTTTGAAAAGGAAGGAAGCAAATGTACAATATGATAGGAACAGCCACAGAAATGGAATATCCTCCAGCTGTACTGTATTATCTTTATGTATCCTGCCCAATTGGTTGCCTGTGCATTTCCTCAGCTGTGTTTTTTCCCTCCACCAGTAGAAAGATTCTCATTTCCTCCATTAAAGACCTACCTAGAAAAAAAGCAGCTTTCCATTCATAATCTGGTTCATGAATGGAACATCTGACCTCTGTCCGCTGCTCTACTGTGCACATGGACAACAAAGAAGGAAGCCTGGCTGAGACATCTTGTTCATTTATAGTCAAAGGCATCCAAGACAACCTACAATGACATCAGGCAAATGATGCCAATTATGCAACTCAACCCAACAGAGGCAAATCGCATCATGATATCATTTCCCTGGTGATACGTGTGTGTGTGTGTGTGTGTGTGTGTGTGTGTGTGTGTTTGTATGTGTGATGTCTCCTGTCCTTGCATGGAAATCCATATTTATAGCATTACATTCCATCACTTATGTAGCTTTAATATTGTGAATGTGTATTGTATGCAGGGGTGAAATCCAGCAGGTTCTGACAGGTTCTGGAGAATCGGTAGTGGAAATTTTGAGCAGTACAGAGAACCGGTAGCGGAAATTTTGAGTAGTTTGGAGAACCGGCAAATGCCACTTCTGGCTGGCCCCAGAGTGGGGTGGGAATGGATATTTTGCAATATCCTGTCCCCAGGAGTGGGGAGGGAATGGGGATTTTGCAGTATCTTCCCTTGCCACGCCCACCAAGGCACACCCACCAAGGCACACCACGCCCACCAAGCCACGCCCACAGAACCAGTAGTAAAAAAATTTAGATTTCACCACTGATTGTATGCCTTTAGAAATATAGTGAGTTTCCTTATATTGAACTGCTTAATGCATTATACTTAGCCATAATCTAGTGGGCATATTTGCTGAAAAAGCTATAGAAGGAGTGGCATACACACATTACTAAGCCATAAACAATAACCAGACAATTCAGCAGGATTCAAAACTTCTTTATATATATAATAACACATAAGGCAAATATACAATACCCATGGTGGTTTTTCCAATGTGGTAGAGAGAAGAGATTGTAAGTAGGTACAAACACAGGCCGGGGACAGGAGAGATAAACTTCTATATATAGAACAGTTGAGCTAAGCCATGCCCAGGCTCCAAACTGTTTCAGTCACCAAACAGCCTTCATTGGCTGACCTGTTGCTATGCCTATTCCAGTTCATGAACACATCTACACTGGCATAATGTAAGAATAAAAACAAAACAAGATCAATAATAAACATAAAAATACCAAAACAGTGGGGTAAAACAGTACATACAGAGGCCAAAAATTCTACATTCTCAAAACCATAAACAATTTTTCAGATGAGCTCATCCAAAGACCTATCCCGGTGTTTGTGAATAAAAACCAAGTTATATAGAGCAAGGTTGGGACCATCACGGGTTTCAAAGGACAGATGCCTTGTCAGATGCTTCCTGGACCCCAATGAAAGGCATTGATTCAGGGAGGAGTCTCACAGCCTGCTGATTCTCTTGGAACTCCTGGGATGGCCCAACATGACTGGATATAGACAGCTCCCAAAAAAAAAAAAAAAAAAAAAAAAAACCAAAGTCCTAGGCCATGAAGTCCTGTATAGTGATAATTAGCATCTTCAATTACAGCCAGAGACCTACAGAAAGTCAATACAGGAAGTCCTCAACTTATGACTGGTCACTTAGCAACCGTTTGAAGTTATGATGGACCCCCCTCCCCAAAAAAAAGCTACTTACAAACTGCTCTTGAAGTTCTGATGGCCAACCCCTTCTGCCATGGCCACATGATCACATTTGAGGTTCCTGGCAACTGGTCCACATTTACAGCTGTTTGCAGCATTTCCCACAGTGACTGCAATTTATAAACCTTTTACCAAAACTTGGCATTTACTTCCTGTTTTTGACAAAAACATGCCATAGCAAACAATAGATTCACTTAATGATCGCTGCAACAAAGGTAGTGAAATTGGTTGGTCACTTGCTTTACAACCATCACGATGTAAGCTCCATTATGGTCGCAATTTGAGGACTTCTTGCACAGCTCTCAAAGTAAGAGGGTTACATGAGAATACTATGGTACATCCATATGGTTCTCAAGGGCAATTCCAAGTAGAGCGCATTACAAAAATTCAAATGAGAGGTGACCCAAACAGGATGTCCTGATCTAGGAACAGGTGCAACGGGCAGCAAAGATGGAATAGTGCAAAGATTCTCCTGGCCATGGCTGCTCTTCTCTTCAAGCATCTGTTAATCTGAGAAGTGCCAAAAAATTGCATACCAATTCCATGTGGGAATGTGCAACCCCATCCAGAGGTAAACATAAAAGTCTTCAAAGCTGACACCCCTAAACCCCACATCTGTCTTATCTGGTTGAACATAGAACATAGAATAACAGAATTGGAAGGGACCTTGGAGGTCATCTAGTCCAACACCCTGCTCAAGCAGGAAAGTCTGCACCATTTCAGACAATCGACTGTCCAATCTCTTCTTGAAAGCCTCCAGTGATGAGGAGCCTCACAACTTCCGAAGGCAAGCTATTCCACTGGTTGATTGTTCTCACTGTTAGGAAATTTCTCCTTAGTTCTGGGTTGCTTCTCTTCTTGGTTAGGGTTCCATCCATTGGTTCTTCTCTTGCCTTCTGGTAGAAAGCTTTGAGCCAAAATTGGTTTTACCCATTCAGACCCCAGCCTCTAACCCTATGTAGACTATTTATGATATATCAACCCATTCCTTGAGCCAGATCTTTGGGTCCAAATTTGTTAGTAACCAATCAGGATGATGCCATGGATATTATGACATCATTACACAAATGACTGCCACAAATTATATCATTTGTATTATTTGCGTACCATCTACCTATTGTAGACATCTATACAGGTACAGATACAGATTAACAGAGTTGGAAGGGACCTTGTAGGTCACCTAGTCCAACCCCCTGCCCAAACAGGAGACCCTACACCATTTCTGACAGATGGCAGTCAAGTCTTCTTGAAAGCTTCCAGTGATGAAGCTCCCACAACTTCTGAAGGCAAGCTGTTCCATTGGTTGATTGCTCTCACTGTCAGAAAATTTCTCCTTATTTCCAGATTGAATCTCTCCTTGTTCAGTTTCCATCCATTATTCCTTGTCTGACCTTCAGGTGTTTTTGAAAATAGTTTGAGCCCCTCCTCTCTGTGGCAGCCTCTCAAATATTGGAACACTGCTATCATGTCTCGCCTGGTCCTTCTCTTCACTAGACTAGCCATGCCCAGTTCCAGCAACTATTCCTCATATCTTTTAGCCTCTAGCCCCCTAATCATCTTGGTTTCTCTTCTATGCAGGCTTCAAGTCACAGGTTTTCTAGCCTTGCTCTAAAAAACAAAAGGCTGAGGACAGAACAATAGCCTTTTACCAAAGCACATACACTATCACGAAATCTGATCACATAGTCCCACAAGCGCAAAATCTCATTCCTGCAATTATCCAAGAAGAAGGTAGCTGAGGGGAGAATTAATTTGGTCATAAAGTAGCCTCAGTCTTTTTTTATTACAAGCCAGAGGGTTTCTCTGCAGGATCTCCATCTAATTCCTAATAAAACAAAGAAAGTATTAACTCTTCTTTTCCGCTGTTCTCCTTCTTTACTTCCGGGCGCATCTCCATCTCCAGTTCCAAAGCTCTATAATAGTTTTTGGCCATTAAAGTTCAATGATTTGCTTCACATATGACACTAAGACAGAATGAATGGAGTCAAATATCATACGAAGCCAAAAGCAAACAAACTATATTATGGCTTAGTACAATCTATAAATCCAATCTAAGACTATTTGGAAATCAATTACTTTTTCCTGTTGGAGAAATTATGCTTGGCAATTTCCATTTTAGTTTGTGCCCAGCATTCTCCCTGTATATTCTCCCTATATCCAGATCTGAGCAAGCAGACACATCACTCATTTCAGCTAGCAAAAATAGGCCTTCAAATTTATTTATTAAAAATCACCAAACACCAAAACAGTCATCTAACAGGTTTTTTGACATGGTGGTGCCATGGTTAGAATGCAGTATTGCAAACTAATTCTGTTGACTGCCTGCAGTTCGATCCTGACTGGCTCAAGTTGACTCAGCCTTCCATCCTTCTGAGGTCGGTAAAATGAGGACCCAGATTATGCTGAGTTTGACTTAGATGAAGATGAAGCCCACTTAGAGAGGGCTGAAAGCACCATGAAGTGGTATATAAATCCAAGTGCTATTGCTCTTGCGATTGTTAGGATAAAGGACATGCAAAAGAAAGGAGAAAGAGAGATGCCAACAACAGGCAATATATAATTTACCCTCTCTCAGCGTGTATATATACAGTTATATACAAAACTCTCCCAAGCTACAGAAAACATGAGTGTGGTTATTTGCAAGAACAGTTGTAAAAGAAGTGGCTTTTGGTTATTCCAGCCTTAATCCTTTGATGTACGTAACAGTAGAGGGAAAAACATGGAAAGGAGGACATCAAACACAGTGTCCTGGGATCATGTGACCTGCCAGCTTCCAATAAGCAAAGTCAATGGGAGACTCTAGATTCACTTAACAACCACGGTTCCTTTAACAACTGCAGAGATTTGTTTAACAACTATGGGGGGAAAAAATCATAAAATCAGGTGCAATCACTTATCAACTGCCTTGCTTAGCAATGGAAATTCTGGTCCCATCTATGGTCTTAAGTTGAGGACTATCTGTAATCCCTCCTCTCTTCTACACTATGATGGGAGCTTTTTGGTTGATAAGGATGATGTATCCACCAATTCCAATTATCCCCGGAATAGCAGAATCATTGCTGAGTTTCAGGAGTGGCTACATTTAGGTTACACTTTGGCAAGGCCAGCATATCAAGGGTCGAAGAAAGCATTTAATCTGCTTTCTGAGCATTATTTAAAATAAGATTCTGAGAAGAAGAAAAAATGCACAGTATACTAGGTGCAGAAATCAACTTCTTGAAAAATTTCAAGCTTTCCTTTTTTTTCAAAAACAATTACCAACCCTCCTGGATGCTTGAAAATGTATAAAAATAAAGGTTTCACCTATCCAGCTATGTCTGACTTTAGGGGATGGTGCTCATCTCTTAGCTGAGGGAGCCAGCGTTGTTGAAGACACTGCCGTGGTCATGTGGCCAGCATGGCTATACACCGAAGCACATGGAGCACTGTAACCTTCCCACTGAGGTGGTACCTATTTATCTACTTGCATTTCCATGCTTTTGAACTGCTAGGTAGGCAGGAGCTGGGACAAGTAATGGGAGCTCACTCCCGTCACACAGTGCTTGGGTCACAAAACGTGCCTATCAGCTTTTCATCTGACAAGCTTAGCATCTTTAAATCACTGAGCCATCGTGCCCCATACTGAAAATGTATGGCCTTTCTAATTCTAATAAGAAGAAAAATGGACCACTAACATTTACAATTACTCTACTGTGTAGCATGTTAGAGCTGCTGATAAACCATCTCTATTTGTGACTAGCAATTTTAGGATATATTATGTATATGAAAAAAAAGCAAATACCCAGTATTTAAACAAATTACAAAAATAAACTTGGTGCAAAATGGGTCTTCTAAATTTAGAATTGTCACTGGCTGAGATTTGCTTAGAACCGAGGAGACTCAGCCCAGCTGAAACTTCTGTTGCTCCTTCTGAGATATGGAATGCATCAGAGGCAATTACATGTACTGTACCACCCCCACCCACCCCGAACATTTCAAGCAGAATGGCTGAAGAGTTAATGGGTGGAACATGTAAACCTCAATTCATATTTAGTATTGAATTGTTGGGTTTCTGTTTCTTGCTATTTCCCTTTTGGATCTCTGGTTGCAGAATAGTGGAAGCTTAGTGGGAACTGAACATTATAATGAAAAAGTAAGATAAATAGGATAGACAATTGTCATTGTTTCAGGTTTTTTGGGTTTTAAGTGATTGTATCTAGTGAGGGAAAAATTGCAACCTAGATAATAGACAAAGTAGTCTATGGTGCTAAATACCAAATGGTTTGTGTCCCATCCAAGAGAAAAAGTAAGAGTGTCAGACCTGGAAGCAATCTTTTGCATTGGGTCTTCTTTTGTTGGGGGCAGTACTTGGAACCCTGACAGAGAGAGGCTGAAATGAGAATCCACAAGAGAATAAATAGAAAATTAATACCACTGCCAAGAAGAAAGAGAAAGAGAAAGAGAAAGAGAAAGAGAAAGAGAAGGAGAAGGAGAAGGAGAAGGAGAAGGAGAGAGAGAGAGAGAGAGAGAGAGAGAGAGAGAGAGAGAGAGAGAGAGAGAGAGAGAGAGAGAGAAAAGAGGGTGCAGTGTAGAGACAAATAACCAGTGTAGAGATAAAATAAAAGATAAACCAAAGAAGAACAAATTCATCACTAGAGGTGACTGAATCAAACCAACTGTGTAACTAATTGGGTTTTGGGATCACAGTGTTATCACAGCCCATAAAATAGAGAACGCTGGAAGAAACAACAAGCCAGACATTGATACTAGCAGTGAAATATTAAAGAAGAGCTGCTGCTCTATATAAGCCTATCTGGTTGAGTTATTACCAGCAACTAAGGTCCCACATGCTTATCCTTCAAGGAAGTATGTTCACTCTTCTGTCTCTTGATCCCTTTATGCAGGCTGAAAGAGCTCCAACAGCAGCTCTGAACACACTATTAACCTTCCCGCTACATGTTGGTGTGGACCGAAGCATCGATGAAGCTTACACCTGAACATCAATTTGCATGAAGGGTTCCACGCAATCAGGTTGTCCACATCTACACAAAAAGAATCTTGCAGATAAAATCCTAAAAAGAGCATAGCCATAGCAATAGCACTTAGACATATATACCTCTTTACAGTGCTTTACAGCCCTCTCTAAACAGTTTACAGAGTCAGCCTATTGCCCCCCAACAATCTGGGTCCTCAATTTTTACCCACCTCAGAAGGATGGAAGGCTGAGTCAACCTTGAGCCTGGTGAGAATTGAACTACCAAATTGCAGGCAGCCAGCAGTCAGCAGAAGTAGCCTGCAGTACTGCATTCTAACCACTGCACCACTTTGGCTCAGGATTCTGCAAAAAGATAGTATCTATTTATTTATTTGTTTGTTTGTTTAGACTTATATGCCGCCCTTTCTCCGAGACGACTCAGGGCGGCTCACAACAATAAAACAGAAAAATAAAAACAAAAACTCTGGGTTAAAAATTACACATAAAATCCCTAAAATCAATTAAAATCCATTTTAAAACCCCCATCAGTCCAGGCCGGCCAGGCGAAATAGCCACGTTTTTAGTTCGCGGCGGAAAGAGCGAAGGTCGGGGGCCATCCGGAGCTCCACGGGGAGCTGATTCCAGAGGGTAGGTGCGCCCACAGAGAAGGCCCGCTCCCTAGGGGTCGCCAGCTGACACTGTCTGGCCGACGGCACCCCGAGTAGGCCCTCTGTGTGGGAACGCACCGGGCGATGGGGAGCTGTTGCTGGCCGCAGAAGGTCCGCCAAATACCCCGGTCCTAAGCCATGTAGGGCTTTATAGGTAATCACCAGCACCTTGAATCTCACATGCAGAATCTATGTAGGAGGACAACAGGCAAAAAGGAATAGAGTGGACTATCCTCTTTACTTCTTTCGGTGTTACTGGTTTTGCTGTCAATTGGTATAAGCATTAAGTAGTTTTTTTTTTCTTGTAATATTAAAATGGGAAGGGCCATCTTGAAACTGAGGTCCGTAGTTGTCTGTTCTGTACTCCAGGGTGATAGAAATTGAGTCTTAATTAACCATCTGTTTGGTCTCTTTTTAGGTATTTGAAGAACGCTACCATATCTTCTCCCACTTCTCTTTGTTTCAAGGCTAAGCACTCCCATTTCCTTGAATCTGCAGGATAGAGTACAATTAGTTTTCCTGGCTGACTGCTGTCCTCCAGAATTTGCTTTGATCTTCCTGCAAAAGATAAACCACCCAATTTCATAATAGGGCAACACTTAACGCAGATTTGGCATTTGTACCACCTGGTTCTAGTCCTGCCCGCTGAATCACAGAGAAACAAGTCTGCTCTTTCTCATGCATGACAGACCTGGATAGTTGAAAGACTTCTAAATGTGCCCCTCTCTGTGTGAACATCTTCCAATTGCTTTCATCCTATCCTAATCTGAATTGGATGCTAACTAGTAGTATTGCTGCCAAAAATGGACGTTTGCACTTTTATGCTAAGTATTCTAATTTTGGAAATCCCAATTTCAGCCTTGGGTTATGACCTTGGAGGAAAAGCTCATCTCTGATGTGGATTTTTATGAGTGCAACATAACTTCCCAGAGCCATTGTTCCAGGCCATTTCATTTAACTCATTACAGGGTTTTTATAACGGAAGCAGAAGATTTGTGTTTAGTAAGGATTTTCTCCTTGCCTTAATTTCTAAAGAAATAAATGCATTCGAGTACAAATTTTTGCATACAGCTAGGGAATTCTGTTGATAGTTTATATCAGTGTTTCTCAACCTTGACAACTTTAAGACAGGTGGACTTCAACTCCTTGAATTCTCCAGCCAGCATTGACGTCCATCTGTCTTATAGTTGCCAAGGCTGAAAAACGCTAGTTTATAGCCATGCAAAGCAACTTGTCAACTTTCCAATTCGCTGCATTCACGGTCAAAAAGCTACATCACATCCAGCTAATCGAAGCATCATGCCTCCTGTAAGCACTGGACCAAGGAGCTAAATAATATTTGTGAGATATTGTAATCTGAAACTAGTGGAAAGCACCCTGTCAAGATGATTCAAACAGCCCTCTGGGGAATTATTGTGCAAACTCAGCCCATTATGGTTTATTTAACAAACCATACTTAAGCATGGTTTTGCACAGTGCACAAACCCAGGTTATAAGAAGATCCCTGCTGAGTCAAAGGAAAGGCTTCCCTCAGCCAGGAATTTGATCCTTTCATGGTGCCTCTGGAACATCCACATGTAGGGCATGGGTACTGCAGCCTCTCTTCCTCTTACACTCAAGCAACTGGCCCTGAACAGAATAGCAATAGCATTTACACTTACATACCCCTTCACAGTGCTTCACAGTGTTTCGCAGCCCTCTCTAAGTGGTTTACAGAGTCAGCATATTGCTCCCAACAAAACAGGTCCTCATTTTGCGAACCTCGGAAGAATGGAAGGCTGAGTCAACCTTGAACCAGTCAGGATCAAACTCCTGGCAGTGGGCAGTGAGTTAGCCTGCAACACTGCATTCTAACCACTGTGGCACCATGGCTCCAAATAGACATTGTTCTGCAAAAAAAATGGCTTGAACCTTATTGTTTGTTAACAATTCCTTATAGAACTTATAGGGAACCAGGGAACGTGACCAAAATCATGAAGGAAGAGCCCATTGTAGACAGGATCATATACTATAAGTTTTTCTCTCATGCTTTTTTTTTTTTTTCCAGGAGAAAATGATAAATTCAGCTGTCTAGGGAGATAAAGTGAGAATCTGGGCTGGGTCCTCATTTTACCGACTAAGGAAGGATGGAAGGCTGAGTCAATCTTGATCCAGTGAGAATCGAACTGCCGAACTGCTGGCAGCCAGCAGTCAACAGAAGTAGCCTGCAATACTGCATTCTAACCACTGTGCCACCATGACTCTGGTATCAGAGAAGCAAGTTGCAAATAAATTGCTGCCTGCAAGGAATATAAATCCTTCCATTCCCCACTATCCTGTCAGAGCTGAAGAAGCTTCTTGGATGAGAAGTGAAACTTCTTCAAAAGAAAAAAAACAAGAAAGTCCAGTTACCTCCTGAAAAAGTACCTTTGGGACAACCATGACCTGGAAGACTGAGAACTTCTACAAACTCCCAACTCTGTTATTCTGTTATTCTACTAGTGTAAACCCCACTATTTCCTATTTCTGTTATTTTCTTTTAAAAGCAGGTTACCACATATCCAGAGCTCTGAGCTGCACTCATCCATTGTTTTACCCATACCGTGTTGGTTGACAGCCAGATAGCTTCAAATAATAACTAAATAAAAATTAAGACTCACTGGATGTCTTGCAAATAAGGATGATACTCGAAGCAGAGTGCTTTGTAATATGCCAGTTTCACATAAAAGCATCATCATCATCATCATCATCATCATCATCATCATCATCATCATCACCATTAGCATCCTTTTTTCCTAAATGAAGTGGCTTAAGAAGGCTGGCAAGTATTGAGGGAAGTATCTTCTGGCACCACTTTGGAAAACCAGATGTTAAACCAATCCCATTTTTGCTAAGAGATAGCATCTTACTGTTATCCAGAAGGGATGTGACATATTTATTGCATTGAGATTTATTTGCATCCCACCCTCTATTTAAAAAAACTTGCAATCAAGACAACGCAGGGGAAAAAATTACAACATTGCAAGGATGCAACAAGCCCAGTAATGATTTAAGCAAACACCATCACCAATCCTACATTTCTTAGCCTTGTCTCTACATTCCTGACAACCTGATTGAATTATTTTCTTGTGAGAAGTGAACCTATCTGATATCAGCCCTCCTGGAAGTGTTTATCTGCTCTCTGATCTTTAATTTAAAAATGTATTATAGCAAGGATTTTTGTGCAAAGGTACACTGCTAGATGCCTATAAGATTAAAAAAATAAAGCATTTTCTGCTTTATAGGTACGATGCTTAATAAGAGATTGGGAGGAAGTTGACACCGTATTTCTTTCCTGAGTCCTTTTTTCCCCTCTCCTAAAAGTTTAGAACGCCAGTGCTAGGTGACATAAATATTCTCCACACCAACGACTGTTTTCAGATATTTCAGAGTTTACCTGGAAGGTCATTTACGGCTATTTATATTTCTTTCCCATTCCAAACTGCTATATTTCACCCATTTCTAGCTGGCTGAACTTTCAATATTATTAAATCTAGATCCCATCATCATGAAATCTATTCACCCTCAGACTACTACACATGTGTTCTACCTCTACAAAGACTTGAATATCAAGTAATAAGTATCAAGGGACAAAAAAATGCATTTGTTCACCAGCCTTGAATGACCCACTTTTCTAAAGCTCATCACTTAAGGATCCATTGGTGATGTCTCCAATGTCATCATAAGAATCAATGTGGAAAGGGGGGGGGGAAGGTGCCATATAAATCGATTTAAATAAATAAACAAAGCAAGGCATTAAGTCCTAGAGAAATCTGCTTTGAGATCTACTTATCTTCACAGTTTAAATATATAGAACTGGCACAGAGGGGATCAGTTCCAGAAATGTTATAACTACTATTTTAGCAAAAGGGTCACGCATGGTGTGCAAATTGCCAGGATTTTATAGCAGGCTGTTAATGCTCTGTAAAGCTACAGGTGCATAAGATAACATAACTAATTTAAATTCTTAGGGGGAAAAAAGCCCCGAGGTATTAATGAAATGCACCTTTCTGTTTTTTGCCGCTAGCAAAGAGGCAGATTGAGAAGTGGATAAATTGTTTAAATTTGAAGACCTTCCCTATTGTCAAGGAGTAGCTGATAGAATGGATTTGGAGGGGGGGGCTATATCAGTGATGGTAAACCTTTTGGGCAGAAAAGGGAGTGTGCACGTGTGCGCACGGCACCAAATGCCAAAAAGGGAGCACTTTGTGTGTGCGCTCGTTAGGGCCGCAACCAGGAAGAGGAGCTGCCCAGTGGGCATGCGTGCACCGGATAAGGTACTTCTGGTTTCTAGTGTGGGCATGTGTGCCAGCCAGTAAGTCTTCCAGTTACTGCCTCGCATGGGCATGTACCGATCAGCTGGCCGGCGCGCATGCTCACGCCAGAAAATGGAAAACCAGCTCTTCCGGCTTTCGGCCAGCTGATCATCCCATGTGCATACGTGCCAGAAACCTGGAAGAGGAACGGGCAACGCCACGCGTGCCAGGCAACATGGCTCTGCGTGCCACTTAGGTTCCTTAGATTTAATTCTCCACTGCATTTATTTGTATTTGAGCAGTAATATAGCCTATGGCAGCTTTTCCCAATGTGAATATGAGCAATTTTCAGTCAGCATTGAACGAACCACACTGGAAAGATCTTCTCTCTCATTAAAATAAAGAGTGAGGCCTCATTATCTGGACCCTTTTCAGTCTGAGCTCAGGCCAGGGCACATTGCTGAAATGCAGGGGTGGGATTCAAAAATTTTAGCAACCAGTTCTCTGCTCGGTTGCTGGGTGGGTGTGGCCATGGTGGGTGTGGTTTACTCGACCTCCTGCACCATGGCAGGGTGAGGGCGTTTTCACCCTCACCAAGCTCCAGAGGCTTTCCTCGAGCTTCTGGGAGGGTGAAAATGGCCTCCCCTAGGCTCTGGAGGCCCTCCGGAGATTGGAAACGGGTCCATTTTCAGACTTCCGGAACTTCCAGGAGGCCCATTTTTCACCCTCCCAGAGCCTCTGCACAGGCCCTGCACTTACCTGGCATCCAAAACAGGCCGTGTGGAGACTCCTGGGAGGGGAAGGGCAGGGTGGGTGGGGCCAGCCATTCCTTGCAACTATTGGTTCAGCGAACCAGATATAAAATTAGCACCTGCTTTGGCCGGACTGGTCTGAACCGGCTGAATCCCACCCCTGCTGAAATGGCATTGGTCACACTTGTTGATAACCTTCAGAGGATTCAGGATGGGGATGGGTGAACCATTGCCCTCCTAGACCTCTCAATGCTTTTGGCACCATCCACCGTGGTATCCTTTTGGACCAGTTTTTGGGGTTGGGAGAGGGAAATATGTGCTATTGTGGTTCACATCCTTCCTCCGAGTCTGGTTTCAGATGGTTTTGTTGGGAGAGGAGAGGTCACACCCTTGGCCCCTGCAATGTTGGGGTGTCTCCTGACATCAAATTAATTCTTAAGCCTTTCCATCTGACATCCAAGCGTAAAATCCCTGTGTTCAGCCCAACATTAAAAACGTGGCATAATGCTTCACTCCAGCTTAAAACCATAGCTGTCCTATGCATGTGATCACAACATGGTTAAGATTGTAGTGAAATGATTTATGACCTTTTTTTTTTTTCTGGACATGCTAGATATCCTTTATTGATGGAAGCAGGATGTTAACTTTTGGAAAACAATGTTCCTGCCTTTAGAACAAATCCTGTATTCCAGACACCTCGGTTGCTCAGAAAGTCAACAAAAATCTAATAATAACTACAGGAACAACAGGAAAATGAGGACAGTCTGTGACTCTTTCCTCCCAAGCACAAAATACCTGCGTTCTTTTCCTTTACCCTTTTGGAGATAGTAAACTAGAGTTGTAAAGTTCAAGCATTCATTGCATTGGAACAAGAAGATTTGGTTCCTGTTGTCTATTAAAAACTGGCCTTTCCATAACGTGGCCAATCAGATATTTCAGCTTCCATCACTATGTTGGCTGTGACTTTAAATTTGGGGAATTTGAATGGAGGACGCCCAGAGACTGCCTAGGTTTGGGGACAGTTGCTACAATCACTGGCTGATTTCCTACATCACAGTAAATCATGAAGCTTGTCCAGTGGTGGAATTCAAATTTTTTTACTACCGGTGAGAGTGTGTGACTGGCCCAAGGTCACTCAGCTGATTGGAGCCTAAGGTAGTCTCCCAGTTTCTAGCTTAGTCAGTGGTGGTATTCAGCCAGTTCTATTTGGTTCGGGCAAACTGGTAGCGGTGGCAGCGGGAGGCTCCGCCCACCCACCTGATCGTAATCACATCCCGTTTTTGACGCTCTGTACATGCACAGAAGGTCCTGTGCAAGCACGCTCACATTTGCGAACCGGTAGTGAAGGTAAGTGAATACCACCCCTAAGCTTAGCCCCTCCCTTACTACATCAAACTGGTTCCCTATTTTTTTTTTATAATATTGTAAAATAATTAAATTCAGAAAACCAAATTTTAACATGCAGGTTTAAATATTTTGAGCTGATTACTTTCAGCAGCACAAATTAATGCAAATCTGTTGTTGAGTGTTCATTTAATGAAATGCCCTCCTACCTTCATGGATTTTTTAAAACAAACCAAAGGACTTTTAATTCATTTCTTGCCGCCTAACAATCAAATATTCAAATCCAGTGAAAGCCACAGGAAATGTTCCAGATGGAGAACACAACCCTCCCCCCAAATCCTCCCCTCCTCCCTTAATTACACAACACATAGTTAATTTATGGATTTGCATCCTGAGGATGTGGTGGTTGCTATTACCCAGATGCCTCTGTAAAGGGATGAATCAAATTTAGGGAATGTCAGTCTATTGTGGCTAAGTAAGAAAAAAAAAGTGGATTTTTGGTTTTCTCTTTTTTTGTGTTTCTTACTAAATGCATTTTATTGGTTTCCCCTCCCCCCCCTTTTTAATGGTTTAGAGCAGTGGTTCTCAACCTGTGGGTCGGGACCCCTTTGGGGGTCGAACGACCCTTTCACAGGGGTCGCCTAAGACCATCAGAAAACACATATTTTCAATGGTTTTAGGAATAATTTTATGGTTGGGGGTCACCACAACATGAGGAACTGTATTAAAGGGTCGCGGCATTAGGAAGGTTGAGACCCACTGGTTTAGAGTCATTCTAGAATGGATAATCCAGACTCAATGTAAATACTTCAGTTGGAAGCTCTGGGTTGTATTACCATGTGAAGCATTCATAAGTTGGTGGTGCTTTCTCCAAATAATGACAGATAGATAGATAGATAGATAGATAGATAGATAGATAGATAGATAGATAGATGTGTGTGTGTGTGTGATATTTATATTGCCGCCTATTCGCACATGGCAACTCAAGGCGAATTACAAGAGTATAAAAATATCATATAAAAACAATAAAACCAATAAAATAGAGAAGCATATAAAATAAAATAAAATAACCCCCTACCCTGGCAACAACACATCATACAAGCCATTTAATGGGCTCCATCCCGCTCTGCATTCCCCAGGCCCGCTGGCAGAACCAGATCTTCAGCGCCTTCCGAAAGAGTGTTAAGAGTGGGGGGGCAGTCTAATGTTTGGAGGAATGATGTTCCAGAGAGAGGAAGCCACCACAGAGAAGGCTCTTCTTCTGGGTCCCATCAGGTGTATCTCCCTGTTGTGGATGGGACCCACAACATTCCTTGCCTCCTCACTTTGGTGGGTTGGATAGATGTGACAGGCAAGAGATGGTCCCTCAGATAACCTGGTCTCAAGCCATGAAGGGCTTTAAAGGTGACAACCAGCATCTTGAATTGTACCCAGAAGCAAATCAGCAACCAATGCAGCTCCCACAGAAGAGGTGATGCATGTGCACACCGAGGTCTGCACAAAATCATGTGGGCGGCATGATTGACTGTGAGTAGGGATTGTTATGTCTTATTATGGCATGTTAAAATGTGAAAGGGAATAGCAGGTCAAAACTTCCTGGGATGCAACTGTTACACAGAGAATTTCTATTAAAAATAAATTTAGCTATAAGAAGGCTGGCAGAGCCTGGGGAGTCAAGAGAGTAATCAACCTAGAGTTGTTATGTTTCCACAAGTGGTGTAAGTCCAACCCCTCTTGAATTCCATTAACTCTTATTTAGCACCAATTAGTGCTGTTAGTTGACTAGATTCTTGTGTGTAGGCATGAGCAATAAATCAGCTTAATTAGAACTTAATGTATGGTTGTTGTGCCTAACAGTAGCAAGGTCTTAACCAATACTCTTAAATGGGGCCTACTGTGGATGTCCACTTTGGGACCCGTTAAATTAATTGCCATTTTAATTTACCACAATAATATTGTATTGCTAGAGAGATTAATAGAAGTTAAAAGAATATTTTTATCCACCTGGACCTGTTGCAAATTTTGTTGCCTTCGATGCAATGCAAATCCACCAACCCATTGATGGAGGAAGTGGACCAGCAGAACCTACTCTTAGTCTTTAGATTTCAAGTGCTAAAAAGCAGCAGTCCTAATCATGAAAATACAAACATTCCCTCCAAAGACTCTTTGAGGTTGACCCCAAATTCCCTCTTGAAAGATGCATCTGGTTCCAACTTCTCTGTCTTCCATCTCATTCTGAACAACTTGATGGGACAAGCATAGGACAAAACCAAACATGTAAGTTACTACTGCAGGAAGTTAGCACCCACCCCTCTCCTAGAAGAATGAAATTTCTAGGAAATATTAAAAAGGCAAAATATTATACCTCCCTGGATGAGAAAAGGAGAAACATGCTCTTGGAAAGCAGCCCACACATTTGTTAATAGCCCCAGAAAGACTGGTGCCAACCTATCTACAAGACAAATGGCTGGGCCAGCTTATCTACAAAACAAAAGACCTTCACCCTCAGGACATAATAGGATTAGCCTTCACCAGGAGTGGGTTTCACTTACCTTTGCTACTGGTTTGCTCGCCAAGATCCAAACCAGGACAAAGCCATTAAGCCATAATAGGAATTGCCCAACACCCTTTCAGAACACAACCCTCTTCATTACATCATCACCCAGCAAGATTCAACCAATCAGGATACCTACCCTTACACAGGAACAGGAAGCTCTAAGGCGGCGCCCAAGAGAGGGTATCTCTCCCTCTCTCCCCTCTCTCATGTGCTCAATTGCCCAGGACTTTTTTTTTTTAAATTTGATTTATATGCCGCCCTTCTCCGGAGACTCAGGGCGGCTTACAATGCGTTAAGCAATAGCCTTCATACTTTTGTATATTTATACAAAGTCAGCTTATTGCCCCCACAAACTGGGTCCTCAATTTACCTACCTTAGAAAGGATGGAAGGCTAAGTCAACCCTGAGCCTGGTGAGATTCGAACTTACAGTAATTGCAGACAGCTGGTGTTATTCACAATGCTTTTAGTCTGCTGAGCCACCAGGGCCGTGACTTCAAACCATGTGGTCCTGTCCACCATTAAAAACCATCTTTCCAAACAGCCTCCATGTTTCCAGTGAAGTACTTGGGAGCACTTGGAACTGAACCCAGATGGACATTTCTTCCAACACTATTGAGGATAAATGAAATTACACAAAGGAAAACTGGATAAAACATTTCTGGCAGAGAAAGGAAAATAGGATCCAAGCGGCCATTCTGTCTCGCCGCATTGAAACAAAGCTATCTGAGGATTTACATTATTACCTGAACATTCAGTGAGAAAGATTCACTAGTCATTTAACTTAGAGAACCTGCACACAAGTTGGAAAAAGGGGAGAAGACATAATTACTAAGAGCACTGCTGAAAAGACAAAAGATGTTTCCAAACAGACTTTCAAAACAATGGAGAGGATTTATTTTAATTATCAGGCAGAAGAAATTCTCTTTTGTTTTCAGTATTCTGGCAGATTTATACATTGTGCAACCATTTACAGCAATTCAGCTGAGAAAAAGTGAAGATGTTGGTCACTTTGTTTCCTTTTAGAAATTACCTGATCTGATAAATGCATTTTGAGAAGGCTGATTAGGAGGTGGCAGAAGTTGAAATGGTCTCCAAGCCCAGAATGAAGTTTACTATTGTTTGCATTCTTTGTCCCGAATCAAAACTACTGTATATCCGAATCAAAACTACTGTACATGCAGGTAATCCTTGTCTTACGACCACAATTGGGACCAACATTTCTGTTGCTAAGCGAGACATTTGTTAAGTGAATTTTGCTCCATTTCACAACTTTTCTTGCCACAGTTGTTAAATGAGTCACTGCAGTGTTAAGCGAATCTGGCTTCCCTATTGAGTTTGCTTATCAGAAGGACGCCAAAGGTATCACATGGCCATCATAAATATGAGTTACTGGCCAAGCACCCTAAACTTTGATCACATGACCACGGGGATGCTCAATGGCTGTAAGTTTGAAAAATGGTCGTGAGCCACTTTTTTTCAGTGCTGTTGTCACTTTAAACAGTCACTAAATGAACTGTCGTAAATCGAGGACTACCTGTAAATGGCATTTTATGAAGAGACCTTGGAAGAAAAAACATTAAAAAAAAAAACTCCTGGCAAAAAAAGAGATAGGTTTGGGGGTTAGCAGATGGAGGCTAATGAAAAATCCTCTGCAGGTATGCATTACGTGTGGGTGGACTGTGACTTTCACATTTGATCACATGCCTCTTGCTTCCCAATTGGTTGGATGGGCTACTGTAGTCTGCAAAAGCCAGTGTCATATGTTTCCAAAGAAGAGATGCTGCCACTACATATAATTGTATTTTGGATCCGAGCCATTTGCCATCCAGTCCAAGTCTTCCTCTTCAGTCTTTATAGAAGGACTACAGTTATCTTTCAACTGCTTTTATAAACACAGAACACCAGAAGCATTTGCTGCATGTCCAATTTTATTCCAATTTCACTGAACAACTGAACAACTGTATTTAAACATGGTACTGTGAAATTAAAGAAAACTCCTAGCCAAAAGTAGATTTGACTTGGGAAAACGTATAGTCAGAATTGTCTAAAGATCTTTTCCCCTCAGAAGTAAAGAAATATCATAAAAGCCACATGAATTAGCACTTAATTCTTCTTTCAATAAGGCCAATGCCGATCAGGGTGGCTGGGGACTGTTACTATCATGCAATCAAAGTCATATCCCTTTTGAAAAAGAGTTGAAGCTTCAATTGTGCAGTTGAAGGTGCTATCTTGACTTTTTTTTGCCCCTGAGAGTACCCCAAATGGGACAGCAGCACCTTCAAGCAAATCAGTTTATGAGAACAAAAACAGATTCTGTGTTTGCCCGCCATCAAAGGAGAAAGACAGGAGAATTCTGGAACAACAGTGCAACAAAAAGAGAGTTAAACTCTCTTTAATGGCATTTTCATTCTCATCCTCACTCAAATTCCTTCCTTTTAACCAAATAAAAATTCATCAAGAATTCTAGCAACATCTCCCCTACCTTTCATTTAGTTTGGCCTATAGCAGTAAAACAAAAAAGATCCTCATTTGATTTAACATTTCTTTGTAATTAAGCATTCTCCTTGCCCTTCTGCACTGTGCCATCGGTGACAGAAACGTTTTATTGGTGCTCATCATTATGCAAAATTAAGAGGTATTATAAGCAAAGAGGGAACTATTGGGCATCACAGTAGTCTTTTTTTGCTATCTGCTATACAAGGTGACAAATATAATTCTGAATCATATTAGAACTCCAGATTGCAGGGCATTCTTTTTGGGGATAAACAGCCCAAATGTAATCATAGGATTAGGAAAATTTATCCCATAGTGTAATTATGTCCCAAAAAAAGTTATCTTAAATTAGCAGAATAACAGAATAATAGTTGAAAGGGACCTTTGAGGTCTTCTAGTCCAACCCTCTGTTCAGGCAGGAAACCCTATAGCCTATATTTCAGACAAATGGTTGTCCAATCTCTTCTTAAAAACTTCCAGTGTTGGAGCACTTACACCTTCTGGAGGCAAGTTGTTTCACTGATTAATTGTTCTAACTGTCAGGAATTTTCTCCTCAGTTCTAGGTTGGTCCTCTCCTTGATTAGTTTCCATCCATTGCTTCTTGTCCTGCCTTCAGGTGCTTTGGAGAATAACCCGAATCCCTCTTCTTTGTGGCAACCCCTTAGATGTTGGAACACTGCTATCATAGTGTTGGAACACTGCTATCATTACATCAAATAGTAATAAATGCAAGCCATATCAATAATGAATAAAAGCATACTCATCTTGGCCATAATTACAAGAACAAAGACCTGTCTGATTGCAAACATCTTTGCCAATGGAAAAACACTAGAAAATGGCCTCTCTTCATAAGTAATTCTAGCACCAGGGAATGCTCTCTCAGAGCCCTTTAAACCCTACCTAGCTGGGCTCAGATGCTAAGGCCTAAAAGTGTGTAGAGGATAAGACCATAAAGATGTTTTACTTCTACTCTATAAATGCCATTCATTCTGCTCAATCCCAGGGTTCTTATTTATTTATTTTTCATATTTGTATACCGCCCTACTCCCGAAGGACTCAGGGCGGTGAACAGCCATAATAAATACAAATACATATAGAAGTTAAAAACTATTAAGAAACAGATTAAGTAATTTAGGCTCAAAGATTAAAAAACATCCAAATTTATCTAAAGAGGTTTAAAACCCAATTTAAAAGACAGTTTAAAAGCCAATTAAAAAGGGAGAGTTAGGCCAGACCAGCTTGTTGGAATAGAAATGTTTTCAGGGCTCGGCGGAAAATGCGTAAGTCTTGGATGTTTCGTAACTCCGGGGGAAGCCCGTTCCAGATGGTAGGTGCCCCCACAGAAAAGGCTCTCCTTTATATATATATAAATATATACATATTATATACATATTATATATATGTTATATATGTCTTATAAGAGCACAGAGGAGATTCATACAAAAACAAAACAAAATAAAACCCAAAAACCAAAGCTGAAATCCACCAAATATCCAGTTATCAGCAGCCAGATATAAGGTCTGGTCAAAAACCAGGATATTCAGAAAATAATATCAGATGTAATATGCAGTCACAAGGTCAGTTTTTCACAGAAGTTGTTCCAATACCTGAAGTTCCTCTGGCAAAATCTTAAATACAGGAAACATAGTAGGGTGATACCAAAATGATTGAAGATGTATTGTGACATTGTGATGCCAATTCCATCCTTTTGTGCTTTCAACATTGCACACAAGTATACAATCACCAACTGATGTCACAGTGCATGTTTTAGATGCATGTTTAGATGTGATCACAACTTGTCCTTTTAAATCTCTCCTTGAGATTTTAGCCATGTCTTCAGCCTTCAGGCTGAATGTGTGGAGATCAAAGAAATAGAGGATGTGCCCAGTGAATGAACCCCATCCTGCACCTCCTTCCAGCCTTCAAACATTGAATCAGATTCCTAAAAAAGGACTCCTTCTTTTGAGATCCCACCCACTTTGCAAATTGGCAAGCAAAAAAAAAAAAAAGAATATTTTTGGAAACTCACAGCTGGGGCAAGTTCAGATGAGAGATCATATCCTTTTAGACAATTTGATTTCAACTGGGTAAGTCTAGATAGATAATCTTTTCTTTTCTTGGAAAGTTCAGTCAATTTACTAGGAGACCCATGTCCTTGAGGGAAATGGGGACTGATCCATTAGGAAGAGGGGCACTCACTCTCTATGTTTCTCTTTGCAACTACAGTGTTCTATTTTTCAGTTTCTGTTTATGATAGCTTCTCTCCTCCATTCTCCTCTTTTTCCCTCCCAGTTTAGCAGTCTATAAAGGAAAATCATTTTACTAAGGTCAGGAGTTTGAATCACTCACTTGTAGATGGATTTTGGAATTAGGCTGAAGGCCAAATACTACAGGACCAAGGGCTATGTTGGTTCTTGGCTGCAGCTGATCTCTTCTGATCCCAGGAGACTATAGCTTCTGTCACATAATAACAGAGTATGGAAGGAGCTATTGAAGTGAAACTCATTCAATTTTGCACCAAATCTATCTCATTTCTTTTTTGAGGGATAAAGAAGGCTCTTTCATTAATATCTTACAGTAGATTGCTATTTTTGTTCAATGGCCTAGCAGTAGCATATTGGAACTTTTGAAACTTTCATACAGTTCTTCTAGTAAGAAGCCAGTCCCACTGAATTTAATGGCACTTATTCCAGATATGGGATTTAAGGTTTTGAGAATTAAATCCTATTCCTGTCTTGAAATTCTACCTAGTATGCACATAAAAGAAATGTGCATAGCTGTATTATAAAACCTTGTACATGCTAACTTTTGATTGATAGGAAAAAATTAAAATATCCACTGAGTTGGTTTATAGTTTGTTAATAACTATACAGTATATCAATATTTTCAGAAACACTATTAAAATATTTTTGAAAGGACAAGCACCATGGATATTTCCAGCAACATATTATCAGAGAATCATTGTACAAAACATGGCAAGAGATTAGAAAACACTATACCAAAATTCCACGATGGTTATCAACAATGGAAGCACTAATATATCCCAACGCCATGGATATAGAGAAAATGAGGAGTTATAAAGAACTACTGAACAGTGAAGGAAAATTACAAACAAGACAAGAATTACAAAATCACCAAAATTGATTGGTGGCCATATATGCAAATAGAATCACGATACAAAACTGATCGGGCACAATTCGGATTCCAAAATGAACCAAATGAACTGGATAAAATATTACAAAGTACAGATGAGAAAATGATTACCAAAATTTATAAGTACCTACTAAAATACAAATTAGAAGAGGAGGTTGTCAAAGAGAATATGATAACATGGGCCAAAAATATAGGATATACTATTGAACTGGATAAGTGGGAAAATTTGTGGAGGATAAATTATAAGATGACATTGTCTATACCCTATAAGGAAAACCTTTACAAAATGTTCTACCGATGGCACCTCCCACCGGCGCGCCTGGCCAAGATGTTCCCAAATACGTCTCAAATGTGCTGGAAATGTAAATCACAGAAAGGGACATATTATCATCTCTGGTGGTCATGCCGAAGGGCAAAACAATACTGGCAACAAATTAAAATAATGATTGAAGAAATCACAAAACAAAAACTGGAAATGAGGCCGGAAATCTTTTTATTGGGAATAATCACAGCACAATATACCAAAGAAATAAAATATCTGATCATCCACATCCTCACAGCAGCACATATACTCTTTGCCCAACATTGGAAATCTGAACAGTTACCCACAGAGGACAAAATAATAGCCAAAATTACAGAATGTGCAGAATTGGATAAGCTCACAAAAGAAATACAAGAGAAAGACGATACTGATTACTATTTAGTATGGCAAAGATGGTACAGCTGGCTGGAGGCAAAAATAGGAATATAAAGATAATTTTCGACTATTCAATAGAAATGCATAGAAGTAAACAAGGAGTCAATTATATATATACATATATAACCATGTAAATATGTGAATGTAGATATAGATACAAATAGAAATATGAAAATAACCCACCGTGGTAGTAATTTCTAAGAGTCAGTCATTGGACTTAATTGATGTTTGTCCATTTTGTATGTTGTTTTAATGTATTTATGTTGGTTTGTTTTTTTTATTATTAATAAAAATATTTTAAAAAAAATATTTTTGCAATATTTTGCTAAACATACTTCTGCACTTTTTAAAAAATTAAATATATCCAGCAATGTGATCAGCCATTCACAGATGAGTTCTTTAGAATCTTTTGATCCCGCCTTTATTATTTTTAAATAACTCAAGGCACTGACTGAGCATACCTAATACTCCATCCTCTTCCTAACAACAACCCTGTGAGGTAGGCTGGGCTAAGAGAGTCAATCAGCTGGCTTTAATGCCTAAGGTGAACTCATTGTCTCCTGGTTTCTAGCCTACTGTCTTAATCAATACATCTTCTATCTTATAGAACACTGAAGAAGCAAATTAAACGGCTCATTTAGATTATATTTGGGTCAGGCCAGGTTTTTATTTACCATGGCACTCAATGGAACATAAATTTACACTGCATTTTTAGGAAATTAATTCTTCTGCTTCCTTGCTGTTTTGTTATTTTTTTTCCAAAATCACAAATAAAACCATTTGAAAATGAAGACATACATTTTCCAAAAGTGGTATTATTAACTAGTTTTAGAAAATACACTTTTCCCAAAGGGTTTCCACAATTTTGGCCACTACTGTAACCCTTCTACTCACAATCATTCCTGTGATGAAAATATTAACTATATTTTTATTTAAATTTATGATTGGAAAAGATGAAGTTGTACTCTTTATTTAAAATACATAAATGGGATATACCTCTTTTTGAGTCAACGTAGATACCCATTAAATCTTTGTGGGCTATCCTCACACAGAAGATCGGATAAAAATAAACCATATATTGGAAAAAATAAGAATTATTCTACAGCAAACATCACTTTAAAAATTAAATATTCAACAACTCCAATATTATGACTGTAATGTATCGTTACTTTTCTTTCATTTACATTCAAACTTTATAAGAAGCAATAAAAATACACAATATTTAGGCACATTGGCAAACTTTGCTCATGGAATGGGATATGATCTCAATAATATAATTTGTTTCTTTTTCATTCAAAGAGAAGACCAAAAGATTTAACTACTTAAACTGCAGTTTGTGTAACACCATGGTTAATGAGTGGGGGGGGGAAGCAATTAAGTGAATTGCACCCAATTTTACAATCCCTAGTATAGGTCTCCTGCATGAGCAGGTGGTTGGACTTGATGACCTCCAAGGTCCCTTCCAACTCTGTTACTGTTAAAAAAATCTTTTCTAACAAATCGTTTCTTGCTTATATTTTCAATTAATACAAATCACTAATTTATCTGATATTCATTTTAATTACCACCAGACTGAATGCTTTCTTTGCTTTTTATCAGTTGAAATTTCACCAAACTGGCCACACCATTCAGATCTGAAGCGGGTTTGCAGTCATTCCCAAACATTTATTTGTAGGATTTATATGTCACCTGTGGGTCAAATTTAATCTAGTGGATCAGTCAGAACAAAGACTGATCCCATTACCCAATTTCAAACAATATAGCAAAATAGTAAAAAAAAGAAAAAGAAAAAAGTGATTAAAATCAGTTAATATTTGAAGAATTCATTTGAAGAAATTTCTATGAGTATGTTCTTTTTTGGTGTGCTAGTGAACTATGTTGGACTACAAAATTCATGCTTCACCAGCATGAGGAAACAACTCAAGAGAAGCAGCCCGGAGGTTATGTTAGGTATATTTTCTTGAGATCATATAGATCAGGTTGGGGGATCTGTAAATTCTCCAAAATAGTTGAACTACAATTCCTGATAATATCTGCCAGCATAAACCACACTGAGAACTGTCATCCAATAACATCTGATATACATATTTAGTTCACCAAATTACAATTGTTTCAATGTTAGAGCAGTTTTTACTAAAATAAAATATATTTTTTAATTTATTGTGTTATTTATTTACTCAAAGTTGTAGAGCTGTCCAATTCAAGCCATTTCGAAAAGATCCAGGCAATCTGCTTCGTCCAGAGCTCTCTGAAGCTTTAACTTCTCATCAACTATTCAGGGAAAGAAGATTGGAGACAGAACAACAAGTATCCAAAACTGTAGGGGCCCACAATGTCTTCTTTAAGAGGGGCTGCCCTATCGTTTCTTTCATGGCATAACACCACCCCCTCACAGAAAAATGTTTGATCACCATATGAACCCAACCACTTGCCACCTCTCAGGAATTTTCCACTAGGAGGAAGATGGATATAAGATAACTTTTATTGTCATTTTTTTGTGAGTGCACTGACCCACATTGAAAATGAAATTCTGTTGCCTGCTCTCAAGAGAATGTATATATTTACCACATATATAACACACATATGCACATGCTATATACATACATAAATATATATCTGCAGTTGTATTAACCTCTGAGCCACAAGTTCTCCTCCCTTTATCAGCTTGAACCAGGGGAGAGATTAAGTGTTTTTCTGTCAAAGCACCTGGTCTACCCCAATATGGGAGGGAACATACTGCTTCCCTTTCGCCTTTCAGTTCCAATCCAGGAGCCCTCAAGCAGTCTCATTCACGACAAACCAGCTCAGAGGTTAATACAACTGCCTAATATGCAGGCAGCCCAAGTTCGAATCCGAGTAAGGGTTTGGCTAGCTGATGAGAGCTAAATAGCTTGAAATAGATCTATACTAGTCTCTCTTTATCAACAAATATAAATTTGGTATAAAATGGTTTACCGTGAATGTGACTGCTTGCGGGCTCCTGGATTGGAGCTGAAAGGCGAAAGGGAAGCAGTATGCTTCCTCCCATATTGGGATAGACCAGGTGCTTCGACAGAAAAACACTATATACATATATATATATATATTACATACACACACACACACACACAAAAGCATTAACCACTGTCCATTTTGAATACATAGTGGAAAGAGGAAAGTTGAGAGTTCACAAGGTTGATGCTACATGGAACAAAACTGTGACTGAATCTGGTTTTTCTGCTTCGGGTATCACGAAGCCTCCTCCCAAAGTTAACAAGGAAAACAGGCCGTGAAGAGAATGTATATCATTCCAGACAATCCTGTGGACTCTGCTCAAGCATCACTTATATGCTATGTCCTGGGTAGAAGGAAGTGAACTACCAATATTTTTTTCTGCCATCCTCACCACTCTCTGAACCGCCTTGCTGTCTCAAGCAGTAACGCTTCCAAACCAGACAATAATGCAATATAATAAACAAGTTGTCAGGTTGATGGAACTCAAGATCTTGCCAACTTCATCTGGAGTTATAGTATCAAACTCCTTCTGGATAAATTATGCCGACTGGCGACTCCCAGGGGGAGGGCCTTCTCTCTGAGGGCTCCAACCCTTTGGAATGAACTGCCCCCTGAGAAACAAAATATCCCTGATCTCCGTGCTTTCCGCCATGCCCTCAAGACCCTGATGTTCCAACAGGCGGGGCTAAACATATGAACATGTGAATGATTTTTAAATGTTATCTTTATCTTTATCTTTATTTGATTTGTATACCGCCCTACTCCCGAAGGACTCAGGGCGGTGAACAGCCAAACAATAAAATACATAAATACAAAATTTAAAAACAGGATAAAATCGAATTAAACAATTTGGCCCAGACAAATTAAAACACCCCAATCATTTAAAAAACAGATTAAAATTTGCATATTAAAAAGAAAAGAGGGAAAAGATTAGGCCAGGCCCACCTGGTGGAATAAAAAGGTCTTCAAAGTGCGGCGGAAGGTGCGCAGATCCGGGATCCTACGTATCTCCGGGGGGAGCTCATTCCAGATAGTAGGTGCCCCCACAGAGAAGGCTCTTCCCCTAGGGGCCGCCATATCTAATCTAATTATCTAATCTAATCTATCTAATTTTGGGTTCTATTTAATTGGGCCAAACTATGTTATAATAATAATTTTAATTAGCAATTTTATGATGTTTGTGTATCTATATTTTTTCTTGACTGTACACCGTCTTGAGTCCTACGGGAGAAAGGCGGTATAGAAATATAATAAATAAATAAATAAATAAATAAATAAATAAATAAATAAATAAATAAATAAATAAATAACGGAACCAGACAAAGACTCACTCAGTAGGACTTGCCTAGTCCGAATCCAGGTAAACCCAAGTGTTCATCCACTAGGTCAGGGATGTCAAACTGGCGACCTGTGGGCCAGATGCGTCATGCGCAGGCCACACCCACCCCAGCTCTGTGAAGGCAAAAAATGTTGCAATATGTCACATGACATCAGTGTGACACAGTGAATTTGACACCTGTGCACTAGGTGCTAAGAATATTCCACACAATAAACCTGCAGATATTCCTGTGGCTCATATGTACCCTGCAGGGAGTGAGTGACTTTAAAGAGGGCTGCTGGACAGCTACAGTACCTACAGTTATAATATGGGCAGAAAAATAGGAATGTTTCATTGCTGTTATTGCCACAATGTAATCCCTGATGTCAGCTTTTATACATGTTTGGTCAAATTGGCTCTTTATCTTCCTCCAATAGTGCTCTAGGCATCTATTCCATTGTTTCATCTCCTGAAGATCTTTGCAAAACCAATTTTTCCTTGGGTAAAACCCAACAAGGTACACTAGGTACCCCCACTTCCTTGGGATAGCACTAATATGTCAGGTGCAAGAAACCAGGAGTTGGGATAGAGTTCAAAAGTACTACAAGTTTATTCCATGCTATCTATACACAATAATCTGATCTACTACCAGTCAAGGCAAAATGGTGCTAGATAAGAGTCAAGGGAATTCATTGGGAGCTGGACTTAGGTGTCTTGTGGGAGCATAGCAACTCCAAACTAATAACACGTTTGACCCTGCCATCAGTCTCAGCCTGGTAATCTCCCACAAATAAGGTTAAAGGCAATCAGATTAACTTGACTGTGAGAGGATTGATGATAATCTCCTTCATCTTCAAATCACATTACAAGTGCCCAAGACAAAAACCAGAGCTAAAGACCATAAACCCCTGAAACACTCATGACTCAATATCACTATAGTACAGATTGGAAATCACCTAAAACTGTTAAGTCTCCGTGACTCAACCACCAACTTGGCAATGGAACCAAGCAGACAGACACCCATGATTTTTTTCAACATTGCTACCTGGAGCCTGCATTGTGGTCTTTCTGGCACCAGCTTTTATATTCCTAGTCTGATGAAAGCCATCCTAAATTGTTGGATATTGTTGGATGTCTCCTCCATTACGATTTTATGCCCATGTTTTTATGACTGCTATTACGTGTTGCTTTTTATATTTGTTGTTCTGTTGTTTTATTGTCTGATATAGATTGATTGCATATTGTTTGCATAAGTGATGTATAAGCCACCCAGGAAACTATGTGTATTGGATGATCTAGACGCCAGCAAACAAGAAATCACATTAAGATGGTAATCTTTTATCCCGTTCTCTTGGATTAATCCCAAACTTACGCTCCAGATAGTTCCTGAAGCAGACATTCTCTATAAAAGTCTTATTATGATTCAGCCTTCATTCCTTGCAAGGCTGTTGTGAGGCTGAAATCAGGTGGAGATCCTGAAGAAGTTTAGTTTGGGTGACCAGCAATGGAATGAATTACAATAGGAACGCATTATCAGGAAAGCGATACCATTGAAAAGCACAAAGAGAGGAAACAGACACACAGACAGAAAAAAATATATATAATGCAGGAAGAGGGACTATTCTAGGAAACCAGAGAGGAAATGGGGTGAAACCACAAAGAAAAGTCAGTATAGCAGACAACATGAAACAGTCTACCAAATTAGATGCTGTGAGAGGATTCGATTCAGACAAAAATTACTCCTAGGCTTATCCAACTTTGGCAGAGAACAAAACAGAGAAAAATTCACAGGTCTAACAAATCAGATAAAGCAGCTGTGCTTTACATTCGTCTGGGGTTCAAAGCAATCACCTAACAGTACAATCCTCTACATGGGTATTCAAAAGTCAATCCTATTTATTAAACTAAGGACTTCTTCTAGTGGGAACACAATTGGTGTATAAGAGGATATGCCTCATTTTAACTCTTTCACAGCTTCCCATGATTTCTGAGCATCATTCATGTCCTAGGACTTAGGCACATGCCAACATCCATTATTCATTAAAGTAAATGAACAGCATCTTTGTAGAACAAGGAAGCAGCTTGTTTGGCTAGTTTAGTATATTCTGTGATTGAGGGAGCATGCAAGTGGAAGAATAAATAATTCAGTACAGTAACCAGGATGAGCCCCTTCTGTGATTAAGTCACTGATTAACTTAAGTCTCTTTGATTTTGGCACTTCTCTTTTAAGCATGACTGAGGAAACTTTCGGTCCTGAGTGTTGTGGCCTATCTGTGGCTTCAAAGCCCTTCCATTCTTCCGTTTGCTTAATTGCTCAATTCATTAGATGGATCAATTAAACCTTTTTTCATTGACTGTAATTATTTTTTATTAATAACGCAGCGTACTTTGAATGTGTGATTTGAAAACATTTAATAAAACTGCAGATGGGAAGCAATTTTGGAAAGAAGCATTTTTTAAATGTATTTTATTAGGCCAGTTACTGCATATTTCAGCAGAATCAAAAATGGAATATGCTTGTAAGGAGTTTTATTTACTTTTTACCCATGTACCCATTTAAATCAGTAGATCGGATCAGGTTCCTCGGAAGTACAGGTAGTCCTCAATTTACAGTTCAAAGTTACAACAGCATTGAAAAAAGGGACTTAATTACCATTTTTCAGAGTTACAACCTTTGTAGCAGCCCCATGGTCACATGATCAAAATTCAGACCCTTGGCAACTGGTTCATATTTATGACAGTTGCAGTGTCCCGGGGTCATGTGATCATTTTTTAAAGACTTTCTGACAAGCAACGTCAATGGGGAAACCAGATTCACTTAACAATCAGGTTATTAACAACTGTAACGATTCACTTAACAACTGTGACAAGAAAGGTTGTAAAATGGGGCAAAACTCAATTAACAAATGTCTCACTTAACAGCAGAAATTTTGGGCTCAACTGTAAGTCGGAGGTCTACCTGTATGGATTTCAACTCCCAGAATTCCAGAGTCAGCTGGCTGGGGAATTCTGGGAGTTGAAGTCCACACATCTTAAAAAGTTGCCAAGTGCTTTAGACAAGGCTGGTTGAATAAAATCCGAGTTCAATGCAACAAGTTGTTGGGGCCCAGGGATCAATTATCTCAGAAAAATGGCCAATTAAGGAATTAAGATATCTTGAATTAGATGGGATCCCTAATTTAGGGCAGCTGACACGAAGAAACGGCGAACTTCAATTTAAATCCACCGGGTTTCCCTCAAGCGGGGATTCTCGTCTTTGCCTGTCCTAATTCAGACACTTTCTTTCCCTTTTTGGTTTACGTTCTCTTCAACCGATCAAGAGGCGTGCTGGGAATCAAACTCAGTTCGGGGCTGAGGAAAAAAACGCCGGCCATCCTCGCCAAATCCGTCGTGGCCGCCGACCCCAGAATCGCCAGATCAAAGCCCCTACACGCCCCGGAAACCCGCAGCCCTGGGATCCACCGTTTCGGGATCCTACCGCGCGTCGCCCAAGATCTCCCTCGCCAGTTTGAGAGCCCAGATGACAGCTCGGCACGCTTCTTCTCCGGTCCCCATTCTTTTCCTCAGTTCCCACGCCCCGGCGGGTCCGCACAAGTTCCTCGCCTAGTTAAGCGCGCCTTGAATCCCAGCCTCGGGGCAGCTTTCCGCGGTTGGCCACGCTCCTACTCTCCGGCAAAAAGGCAGCCTCGCCACCGCCTCTCTCTCTCTCTCTCTCTCTGCCAGCTGCCGGTTAAGAACAAAGCCCATGTGGGGAAGCTGCTTGTTTTTCTGTCTAGGATATTTGGGGGGGGGGGGGGTAATTGTCTCCAGTTGAAGGAGCGGAAACTGGAGGGGGGGGGACGACACACGAAGCTCAGAGAAGCCAGGGAAAAGATGCAAAATCCCCCCAAACTTCCCGCCGGGTTAAAGTAGAGCCTCGGGATGCCCTCAGACATTGGAATCGCTGCCCTTCCCCTCGGCTTTGACTAGGGAGATCCCCAGACGCTCCCGCCACCCGGCTGGAAAGGGGGAAATTCGCGGGGCTGGGGGAGAACCAAGCGAGCCGGAGAAGGCTGTGGGTGTCTCCGCCATGCACCCAGGCGCCAGCCCTGCTGCTGCTGCTGCTACTGGGCGGGAGCGCAGGGGAGGCGTCCAGCCAACCCGCTGGAAGCCTGGCAACTGACAATGGCAATCCGTCTTTTGCTTTCCGACTCCGGTCCTCTTTTTTTCCCGATGCAAAGCCAGACGGACGGAGGGAAAGAAAGGGAGAAGGGAGGGCAGCCGATGCCTCGACCGACAAGAGGCGCGTCCTCCGCACCCTTAGCAGGACCAGACAACAATGCGTCCCACCCAGCCCGCGCACTCCCCACGCGCGCCTACCTTCGCCTTCTTCCTCCGGCAGGCAGGCAGGCAGGCAGGCAGGCAAGCCCTCTCCGCTCCCGGCAGCCCTCCGACTCCCTGATGTCTCCCTGCTGAAAGGCAAGAGGCGGTGGGCAACTCCGCCAGCACCGGTCCGTTCGCCTTGGCTGGCCGGATCCCGCGAAAGGATTCTTATTAGGCGGCTCTTCCGACCCACGCGCCCTGGGCGACTGGCAAGCGGCTGCGCCGGCTCTTGCGACCTTTCTGGCTCGGCCAACCCTGCCCGGGTCTCCCGCACTCGCCCTCGGCAGCGGCGTCCTTCATAGCCAGCCAACCCCAGTCCCTTGTGAGACGCCGATGCTCCGGGCTAGGCATGGTATATAGCCCGAGCCAACGACGGGAGGGAGGGCTCTAGTGGCCGGGGAAGGGTCCCGCAGAGCTCCGGGCTGGCAGCAAGCGGAGCCTGGGGAATTGATAGGCTCCCAGCGGCTTGTGCCGTTTGAATGACTCCACCCTGCTTCCTATTGGTGTCCCGCAGCGGACGCGAAGGGAGGGGCGGTGTGTGTGTGTGTGTGTGGAAAAACAGAAGGAGAGACTTGCCACGGCGGATTGATTCGGGCTTGTGGGTGACCTCGCGGTTTGCTAGCTTGTTTGAAAGAGGCGCTTGCCTGTTGAACGTGCCCGTTTCCTCCAAGTGCCGCACTTTCCATTGGATTCGGTCCACACGTTCAAGACGGCGGGAGCATGCATGGAGTAAGGTGTGTCTCACAGTATTCGTTGGAAGCTGTAGTAGCCAATGGAACATGGGATACAACAATTACCGTCCTACCTTTAGCGGCCCATTTTTGATCTTCCTATGTTTTAGATTAAGTCCTAAAACTGTACGTCTATAGGGCGGGTCTCTACTTCAATTAGAATTTGAACATTCTCCAGACTTTTCTGGGATTTTCAATCCCATCCTTTCCTTTATGTGACAGGAATAGCGCTAGTCTCCCTCAACCTTGGCCTTCCAGAGGCTTCGAACTACAAATCCACTGAAGTCCCAGGACGAGAGGGGATGAGCTAGAATGTGAAAAAAAGGATCAGATTCAAATTTAAGTATTTAGACTTTGACAATGACTTGCATTCTTGCAATATTTAAGGGATGGTTATACTTTAGAGAATAGGTCGTATGCTTTGGAAGCAGAAAGCCATATGGAATGCATATGGATATAATTGGAAAACACCTCTCAAGCTGGACTTGCACAAAATGTTGGGTTCAGTTTAAAATCTAACTGACTAGGAAATCTGAGGTTTGGTCTGATGTGGGAACCCTGCCACTGTCCAGACAGACTGTATGAACCTGGCCATTACATAACATGGTTTATTTGGGTGTTGTATCTTATGCAGTAATAACAACTGTGTTTGTTAACCCAGATCTTGAGTTTAGCATATTGTGTGAAGTCAACCTCAGTATCCTGCTAAATAATGAACCAAGGCATTTTTCCATCTTCCTATGGAAGAAATTATGAAGACGGGGATAATTTCTAAGAAATACTTTTTATATATTTGTTGCAAGTATTGTCTGCTATTTTTTTAAAAAAACCCTCAAATGTAAATGGCTTGCAAAAGTAGCAGACAATAAATTTCATCATACTTATATCAACATATAAAATCACCTGATTAAAAGATCAGCAGGATCCACATATACCTCAGGCACATAAGCTCTCTGTATCTGCTTAAAATAGATTAGTCTTCACTGACTGTCTAAATATTATTTTATTTGTTTGTTTGTTTATATGCCCCTCATCTCACTGTGCAGAGCATTCTGGGCAGCTATTAGCACCAAGGATGCTGATCTTATCTCTGGAAAACTGATTCCCAGGGAAGAGAGTTTTTGCAGAAAATGCTTGTTTCCAAATCCTTTCCTGTCACACTTGTTGGAGAATAGAGACTCTTAAGTACTGTTTCTTTGCTGGCATGCTTTGGTTGGGCAGTTTCTACCTGAAATAAATAACTCTGCATGTCTCCCGATCCCAAGCCATGTAGGGTTTCATATTTCTAGCACTTTGAATTTCCTTCACAGTGCTGGTATTTATTTATATGGCAATCTTGGAAAACTCACATTAGTACACAAGCTGTAGCATTCTGCCCAGGTGAAGTTTCTGGGTGTTTTTTTTTTTAGGGGAAGTGCCATGAACAGCACACTACATTAGTTCTTTTGAGAAATGACAATGACAATGGTGTGAGTCAGTGTTGCAGGGACTTCTTTTCCAGCAAACTCACACATAATACATCAGTTGAAGCTGGGCCAATGTTCTCCTGGTCTTAGATTCTACCTGCTATTCCAGCATGAACTGTGAATCCTAGATTATGATCCAACTCCTGGGAAAGGAGCATTGCCAACATTGCCAAAACAGATTTTATTTTCCTGGGCTCCAAGATCACCGTAGATGGGGACTGCAACCAAGAAATTAAAAGATGCTTGCTCCTGAGGAGGAAAGCTATGGCAAATCCAGATAGCTTACTAAAAAGCAGAGACATCACCCTGCCAACAAAAGTGCTTATAGTCAAGGCTATGGTTTCCCCAGTTGCAATGTATGGCTGTGAAAGTTGGACCATAAGGAAGGCTGAGCGCCAAAGAATTGAGGTCTTTGAACTATGGTGCTGGAGAAGACTCCTGCGAGTCCCTTGGACTGCAAGGTGATCAAACTGGTCAGTCCTAGCGGAGATCAACCCTGACTGCTCTTTAGAAGGCCAGATCCTGAAGATGAAACTCAAATACTTTGGCCACCTAATGAGAAGGAAGGACTCACTGGAGAAGAGTCTAATGCTGGGAAAGACTGAAGGTAAAAGAAGAAGGGGACGACAGAGAATGAGGTGGCTGGATGGAGTCACGAGGCATGAGTTTAAATGGACTCTAGAGGATGGTAGAAGGCAGGAAGGCCTGGAGGAATGTTGTCCATGGGGTCGCGATGGGTCTGACATGACTTCGCAACTAACAACAACAATGCCGGATCTCCTCCATAACAAAGGACCTTCCAGCATCTTCCTGCTTGGTGTTCAGGGAAAGGCTGCTCTTCCACCTCCAATCAAATCTTTATTATGGTCAAATACCAGCATAAACTGCTACTTCAGTATTCTAGAGGTTGGCTAGGCTTTCAACACCGCTGCCTGCTATGGTCTCAGAAAACTTTGCAAATGCCCTCTGAAAATCACCAAATATCATCTGTTGCCTTGGGCAGATCAACCAAATGGTGCCGCCTCCTTGGAGAGGAGAGAGAAGATCTGGCTTGCAAATCTGAATTCAATGCATATAAAATATCTGGTGGAATATAATCTGAAATTCCAGAAGGGAGAGGCTGTTTCAGAGAGGGCAAAGAGGCAGAAAAGCTTGGATAGTCTGGTAGGCAGGAAGAGGGCTAACCCAGATCCCCCCTAGCAGTTCACAGAGTGTATCTAACAGTTATGCATAATTGCTTTAGTCTGGCAAGATTCTGTCTGCAGATGAACAATAATAACAACAAAACCGGTTCGGTGACGTCATATCGTCACCGCTACCGGCTCGGGAGAACTGGGCCGAACCGGGAGGAACCCACCACTGGTACAGCCCATAAATGCAAGGGCTGAAGAGCTCAGTTTGACTATGATCTTATATAGTTATGTATGTTATCCACCAAATACATCAGAAAGTATATATGATTTCCTGTTATCCCTCACATTTTGCAAGAAAATTCCATATAGCATAAGATAAAGACTTTCCTGAAAGAAACTTTCCTGTGGATGACAGAGCATGTGTACATATGAAATCATTTCCACGACTTCCAAGAACAGATCTGATTTACTATTTCATGGCATCTTAACTCCGGGCTGGGATCAGGGGTGAAATGCTACCGGTTCGCACCAGTTTGGGCGAACCGGTAGCGGTGGTGGCATGTGGTTTGGAGAACTGGTAGCAGTGGCAGCGCGAGGCTCCACCCACCTGCCCAGATGCCGTTACTTCCTGCTTTTAACCAGAAAGTAACCTGTTTTTGACCCTCTGCGCATGAGTAGAAGGCTTTGCTCATGAACAGAAGGTCCAAAATTGCATGTGACGTGCACGCAGAGCGCACATTTCCAAACTGGTAGGAAAGGTAAGTAGATTTCACCCCTGGCTGGGATGTTCTCATTAGGTATTCCTAGTTCTCCAATTCTCAGTTCTCTTCCCTATCACCACATACTCTATATTTGCTTTGCCCACCCCTAGCAAAGAACCATCCATAGAGTGTTGTTCCACTCTACAGTGGAACGCTCTACAGTGTGTTTTCAGAAAGGGTGTTTGTGGCAATGGATTTTGTAGAACTTCTGTTTGATTATTGTTCTTAGCAACATCCCTGCTTGTCTGCTTTCCATAAATGTCTGAATGTTCACTGACAGCAGCAGGTATTACACCTTGACCTGATCTCACTGCAAAACTCATATTTCATGTTCAGGCCAAGGCACGCAGAGGGCAATTGTTCCTGATTCATCATCATATATGCAACACGACTGTCTGAACATTTTAACTAAGCATGGGGGGGGGGAGAGTTGCTAGGTAGTAAGTCTGTCCAATCATTCTGAGCGACACCTGGTTAAGACAGATACGGTTTTTAACAACAGATTCAAACAATTTGAGTAGAATGCATGTCCAAACAATAGGATTACAGTAAAATAAATGACATTTTTGTACAAATATAGCTATCCACCAGTGGTGAAATCCAATTTTTTTTTACTACCGGTTCTGTGGACGTGGCCTGGTAGGCGTTGTGTGGCTTGGTGGGCGTGGCTTGGTGGGCATGGCAGGGGAAGGATACTGCAAAATCTCCATTCCCACCCCACTCGGGGTCCAGCCAGAGGTAGTATTTGCCGCTTCTCTGAACTACTCAAAATTTCCACTACCAGTTCTCCAGAACCTGCTGGATTTCACCCCTGCTATCCACCCTCCAAAAATTAGCCAGCATTCCATCCTCCCTGACCATCTTTCATGCACCTTGAGCTTCTTTTTCCCCTTCTGCATATACTGAAGCCTCTCCTTGAATGCTGTTGGGGGCAATATGCTGACTCTATAAACTGCTTAGAGAGGGCTGTAAACCACTATGAAGTGGTGTATAAGTCTAAGTGCTATTGCTATAAAAAAATCTTTTAAAATGTGTTATATGCTCATGAGATCAGAAGTTGATTCCAATGTGGGAGCTAGACGGAGGTGATAAATCTGGCACATGGAAAAATTAAATCTGGCACATGGAAAAGACTTCATTGCATGTGCATGAATTTTGATCAACATATTGAAATAACTAGGTGTTGCTGTTGACATGACCCAACAGGTCATCGTCAGCAGAATGAACAGACGAAGCTCCTGGAGACCAGCCAGTGTAGAGATTGACAGAAGGAAGACATGGAGATCAAATCAAATCAAATCCTTCATTAGGATCAATGACCAGATGTAAGAAATGGAAGTAAAGATCTATGTCTTCAGCCTAAGAACAGCTGTTTGCTATAGTTTCATTCCTGGCAGCCTATAGCCATGTTTAATTAATGTAGCATATCATAACACCAAATACGAATAGTAATTCCTGATGTTTCAATGCATTCTGACGTGGGTAAAACCAGGCTCAAAAATATTAATCTGATTGGTTCTGAATGTTCCTCTAGAACAGTTTTGGAGTGATTTAGAAAGCATATTTTCAGTTCTCTTTCTGGCATTGCACAGTACTTTCTAAGAGCTGATTGTTTGTTTGTTTGCTAAATTTATTTCCTGTCTATTTTGCCATGGGGCTAATCTAGCTGGCTTACAATAATAAAACAGAAGAAAATGAAAGGAATGTAAACAGAACAGAAGTAAAATAATAGAACTATAAAATAAACAATGACAAAGGAACACAAGAATACATCAATGTGATAACCAAAAAAAATGGATGGGTGGAGAGCAGAGAGCAAAGGGAAGGAAGTGGATTCTATCAATCCAGCAGATTCCTCTAGAGTAGAACTCCCCCCTCTGGTCCTCAGGCCCACCCGCAGAGTCAAGTCTTCAGGCTCTTGCAGAAGGATAGGAGGATGAGGGCAGATCTGACCTTAGAGGCTAAGATGTTCAAAAGGGCAGGCACTACAACTGAGAAGGCTCTTGTTCTGGATCCTGATAGTCAAGAGTTCTTTGACCAATAGGATCCAGGGTAAGTCCTTCTGCTAGCACAAGCAGGCTCAAAAGTTCTCTTCGCTGATGATGTAAAACTATTCAACACCACCGACAATGCTGCTCCCCTACAAAGAGACCTTGACTATGTGTCAGAATGGTCAAACAATTGGCAACTCCAAATATCAACCAACAAATGCTCTGTCTTACACATTGGCAAAAAAAAAAAAAAAATCAGAACATCAAATACAAGCTGGGCTGATACGACCTCGTAGACCCTCATTCTGTCAAGGACCTTGGAGTACTCATCTCAAACAATCTTAAGTGCCAGAACTCACTGCAACAACATTGCCAAAAAGGCATTAAGAGTTGTTAACCTAATTTTGCGAAGCTTCTTCTCCGGTAATATTGTACTACAAACTAGGGCATACAAAACCTTTGCTAGACCAATTCTTGAATACAGTTCATCTGTCTGGAACCCACACTGTATATCAGACATAAATACAATTGAGCGAATCCAGAGATATTTCACGAGAAGAGTACTCCACTCCTCTGCTCACAATAGAATACCTTATGCCACCTGGCTTGAAATCTTGGGATTAGACAATTTAGAACTACGCCGACTTCAGTCCTACCTAAGTGTAGTACATAAAATTATCTGCTACAACATCCTACCTGTCAATGACTACTTCAGCTTCAACTAAAAAGAGCCTTGATAGTACAGTGGTATACGCACCCTGTTATTAACACAGCTGCCTGCAATTTCTGCTGGTTCGAATCTCTCCAAGGCTCAAGGTTGACTCAGCCTTCCATCCTTTCTAAGGTAGGTGAAATGAGGACCCAGTTTGTGGGGGTAATAAGCTGACTTTGTATAAAATATACAAAAGTATGAAGGCTATTGCTTAACGCATTGTAAGCTGCCCTGAGTCTCCGGAGAAGGGCGGCATATAAATAAATTAAAAAAAAAAAACCGCAATAATACACGAGCACTCAATAGATACAAACTTAAGGTAAACCGCTCCAAACTTGATTGCAGAAAATACGACTTCAGCAACAGAGTTGTCAATGCCTGGAATGCACTATCTGACTCTGTGGTTACTTCCCCAAACCCCCATAACTTTAACCTTAGACTGTCTACTGTTGACCTCACCCCGTTCCTAAGAGGTCTGTAAGGGGCGTGCATAAGCGCAGAAACATGCCTATCGTCCCTGGCCTACTGTCCCCATTTATTCATATCCATATCCTGTATTCATAATCATGTTTATACTTATAACTGTTATACATGTTTGACAAATAAATTAAATAAATAAATAAAAGCAGGGTGGGTTTGTCCTAGTGGGATGAGATGGTTCATCAGGTAGCCTGGACCTACGCCAGTAAAGGCCTTAAAGGTCATAACCAACACCTTGAATTTCACTTGGAAACAGACTGGTAGCCAGTGAAGTTTATGGAGCAGAGGTGTAATATGGACCATCCTAGGAGCCCCAAAGTTTATGCAGTCATCATGTTCTCCAGCTGACCAATGGGCAAAAAGTGCCATCCAGTTAGGGAACTTCCTATGTTTGTTTTGCTGTGCTTCTTTGGAAGGCAAGGAAAAGGTAGCCCTTTTCTCCAGTTAAAAGGAACAAAGTTTCTAAAGAGTTTTAATTTCATCATGAAGGAAAAATGTTGGGTGATTTTCTCCCTATCCAAGAACCACATCTTGCCTTTCTTGCTTTGCCAGAAAAGGAAAGAAATTATCTTTTTTTTCTCACTCTGTCCTAAAATCTCACAATTGTGGAAACTTTTAATTAATATTACTAAATTATCCATAGATTAAATTAAGAATTTTAGATATTTTCCAGCAAAAAATAGTGAAGACACATGTCTACAAATGATTCTTCGGGTGACAGATTTTCTCCATTGAAAGAGCTTGCATAAGTTTCTCCTGAATTGATGAGTTATTCGTGAAAAATTCTAGAAAACTGATAAGGTACTGGAAGACTGGAGAAAAAGAGGAGGAGGAGGAGGAGGATCCAAGAAAATACATAGTAATTGATATCTGCACCACAAAAGATACTAGAACAGATGACAAAGAAGCATTTCTGTGAGCACTTAGAAAAAAAAACACTGCCATTACCAGAGCTCAACATAGGTTTGTCAAGAACAAGTTGTGTCAAACTGATCCCATCTTTTCTTATGACAGAATGGCTAATTAGATAGACCAGGGAAATGCTGTGAACATATTATGCCTTGATCTCAATAAAATCCTTGGCAAGATCTCTCATATTGTAATATCTTGTGGGCAAGATAAAAATATGCATGCTGCTGATTATTGTGCTCCGTGGGATTTACAACAGGTTAAACAACTGTTCTCAAAGGATCCTCATAAGCAATTTATATCTTCCCAATGGGAAGTATTGACAGAGGCCCTCCAGAGGTCTGTCCTTGGCTTCCCACTATTCAACATGACTTGAAGCAGTGATAGTGAACCTATAGCACGTGTGCCAGAGATGGCACACAATGCCCTCTCTGTGGGCATGTGAGCTGTCGCCCCAGCTCAGCTCTGCCGCATGTGCGGGCGCACCTGCTGGCCAGCTGGTAGTCAGGTCTCTGCTGCACATGCACAAGGCACATGCAGGGGGTAGGCATATGCAGGGGGACGCGTGCGCATTCAGGAGGCCATGCACATGCACAGGGGCAGGGCGCATGCAGGGGGTGCATGCACATGTGGGGGTACGTGCATGTGCAGGGGCAGAGTGCATGCACGGGGGCTATGCACGCATTGCATTTTGGGGATTCGCGCACACATATGCACACTTTGGGCACTCAGTCTGGAAAAGGTTCGCTATCACTGACTTAGAGGGTGGAATAAATATTTAGCAAATCTGTAGATGACCCCAAGCTAAAGGGATAAATTAAGACCTTAAAGAGGACAAAATCACAGCTCTAAATTACCTTGGCAGATTTGAATATTGGTCCAAATCAAGTGGATTATGTTCAGTGAGGATAAATTGATAAATCCTGTATCTCAATAGGAATGATCAAATTTCTAGACATGGGATATTCAGGAATCCTGGCTTGGCCGGAAAACATGTGACAGTAATCTAGGAATACCCACAGACCACCAATTGAACATAATCACAGAATAAGATGTAAAAGCTAGAATGAGCAACAGTGCAATCTTGAGTTGCAGTAACAATTTTGGTATCCAACACATGGGATTTAATTCACTGATGGTGAACAATGGAAACGTCTGCTTAAAACAGGAACTGACATTCCTTCACTTGAGGTTTACAAATTGGGTCTGCATTGCTAGCTGTCGTGGATGGTTTAGTGTGTTGGAAGAAATATCCATCTGGTTCAGTTTCAAGCCGGGAGAAAAACACTGGAAACATGGAGGCTGATTGGAAAGATGGTTTAGTGGAGAAGCAGAACCACCAAGCACATGGTCCTGGTGCAGCTGACCACATGGAGTTGAGAGTGAGGGGTATTTATACCTTCTCTTGGGCTTTGCACTTGAACTTCCTGTTGCTGTGCAAGAACATGTATTCTATTGACTGTCGTGGGATTCATAGCTAGCTCTGTAGGTTGTCTGAGGTAAGTTTGGTTGAAGTTTGGCTGATGCAATGAAGGAGCTTGTTGGACAATTCCTACTGTAGCTGAGGGCTAAGCCTACCTTTGTTGGATCTTGGGTGAGGGTTTTTGCCTATGAATAGAGCTAGCTATCTCTTTATCTCTTAAGTGCTGACATCTGCTATGGGCTATTAAGGAAAGTGGGGGGCTGCTTTCCAAGAGCATGTTTCTCCAATTCTCATTCAGGGAAATATAATATTCTGCCTTTTTAATATTTCTTAAAACATTTCATTCTTCTAGGAGAGGGGTGGTGCTAACTTTCCACAAGTGATCTCCTATATTAACCTGGTGGTTTGACTAAATAAAGATGGTGCAGTAGCTCAGCAGTTAAGACTCTGGGCTTGTCAGCTGGAAAACTGGGAGCCCAGGTTTGAGACCCGAGTGCCAAGCAATGGAGTGAGCTCCTGTTCTCGCCCCAGCTCCTGCCAACCTAGCAGTTCAAAAACATGCAAATGTAAGTAGATAAAAAATACTTCTTGGATGGGATGATAACAACACTGGCTACATGACTGCGGAAGTGTCATCAGACAGCACTGGTTGAATGGCCATGAAATGAAGATGAGCGCCACCCCTTATAGTTGGCAACAACTACGGAGTAAAATCCACATGGACTACTTTACCTTTTTGAGTAGATAACCTATGAGATCTCTTCAAATTCACATAATTATAATTCTATGATTTTTTTTTACAAAGTTGAATAAGATTGGCATATACTTCTTTTATCTACATAGATGTGGATTTGAGAATATGGGCAATCATTTCAATAGAATGCATTACATCTCATAATCCGTGAAAAATACTTGTGACTCCTGGAACGTGAATGCTATCTGGAGAATATTGCTAATGCTTTGGCACCTATAGGCACTGCATTGCTGACTGCAAAAATAAGGGAATTGTCAAGCCCCAGTAAAACCAGGAGATCCAGGCAGTTCAAACGTATACAAAGATTTATTGTAAGATTAAGCTCTCTACAAGAATCTGAACTACTAACGGTCAAAGGAAATTAGTGGGAGTTAAGAACAGAAGGAATTGAAGGTGGGCTGGACTTAGATCTCTTGTGGGTGTGAAGGGACTCATGACTGATGATGCATATGACCCCTCCCTTGAGCTCAGCCTGGTCAACTCCTACAGGAATGCATTTTCCTAAGAAGTCATACAGGCAGATATTGGTAAGGGAATGTCTGCCTGCCTGCCTGCCTGCCTGCCCGCCCGCCCCGCCCGTCCATCCATCCATCCATCCATCCATCCATCCATCCATCCATCCATTTACCTATCCATCCATCCATCCATCTATCCATCCATCCATCAGCAATTTATCATCTATCCATCTCTCTTCTATCCATCTTTTTTCTATCTATCATATATCATCCATCATTTATTTATTTATCAAACTCCTTAAGCACCCATCTCCCTCATTATAAACTGCATTTCAGTCTAATAATCTTAAGGAGACAAAATAAAGAACATAGCACCTTCAATTTGTGTAACAGTGATCCTTTTGGGGGGAGGATAATTGCATTAGCAGTTTTTTGCATGTGTATGTTTATGTGTATAGTGGGTGTAAGTAATATATAGTTTGTAAGTATGTGTGCACATATCCATTGGCCTACTGCAAATGATCTTAAATCAAAGTCAGAGGAATAAGTGCTTTCTCTAAATGGCTTCTAAAGGTCAGCCAAAATTTATAGCTACCAAGATAAATACTCTTTATCTGTTTTATTGCAACACCATTATCAAATTTAAAAAGGCACTCTTTTTGGCATGGCTGGCAATCTTTATGAGAAAATGCTGGGGACCTGTATTGCAGCTGGTTTAATCTTTCTTGCCATCTGTATTTATAATCTGAAGCTGCAGATTTGCACAAGGTGATTTGGAAATCCCATGGAATAAAGTGGGATTATTTCCAAATGGTATGGTTAGGGCTGTTAGCACAGTGTTGATATCAGCTGGGAAACGATATCGCTTATTTCTTTCTCTTAGCTTCTGAGTATGAGAAGAAAGTGAATGCATTTGTCTCTATTATTTTATTGTATGAAGAAAAAACCTGATAAATGATTAAAGGTATGCATATTATAAACAGAATGTAGAATATGAAGATAAAGTCATTTGTCATTCCCATATTATTTTTGCACAGAGCAATGTAGCCCCCAGTTCATTATGTTCAGCTGAAAAATTAATTTTAAAAAGAAAGCAGGTGCATGGTGAATGGAAAATCTTAGACCTCAAATCCCTTCAAACAGGACTTAAAGCCCAATAATATCCCAACGTCATGTTTTAGAGATTCTGCTTTAAAATAATCCTCCTCCTCCTCCTCCTCCTCCTCCTCACATCAACAGTAATGATTCAAATGTTAGCCAAACAAAGATAATGTGGAAGATACTTCAGTTTTTGTATTTTGTATTCTGAATTTATTGTATCAGCTTTAATTGCTTTTTTGGTTTTGTCTGTTCACCACTCCATTATCTGGTTAAGATGGGCAGCTATATAAATTTCATAACTGATAATAATAATAACAAACAAAGAAGATGCATTAAATCTAATATACCATGAAGCAGTGATGGGTTGCCCCCGGTTCGCAGCGGTTCTATAGAACCGGTAGTAAAACCGGTGGTGGCTCCGCCCACTGACCCTAACGTCATCAAAACACTTCTGTGCTTGCACGGTGCACGGCCCCGTTGCGAACCGGTAGTAAAGGTAAGTAGAACCCACCCCTGCCATGAAGGCTTACTGAATACTGGAGAAACCAAATTGGTATAGAAGAAAGACCAAATGAAGAATGGCAAAGAGACAAAGCTTCTATACGAGATTACTCCATGTGAAAACCTATGTTACATTATTCCTTTGGGAAAGAGGCTTCTGTTTTTCTACCTAATTTTCAGAGTGCTTGAAAATTTATTTCAGATTTTTCCTGGTGCATTTTTGGAGTTTATTGTAGGTGGAAGGCACCTATTAATAGTATCACAACTTTTTTGTGACATATTTCTCCATTTCTTGGAAGCTTTCCTGGATACCTGTATTTTTCAATTTGAAAATAAAATCTACTGGGAGAAATTTCTTCATTATATCTTCATGGGAAGCCAGAACGGCTGCAGAGATCTCTGGAGAGAGAATTGTAAATGAAAGAGGATTTTTCACATTGTCCCTTTGCCACCTTATCATTAAATAAGTGCAAAAATGAACCGTTCCTTTTAAGAGAATTTCTTCTTTGAAAAATACATCTATAGCTATTCTCTTTCATCTGAGTGAATGAGACTTGATAGGAAAAACAAAACAAGGAAATATTCTGTAGGGCAGTAGATTAAAAAAAAATTACATCCATGCAAATCATGGTGATGATTTCCAATTATTTCTCTGAACCCAGAAAATAGCACTTGTAAATTGCTACAGTTGTGTCATTCATTTTCCTTGGAGAGGGGAAGTTAATATTTGAGCAGAAGAGTCTTAAGAACTTCTTTATTCTGCTTTTTTGGTTTACCCATAAACAGCTGGTTGACAAAGTCTGGAAACAGGATACTGGCTTAGATAGGCGATTGTTGATGTAATGTATATTTAAAATCTACCCTAGGCAGTTACTCAGAGAAGCTAACATATGCAGTATATCTTTTGTGTTACGCACTTTTGATAATGTGCAATCCATCTGGTCTCAGAGCAAGTTCCTCTGTTCACTTTTAAAGGTTTTGGGTTTTTTTGTTTTTTGTTTTTTGTTGTTGTTGGTGGCAGTGGTCTTATGCAAGCCTGCTACTTTACCTTGTTATCTTAAATAATGCATGTGATTATTGTCTTCATCTCAGAATTCGATATTGTGAGATGAAAACACTTCATTTAAAGCTCCAGTATCACAGCGCCCAGATTTCACCAGCTGTCTATACTTCATTAAAAAAATATATCTAATAACGGCAATGAAAAAACAAATCTGTACAAAGCATTCTCCAGACTGTTCCCCTATCTCACTTAAAAAAACAACAACAACCACTGGCTTCAGAATTGATTGTTATATTCTAAAAAGCTTGTTGTTGTTGTTGTTGTTGTTGTTGTTGTTGTTGTTGTTGTTGTTCTTCTTCTTCTTCTTCTTCTTCTTCTTCTTCTTCTTCTTCTTCTTCTTCTTCTTCTTCTTCCTCTTCCTCTTCCTCTTCCTCTTCCTCTTCTTCTTCTTCTTCTTCTTCTCCTCCTCCTCCTCCTCCTCCTCCTCCTCCTCCTCCTCCTCCTCCTCCTCCTCCTCCTCCTCCTCCTCCTCCTCCTTCTTCTTCTTCCAATTTGGCCTATAATACTTGCTGATGCCCTCGATCCATCTTGTTTTAGGTCTCTTTCATGGACACTTTTTATCAAGTGGGATCTATTCTATGATTGTCTTGATCCACCTGCCATCAATTCTTCTTGCTATGTGACCAGCCCTTTCCCAATTCAATTATTTTACTCTCTTGATGATATTGTATACTTTTGTTTGTTCTCTAATCCCATGTGCAGGTCTTTCTATCTTGGCCTGTAATGCCGAGCATGTATCTTTCCATGACTATTTAAGCTACTCATAGCTTTTGTATCGATTGTGAGATTAGTGTCCATGTTTCACTGGCATATAATGTGTTTCCCTGAAAATAAGACCCTGTCTTATATTTTTTTTAACACCGAAATAAGCACTTGGCCTTATTTTCGGGGAGGTCTTATTATTTTGGGACACATGGAGTAAGATGGGGCTCCTCTTGCTGTCTTACCTATTTTTAAGCCAGATGGTTCTCCTGCTTTGTGCAACTCTTGTATGTGTCTTTGTAGCTCTTCTGGGTCTTATGAGAAGAGAATATCATTTACAAATCTTAAGTGATTTAAATAGGCCCCACTGATTTTTATTCCATCTTTTGCCCAGTTTAGTCTGCGAAATACTTCTTCAAGATACGCTGAGAAAACGATAGGTGATATTGTATTGCCTTCTCATGTCATACACCTCATTCTTTGTTTGATTTCCACTGTAAGATCATTAAGGTAAATTGTGCCATTGTTTTTTTTTCATATATTGATAGAATAGAATAGAATAGATTTTTTTTATTGGCCAAGTGTGATTGGACACACAAGGAATTTGTCTTGGTGCATACACTCTCAGTGTACATAAAAGAAAAGATACTTGATTGTAATAATTTTACGTAAGCAAGTCTATGCCTTGGTTGAGCAATGCATTCATTATTGCTTGCTGGAGTACTGAGTCAAATGCCTTTTCGTAGTCAATGGAAGCCATGCACAGAGCTATGCTGTACTTGTGCCTTTCATTGACTTGCTGGATGTGATCCATTGTGTTGTAACCACTTCTGAACCCTGCCTGCTCCTTTGGCTGTGCATCATTTAATGTTCTCAATATTCTTTAAAAGCTATATTCTCTAATTCTATAAGCAACATTCTCTAAAAAGTTAGTTATCACTGTGAAAAAATGTTAATAATTTGGGACAGGATAATAAGGTGGAAACATACCCCTACTTGTGTGATCTGAATGTTGATTTGGAAGTCAGCCCCGCAGATTTTCAGGAGATTTAATCTTATGTAGGATTCACAGAATTTTAGCATAAAGACATCTCATCTACAACAATCCTTTCTGTAATATTGCTAGTCATTGTGCATAAGGCAGAAGATTATTTCCAATAGAAGCCTTCTGTAATTCAGTATTGTTCTCAAAAGATTATAAAACTGGCACTGGGATATCTTTCTTGGCAACAGTAGACAATTCCCTTTTTATGATTCTTTGGTATTTGGAATTTGTAAACAGAAAAGCTCATGGAATCAAGATGGAAAACACAATTCGTATGTTGTGTTTCCCTTGTTCTAGTTCCAGGTGGGTCTAGGGAACAAGGAGGATTATAATTAATGGGATTAAATTCAAAGTAAATGCATAGAGTCAAGTTTTATTTTGTAGAAGCATTTCAACAGTACAAGAACAAATGGAGTCGGTAGCAAGTTGTTGCAAAATAATCTTTTAAGATTTAGTGTGATTATTTAAAAAAAATTGAAAAGGGTATTGTTTGACCTATGCATGAGGCTGCACAAGAGTACCCCCTGAAAAATTATGATTTTGCTGCAAGTTAGGTGCTACGTGATAGCCAGCTGACTCCTTTTCCTCTTCCATTTTTTATTTTCCACCTGAGACTGAAAAAATCAGAAGTGTTCAGCTGTCAGTAAGTCTTTGCAATTTCCAATAGGGTCTCACACAGATGTCCGGCTCTATATTTAAAAAAATGGTTAAGGATTAACAGCTGGAGTTTTGACACTGTCTAACAGGGGTCATGGGGGGATCAGTAGCCATACAAAACACTAATCAGTCTTCTCCATTGTAGATTTGCTTTGTAATGCAATTTAAATGATAATATCTATAATATCATGTAAATCTAACTCACATACATCCTTTTAATTACTTTTAATTCCACACATATATTTTTGGTCAGCTTCTGTAAAAGCCTTAATGCCAACTCAATGGTGAAATTACGGTGCAACTCAACAGACATTTCAACTTCATGCTCAGAAATATTTACTAAACTCCTATTCTACTTCAATTAATACATCTCACCCTATAGTTTTATATGACTCCTTTATATCTGTACCTTTACAATAGTTTAATAAATTAGCCTTAGTAAAAGTGAAATGTTAAAGCTCACATACTTGGGAATAAATTCAACTGAACAGAGTAAGATTTTCAACTGGATAAACATATGGAGACAGTAGGAGTGGCATAGTGTCCTAAAGGTGGAACTCTGGCCTCACAATCAGGAGGCTGTGAGTTCGATCCTAGGTAGTGGCAGATATTTCTTTCTCTGGGCACAAAGAGAAAATATCTGCTGCAAACTCCATATAGGTATCAGGAAGGGCATCCAGCCAGTAAACACTCAGCTCCATTTAGTTGCTCCCACTTCACCCCGATGCAAGGATTACAAGCAGGGGTGAAATCTAGCAGGTTCTGACAGGTTCTGGAGAACTGGTAGTGGAAATTTTGAGTAGTTCGGAGAACTGGTAGCGGAAAATTTGAGTAGCTCAGAGAACTGGCAAATACCATCTCTGTCTGGCCCAGAGTGGGGTGGGAATGGAGATTTTGCAGTATCCCTACCATGCCCACCAAGCCACGCCCACCAAGCCATGCCACAGAACCAGTAGTAAAAAAAATTGGATTTCACCACTGATTACAGGGTCATTAAAAGAAAGAAAAAACATATATAGAGAGCCATTGATTTGAGATGGACAGCTATGGAAATTGAATGAATCAGTCACTCTATTCTTGTTTCTCTCCTCAATGTATTTGTTTTGTGACTTAGCATTTTAAAACAGTATAGCTATAAAGTCCAAGGATGCTATGTCACCGATTTTCCACTTTCATAAATGAGTATTTGATACTCATTTGTTCTTAGCTAATAAAGACAAAAATTATTTTTGTTCATTTGATCTAAAATGCTCAAGGTGCGATCATCTGTGACCTTGACATGACTTTAGCGTTCACCTAGAGCAGATGAAAGAGGGCTGCTGGAGAAACAATATGGGAAATGCGAAGCTAAATTTCATTTAAAAGCTTTGGGATCTCCAATGCAAAGTAAACAAACTATGAGTCCAACCCCGTTGGAAAGCCTTACATTTTGGGTACAGTTCCTGGCATGCCTGCAAACTATCATCCAAACTATCATTTTTAATATAAGGAAAAAATGAAAACTATTATGTCCAGCAGTGGGTTTCCAATATTCTTACCACCAGTTCATCACTCATGCGCACAGTGATGAAATCCAAATTTTTTTACTACTGGTTCTGTGGGCGTGGCTTGGTGGGCATGGCAGGGGAAGGATACTGCAAAATCTCCATTCCCTCCCCACTCCAGGAGAAGAATATTGCAAAATCTCCATTCCCACTTCACTCTGGGGCCAGCCAGAGGTGGTATTTGCCGGTTCTCCAAACTACTCAAATTTTCCGCTACCGGTTCTATGAACTGCTCAAAATTTCTGCTACCAGTTCTCCAGAACCTGTCAGAACCTGCTGGATTTCACCTCTGCACACGCACCTTCTGTACATGCACCTAGCCTCCCGCGTATGCGCTTTGGTCTCTCTCATGTCTTCCGCGCATGCCTCTGGCCTCGAAAATGTGCCTAAATAGGACAGCATAGCGCCAGAGCAGTTCACCCGAACCGATAAGAACTGGCTGAATACCACCTCTGATTATAACCATATGGAGAATTCCAACTTATTTTCTTAGCATACCATTAAAAAGAAGCAGGTCGAAATGCCCCTTGCCAATGAATGCCAGCCAGCTTTGGAAAATTGAGTGAGGTTGTGTTTTGCAGGCTGTTGTGTTGCTTATATGAAAAGTTTCACCCACCAGTAGTGTCCTTTCACCATTTTGTAAAGTAGGTCTTCATAATTTCAGAAGCCCCTAGAAAGGCTGACTACTGGCAACATAACAAAACCTGACCTTAAAGAGAGATCTAACCTAGAAGTAAGCAGGACTTATCTGACAGAACAATTAATCAATGAAATAGCTTGCCTCCCGGAGTGGTAAATCACCACCATCATTGGAGGTTTTCAAAAGTGGATTGGATGGCTATTTGGCAGGAAGGACTAGAAGATCTCTGAGGTCCCTTCCATCCTTATGATTCTATGTTCTATGTTTTCGATGAGGAAAGGGGGCACTGCTGATGGGGAGAAAAACAGAACTAAGTATTTTTTCTTAAAAAAAATCTCTTAGTTCTTCCTGTGGGAAAATGATGACTAATAAATGTTCATCTTCAAGAGATAAAGCTGAGGCAAGCAGTAGCTGTAACTTTATTACAGAGAAACCATTTTAAGAGTTATGGGAGGGAGAAAGTGCTGTATTTAACGAAGATCTGGTAAACTGAAAAGAATGTCATCACAGAGCTTTTACTTCATGTATGTAAAGACGTTATTATTAAGCTCGATCTTCTAAATGTGCATTGCACATGTGGCACACTTAAAAAATGGGTGAAGCTTCTATTGCAGTGTCATGGTGGCCATCTTGATTTTGTCTGAGTACACTCAGCAGACACCCCTATGCAAAGAGTACAAATTACATCACATCTAGGTGTAATGAAGGCATTATAAATTAGGTAATGCATGTTGGTCCATTGCGTGCAAAGTCCTTTGCATCAAAGTCTGGAAACCGAGGCTTCATTGTTTAACTTCTTCAAAGTATGGAATATCTGAAAAGCTTTTCCAAAGGAAAGAAAATGATGTTCCAGCTTAATAATTTATTGCAGAGAAAGACAATTCTTGATGAGATTTCTGAGGAACTTACAAGGTGGCTTTCTTAGTAAAAAAAATTTGTGGAATAGGAAGAGTTGGATCAGCATAATGAGGCTTTGACTATGAATTTTTTCTGTGTCTGTCGAATACACCAAGTTCTAAATGCATGCATTTTGCATTACCAAGACTCCGAATTTAAAGTTGTGTATGCAAGCATCTTCCTGTGCGCCTTTTGAAAAAGAGACATGTGAGTTGAGCAATCCAACATGATTCTTTTAAACAAGAAAATGCAATTTGATATATATTCAGAGAATCAGGCATTCAGTTTTTTTTAAAACGAAGTGGGAAAAGGCACAGCTGTGTATACATGTTTTAATTAATTGTACAACTTGATCTTTCAAAGGTAGGTTTGAATCACTATAGGTGAAACAATCTCATTAGGGACATGATATGAATTTGTTACACATATGTAATGAGCTCTTTTTTTTCACTGAGCAATGGGGAAAAAATAGCCAGATTGAGAAATTTTAGTGGCCTCGCCTCTGCTGAATTAGCGACTATAGCTCGCCTGGCCAAATTGGTCTCCAGGGACAAAGACTTGAAATCATATTAAAGCTCTCTTCAGGGTTTCATTATTTATTAGTGTCAGAGCTGAGCCATCAAATGGGAGCTACCAGGCAAAAGACAACATCCCAGTTTGTAAAATGAAGTTGTGATAAACATTTGCAATGAGATAAACCAGGACCAATCTTTGTATCCGAACGCTATTAAAGCCAAATTTATAACCAATGGAAATATCTGTGGTACCATTGAGATGGTCTAGACTGAAAAAGAGCCTTGGTGGTGCAGCTAAGTGCTGTTATGTAGCACTTAGCTGCCAGCTGCCTGCAATTAGTGCAAGTTCAAATCTCACCAGGCTCAAGGTTGACTCAGCCTTCCATTCTTCCGAGGTAGGTAAATTGAGGACCCGGATTGTGTGGGCAATAAGCTGACTTTGTAGAAATACCGCTTATGGGGGGCCAAAAGCCCTACTAAGCGGGTATATACAAAAGTATGAAGGCTATTGCTGTAAGTGCATTGTAAGCCGCCCTGAGTCTTCGGAGAAGGGCGGCATATAAATTGAACAAACAAACAAACAAACAAATAAATAAATAAATAAATAAATAAATAAATAATTCATTCATTCATTCATTCATGCAATGAAAAAATATATGAAGCTGGTGTGACCATATTTTCTTGGAAAAAATAATGGACAAAGTTGCAAAGGGAGTATATCTGAAAGAAGTTTATAAAGATAAAAAATATGTTTATAACTTTGCTTTACAAAGAAAAATTCAAGAGCAAAACCAAAACAAGAATCAAATTAAATAACTTTAAAGGACAACTTTCTGAAATGAAGAGGTGTATGATCGCTGGTTCTTTCCTACCCCTTCTTTCTTCTTTCCTTCCATTAGGAGAAATAAAGTTTGTGTATGTGTTTGTGTGCACATAGAAGCACATAAAACAACATTATGAACATATTTTTTAAAATCCTTATAAACTTCTTTCAGATATACTCCCTTTGCAGGTTTGTCCTTTATTTTTTCCAAGAAAATATGGTCACACCAACTTCATATATTTTTTTCAGAATGTTTGCGGCAATGAATCCATCTAGACCATCTTAATGGTACCACAGATATTTCCATTGGTTATAAATTTGGCTCTAACAGCGTTCGGATAGAAAGACTGGCCCTTGGCTCGTCTCACTGCAAATGTTTATCACAACTTCCTTTTATAAATTGGGATATTGTGTTTTGCCTGGTAGCTCCCATTTGATGGCTCAGCAGCTCTGACGCTAATAAATAATGAAACCCTGAAAGGAGCTTTAATATGAGTGTGGAAGAAGAAACTAAGAGTGCACTGAGGGGAGGAACTGTGAGGACAGAAATCACATGCCCAGGGTAATGTGGGGCCCCAAAAGGACTGCCTTGCTTAGAGTTCTTTCGAGAGGTATCCATTAGGGTTTTAGCTGTATGTTGAAATCCTGCACCTTTCCTATAGCTGTTTGCATGTGACACACTTTAAAAAAGGATAAGACTCCAATCAGATGGTTGTTGAGACTAACTTTATTTTTTTTTATATTCCTCCAGGATATCCCTACTTTCAATCTTAGTAATAGCAATAGCACTTAGACTTATATACCACTTCCTAGCACTTTACAGTCCTCTCTAAGGGTTTACAGAGTCAGCATATTTCCCCAACAATCTGGGATCTCATTTTACTGACCTTGGAAGGATGGACATCTGAGTCAACCTTGAGCCGGTCAGGATCGAACTCCTGGCAGTGGGCAGAGTTAGCCTGCAATACTGCATTCTAATCACTGAGCCAACATGGATCCTGATACCATAGGAAATACTCCCAATTGGCCTCTAACTCTAATCTCATCAAATCAAACAACCACTTTATACAAACATGGATAATCTTTAGGGTGTCACAACTTTTTTTTTAAAAGAAATCCTAATCTGGATAAATTTGATGAGAATGCATTTAAATAAATTGGTTTCTATTCTAGATGAGTTGACAAGTTGTTTAATATTGAGAGCTTTGTTCCATTTTTTATTTTTTCTGGTATTAACATTCTTTTTCCCTGGGACTATTAACCCTTTTCCACAGAGAAATATTTCTCAACCTTGACCAGTTTAAGATGACAGCCAGTGCTGTCTTAGGGATTCTGGGAGTTGATGTCTATGCATCTTAAAGTTGAGGTCAAAGTTGAGAAGCATTGCCATAGAAATTTAGCTAACCTTGTTTAGTTATTTATTTTATTTATATCGTAGTACAGAATGTAGAATAACAGAGTTGTAAGGGACCTTGGAGGTCTTCTAATCCAACCCCCTACACTAGCAGGAAACCTGCACCATCCCCCCTGGCCTATGGCAATTCAAGAGCAGGCCAGGGATGCTTTGCGAGTTGACATCTTTCTAATTCCTGTTTGAATGCGAAAGGACTTGGTGCATGTTCAGAAACAGTGCTGGACCTCTGTGGTTTTGCTGTGTTGGCAAAGTTGGAAATTCGATTTACATCTTAGTTGTGGTATATTAAAAACCACTGTATAAGTAGCTTTTATTGTAAATGCTGCAGCTGTCTAGAGCTTGCAGGTGGGCCATTTCCTCATTTGTGGAAACTTTTGCCTCACTCTACCTTCCGGCTCCTGAGCTTTAGCTGCCTTAGCAGATTTTTAAAGAAAAAAAAGTTGCTTCTTCAATTCCCCCTCCTCACAAAAACCATCTTTCCGCTGCTTTTAAGAGATTAGGAATTGGAAACAACAGTGGCGTGAAGTGCTCTGTGTAGTGCAGTGGGAGGGAATGCAAACAAAGAAGAGTTTGCTCACAAACAGGATTAGCTGAAGGGTATCAATTAAAAAGATACCATACATTAATTCTCTATAAATTGTTTAAATTTAATTTAAAAATTGAATTAATTAGATCTGTATTCCTTTGTGTACAGATTAAATGGATCCATGGGCCCTAAGTAGCTTTTCATAATATAGAAGCGTACGGTAGATTTTATATTTTCTCAACTGCTGCAAACCACTTAGCACAACCCCAAGTTCTCATTGATGGTATCTTACTGATTCTTTGGGCATATAGTAAACAATATACGCCAATGTACATTACTGTACAATACTTAAACTAAAGAGCCAATTTGGTCAAATGGTGAAGGACAAATGGTTAGAAACCAGGAGACTGTGAGTTCTAGTCCTGGGCTGGATGACTTTGGGCCAGGCACTCTATCTCAGCCCAACTCACCTCACAGAGTTGTTGTGGAGAAAATAGGAGGAAGAAGGAATATTAAATAAGTTCACTATCTTGAATTATTTATAAAAATAATAAAGATAGCAATAGCAATAGTACTTAGACTTATATACTGCTTCATAGTGCTTTTACAGCCCTCTCTAAGCGGTTTACAGAGTCAACATATTGCCCCAAACAATCTGGATCCTCATTTTACTTACCTTGGAAGGATGGAAGGCTGAGTCAACCTTGAGCCGGTGAGATTTGAACTGCTGAACTGCAGTTAGCAGTCAGCTGAAGTAGCCTGCAGTACTGCACTCTAACCACGGCGCCACCTTGGCTCTTATGCGCCACCTCGGCTCTTATTAGATGGGACATAAATAAGTAAATCACATTTCCTTTCCCCCCTCCCCATCCACCAAAACTTTCATTGCCTGCAATCACCTACAAACGTGAATAACTCACTATACTAACCTCTGACTCCACATCATTTATCCACACTGCTGGTTCCAGTGTCATCTAAGGGGACACTTTGTGTATTATCATTTATTCCTTTTTTTTTTTTTTAAGAACCGAACTCCTGCTTCCAGTCACCATTTCATACAATGGCATGCCCTTTGTTCCATAATTACTGATTTTATTCAGGTGGTAATGTGGATTTGGCCAAATGCTTTTTGAAATCCAAGTATATGATATCTACATGGTTATTTCAGGTCAATTACAATAACTTTATTTCAACTCCAGGAAAATCACCTGGAGAAACAGAACTGCAAATCAGACAAAGAGGGTGCAGTCCTTGAGTTGGGATCCTACAGCCAGCTTCGTGGAAGAGGATGGCTACTTTGGTATAGCACTTAGCAATAGCACTATATTGCTTCATAGTGCTTTTACAGCACAGTGCTTTTATATAGTGCTTTTACAGCTAAGAGGTTACAGAGTCAACATGTTGCCCTCAACAATCTGGATCCTCATTTTATCGACTTCGGAAGGATGGAAGGCTGAGTCAACCTTGAGCCGGTCAGGATCTTGGCAGTGAGCAGTGAGTTAGCCTTCAATACTGCATTCTAACCATTGCACCACCATGGATCCTGAATAGACCTCATAGTATGGACAGGAGAATCTATGGAGATACAATAGCAGTAGGCATCTATTTTGAAATAGTGCTTTAAACTGATTGTTCATATTATACTTCCAGGGGTGGGCTGCGCGGGTTCGCAGGGATTCGGGAGAACCTCTAGCTAAGATTCTGTGCAGTTCAGAAAACCCCCAAATCCCACTCCTGCCTAGCCCCACCCCACTCCTCCCCTCCCAGGAATCACCAGGTGGCCTATTTTGGATGCAGGTAAGTGCAGGGTGCGTGCGGAGGCTCGAGTTGTGTGGAAAATGGAAGTTCGGGGGCCTCTGGAGCCTGGGGAGGCCGTTTTTGCCCTCATGGAGGCTCGAGGAAAGCATCCAGGGAGGGAAAAAATGTCCCCCCCTGCTGTGGTGCCCACCCAGCAACCGGGCAGAGAACCCCTTGCTAAAAAAATTTAAGCCCACCCCTGTATACTTCAGTGTGTTACTGTATTGATCTTACTTTGGCTTAGTGGTTAGAATGGAGGCATACCTTGTATGTTGGAAATTTTGTTTCCTGAAGAATGACCCTCTTCTTTTATTCAGAGTCATAACCATCTTCAAAAGGCAAAAATTAACCAACACCCATTGTGGACCTCCCAGTCCTATACATTTAAATAAGTGCTTATGACTCTTATGTTTTAGAGCTTCATCACCCAGTTACATAAATTTTATTTTGTTTAAAAAGTAGTGTTGAGGTTTGATATCAGATAGTGCAGAATTACGATGTTTAGCCTTCATTAATCAAAGCACATATGCAGTTTTTAATAATGCTCCTGATAGGGAATGTCAGAGATAGAGATTCAGCGCTTTACTAAACTATTCATCGTAGCCTGCCTTGGGCCATGCATGCTCGCTAGGGTGAGATGGCAAAGTAACATAATCAACTGAACAAGATTTTATAAGTTCAAGATTGTAAATCCTCAACTCCCAGAAAATAATGGGATCTCAGCAATATAATTGCTCTCAGCTGCGTGAGCTATCGTGGGTGCATCTAGATACACCCACATTACATAATTCTCCGCAAGCTGCCCTGGCTCCCTATTGGTCTCCGGTCACAATTCAAGGTGTTGGTTATTACCTTTAAAGCCCTACATGGCTCAGGGCCAGGGTATCTTCGAGACCACCTTCTACCACATAGCTCCCAGCTACTGTGGGTAAGATCCCACAGAGTTGGTCCTCTGGGTCCCGTCAGCTAAACAATGCTGGCTGGCGGGCCCGCGGGGGAGGGCCTTCTCTGTGGCTGCCCCAGTTCTCTGCAACCAGTTACCTTGTGAGGTCCGGACCACCCCCACCCTATTGGCCTTCCGAAAAGCAGTGAAGACCTGGCTTTTCTGGCAGGCCTGGGGCTGTTGATCTCGCTGTTGCGATCTTGTGAGATCCAGCCATGAATGGTGTGAATGGGTTTTAATGTTTTAATTTTTAAATGTTTTTATAACGGTTTTTTTTTAAATGCATTGTAAGCCACCCTGAGTCTCCGGAGAAAGGTGGCATATAAATTGAACTAATGATAATAATAATAATAATAATAATAATAATAATAATAATAATAATAATAATAATAATAATGCTATTTGTGCCAGAAGTTTGGATTTGAGTACAGCAAAAACCACTGGGAACATCAGGTTGAGAAAGTTTTAGAGAATGAGAAACTCAAGATCTTGTGGGACTTTAGGATTCAGACTGACAGGCACTTGGTCCACAACACACCTGACATAACAATAGTTGAAAAGAAAAAAGTATGGTTCATTGACATTGCAGTACCTGGTGATGCACGGATTGAAGATAAGCAGCAAGAAAAAATCACAAAGTACCGGGACTTGCAAATTGAAGTTGAGCAACTGTGGAAAAAGAAATTGTGTGTTGTCCCGATTGTAATAGGAGCCCTTGGAGCAATTCCCAAAGGGCTACCCCGCTATTTAGAAATTCTAAATTTGCTGGACTTGAACATTTTGACTCTACAAAAAAACACCTTACTCGGAACAGCTTACATCCTCCGACGATACCTTAACAGTTCCTAGGTCCTTGGTTAGGACTCAAGCTGCTGAGCTATTAACCAGCCTCAAAGGCTGTGAATCTCACTATTATTATTAACCAATAATAATAATAATAAGGCTATGAATATAGCCTTGGCTAACATGCTTCCCTCCAAGATGTTTTGGAACTATGAAATCCAGAATTCCCAGAGAGCACCAGTACTGGTTATGTCAGTAATAACCTCTGAAAAATTGAGTCCACTTCATCTCAAGATATCATGTTGATAAAGGTTATCAAACTCACTTGCAGTCTAAGAATATGAACTCTGATTTGAAAGGGACCCCTTAACCTTTCAACATAGTGATTACAGTATAGGAAAGTTGAATATTCTAAAGTTACAAGGGCTAATTAAATGTGGGCTATTAATTGCTAAATCCCATCCATCATCTAAATAGCATGCCCCAACTTGAGACCTCTAAATGTGTTGGGCTATATATTTCCTATTGTATCGATCTGTGGATTATTAAGCATCTTGACTGCAAACGGTGGCAATCATAGTCCAACATACTTAAAGGTAAAGGTTCCCCTCACACATATGTGCTAGTCATTCCCGACTCTAGGGGGTGGTGCTCATCTCCGTTTCAAAGCCGAAGAGCCAACACTGTCCGAAGACATCTCTGTGGTCATGTGGCCGGCATGACTAAATGCCAAAGGCGCATGGAATGCTGTTACCTTCCCACCAAAGGTGTTCCCTATTTTTCTACTTGCATTTTTTACGTGCTTTCGAACTGTTAGGTTGGCAGAAGCTGGGACAAGTAACAGGAGCTCACCCCATTACGCGGCACTAGGGATTCGAATCGCTGAACTGCCGACCTTTCGATCGACAAGCTCAGCATCTGAGCCACTGAGCCACCTACCAAGTTGGGAAAATCTACATTAAAGTTCTAAGGGCATGCATGTGAGCATTGTGATATTGTATATCCACTACATAAAGACTGATAGACAAGGGCTTGATCTACATTAATTCCTATTTTTTTCATCATTGTTTCTTGAACAAGCCATTTTGTGAGGGGGGAAAAATGACACACAAGATTCAATTTGATGTGTGATCCCAGCATTTGTGACTGGCTTGGCATTAAAATTCATTTGTTACTAAGCGCCAGAATCAGAAGCGAGTTTTGACACTTTACCTACATATGCACAAGAAATATTGGTTTAGTCCAGCGGTGAAATCCACTTACCTTTGCTACCAGTTCAGGAATGGGAGCGTGCGCACCTCTTCTGTGCATGCAGAGCCTTCTGCGCATGCGCTAAGGGTAAAAAACAGGATGTAATGACATCCTGGCAGGTGGGCGGAGCCTCCCACTGCCGGTGCTACTGGTTCTCGTGAGCTGGATAGATCCGGTCCGGATTTCACCGCTGGTTTAGTCTGCAAATCTGATTATGGATTTTTCAGTAAGTACTTTTTAACAACTTTTTCAGAATGATGTATTGTTAGAAGAAATATCCCTCTGGGTTCAGCTCCAAGTGAGGAAAAAGACACTGGAAACATGGAGACTGCTTGGAAAGATGGTTTAATGGTGGACAGGATCACATGGTTTGAGTTCCTGAACAGAAAAGGGGCCGAGACGCAGTGAGTCCCCAGGTTTTATGCCCTCTCTGGCTTTGAACTTCCTGGGCCCCCGAAAGAGTATCCTGATTGGTTGTCAGACTCCCAGGGGGTGGGCGTCTTAGCTAGCCTTGCTGGCTGATGTAATCTACCCAGGTGCCATGTGGTGAGTTTCTGTTGCTAGACGGGTCCTATTGTGTTAGTTTCTGTTGCTAGATGGGTCCTATTGTGTTGCAGATGATGGTCCATTGACAAAGATTGAGTTTCTTCCTCTGGCCCATTGACAAAGGGGGGGGGGGCAAGAAGGTGGGAGCTGCTTCATCTTTTAAAACATGCTTCTCCATTTCTCATCCAGGGAAACATAATATTCTGCCTTTTTAATATTTCCCAAAATATTTCTTTCTTCTAGGAAAGGGGTGGGTGCTAACTTCCTACAGTATGAATTCATTCTACAGGTTAAAAGAGTTTTTCCCAAGAAAAAGAGAAAATGTATTTACTGTATGTACACATGCAAATACATAGTTGTTCATCCTTATACAGTTTACATATCTGAATTGATGTGGGCTAGAAAAACTATAAGTGCTAGTGAGATGTTAGATAATATTGGAATTCTAGAAATAGTGAAGAAAAGAACATCAAAGATGATTAGGGGACCATAGGCTAATGTTGATGCTCTATGATGAATAATTGCAAGAACTAGGATAATAAAAAGAAGGATGTGTGTGTGTGTGTGTGTGTGACCTCATAACAGTCTTCCAATACTCGAGAGGGTGTCACAGAGAAGAGAGTGTCAACCTATTCGCCAAAACCCCTGACTACAGGACAAGAAGCAATGGATGGAAACTAATCAAGGAGAGAACCAACCTAGAACTAAGGAGAAATTTCCTAACAGTGAGAATAATTAACTAGCTTGCCTCCAGAAGTTGTGGGTGCTTCATTACTGGAGGTTTTAAGAACAGATTGGACAGCCATTTGTTTGGGATTCTATAGGGGCTCCTGTCTGAGCAGCGAATTGGACTAGAAGATCCTTTCCAACTGTGTTGTTCTGTAACTCTCAGTGATATTAGAATGAAACAATATGCCTATGTTCTCACTCTAGTCTTCTGCTTCTAAAAGAAAAATGATGACATGTGATTTGGTCCTCCAAGACTAAAATGGCTCGACCCAACCTAACTGCTAGGCCTTGCAAATCTAATTCTTCTAATCTTGCAGACTGGCTTTATTTCCCATAGTCTAACAATCCAAAGCAACACGTATTAACCACTTTTCAGCAATCTTCTTGTGCAAAGAGTTCAGTCCAGGTCTTCTTGTTCCAGATCTAAATGTGCTATCTGGGATGACAATCTGTGCTTCCGCAAAACCGGTTGTGTATGTGCATGCAGAGCTTGTAGTCCATTGGGCTTACTAAGCAAACCAAGCATACGAATTTTTAAAACTTGTGTTGACTTGCATAGACACTAAAAGGTTTCTTGTTATTGATATTTCCTCATTTGCAATATCTACAGCACATGATCCCTATCTTTCAATATAGCTCCATTTTATTGGTTGCAAAATTTGAGTCAGTTTCAGAAAGAGATGCTCTCTTCTGTTTCCTAAGATCTCTCTTCTGCAAGTATGCTTTTCATATTCTTTTGTTATCCTCCTCTCTTCAGAACAGCCTTTTAGGTGATAATATTGATGGAGTGTAACTACAAAGAGGAAGTATTTTATGAGCAGAATAGCAGCAATCTGACCTAAAGGTATGTGCCTTACCAACCAGTAATATTTTATTTTTATTAATTTGTTAGATTTTATGTATGGATTTGCTTGCCGCCCATTTTGCCTCGAGGTGACATATATGTCAGAAATTGTCTTTATTCATCAATCAAACACTTGGTATTGTTGTTAAGAAACCATCTCTAGTAAAAGTATATTATGGTGCTATAGGGAAAAAAATTATTATACTAACTGAAGGCAGGGACTGTATCAAGTCTGTCCTGTATTAGAAAAACACCAACAAGCATTGATAATCCAAATGATAATTTTATTTTCCAAACATAGCAATGAGTTACTGACCTTGAGTTCTTGAGTACTATTTGAGCTTGGTTGTTTTCTTGCAGATGTTTCATTAGCCAACGAGGTAACATCACCAGATGTTCAATCCTGAGCTACTAATATTCTCTCCTATGACTCACTGGTCTCTTGCACCCATAAGAACTAAGACCAAGAGCCAATAGATTATTTAGGTAATAAGCAAAAGGTACATAAAGGACACTTTGAACATATGGGTATATTAATGGGAGACCCAACTGAGAGCATAGCTTTACGATTAATAATAAAAAAAAGATAACCACAAGGGAGACAGATATCCTCCAGTGTGTGAAAACATTTCAGTTAGGTATCTGGGAAGACAATATAGAGGCTTTGATAACAAGGTTTTTGTTATTTTAAAAGCAGTTTCTATACTTCACTGTGGAATGAGAGAGATAAGGAGGTATAGCAGTATACATTCTTGAATCTTCTGTTGTCTTTCAATACGTAAATTATGTAACCCCTCAGTTGCCACCAGTCATAAATCGGCCCAGTATTACTACATTTACACATGATTATATAATTGTTTCAATCTGAGTGTTTTATTCTAAGCCTCCACAGTCCTTTAAAATATGAGCTGTCCGCATGAGGAACAGGACAGGGTGCTTTTTCTTGCATGCTAATCATGTAATACAAAACTCAGTTTTTATTTTCTCTCAGTTGCAGACAGCTATTAAAACTAGACAAACAGATAAACTTTAATGTTATTCTACTGAACGCTTAGTATGCTTAAGAACATTTTGACTATTTCACCAAAATGGTTTTTTTTTTCATTGAGAAAAATACTGTCATAACTCAGAAATGGATTTGGACATGGATTATTTTGTACCTTCTCCTATCTCTTTCTCAAAATATATTCCTTCTTCTCTTTCTCTTGGTTCCTTTAATTCTGTAACTCTAAAAAGGTGGAGATTATTTTTGAGGCTGCCTCCAAAGTCCTTTTTGTACTATATAAAAGGAAGAGTTTCAGAAAGTGTGCCACTGATTACTGAATTATTGACCTCTTTTCTTGCCTTGGACAATATGTGGAGCCATAAACTGGAGAGCCAGTTTGATGTAGTGATTAAGGTGTTGACTAGCAGAGTCGGATTCAAATCTATTCTCAGCTATGGAAGCTGACTTGGTGACTGGGGTGACTGTAATTGTGGGGAAAAGTTGAAGGAGGCATTTTATGTATTCTGTACAGATGGCATTCCATTCACTGGCTCCATATAGATGATAAACAATTTATGGAATGTTGATCTGGAGTGAAATTAATTTAATTAATTTATCTCCCATTCTTACTATTCTCCTTCAAAAGAAAATGGACTAAGACCTTCCAACTGCAACAGACTAAGCCTGATTTGAAAATTAATATTTCCAAAGAAGATGTATCACAACTGATTTCTTATCTTTTGGCTGGGCCTTCTTGCTAAGATCTTCTACTTTCTCCATTTTGTGTTTAGTTCTATCCCACCTTTATTATTTTTACAAGTAATCCAAGGGGGTAAACATATCCAATACACCTTCCTCTTCCTATTTTCTCCACAGTAACAACCCTGTGAAGTGGGTTGGGGCTGAGAGAGAGTTTAACTTTAAGTTTATTGTCATTGCACCTCGTACAACGAAATTAAATGCTATCTTCAGTGTACATCATACAGAAGAAAACTATAAAAAATAAAACAAAAACACACATCCTTCATATTCTACACATCTGAATTGAAAACCCCTGATACTGCATTAATATTGCACTCTACAGTAGAATTCAACATACCGTACTTTTCGGCATATAAGACGCACTTCCCCCCACCCCCAAAGAAGGTGGAAATGTTGGTGCGTCTTATAACACCGAATACAGCCATTTTTGGCCTCCCAAAACCCTGCCCCACGTGTCCCGTTTTTGCCAAAAAAAAGGCCAATTTTTTGCAAAAACGGGATGCACAGGAGGTTTGGGAGGCTTGCAGAGTGCTCCTGGGAGCTGGTGAGGGCAAACCCACGACACATGGGGGGGTTGGGAGGCCTACAGAGTGCTCCTGGGGGCTGGGGAGGGCAAAAATGTGATGCATGGGGTGTTTGGGAGACTAAAAACGGGCCTGGTTTTTTTGCAAAAATGGGACACACAGAGGGTTTGGGAGGCCTGTAGAGTGGTCATGAGGGCCAGGGAGGGCAAAAACGAGATGCGCGGAGGCCAAAAACTATTTTTTTTATTGTTTTCCTCTTCGAAATCTTGGTGTGTCTTATACTCCGGTACATCTTAATAGTCCAAAAAATACGGTAGTTACTGCTCTGGGATAGAAGCTTTTTTCCCAGCCTATTTGTCCTTGTTTTTATTGTCCTGTACCATCTGCCGATGGCAATATTGGCCCAAGGTCATCTAGCTGGCTTTCATGGCCAAGGTGGCACTTAAATTCACGGTTTCCTGCTCTTTAGCCTAGGTGCCTTAATCATTAGACCAGATTGGTTCTTATTAATCTCTAAGTTATATTACTACTGCTTTTAGGTTCAAAGGGTGGATCTATACCTGTTATTTACTGACTGACTGACTGACTTATTTATTTATTTATTTATGTATTCATTTGTATCCTGCCTTTATTATTTTTACAAATAACTCAAGGTGGCAAACATATCCAACACACATTACTCCTCCTATTTTCCCCACAACAACCTTGCAAGATGAGTTGGGCTGACTTTAATTTTTAAGACAGAATGTGAACTCACTATCTCCTGCTTTCTAACCTGGTGCCTTAATATGAGATGAGAAGGGAGACCACGAGGATCATTTTCCAACCTCATCTCTCACCCTAATTTAAGAGATGATAGCTTTCTGAGTCTGTGCTTAAGATCCTACCAGACTAGCAGCAAGATTTTCCTCCTTAGTCCACGATTTTCAATCTGTTTTGTCATGGCTGGACTTTAATTTATTCCTCTTGCGCTGTGTGTACCATCATCTGGGCAGAATTATTAATACAACCCAACAATGCAATGAATGTCTTTTATTAATTAAACCTAATTTCACTCAAAGCAATTTCCGCCCAATAGTGTGTGATGCCTGAGTCGAAGGTAAACTTTTGTCTTTTTACATTGATGTGTTCGTCTAATGAAGATATTAAAACTGAGTCCATGGAAGTTAAATTCAAATTGTTACTGAGCTGCAAGATCCTTTGTTTATCCTGTTCCAAAAAGTGTGCCTGTTCCTCTTTAGCAGCATATGTATTATTCCTCAAGCATTTCTAGGCCCCATTTGTTTCTCTGCTTTCTGTTAAGAGTGTAATTTTCAAGATGCAATTTGAAGGGACACAATGCCAGCTGTTAATGAAAGGAAGGCATGAAAGAGCTGAGCATGCTGTCTGAACATGAAAAATTCATAAAATTTAGACATACTGAAAAAGTTGCTGGGAAAAAAGTCTCCATCCATGCTGGAGAGAGAGGCTTGTATTTTCTGCACCAATAATGGTTTCTTTCTTTACTTAAATGTAAAAGTGTTAAACACAAAGGAAAACTAAGGCTACAGAGTTTGTTGGGAAAAAAACAATTAATTCATATAATCTTAGTTTAAAGGGAGCCATTTAAACCGCTGACTTCTTACTCAGTGCAAGAATCTAAAGAAGCATTTCTCGAGCTTGGTAACTTTTAAGATAGGTCAGGGGTCAACAACTCACGGCTCTGGAGCCGCATGTGGCTCTTTCATCCCTCTGCTGCGGCTCCCTGTCGCTGGTCGGCTCCACAATTGATAGAGCTTTCGGTTAGAACAGGTAGAGGAAAAAGGACTCTGCGCTAGGTGGAGACTCTATGGTGGGGGAACTGGACTTCCGGTTGGCTCCAGAATTGAATGGGGGGGGCTTCCGGTTAGGACCTTTGTAGCTCTTTGAGTGTTTAAGGTTGCCGACCCCTGAGATAGGTGAACTCCAACTTCTAGAATTCCTTGACCAGTATGGAAATTCTGGGAATTGAAGTCCACATATCTTAGAAGTGCAAGGATTGAGAGACACTGCTTGAAGCATCCCAGAATAAAACAAAGCTGCTGCTGCTGATAATGATGATGATGAGAGTTAACGGAACAGTTTCCATTTAAATATATTTAATGAAGGGAAGCCCCTCCCCCCATCTCTTGCAAAATAGGTTCCATTTTCAACTTCTCTTTTTCTTTCCCATTTATTTTGAACTAGGGATGTACAAAGTGAATTGATACAAAAGTAGAATGTTTTTTCCCATAGCATCTCAATATTTCTCTTCTCCCTGCATTTGGCCAAACCTCCTCATGGCTCATGCAGGTTTAGGGCAGGCCAGCCTTTTCCAGAAATAAATCGTCCAGTCCAGAAGTATTTTGAAAGATATTCAACCTTGAAACAGTTCCATTTTGTTTGTAACACCTTGAACTGTTCTAGGATTTATTTGTGGAAACAATTCAACCATCCTAAGAAGATAACTAGTCCAGTTGGAGATTTGATACGTTTTAGAGCAGTAAGAAACTGTGGTGTCCAGAACTCAAGAAATTATTTGAGGTGATGGCTGATCGAAACAGAATAAAGTAGAAAATTTTATCCCATAATATGGAAATGATATTTGTGCTGATATAACCTGAAATTGCATTTGCCTTCTTTGCAGTTACATCATATTGCTGGCACATAACCAGTTTGCAAAAAAAAAAAAAAAAAAACCTTTTCCAGATGTCTTTTTCAAAGCATTATGACTAAGAATAATGAACTTAAGCAACAGGAAGGCAGATTCCAACTGAATGTTAGAAAATATCTCCTAATACTATAAATTATTGAAAAGCTGATGGCTTCTTTTTTATTGGATGTTTTAAGCAGAACAGAGGATAATAACTTCTCTCTGGTATGGTTTAATAGTGTATGTGTTCTGAACTGAACAGGGTTTGGGTGGATTGGCCTAAATATTACCTTCCAGCTCTGATTCAGAATGAGCTTCTCTTATGCAATTTAGCATATTTAAATAATGCTTGGCAAAATACATGTAAAGGCACCTGACTTGCTGGGGGGGGGGGGTTTCCTGCTAATTTCCTGCTAATTCTACAGAGGAATTATTGAGTCTGTCATCTGCACCTCTATAACTGTCTGGTTTGGTTCTGCAACCCAACAAGACAGACACAGACTTCAGAGGATAATTAGAACTGCAGAAAAAACAATTGCTACCAACCTGCCTTCCATTGAGGACCTGTATACTGCACAAGTCAAAAAGAGGGCTGTGAAAATATTTATAGACCCCTCGCATCCTGGACATAAACTGTTTCAACTCCTACCCTCAGAACGACGCTATAGAGCACTGCACACCAGAACAACTAGACACAAGAACAGTTTTTTCCCGAACACCATCATTCTGCTAAACAAATAATTCCCTCAACACTATCAAATAATTTACTAAGTCTGCATTACTATTAATCTTCTTATCGTTCCCACCACCCATCTCCTCCCACTTATGACTGTATGATTGTAACCTTGTTGCTGGTATCCTTAAGATTTATATTGACTGTTTCCCTATGACTATCATTAAGTGTTGAACAGTACCTTATGATCCTTGACGAATGTATCTTTTCTTTTATGTACTCCGAGAGCATATGCACCAAAACAAATTCCTTGTGTGTCCAATCACACTTGGCCAATAAAGAATTCTGTTCTGTTCTGTTCTGTTCCCTTCCCTTCCCTTCCCTTCCCTTCTCTTCTCTTCTAATTTAGAACATTTGAGAAGATTCATCATCCACAACCATTCTGTAGGTTTTATACAGAGGTTTATGAACTCTAAAACCAATTCAAACAAAGAAATAAATAATGCTGTAAATATAATAGAAACCTATAAGAGTAGAAATGTGGTTTGTGCTTCATTTTAATGAGCTTGGCCTGTTTTAAAGAACTGTTTTAGCTTCCAAGTTGTTTTTGTAATTATGTTTGAAGTATACTATTTTTATTTTCTTGTTGTGTATTTCTTCCCTTTTTATGGTGCTGTTAGCCACTTTGATTGCCCAACTTGAATGGAAAAATTGACAATTAATTACAAAAATGGACAATAAATTACAAAAATAGCAATAAATAATACATACCTCTTCCAAAATTCTGATTTGTTGATATTAAAATCCTTCAGATGCAAGCTTCTCAAGAATTAAAGAAGTAAATAAGTCCAACTGCATTCAGTGTGATTTAACTCTGAATAACCATGAATAAATTTACAGCCTTAATTATGCACAGGTAATGAAGAGAGATTTTGCCCGATGGCAAGAATCCCTTAATCATCACTTCATTTCAGGGAGCGCTACCTAGTGGTGTCCTCCTGCTCAAGGAAGTCTCCGTGTTGCTTTGAAGGTTTCTATAAATAGAAATTGGCATGTAGTTATTTTGCTATTCTCACTTTATCTCCCTAGACAGCTGAATTTATCATTTTCTCCTGGAAAAAAAAAGCACGAGAGAAAAACTTATAGCACATGATCATGTCTACAATGGGATTCTTCTTTGCCTTCATGATTTTGGTCAAGTTCCCTGGTTCCCTATTCATTCTATAAGGAATTGTTAACAATACGGTGAAAGCCATTTTTTTTTTTTTTTTGCAGATCAATGTCTATTTGGAGCCGTAGTGGCGCAGTGGTTAGAATGCAGTGTTGCAGGTTAACTCACTGCCCACTGCCAGGAGTTTGATCCTGACTGGCTCAGGATTGACTCAGCCTTCCATCCTTTTGAGGTTCGCAAAATGAGGACCCAGATTGTTGGGGGCAATATGCTGACTCTGTAAACCACTTAGAGAGGGCTGCTAAGCACTGTGAAGTGGTATATACATATAAATGCTATTGCTATTCTGTTCAGGGCCAGTTGCTTGAGGGTAAAAGGAGTGTAAAGCACTGAAGCCATATATAAGTCTAAGTGCTATTGCTATTTGTTAGTGTTATATCCTGCTTTTCCTTCAGGAGATAAAGATCATATACATAGTTCTACTTTTCCCCACAGTTCTACTTCTCCAAGAAGTAGTTTGGACTAAGAGAGAGTGACTGGCCCAAGGTCACCCAGGATTTAGATTGTGTGGATTTCTATAATAAGAAATACTAATAGCCTTGAGGAACAGGGGTAAAAGTTATAACCAAAGTAATGATCAGATAAAAGAAATCTGAGTCCTGGACAGAAATATAATTTGAATAAGCATCTCAGACATGACCCCCATGCACACATTTGTCATGAACATAAAAGGAAGGAGGGGGAAGGCACAGTCAGACTTGCAAGAGTTTGCTACTGCAGAACCTTATAATAAAGTAGTATAGTATTAGCATTCATAACACTGGCATCCTAGTCTGATCTAGCTTGAAGTGCTGATAATGTATAACAAAAGCTTCAATTGTTTGAGATAGCAGCATTGCGCGTGTTCAAGAATGGGAACTTGAACAAAGGCAAATGAAGCAGAAGAGAGGAAATATAAAATGTGAGTAGGTGGAGCCTAACCCTGAGCTAGTCACATCTGATGTTGGGGAGTGGGAATCAGAGAGTTCCAGGTATGTATGCCTAGGAGGACCAAAGGCAAAAGAAGATTTTGAGGTTAGCAATCTCATAGATAAAGATAAGACCCACTTCCGCTGCCTTCTGTGATCAGCATATGGTAAAAATCACTAAAACTGCATTTGCAACAATAATCACCTCATCCACTATCCCTTAGCTAAGACTGCTGCTGTAGGAGAAGAGCAGGCAGAGGTGTGTGTGTGTGTGTAGGTGTGTATGTAGTTAAATGCATCATCAGTTTAGAGTTCTTGCATTGCCACAGGAAATCCAAGTCCACCCCCCTCCTTGAATTCTGTTGATACTTATCTAGCTCCAATTTATTGCTGATTGTTAATTGACCAGAGTCTTGTGTATAAATTTTAGGGTATAACTTTACGTATGATTCTAATTTTTTGCACCTAACATTAATCTGATCAACTCACAGTCAACTGGGTCTCTTATGACTGTGCAATGATTCCAAACTAATGACATGTTTAATCCCACCTTCCAGTTCAGCCTCATCTTTTACATTTGTTCTTCCTTTGCTATAAGCAATAAGAAAATCAAGGTCTGTTTCTCTGAACATTTGGGTATCAAGAACTGAGAAGATAGTTCCCCAAACTATCCAGTGCACCCACACAATGCAATCAGAGGTCTTATGTGTCCACAGACTACTGCTGGCCTACACTCATTGTGTCTGAAATGCAGCTTGAATGGATATAAGTTACCTCAAAAATCTCACAAATCTTAAGGCGTTATCACTTTAGTAAAATCTCTTTCTGTGTTAAGCATTCTATCAGATAATCATTTCTATTAGCAAGGCATGCTGTTTACTTCTTGGCATGAAATTTGGCTGGTATAAAGCTGAGATAGCATTTGGCAAGGATGAAAAGCCCGAAATTGACTTCCAGGGAAGATGTGTAAAATGTATAATGTTTTACTTTTCAGTTGATAGGTTTATTGCTAATGTGATTCTGTAGGCAAGGTTTTCAAGAGCACTGAAATCGCTTAAGTTAAGCATTTCATGTCAGTATTACTAATAAGGAAATTTGTTCAATGTTCACCGGAATGATTAACCACTGTCAGTCTTGACCGAGGTTTTTATTTAAACTCCTGCCACACGATGATTTGAAGGAAGAATAAGTAGCATTATTGTTTCACATTAAAGCCCTTTCTTTTTATTATTTTTTAAAAATATGGGAAACCATTCTTTTTTTAATGGGATGCTTTTCGGCACTGACATTTCCATGCAAATTCCTTGCAGAACCAGTTCTTGGTTAGGTACAATGCCCAACCAAGCTGCTGCTTGCTTCCCCTTCTTTGAAAGGCAGCAGGTATGTTTCTTCCAGCAATGAGATCTGATACGATGGACCATCTTTTCTTTAGCACTGTGCAGTTATAGGTTCACATTTGGGTTTAATTCTGGTCACCGCCAATTGGTGAAAATGACGTGCAGGCAATTAATGCCTACAAAAGATACACCTGCAAGAGTTCTGTGTTGAGACAGGGCCACAAGCATAATTGAGACTGCTTCTCTGTTTCATTACAGAAAAAAAAACAAGAGATTGAAAGGATGGATGTGTAAATGCCTGTGCTAGGCATTTAACCAAATGTTAACAAAAGTTTAAATGGTTTCCCATCCATTGGAAGTAAAAATAATAAAGAGGAAAATAACCAGGAAGTGACCTAGCATTCACTTGATAGAATGAACTTGATCTTGTTCTGCCAGTTGCCAAGCCATAACAAGTTAGAATAAACTCCAAAACAATCTAATTTTATTTTAGCCAGATTTATTTCAGAGGATAGGATTAAGCCTTTGAACTAAGACTGGGAAATCCAAATTCAGGTCTTTGCTCAAACACAGAACAAGGGTTAGTTTGAACCACTTAAAGGCTGAGTGTATATATGGCATAAATCATAGATTGGAGTTGGCTAGTTTAATACAGCACCCCAAACTTCACCTCACAGTTCACAAGCCACAATGCTTGTGTTCGTGCCACACAGCAACAAATTGTACTGTTTATTATATTATGATATTTGTGCCTTCGAGTCAGGTTCTTGCAGTTGGCAAGATTTCAGAAGTGGTTTGCCATTGCCTCTTTCCTAGGGCGGAGTGGGAGTGACTGGCCCAAAGTCACCTAGCTGGCTTTGTGCTAACCACTACAGCAAACTGGCTCTATATTGTTTATTCTGTGGGATATACAAACCCAGGCCTTTGAGATAGGCCATGTCAACAAACAGACACAGCAGGATTCTAGGACTGCTGTTATATTGTTGTAGTTACCCTACAAAACAGAATCTTGAAAATTTAACAAAAACGTTCCCTGCCTCTTTTTACACAACGAGATTAAAGCTATTCTGAGTGTCTTTGGCCCACTTCCAGTTGCCCATCTCCCATCTCCTTCTGAAGGCTAACTAACATTCTTAGTTCTTCTAAATTCCTCTGTATCTTCCTGCAGTCCATCTTAACTCCTAATAGAAAAACTAGACATGGCTATAATGATATAAATTAAATTAAATTAAATCAAAAACAGGCAAAGCTAGAAGAAGCTTGCCTGGTGGGTATGAATATGTTTAAATATCATGCTTAATATAGAGAATTGCCTACCGGGATTATGTGCTTTGTTGCCATTCAGATGTTTGGCTGTGTTTCCAGAGCCTGACTACTAAGGCATTGTAGGAATGCCTCTCAAAAAGAAATGGAGAACCCTGGGAGTTTTGCCCTGCCTTGCTTGGTTAGGAAATATGATCATTATTACTCTCATTTTCTACTACAGTTATCCTCCCTGAATGCAATGTGATTTCAAAGTAAATACTGTATGCGTTCAACTTGTTTGAAAGGAAACAAGAGTACAAGACTCACATTAATTTTGCTGTAGTAATCAGAAACAAAGCTGGGCTTCATCATGGATTTTTTAAAATCATCTTTATTGACTTTATTAGACTTCAAAATCATTAGAGTTAACATTTCTTTTAGAATTTAGCGCTCTTGTATACAAATTGTATAGAAATGTTTAGTTGAATGTATTACTGTTATATAAAATAACTAGAAACTGGCTAGAAAACAAAACCTAACTACCAGTATTTGCCCTTGAAGTATTGAAACTATCTATTATTTATAGAACTCATTCTTTTCAATTCTAAAGCTATTCTGGAATAGGTAGAATAGGTAACATTTATAACAATTTATAATAATATAGATAGATATAGATAATTTAACTATGTCTGTCTGTCTATCTGTCTGTCTGTTCCATCCGTTCATCCGTCCACCTATCCATCCATCCATCCATCCATCCATCCATCCATCCATCTATCTATCTATCATCTATCTATCTATCTATCTATCTATCTATCTATCTATCTCACCTATCAGGAAAAAATAAATAAATCCAAAAGTAGAGTGACCTATTACAACATAACTCTGTATGATAAATCGTGATTTAAAAAAAACATGTTATACTGAAATGCAATAAATTAATCCAGGCTATAGTCATGTGCAGGGGCATGGTGGCTCAGTGGCTAAGACACTGAGCTTGCCAATCGAAAGGTCAGCAGTTCAGCGATTCGAATCCCTAGTGCCGCGTAATGGGGTGAGCTCCCGTTACTTGTCCCAGCTTCTGCCAACCTAGCAGTTCGAAAGCATGGAAAAAATGCAAGTAGAAAAATAGGGACCACCTTTGGTGGGAAGATAACAGCGTTCCGTGCGCCTTTGGCGTTTAGTCATGCCGGCCACATGACCACGGAGACGTCTTCAGACAGCGCTGGCTCTTCGGCTTTGAAACGGAGATGAGCACCGCCCCCTAGAGTCGGGAAGGACTAGCACATATGTGCGAGGGGAACCTTTACCTTTACTATAGTCATGTGCATGGTGTATTTTTGACCCAAATGGTGCTGTCCTGTTCAAAGTTAGGATAGTGGCTACAACAGTATGGACAAAGGTCTACCTACTTTTTATTTGCAATGCACATAAAACCTTTGATCATATTTTGATATGACCACCCTCTTGAGAGCTTTTTTTTTAACTCTATTCTGTGAAGCCTCCTTACAAATAAAGTTTTACCATTTTTAAGCCAAAAAAAAAAAAAATCTGCAGGAGAAGAGAATAGAATATATAAAATGAGTGGAGGCATAAGAAAGGTATAACAATAGAAAAGGAAGCAGTATAATATACTTTAAGCCAGATGTTTTGCCTAATTTCTATCTTAATAACCCATTTTCAGCACTAAGAGGGGAATTACGTTACCTATTCTACCTATTCCAGAATAGCTTTAGAATGGAAAAGAATGGGTTCTATAGGAATGGTGACTCAACATATACTTTAAGCCCTGATAAAAATGGATCCCAAAACTCTTTCATTTTTTTATACAGGCTGGATAGCTAAAACTAGATAGTTAGGTGTCACAATCTAAGTAGAATGCATTTTAAAGCTTTTCTCAGAAATATATCCTCAAAATGTTTTTAAAAGTCGTGCAAGATTGCAAATGCAGAGGTGTGTGCAGAGGGCACAGGAGCATCAGACTAGCTATTAGGGCCAGGACAAAACTAAATTTGATTTAGTTTCATTTCCATTTCCATTGAATTAAAATTAAATATTTTTAATTTAATTATTCGCCAGACACATATTCGGTGCTACTTCTCCTTCTGTCACATTAAAAATTTGCAATGTGCTGGCAATTTCTGGAAGTCTCTGGGGTGTGTCTCCCCTCCCTCTCCTGCCCTCTCCCCACTCCTGGTTCTCAAACATCTCTGTGGTCTCAGGTTTGAACCATGAACATAACTCTCTCTTCTGGACAAAAGAATGATCTGCTAAGGATTTTTTCTCTTCCTTTTATTCTAAATGATAAAGTAAAAATAGATTGTTCTCTAGCCCAAGTCTTTGTCCAGAAGCTTGATTTTTTCCAACTCTAAAGGCCTTTGATTCCAGTGGTCATTGTTTTCACATTAAGAAAATAATGCTTTTATAAGTTATAATAAGCCAGAATGTGATGCCTAATGCTTGCTTGCCCATGACATGATTCCATTAAAATATCTCCTGGGGAATGGGATATGTGGACTATTCTAAGGCCCTTAATGAAAGTTGAACATTTGCTTTTAATTGAATTAAAGCTGTCCGTCCACATATCCTTGGAAAACAGTCTGGATAAACATGTTAATTAGATCTCAGATGGTTGTTTCTTAGTTGTTCCCTGCCATACATAGCTTGCAATCAATTGAAAGGCAGCTTGATTTAACAAGTTCAAATTACATTTCTCTGCCTTGTCATATCAGCCCAATCAAAGGCAAGATGGAAGATCTGCAATCCAATAAGCTTATGCATAACATCTCTATGTTGGTGACAGATCATTGAACTGTTCTAATTTATTCTGGCCAGCTAACTTTATAGCAAGTTTTATACTTAAATTGCATCTTCCACACATAAAGCTATATTTTACCTGCTCAGTTGACATACAAACGGAGCACTTCATCATTTTATAGACTTCTGAGTAACGAGTTGATGAACATTAAAAAAAAATGAGCAAGCTTGTCATACCATCAATGTATTGTTTCTAAATAAATAAATAAAATGCATCTAATTTGAAAATAAATTACTTGCCTTCCATGATGAACGGTTCTGACATATATATATATCAACAAGTTACCAGCTACATAGTATGGGATAATGGCGAGTGATGTTGGTGGAATTTCAACCACCGATTGGACCTGTGCAGTTAGAACTTCTAATTAAAATTAAAAATTAAAATTCTAACCTAAAATTCTGTTACTCTGTTATTCTGTTAACTAAGTTAGCATGGAGCTGAAGGATGAGCCTGGATAAAACCTCAATTTTATTCTACTTCCTGATGGCTGGAAAAAACTGTTTTAAATAATACCTCTCTAACAGCAGGGCAGAATGTTACTTAATTGGAATAGCACCAATAAATCTTTCCCCAGAAAAGTGACTACTTTATCCTAAATTGTCTAAATTAGTCTTTTACCTTGTACTGCAAGGATATCAGGATGGGGGGAAGGGGCAGGGGGGAATCTGCAGTCAGCTCTTCCTTCTTTCATACAGACTTTTTTTTTTTTTTACTTGATTCATTTATTTGTTAAATTGCTATATATCAGCTCCAGCGGTGGGTTTCACATTATGTTACTACCTGTTCGCCCTGTGTGGGCATGCTCGCTTCAGCTGAATACTACCTATGATCAGCTCTTGGAGCAGGCTAAATTAAGAAACAGACATTGCAGGGATTCCAAGAATGTTATATTATGAAGTACATTATCAGAATTTTGAAAATCCATCCAAAGTCATCACAATCCCCTTTTAAATATGAACAAAGTCAAGGTAGGACTGTTCTGAGTTTTGTTCTTCTGTTTTCTAGTTTCCCAGGGCGGAGTAATTGTTTCCTCTTCCCCACCTCCTTCTCAAGACACACTTAAATTCTTCTTTATGATGTCACTTTTTGTCTAGGAACTCTAAGTGGCCCACAAGGAGATTGCTGTTCCTTGTCCCAAAGATGCTTTTTTCAAGAGGCAACTGGGCTTTTTTTGTTTTTCCTTAAAGATGTTTCACTTCTCATCTAAGAAGCTTCTTCATGTTCTTTCATGAGCTTCTTGGAGGGGAAGCTAAATGTCTTCAAGGAAAGGACCAGTGGTGCTATTCAGCTGGTTCTATCTGGTTCAAGCGAACCGGTAGCGGCGGCTGCGGGAAGCTCCGCCCACCTGCCTGGACATCATCACGTCCCGTTTTTGATGCTCTGCGCATGTGTGGAAGGCTCTGCACCAGGGGTGGGTTCTACTTACCTTTATTACCAGTTCACAACGGGATCACGCACGCACTCTTGCTTCTGCGCATGCGCAGATCACCTATGATGACATCCTGGGTGGTGGGCAGAGCCTCCCGCCGGTTTTACTACCGGTTCTTGTGAACCGGTCTGAACCGGGGGCAACCCACCACTGCTCTGCGCATGCACTCACATTTGCAAACTGATAGCTAAGATAAATGCATACCACCCTTGGAAAGGATGTTCAATTGTCTCTTGAAAAAGCACCTTTGGGACAACCATGACCTGCATGTCTGTGAATGTACATAGCCATTGCTGTTCCTTTTCCCCAAACCACTGTCACCACCAGTGGTGGATTGCCCCCAGTTTGCACCGATTCTATAGAACCGGTAGTAAAACCGGCGGGAGGCCCCGCCCACCGACCCTGACGTCACCAAAATGCTTCTGTGCATCCGCAGAAGAGCGCATGCGCACGAGCGAAGCAAGCGCACACGCAAAGCAAGTGCATGCGCGCGGCCCTGCTCCAAACCAGTAGTAAAAGTAAGTAGAACCCATCCCTGGTCACCACCATTCTTTCAGGTGAGTCCAGCTGCAAGACAAAGTGACTTATCAAACTTCCGTGGCTGAGCAGGAATCAGAACCAGGGTCTCCCCATCTTAATCATCATGAGCACCGAAACAGAAAAGACAGAAGAAATATTTCATCTTGTCCTTGGCTAATTTCCATTGCTTCATTCTACTCTGGATAAGAGTTTTCTGACCTTTCTGTTCATGCCCCTTTTCTCTTAAACTCATATGTTCCTTGTTTAGGACCTGGGCAGCCGTGTGTCAGCACATAATGGCTTCTGCCAATGTTATGGTGGCTCTGTTGGACATGGAAAAAAGCAGAACTTCAAAAGAGAAGCCCAACTATAGATCAGTTCTTAGGCTGATTGTAATAGATCATAAGGCAAATATAATAGCCGCGTTACTCAAAGGAGGTAGAATAGTTCCCGTCTTTTGCTCTTTCTCCATTAACAAGCTGCACACCTGGATTTCCCTTGTCATTGTTAAAAAAGACAATAAAGACTTCAATCCCACCTGGAACTAAACTTCTGTTCGGACTTGCATTGTACAGGATTCTGTTAATCTGATAGGCTTTTATGTATATGCAGGTGCACGCAGATATATATAACTTTTTTAAAAAATCTCTTTTTGGCCTTGGATTTTGACAATGAGTGGTTTTCTTTTCATCCTGTATTATGAAACATCTTCCTGTTTTTTCATCCTGCGGTATGAAATGAGGTCTGGCACAATATGATCATTTTTGTATAGGTTTTTCATCTTTTGCACACACACACACACACACCACTTCAATGACTGCTGAGGATTCCTGTATTGTTCTTTGCATTTCAAGGATTTTGCATGGAAAAGCCAATTTGAACAGCATTGGGTTAAAGGTAGCAGTACTAGCAAATTAAATGTTAAATAATACACGTTAGAATGTTAAGCAGTCTGCCCTGGTTTCAACTGAATAGTGTTCAAACAACCATTCGGGATATTAGATTTAGAGCAGAATAATTCTCTTACATTTAAATATTAATTTAAACCATTTCCCTAGGTTGAAGAGACATTCTTGGTTGATTTCTCTACCATTTATTCCAGTGAATCGTTTTGAGTTTCTTTAGAGAAATTGTTTCGCTGTTTCTGACATGAGGGAATCTGCTTCAAAGGAGATTCATGGAGTATGGAAGAAAAAATATTCTGAACTTAGATAAAAAGAAAGTCTCCTTTTCCTTTCATATTTTGGCTATTTCCAATTGCTGTTGTCAACTCTGAAGCGAACCTGGCTGAAGCCATCTTCTGCTGCCTTATAGATGCCACGAAGCCTGAGAGGGGGAAGGGAGGGGGGATGTAGATAGCCCGGTTCCAGTCAAAACAAAATGCTTTCTTGTGGGAACCAAGGTCATTGAAACAGGTGGCCTTTGAAAGAGGAGAAGAGCCTGCCTTCCATCTTCATTGGACAATGTGACTGGTGATACCTGGGAGGGGGGAGTTTGATTCTTTTAATTAGGTGAAAACCACGGGAACTATCAGAGTTGGTTTTTCACTGGCTGTGCCAATATGGTGTATCCAATAAAAATATCCTTTGAGGAATCTACCTGCTTTGGAGTTATGCTTTCAATGGAATGCTGACAGCTGTCAGTTCTGGCAAGTTTGGAACAAATTGATTGAGCCTTGATAGTACAGTGGTTTAGTGCACCCTGTTATTAACACAGCTGTCTGCAATTTCTGCTGGTTCGAATCTCTCCAAGGCTCAAGGTTGACTCAGCCTTCCATCCTTTCTAAGGTAGGTGAAATGAGGACCCAGTTTGTGGGGGCAATAAGCTGACTTTGTATAAATATACAAAAGAATGAAGGCTATTGCTTAGCGCATTGTAAGCCGCCCTGAGTCTCTGGAGAAGGGCGGCATATAAATCAAATTAAAAAAAAAATTCCAGAAAACCTGTATTTGAAAGCCACCAATCGGTGGGAGTTTAAATATAAACTATCTAGTTTAGATGAAACATAGAGGAGCTTGAATGGGCTCACAGATTTGGGCTGCAAGAATGCACATAGATATCAATGGCAAGAAAACAGAGAAAATGCTGGCTCTCTGCTCTATCTGTGGACATCTGGAGTTTGGTAAGCTTGACCTGGTAGCCCTAAAACCAAGCATAGAATTCTGGAGTGCTATGGGAGCACTCCAGAATCCTTGACTTTTCATTGCTAGCAACTGCATAAAATTTGATTTTATCAATTTTTTTAAAATTTGATACGGATTTTAAATTGACAAGTTTTAAATTACGGGCCAAATTTATTTAATTATTTTAAATCTATTTTTAACTGTAATGTTATGTATAAATGTTTTTATTTTGGCTGTTCACCGCCCTGAGTCCGAAAGGAGAAGGGCGGTATAGAAGTTTGAATAATAAATAAATAAATAAATAAATATAGATGTGTGATGGTGAACCTGTGGCACGCAAAGCCCTCTCTACGGGCACGCGAGCCGTCGCCCTAGCTCAGTTCCAGCATGCATGTGCACGCGCCTCCCACCGGCCAGCTGATTTTCGGGTCTCTGTCATGCATGCACGGGGAGTGGGAGACGTGTGTGTGCATGTATGTGGGGGGGTTGTGTGCACATGCATGGGGCGGGGGGGAGCGTGGGGGGAATGGCACCCCCCCCCCCGGCAGCCTGTTTTTAGTCCCAGAAGACTGCAGGGAAGTCTGCTCGCCCTAAAATGGGGCATGGGGGAGTCGCACATGCATGTGTGGGGAGCAGGGGGAGTGTGGGGGAGGGGAGAGCATGGGGTCACACGTGCATGTATGGGGGGGGTGGGGCCTGGGGGGCTGTTATGCGCACATTACATTATGGGTGCCGGCATGCACACATACACACACACTTTCACCATGCGATGACAAAAAGGTTAGCCATCACTGAAAGAGTGCAGAGAAGAGCAACAAAGAAGGTTAGGGGACTGGAGGCTAAATCGTACAATGAAGATTGCAAGAACAATTTTTTGTTTTTTTTTAGGTTTTTAATGGTCCAATTTGAATAATGTATAAATACAGTTTATCTCTATATATCTGTTGATGGCTGATTGTTTCAGTCCCAAACTTTCATGAATTCCCTAGCATTTTTGAATTTACCTTCAACTAGAAAGGGCCTGAATTTACCTTCAACTAGAAAGCAGACTGATAGCATTGTGATTAACATCAGCTGTCTGCAATTACTGTAAGTTCGAACCTCACCAGGCTCAAGGTTGACTCAGCCTTCCATCCTTTCTAAGGTAGGTAAATTGAGGACCCAGTTGTGGGGGCAATAAGCTGATTTTGTATAAATATACAAAAGTATGAAGGCTATTGCTTAACGCATTGTAAGCTGCCCTGAGTCTCCGGCATATAAATCAAATTAAAAAAAAAACCAAAACTAGGATGCTTACAATTTCACAGCTGAAACTATGGTTGATTCTGTCCACATGTTGTGAAATTAAGGAGTTTTCATTGTGTCTTCTAGCTGCTAGTTGGTTGTTCATGCTAATTTTATACCATTCTGTATTACAGGATGGCCGTTACAGTCCTTATCACTTTATGTTGTAGAACAGGGGTCCCCAATCCCTGAGTCACGGCTCACTACCGAGCCTTGAGCCATTTGGAACTGGACCACGAAACTGGTGGGTGAGCATGTGTGCACGTTTCATTTGCACCAGGGTTGGGTTCTACTTACCTTTACTACTGGTTCGCAATGGGAGCGCATGCTTCTGCACATGTGCAGATCGTCATTTATGATGTCCAGGGGGTGGGCGGAGCCTCCTGCCGCTTTTACTATGGTTCTAAAGGACCGGACAGAACCGGGAGCAACCCACCACTGATTTGCACAGATGGTGTAGGTGCCTGCTTGCTGTTCACACAAATGGAACTGCACACGTGCACATGTTTTCTCGTCACTCACACGGAACCATCCTCTCACCGCCCTGCCGGTCCAGAATGGTTGGGAAACTCTGTTGTAGATGATTTCTTGTTCTTTTTTTCTTCCTGGGCTACTGGGTCTTTTGGTTTACCTAAGATGTTTTAAAGGCCTTTAGTTGGTTTGTGTGCTATGATGATGCCATGTGGTTATAACAGTATGCAGTTTGTTTCTGATTTTTTAAAAAATGTACGCCAGTGTTATCCTTTTCATAGCTTGTGTTGGTTGTACTGTAGTGGGTTAAGGGCTCAGGCACTTTTAGATACAGTTCCATTTTGTTGAAAGATGGGATATGTGGGCTTTTTTCTTTCTCTGTTGTTCTGGATTATTGTAATGTGTTTCTGGTCATCTGAATAATGTTCTTACACAGTTTCTCTTATGGGAGATTGGTTGTTACTTTGGTAATGGATCACTTGGTTAGTATGGGTTGTGTTTTTTTTGATAGATTTGCTTTTCTAATCTGTGCGTTCTTCACTGTGTGTACCGAATTGTGTCGCATGGCCTGTATCATTATTGCTTTTGTATATTACTGAGGTTGAAGCAGTTCATACATCTTACAAGTAAGTAACTATGTAAATGAATTCTGCAATGTACTAGAGTTCATGTAACATATTTTCTATATACTGAAAAGGAATAATGAATATGTCAAGAAATGGCAATGTTATTGTGTCTGGAATATAATTATGTACCTTTTTCTTGAAAACATTCCCTTTTGACCTTGGTCCCAAATGCCTTTATAGTAGAGTCTCTAGCAGATTGAAGATGAATTCAGCTTCAGCTAAACTGAAATAAAAAAGGTGATTTATCCTTGCTATCTTGCTGCAGTGAGAAATTACTGCAACCGCCTTAGTCTCTTCAGCTTTTTGTTCTTTCATGACAGCATTTTCAATTCAGCTTAAATAGAGAACTTGTAATATCTAAATATATCTAAATATATATCTAAATATATCTAAAGGGGACACGGTGGCTCAGTGGCTAAGACACTGAGCTTGTCGATTGAAAGGTCGGCAGTTCAGCGGTTCAAATCCCTAATGCCGCGTAATGGGGTGAGCTCCCGTTACTTGTCCCAGTTTCTAGCAGTTTGAAAGCACGTACAAAATGCAAGTAGAAAAATAGGGACCACCTTTGGTGGGAAGGTAACTGTTCCATGCGCCTTTGGCGTTTAGTCATGCTGGCCACATGACCACAGAGATGTCTTCGGACAGCACTGGCTCTTCGGCTTTGAAATGAGCACTGCCCCCTAGAGTTGGGAACGACTAGCACATATGTGCGAGGGGAACCTTTACCTTTACCTAATATATAGATATTAATAAATGTGATGGTATTCAGATTTTACAAATGCATTGTCTCTCTCAAATTTTGAGTGAAAAGGTGGGGTAAAGGATGGCCATGGATGTCGATAAAGGGGGAGGAAAGTGAGGTCATGTGTGTCATTGCATACAGTGGTTCATCATTGCACCTGGTAATGGATATCTATGAGAATGGGATGTTTTTAATGTGAAAACATAATCAAACTGCAGGTGGGAATAGGTGGAATGGCTTCCCAACAAGTGACTAAAACCTGGAAAGAGGTGATATAGGTCAGTCCCACAAATGAGATATCATAACTCCTAATTAGATTCCATACATTGTTTGGTATAGTAGTTTAGGCATCAAACTAGAAATCAGGGGACAGTGAGTTCTAGTCCAGCCTTAGGCACAAAACCAGCTGGGTGATCTTGAGCCAAACTCTCTCTCTCCCTCTCCCTCCCTCTCCCTCTCCTTCTCTCCCTCCTTCTCTCCCTCCCTCTCTTTCCTGTTGACTACAGGGACTAATCCAGGCAGTCACTAGGAGTCAAAAATGAAGACACACACAAATAATGGACTTGGAGACAGTTACTTAGGGTACCATGGCCTTCAAGAAGAACTACTAAGCAATCAGTATTGAACTAAATCAAATCTGGCTGTTCCTTTGAGGTTGCGATTAAAATGGAAAAATAAATACTTTTTTTGCATACTAGGCATGTGAAGTCATCAGATAGTAGATTAGAAAAAATGTATTTGACAAGCCAAACAGCCACCAAGGCACCTGCTTTCCTTATGAAAATTACTCTGTGGCTGGGTAGTCTGAAGTTATAATCTAATTCTGTGTAAAAGGCAGCTGATTCTTATTAAATCTTGTGATATTTAGTTCTAAATAAAATATTCAGAGGGTTCCTCTGTAAGAGCTTTAATGAATTAATTTTCCTAGCTGTTTTATTTCTGTCTCACTTTTCAGTAATTATATGTTTCAACAGTGGTCTTACTAAATAATTAACATAATTTAATAATTTAACATTCAGTACCTCTTTTGGGAGAATACCTGATGAATAATGTTGAACTCTTACAAGATTTCGTACCGGAATGCCAAAGCTTCACAAGACTTCAAGCAAGGGTGTGTGCGATCACCAAATCTTATGATCATGTAAAATTTCATGTGATTTTTTTTAGTGGATCCCTAAGATTTCTGGGGTGATATTCCATTATTTCTCCATGCTGATGATGCAGCTACATTTTAAATAATATTTGTAGGGCTTAGGCAGTGGTGGGATTCAGCTGGTTCACACCTATTCAGGAGAATCGTTTGTTAACTTTCTTAGCAGTTCAGAGAACCGGTTGTTGGAAGAAATCTTTTGGTTTTTTTTCCACTTTACAGGCTAATCCTGTAAGGAAGGCAGGAAGGAAACATTCTGGTGTTGTTTCTAGCCCAATCTTTATTGCCCGGCTTACAGAAACTGCCTCCCTGATTAACCTTTATTACATTGTAACAGCTAAAGGTTTTTGGCAGTATGCCTAGACTTACTGTCACTTGAGCTTTTCCAGAGGTTTTTTTTTTCTTTGCTGATACTTTATTTTGCTTTAGTAGGGGCTTGACTTTCTTAAAGGGAAAGTGTTGTTTTAAGCTTTTTACACTGGTTTAGTGGTTCCTGGCACTGTCCTTTTGGGGTGTATTTCCAAGAGGCAGGATGCAAGCTTGGCACTAATTTTTTTTACTGCCTTTCTGGGGGCATGTGATCTTTCCTTAAATCTGGATGATTTCTTTAGGATATCTTGTGAGGTGAGTGAGACCAGCTGGTATCTTTAAGTGGTGCAAATGGATCTAAGGATTACTTCTCCTGGGTGTGAAAGGGTGCTTTGTCAGTTTACTGAGCACAGGAGTTTCTTGTCTATGGAGATTCTTCTGTCATCCAGGTCATGGCTGTCCCAGAGGTGCTTTTTTCAAGAGGCAACTGGACTTTCTTTGTTTTTTCTTGAAAAAGCGTCTTTGTTGCTTTTACATTGCTTTGGAGTAGCCAAGGCACTCCATAATTGCTCACTGATAGTAAGATTAAAAATAAAATAGGAGGTAGGTGTATGGATCCTCCAATTCCTTTTAATTTTCTCTCATGATAATAAAGCTTAGTAACATGGCACCAGACTTGAAGTTTATTTAGATATCTATGGCATGTACTAATTTTATTGTGATCCTGACAAGCTTGGGAGGCTTGAACCTGGGTCCCCTATATAATTTGTTAATTTGTCTCTTTAGCTTGGTATTTTGCAGCCCAGATATGCCCACCCACTTTCTGGAGAGCTTAAATGACCTCACTTTATGAACAAGAGCCGGCTGCCGATAGTTATCATTGCATTTTAACTATTTTAATTCCTAAAGGTGCTCTGGCACCCTCCCTGATTTTTAACTCCAGCTTGCAGGTATTTCTAATCTAATGATTGGTATTTAGGGCAGCTTTTTGCAAGCAAAGAAGCTTTTTGTATTTTTGTACAGGTAATACGTGACTTACAACAGTTCATTTAGTGACCATTCAAAGTTACAATGGCACCGAAAAAAGTGACTTATGACCATTTTTCACACTTAATGACCGTTGCAGCATCCCCATGGTCACGAGAGGCTGGGCGAGGTGAAGCATTCCTCAACATGTGTGACATCGAATTGGCCACACCCACCTAGTCACATGACCACCCAGCCATGCCTACCCTGGTCATTAGGGCAGAGAACCAGTTGTTAAATTATTTGAATCCCACTAGGCAAGCAGTCAGATTTTTCAGCTATTTGTGCCAAGAGCACTCATTGGTAATTAATGACCACAAAACGAAAGTGGTATTTTGTGCCAAGATACCCAAAAGATTTAAATGAGCCAGTGAAGGGGAAAAAATGAACCATTTAAAAGTTTAAAACATTGTATTTGGGGATAAGACTTTAATCTGCAGGTGCCTGGAAAATCATGCTCCTTCACAAATGCAAAGTACAATGGGTGTTTTTTTTCATACAAGGTTAGAGAATGCAGACAAGCTGGTCTGAAATTTTTCACAACAAAAACTTTGACCCAAATGTTGTACAGTTGAAACAATCCCCTCACTATAAATCACTTGAGGCCATATAAATAGACCTTTTTGCAAACCCTTTTCAAGAGCTTAGATGTGTCTCTAATGTGATACTCCGAATGGAAGCAGGGATAATGGAGGTGACACTGTGGCTATCAATTTTCTCCTAGTGGCTCAAATGCCATTTTCCTCCATCAGGACTGGTTCCATTAGTCCAACATTGGGCAACAAGCAATTCTGGGGAAACTGACTGACTAGGTCTTGCATTGACAAATTGCTAGACGAAAAGAATCATTAAAGTAGAACAGAACAGAACAGAACAGAACAGGGTAGGGTAGGGTAGGGTAGGGTAGAGTGGAGTGGAGTGGAGTGGAGTGGAGTGGAGTGGAGTGGAGTGGAGTGGAGTAGAGTAGAGTAGAGTAGAGTAGAGTAGAGTAGAGTAGAGTAGAATAGAATAGAATAGAATAGAATAGAATAGAATAGAATAGAATAGAATAGAATAGAATAGAATAGAATAGAATAAGCAATTCTGTGGAAGTCTTCTAGTGCAACCCCCTGCTGATGCAGGAAACTCTATACCAGGGCTGTTAAACTTCCAGACTGTGGGCCGTATGTGTCACGTGCTGACCACACCCACGCCCCATTCAGCAAAGGGGAAAAAAGTCCCGATATGTCATGTGACGCCGCTGTGATGACGTCGGTTTGATGCCCCTGCCCTATACCAGAAACGGTTTCCCAATCTCTTCTTAAAACTCTTCCAGTGATGGAGCATCCACAACTTACAGTATGAAGGGAAGCCATTGCAGAACTTGTGGGTGCTCCATCACTGAAGGTTTTAAAAAAGAAATTCTGAGTGTTTTTATTTGTTCTGGTCTCTGGTCTACGACTGTAATGGATTGGATTGGATTGGATTGGATTGGATTGGATTGAATTGAAAAAAAAAAGATTAGACAGCCATTCAGAGAAAGAGTTATAGATATGCTGTCTGGATGATTCTGGGAGTTGAAGTCCACACATCTTAAAAAGAATTGCCATGATTGGGAAACGCTGATATAGAATCAGAGAATGAGGTCAGCCATTTTCCAGCTCACGTTAGAGCTCATTCAACATATTCCAAATGGGAACTGGATAGATGCGTTACTACTTTAGCCTCTCCAGCTCAACCAAAAGCCTTCCACCGAATCAGACATGATGTTTTACTCTCCCAGGTTCTTAATGGGAGATTGACTAAAATCCCCATGTGGTAAGACCTTGTCTATGTGGCACACATGCTATTGAGACCATCACACGTGTGATTTTACGTTGTCTCCAATACCAACTTTCATTTTCTCTTCAGTAGCATGTTTTATAGATCATAATGAAAGCTCTCAGATAAAGTTATTAGATATAACATTCCTGGATTCTGCCTTGGAACCATTCATATCTGTAGACAGATCATTATGGTACTGGGCTTATGGTATCCTTCTTTTTTAATTTTAGTTTTTATAAATTTATCCATCCTTATATCATTTTTGTAACCCATGGAGGGACTCCCCCTTTTTAGTTAATATTCTTAATATTAAACATTTTTATATATTTGGTGTTTCAGTGTACTAGAATATTGTGTCAGCACTCGTAGTTTTTAGTTACTTTTCATGTCTTATAAGGTTAGTGTTATTATTGAAATTTCTGATGTTCCTCTTGATTGTGTCTTATGCTGTTCTATGACCACGATAAGGATTTGAATTGGGTTTTTTTTTAATGGAGGGGTGGAAGTGCCTGAGCTAGTGACTCTGATTGACTGGACCTGATACCTTAAAAAATATCCATTTTAGATGAAAACAGTTTGAAAATAAAATTTGAAATGAATGCAAGTAAATGTTCACTAACACTACCATATATTTATGAAATCCACAGCAAGCACTGAGGTCTAAAAATTGATTAGTTGCTTTCTGAGTTCAATTGGTCGATCCTTTCTATGGGAAGTAAGCGTTATTGAGAAAGTATTAATATGTCATAATCCTTGCCTTTCTGGACAGTTTAATTACTATTCTACAACCGTCTATAGTGTTAGGGTCATTAAAATGCAATCCAACAGAGCATATCCAATAAAAGAGTATCTCCAATACATAAAATAAGTTTTATAATGATTTCTATTTCAGCAACTTGGGTAGCTATAAAACTCCATCGCTCAAGTAAAGCAGAGCAGGTAAAATTTCAGATAACAACTGCTGTATCTGATGAAGTAGATTCTGCACCATGAAAACTTAGTTCAATCTTTGGCCAGCCTGAAAGAATAATGTATCCCAAGAGAAAAATAATCCAGGCTAAGAAATGTGTGATAGTATAAATCAGCATTTCCCAAGTTTGTACCCTCCAGATGTGATGGATTATAACTCTAAACATTTCCAACCAGTAGTCTGTAATGCTAGGAGGTGCCCTTGACTACATCAAGAAGAATGCCTTATACTGGAGGACAGAAGAAAGGGTCATAGAAAGGAATTGGGTGAGAAGGGCTGTTCTCAAGTGAGAGGTGGGAAGTGGAAAAATGAGGTTTCCATGGATTGAAAATAAGAGGGTTTCCCTCTGTTAGATCCTTGGTATGAGAGTGTTCCTAAATCACTGTGAAGGATTGTTTCTTGGTTTGATTAGACTGGGATTGTAGGAACAGTTCAGAGGTGGGTTTCAGCAGGTTCTGACCAGTTCTGGAGAACTGGTAGTGGAAATTTTGAGTAGTTTGGAGAACCGGTAGTAAAAATTCTAACTGGCCCCGCCCCCATCTATTCTCTGCCTCCCAAGTCCCAGCTGACCAAGAGGAAATGGGGATTTTGCAGTAACCTTCTCCTGGAGTGGGATGGGAATGGAGATTTTACAGTATCCTTCCCATGCCACGCCCACCAAGCCATGCCATGCCCACCAAGCCACACCCACAGAACCGGTAGTAAAAATTTTTGAAACCCACCACTGGAACAGTTGTGTTTGCAAATGGTTTTAGCAAGTGTTGGGGTTAGATGGGATATTATATAGACATGGGACGAAGTAAACGGAAGCCCATGAGACTATATCTAGGAGTAGTTTTTGCTACATTACTGGATTACCAAGGTTTATCAGGGCAGGAGTCTGGAAAACTGGTGGGTTTCACAGTAGGGTGCTAGGTATAGAACTTGACAGTTTTGTCAGACGGTACAATTAGTGATTTCTTGGGGAGGAATGGAGTGAACACATCTGGTAGCGATAGATCAAATAAATATTGGCCAAGCCATTACAGGGGAAGGAGGATCAACCATGTGACTCTGGTTCTGTCTTCTGATATAAATGCTTTAAGGAGATTGGAGTTCTAGTGATCTCAAGCTGTTGACGATAAACATTAGGTCCATTTGTATTAAGATTATGTTAATCTATAACAACTGGTTGTGGGTAGCCAAATGGCCTGAGGGGGATTACAAAAATCTGGTTGCGGAATATGGGTGATGTCACCCTCTCAGAGTTACACCTACCTAGGTGTCAGGCTTTTTAGTAGCCTCAATTCCAGGGTTGGAGAATGGCATGGAAATGATCTTCATAGACAGCTTTTGTCTAGAGGTCCTAGTCAATCATAAAGGAAATCAGCCCTGACTTTTCTTTGAAAGGACAGATACTGAAGCTGAAGCTCAAATAACTTGACCACCAAATGAGAAGAAAAGACCCTGATGATGGGAAAAATGGAAAGCAAAAGGAAAAGGGCAGATGATGAGATGATTAGAATACCACTTTATAATGCCTTGGTAAGGCCACTTGGAATATTGCATTCAGTTTTGGTTGCCACGATGTAAAAAAGATGTTGAGACTCTAGAAAGAGTGCAGAGAAGAGCAACAAAGATGATTAGGGGACTGGAGGCTAAAACATGCTGGAACTGGGTATGTCTAGTCTGACAAAAAGAAGGACTAGGGGAGACATCATAGCAGTGTTCCAATATCTCAGAGGCTGCCACAAAGAAGATGGAGTCAAGCTATTCTCCAAAGCACCTGAGGGTAGGAGAAAGAAGCAATGGGTGGAAACTAATCAAGGAGAGAAGCAACTTAGAACTAAGGAGAAATTTCCTGACAGTTAGAACAATTAATCAGTGGAACAACTTGCCTCCAGAAGTTGTAAATGCTCCAACACTGGAAGTTTTTAAGAAGATGTCGGATAACCATTTGTCTGAAGTGGTGTAGGGTTTCCTCCCTAACCAGGGGGTTGGACTAGAAGACCTCCAAGGTCCCTTCCAACTCTGTTATTCTATTCTATTAATGCGAAGAGATAGTGTTGTTGATATAATGAACATGAATTTGGGGAAATTCCAGGAGATATCGGAGGAGGGGAGGGGGCTGGCATGGGTGGTCCATGTATCACGAAGAGTTGGATATGACTTAGCGAATGAACAACCCATTCTTGGGATATTGAGAGGTTGTGTGTTGCCTAGTAAGCCTGGCCTTCTGCCTGGGATGGCATCGATCAGTGCATTTGGTAATGAAGTCTGCTGAATTTAGGAGGACTCCAAGTAGATATACATAGTAATACCCCACCAAACTTAACCTCAGGGCTTCGGTACCTGTTTTCAGTGATCAACCTGTTGAAATAGGGGTTACACATCAATCATGTTTTGGTTTTTCATTGGATTGTCATTGTTTTTTATATTGTTTTAAAACTGATTAGCATAGGAAAACCAGTCATAGAAACCTCTGTGTATGTAAATACAAAGAGAGAGAGACACACCTGCCTTTGGTATTTTTAAAAGCATGTTGCCTGTGCTGGGAAGTTCACTTGCCAAAGGAATCATTTAGCTGTGACTGACTGCACATACTTTATGTTGGACGAGTGTTCTGCCATGAATTTTTATCTATCCAACTGGGCATTTTTTTCAAAAAAATGTCTGGCCCTGCTGCAATCTAATTTGGCAATGAAATGTCTGATTTCTGCAAGCCTTCCAAATGTCTATGATAACAGAACAGTTCAGATGTTTTGAAGGAAGAATAACATAGAAACTTTAATTTTGCATCCTGCATAATTTCATACTTTTTTTGCCTGATACAATCTCATAAACAGCTATCAAGTTTCCCCTCCCCATTATACAGACCAAATAAATTAAAGACATTTATTGCCTAGATTATCTCCTACAGGGTGGTATAGATTATATGGTACTCTTGGGCACTGATGTACTCATAGCCATTCATTCATTCATTCATTCATTCATTCATTCATTCATTCATTCATTCACTTACTTAATATGCTGCCCATCTCACCAATAAGAGCTACTTCTCTGGGCACATGCTAGGTCCCCTACCTCATCTAGATTTTTTTAAAAAAAAATGTTTTAAGTAAAAAAGCAATAAACAAGGAAGTGGCATTCTGCAATTCCAAACATTTTTCTTGTATAATCTTTACATAAAATAATGCTTATGGGTGCTTATACTGTACTATTTTTAGTCAATAAGAAGCTCTATAAGAATAGAGATTGCAGCTTAGTGGTTTGTTCAAAAGCATGTCCATCTGCGCAAAAAATGAGATAATAAAATAAAATGTCAATTTGAGTGACTGGCAGGGAGATGATGACGACAGAGACCAGCTTCATAAATTGGGTATTCTAGTGATAAATATATTGTCATTGGCCGCAGCCTTTGTCTTCAGTCATTTTGTGAATAAGTAAACTTCTCTCCTTTTTTTCCCCTCATTGTTTTGTGAAACCATGCCTTATACAGTCTCAAATATTCAAACGTAGCTGGTGGGCAAGTGTGTTGCCTACTCAGCCTCAGGCACTCTGTTCATAGCAGAGATATAAAGAAGCAATACACTGAAAACTTGCCTCTTTCTACTTTGAAGAAATTATTCTTAAGAAGTTTGTTAAAACAATGAAGCCCAAAATGTGGTCAGGATCCTGGAATATCGGACAAATTTCAACATAGTCCTTATGAAATATTTGTATTAGTGCCAGTTCCGTAACCATGACTTTTTAATATTCAATCCATCACGGTTTCTCTCTAGAGAGTTACTGCAAGAATCCTACTTCTAGGTTTATTAGGTTGTTACCATCAGTGCATGATTGATTAACCATACTGCTGTTCTTGTATTGTTGTTCAATTGTTGCAATGTGTTGTAATCCTCGCAGATCCCCTAGAGTTAATCCTTCTGGAAAATCAGTAAAGCAAAGAGCATTAAAAAAAATTTCTGCTGTCATTGTATGATCAGGTTAGAGGAAAATGGCTCCATAGTTTTTGAAGGAACAGAGACCACACCTTCATTTGAAATCAAATCTCGTATTATTGATTCCAGCAATGCTGGAGGCAAGCAGCAGCTCTGCTTATCCAGCAGAAGGTGAAACCTCCTTTATATGCATACAAAGTCAGGCTGTGAGCTAGTGCGAAAGAGTGAAAGTTTTACAAAGGCTCCTAATTTCTATCAAGGCTGCCCTAGTTTATGCTACTCCTATATTGATTGCCTCTATCCATTCGACATCCTAGGTTTTATTTTCTCTATGCCAGGAGCTGCAGAAGGGAAAGCTGGGAAGGCAGTAAGGCTTTGCTCAAAAAGCCATTCTTCCTTCAACCAACAGAAAAAACCCAGCAGACAAAGTAAAAATCTGAGCTTGATTGTTTTCTTACAAATGCTTAATTGCCTAAACTAGGTAATGTCATCAGTGCATTGATGACACTACCTAGTTTGGGTAATGAAATGTCTGCAAGAAACAGTCAAACTCAGAGAACACCAAGGACCCCTCATCTCAACTCTGAGCTACAAATATTCTCCTCTAAAATAATAATCCAATAATTGATTCCCCCAAAGTTGAAAGAGGGAATTAAGAGTAAGATTTGGGCTCAAATTCATTCCACTAGAACAGGGGCATCCGCGGGCCAGATCCGGCCTGCGGGGTGCTTAGATTTGGCCCACGGGGGCACTCTAGAAACAGTGAAGGACCGGCCCGCAGTGCCTCTGCCAGTGAAAATGGAGCTCGGGTTCCCAGGCTCTGTTTTCAGCCATGATGACCTCCTGCAGCTGTCTGCCAGTGAAAATGGAGCTTGGGGGGTGGTGGTCCGTGTGTGGCCTCCCGGGCTCTGTTTTCACTAGCAGAGGGCTGCAGGAGGCTGTCGTGGCTGAAAATGGAGTTCAGGAGCCCATTTTCACTGGTAGAGGGCTTGGGCCACCACAGGCGTCCAGGACACAAGTGACATCAAGCTAGCCACCCCACCCTGGCCAAGGTCAAACACCACCCTGATGCGGCCCTCAATGAAATCAAGTTTGATACCCCTGCACTAGAACTTTAATTCCATTAAACTTTATTTACGTCCCTTATTATTTTTATAAATAACTCAAGGCAGTGAACATATCTAATAGGCCTTTTATTTTCCCCACCACAAGCCTGTCGTTGCCTGTTGAGGTGAACTGGGCTAAGAAAGAGTGACTGGATTTAAGTCACCCAGCCCACTAAGATGGGACTAAAACTCGCAGTCTCTTGGTTTCTAGCAGCAATGCTAATAATTGACAGCTATTGTATCATGTGGGAGCTGCGGACACCATAGTTTCCAAACTGAAAACTCAAGTGTTGGAGGAAGAACAAGCTGGATATCTTGGACCAATAAAAATGAAGTCACTGGGTCATAGTTTTGTTTGGCGGCCAGAAGTAAATCAACAAAATGAGTTTGTAATGAGTTGCTTGCAATGAGTTGCTCAGATGTCAAGATGTTCAAAAGATGCCAAAAATAATACCCCTCCTCCACCCATGGAAAAAGCCCGTAATCTCACAGCAAAAAAAAATTCCTAGAGATGTTGAAGGATCATTTATGTGTACAATCTTTTAAATCGTTTCAGATTATAGCCAAAGGTGTTACCAATGACTACAGTAACAGATATCATTGACATATCAATATTTGCAAGAAATAAATGTTGCAGGATATGAGTAACCAAATATAGCCAAACAAGTTTTAAACATTGCTGAAAAAGACTGGAATAAGACTTACAAAATTAACCCTGTATCACCCATCTGCAAACATATTGGATGAAAGGCTTGTTTAAAGCTTCGAGTGATGTATGAATAAACCATCACGCTGAATTAAAAGCTTGCCAATTTTCCGTTTGCATAGCACAAACATCAATAGCTATGAGTTCTTTAGGTTGTAACTTATGTGAAAGGTTGAACCTTCCCACACTTGATCTGAAAAGAAATATTCAGGACTAAGAGCTGAAAAATGATACAATGCCCAGCTAAAGAAAACAAAGGTGCAGAGATGTACCAAAGTTGCCCATTCATATACAGGTTATTTAACAAACCATACTTAAGCATGGTTTTGCACAATGCACGAACCCAGTTTATAAGAAGATCCCTGCTGAGTCAAAGGAGAGGCTTCCCTCAGCCAGGAATTTGATCCTTTCATGATGCCTCTGGAACATCAAGCAACTGGCCCTGAACAGAATGGCAATAGCACTTAGACTTATATAGCGCTTCACACTGCTTTTATAGCCCTCTCTAAGCAGTTTACAGAATCAGCACAACAGACTATTTGGATAGAAATAGTCTCACAATAGTAACCCCTTGTCTTCATAATTTCTGTCTTGCATTATGCATGAGACTGCCTTTGACCTCACGGAGAAGCTTGTATTATAACACTAGCCCTTAGACTTATATACCACTTCACACTGCTTTACAGGCCTCTCTAAGCGGTTTACAGTATCAGCATATTGCCCCCATCAATCTGGTTCCTCATTTTACTGACCTCAGAAGGATGGAAGGCTGAGTCAACTTTGAGTTGGTGAGACTCGAACTGCTGAATTACTGGCAGTTGACAGTCAGCAGAATTAGCCTGCAATACTGTATTCTAACCACTGTGCCACACGGTGTTTTACCATGGTTTAGCGACCACTGGTGATCACTAAGGGAAACCACAACTAATCTTAGTTTTCCTTTGTTTTGCAAATCTGTGAAGGTTGTAAATGTGAGGAATGATTCTTTTTCATCACTGTTGTAACTCTAAATAGTTGTTAAAAGAGGCAATTACCAAACGAGGACTATTTCTACAAAAGCCATAGTACTTAGGGAAGTATCTAGTCTAGTGTGTAAGGTTCTTATTGGTATTCCTGTTTAATGAAGCATATTTGGGAACTTGAATTGCTACTTGACTATCTTTGGCTTCTGAATATGTCATGTGTAAGTCAGTGGTGGGTTCCTCCCGGTTCAGCCCGGTTCTCCCGAGCCGGTAGCGGTGATGATATGATGTCACCAAACCAGTTCTGCCCCCCCGCGCCCCACCCCCTGCGTTATTCTTACTTTTTATTTGGCCCCACCCCCAATTTATTGCTGCCTCCTGAGTCCCAGCTGATGGCTAGAGGGAAAAAAACTGTTTAAACTCTTGCCGCGGGGCTTCAAAGGGCCGCCCTACAGCTGATCAGTGTTAAAAGAAAACAAATGAGTAGACAGTGCCTGCAAAAATACATGAGTAGATCAGTGCCTGCAAAAATACATGAGTAGATCAGTGCCTGCAAAAAATAAATGGGTAGATCGGTACAGCTCTGCAAGCAGTTAAAAGCCTGGTAGACCAGTACCTCTGCTAAATCCTAAATAATTGTCACATGACCATCAAGCCATGCCCACAAAATAAGCCACGCCCACAGAACCAGTAGTAAAAAAATTTAGAACCCACCCCTGGTGTAAGTCCTGTTACATCCAACCAATACACCTATTTTGATGCCATAACTATACTATAATGGGAAATGTGATGCAGCACAAAGGGAGGACATCAGCCACCTGATCATTCATGGCTACAGATAGTCCTCGATTTACAACTGTTCATTTAGTGATCATTCAAAGTTATAGCGGCACTGAAAAAAAGTGACTGAGGACACTTTTACACTTACGACCCTTGTAGTATCCCCATAGTCACATGATCAAAATTTGGATGCTTGGCAACTGAATCATATTTATGACGGTTGCAATGTCCCGGGGTCATGTGACCACCTTTTGCGACCTTCTGACAAGCAAAATCAATGGGGAAGCCAGTTATTCCCTTAACAGCCATGTTACTAATTTAACAACTGTAGTGATTCACTTAATAACTGTGGCACGAAAGGTTATAAAATGCGGCAACATTCACTTTAGAAATGTTTCACTTAGCCACCACATTTCGGGGCTTAATTCTGGTTGTAAGTTGAGGACTACCTGTAATGTATTCTTTGTTCAGGTATAGTTGACTCACTTTGAAGTTACGTTGCTTTTTTAAAAAAGAAAAAAACATGCTGTGGCTTCCCCATTTAAGGAAATTTTACTACAGATAGCCTGCAACTTACAAACCACAATTAGGACTAGAATTTGTGTTCCTAAATAAAGGAGGTTGTTAAGTGACTGCTGCCCAATTTTATGACCCTTTTATTGCTACGGTTGTTAAGCAAATCACTTCAGTTTTTGAATCAATCACACAGTCTTTAAGTGAATCTGGCTTCCCCCATTTGACTTTGCTTGTTGGAAGCCAGCTGGGAAAGTTGCAAATGATGATAGCAATAGCAACAGCACTTAGACTTATATACAGCTTCACAGTGCTTCACAGCCCTCTCTAAGTGGTTTACAGAGTCAGTATATTGCCCCCGACAATCTGGATCCTCATTTTACTGACCTCAGAAGAATGGAAAACTGAGTCAACCTTGAGCCGGTCAAGATCGAACTGCTGGCAGCTGGCAGATTTAGCCTGCAATACTGAATTTTAACCACTACGCCACCACAGCTCATGAGCACATGATTCTGGGACACTGCAACCATACAAGCAACCAAATTTTGACCGCCTGACTCTGGGAATGCTGCAATGGCCATAAGTGCAAGGATGAATTGTACCTTACTTTTTTTAAAGTGCCGTTATAACTTGGAACTGTCGTTAAACAAATGGTTGTAAGTTGAGAACTATCCCCTCCTTCCGGCTCTTGAGCTGTAGATCCTGAAAGGGTAATGCCAGTTTAATGGCTTTTTGGTTCATCTCAGTAGTCCAGACAAATTGATAAGGCATGAATTAAGAAGTATTTTGTAAATGTTATCTTTCTGTTGAGCACAGTAGGAGAGTACAAAGTGCTTGGCTCCTGCTTGTTACCTTTCCCTTTCCCCCAGTGTGATGGTGAGAATATCTTCTCACTACTGATTAAATTAAACATTACGATCTGGCTTTGAAGGTCAAATTGCGATTTAGAGCATGAGCGGATGTACAGATACAGTACTTGTCTGGAACACCTCAATGAGCATTGTCTTTTCATGGGCCACTTCCTTAGAAATTAGTGTGCAATCTCGGGAACATGGCATAGGGCCTAGTTATTTGCAAGACCGTCTCTACCTAAGAACTTCTGCCCATCACATTGGAACCAATTGGATACCTACACTCCAAATCCCTTCTCTGAAATTCTGCTACCTAGCAAGATCTTGGACATATGCTTTTCTGTGGTTGACCCTATCTTATGAAATATCCTTTCCCTGACAGTCTGACAAGGCAGTTTGAACTTTTCAGAACTGCCTTTTTACCCAAATGTTGAATTGGATTGGATTGGATTGGACTGGATTGGATTGGATTGGACTGGATTGGACTGGATTGGATTGGATTGGATTGGAGTGTAGTGTAGTGTAGTGTAGTGGAGTATAGTAGGAAATGGAACAGAACAGAACGGAACAGAACAGAACAGAACAGAACAGAACAGAACAGAATAAATTAAAGCTTGCTATAAGGCAGTGATGGCTAACCTTTTTGCCGTTGCATGCCAAAAGTGGGGGGAGTGCAGGGGGGTTGCGCACCTGCATCCTCACACCATAATTCAATGTGCCTCATCCCCATGCATGCGCGCACGACCCCCCTGCACTCCCCCTGCTTTTGGCACGTAATGGCACAGTGGGCCCAGTAGGCCCGTTTTTTTGCCCTCCCTAGGCTCCAGAGGTTTTCCAGGAGCCTGGGGAGGGTGAAAATGGCCTTCCCCACCCCCCTTGAGGCCCTCCAGAGGCTGGAAATAGCCCATTTCCTGACTTCCGGTGGGCCCGGTAGGTCCGAAAATCAACTGGCCAGCATACACATGCGCGCTGGAGCTGAGCTAGGGCTCGCATGCCCACAGATATGGCTTCGTATGCCACCAGTTCGCTATCACGGCTATAAGGCATCTTAAAGGGTGATTAAGGCACAGTTTGTTTTTGTTTGTTTTACTGTTTCATATTTTATTGTTGTTGTGAATCACCCAGAGTTGTTTAATATAAATCTTTTAAATAAGCAAACAAACATATGTGTTTGGAGACACTTTTTTTTCCCCAACTGCAGCTATAGCATCTTGAAGCTAGATAGTAACAGTAAAAAAAGAGAGGTTTCCAAAATCTAATCCCAGTTTGCAAAAAGCTGAACCAATCAGAGTGCCTTTGAGGCATGGAGCATGGAGCAGAGGGAGAATGCCTCTACTTGTAGATTGACTGAGGATTGATAGCTGCCATTGATTTCTCATTTCAACTCTTAGTAGTGACTACATGGGTACATTTTCTCCTCCCTAACCTGGTCCTTCAAGTCTCCCAATGGTGCATCCTTGACCGCTGTAATGGAGTCCGTCCACCATGTTGTTGGTCATCCTTGTTTTTCTTTCCCCTCTCAATTTCTCATATTATGCAAAAGTATAAAATGCTTTTAAATGATCCATGACTGACTGGCTAGGGCAGCAGCAGTTTTTATTGGCTTGCTACTTTGTCTGATGGTTGTTTGATTGCTCTCTTAACTACAAGGTCCCAATTGTATGTGTTAGAGAGGTGGGTTTCAAATTTTTTTACTACCGGTTCTGTGGGTGCGGCTTGGTGGGGATGGCATGGCTTGGTAGGTGTGGCTTGGTGGGCGTGGCAGTGGAAAAGATACTGTAAAATCTCCATTCCCACCGCACTCCAGGGGAAGGATACTGTAAAATCTCTATTCCCTCCCCAATCCAGGGAAAGGTTACTGCAAAATCCCCATTTTCTCCCAATCAGCTGGGACTCGGGAGGCAGAGAATAGATGGGGCCAGTCAGAATTTTTACTACCGGTTTTCCGAACTACTCAAAATTTCTGCTACCAGTTCTTCAGAACTGTCAGAACCTGCTGAAACCCAGCTCTGTTAGAGCTAGAGAACCCTGTGACAGTAGCAATCATATTTCCTGTTCTTTAGTTTTCTTGCATCTTGCCTATTTTCTTTGCCCAGAAATTCCATACTAGGATCTACATTTTATAATCTAGCCACTGTTACATTACTTAGGATTACTTTCTCAGTTTGACCCAACATCTGCTAGTGAGATCAGCTGCAAGGCCTTCAAATTGGGGCAGTTTGGGCTAGTGATTAAGGCACCAGGCTAGAAATCAGGAGACTGTGAGTCCTAGTCTCACTTTAGGCAGGAAAATTGGCTTGGGCCTATCACCAGGAGATTGTGAGTTCTAGTCCCACTTTAGGCATGAAAGGCAGCTGAGTGACCTTGAGCCAGTCACTCTCTCTCAGGCTAACTCACTTCACAGGGTTGTTGTTATGGGGAAAATATAAGAAGGAAGTAGCCTTAGGTACAGTATGTTTACCGCTTCAAATTATTTATAAAAATAATAAAGGTGGGATATAACTGACTGACTGACTGACTGACTGACTATAGATGGACAATACATATAAATTATGGGAGGAATATTTTTAGATCCAGTTAGTTCTGACATTCCTCTTCAGTTTTATACATTGTAGGTAAATAATCTGAGCAGAGAGAAATTCAACTGGCTATGTTCATGCCATATGCTCATTTGTGGTTAATTGAGTCATATTTATTCAATTATCCATGTATCTAAGTTCATGTATTCTACAAAAGTAGATACTTAATCACATTGCCCTGTTTTGCACAATTTATTTATTCATTGCTGATTCATTATCCGCACTTCATAGATGCTCTCATATTAATTAAAAATCTGTATGCCTTGCATTTAAAGTTAGACCAGCAGAGTTGGCATATCTTTGCATGTGTGTAACATATCGGGCAGGTTTCAAAACCTGTCACTACCAGTTTGCTCGTGGGTGCGTGTGCACTCACGCTCGGGTGTGACGCTTCTGCGCATGCGCAGAAGCGTCCAGGCAGGTGAGCGGAGCCTCTCTCCGCCACCACCAGTTCGCCTGAACTGGTAGCAACCCACCTCTGTAACCTATGTTTTTATGTGTGTTGACATGTGTGTTTTATGTGTGTTGACTATATTTATATGCAGAAATATAGATATATATTTATAGACATGAGATGAGGGTGTGGCTAACTGAAGAAGACAAACTAGTCAGAAATAGATCTATCTTAGTCTCCCTTAAGTCTCACAACAGACAGCAAAATGCTGGTTTGATGTCTGATAAAGCCTAGAAACTAGTGAATGAGATTTTACTGAACTATGTCTGTATAAAGATCTTGATTTACGTAGGAAAAACCTGGCTGAGAGAAAAATACAAATATAGATGGCTATATACTAATAAGTATGTTAAGGACACTGCTGAAGCAATTCCTTTAGTCATTTTTAAAAAGTTTATTCCAGAACAAAAAAAAAAAAAAAATAGAAACATCCTCTCTTAAAAATATCTCTTCTTCTCTTTTAATTTTGCAAACAACTGCCTTATATTAGGTTTATACTTTGCCTCCCAACATAGGCTTTATTTTAGTTACCCTGTGATGAATTTTGGGAGTGGGAGATTGGTATGAAATACTCATGTAACTTTTGAAAACAGTCTCTCAAACATTTCTATATATGGCTGTGATATTATTTGGTAGAAATGAATTTTGGGGAATATTCAGTTAAGTTTCCAGAGGAAATCAAGCAGTGTTTCATCTTTCAAGATTTCTGGCCAAGTTTATCATTGGCACAGATGTTTAATCATCTAAACGCTATTTTTAAATATATTATTTCTCCCCAAATAACCTCTTTGCTAAATTAAGCCACAGGTCAATTCTGTCTCACCAGATTCTACATAAAAATGATACTTAAAAGCCCAGCATCACTAGCAAAAATTTATATAAATAAACTTTAATAACTAGTACTTTGCAAATAGGCAGGGGCTCTGATTCCCAAGTAGCATGACCTAATATAAATACTTAAAGTTTCCTGTTTCAAAAACAAACAAAAAAGCTTTAAGATATATTTAATCCTTCATTGTCTTCTCATTCCTCTGCCCTAGCTTTTCCCATGTTCTAACACGCTCCAGCTACATCAGATTAGCATGAAATTTCAATTCCACACATGTGACAAACCGAGAGGAAAGAAGGATACCATGTTGCTTGAAACAAAGGTATGCTGATTTATTTTCACACTGTGTGATCTCATGCTGTTGTCTTCTAAAAGCTGGAGTAAAGCACTTTTTTTAAAAAAAGAATATAGCACTTCCATTTCCTCATTTATGGGAAGGAACTCCTACATGATACTTTGGGGCTTTGTCCCTCCTAAAGATCTTTGACAAATATATTATATTTTTTCTTTATGTACACTGAGAGCATATGCACCATAGACAAATTCCTTGTGTGTCCAATCACACTTGGCCAATAAAGAATTCTATTCTATTCTATTCTATTCTATTCTATTCTATTCTATTCTATTCTATTCTATTCTATTCTATTCTATTCTATTCTATTCTATTCCATTCCATTCCATTCCATTCCATTCCATTCCATTCCATTCCATTCTATTCAAGGTGGAAATGGCTTGATGGCTTAGCAGCTCCTATTTATTTATTTATTTATTTATTTATTTATTTATTTATTTATTTATTTATTTATTTATTTATTTAATTTATATACCGCCCTATTCCTAAGGGACTCAGGGCGGTGAACAGCGAACGATAAAAATACATGTAAATACAAACGTTAATAAAAAACCAATTAAAATATACTAAACACTCTGGTCCTAGATAATTCAAGACATTCCAGTTTAAAATAAAATCAAAAAGCAATATAAAGGGAAAGTTAGGCCAGGCCGGCCTGCTGAAACAGGAATGTTTTGAGGGCACGGCGGAAAGTGTGCAGATCCGGAATCTTCTGTATCTCTGGGGGGAGCTCGTTCCAGATGGTGGGTGCCCTCACAGAAAAGAAATTAATAAGAAATGTTTGGATTTTTTTTTACAAACTGTTCCAACAAACTGAGCACCAATGTCTATGAGGAACATGAACTCTCTCTCTCTCTCTCTGTCTCTGTCTCTGTCTCTCTCCCTCCCTCCCTCCCCCCCCCCTCTCTCTGTGTGTGTGTGTGTGTGTGTGTGTGTGTGTGTGTGTGTGTACACACAGGTGCATGCAGGGAAACAATTAATTTTCTTTCTTTTTTGCATGGAATGGAGGTGAAGAAATTTTGTTTCTCCAGGGTCTGCAGCAGTTTAAGATTAGATGGTGATTCTTTGCTGCTTCTTCTCAAATTGATCCTGGGGGATGGAAATAATGCCCTCTCGGAATCTGAAAGATTCCGAATTTTGCAGATCACACACATGGAGGCCTGGAATAGATTAAAACAAGTAAATCAGTGAAGTAGCAAGGAAATATTATGTGAAACATCCTGGCAGGGAGTGTTGACTTGACTTATGGCCATTTGTTTAGTGGCTGTTCAAAATGACAGCAGCAGTGAAAAAAAGCCATTGACAATTTACAACTCTTGCAACATCTCCAGGCAATCAAAATTTGGGTGGTTGACAACGGACATGTCTTTACAATGGTTTCAGCATCCCAGGGTCATGTGATCACCATTTATGACCTTCTGTTCTGACCCAGCTCCCTAAACACGACAAACCCTCTGATGTGAACTCAAAATATTCCTTTATTAGGAGTGCGGGTAACCCCAGCAAAAAGTTTCTCTCGCAGGCTAGCAAGTCCGTCCATCTGGAAGATGAATAGTTGTCTGCCACATCTATTCATCTCCGCCCCCTGCCTTTTATCCCCAGGGCTAGGGTGGGGCTTCGATAGCAGTGGTGGCTCTTCTTTCCCCAGGATCAGCCCACAGCTTTCCACTGCTCTCCTCTCCTCTGTCTTCTGTGCAGTCGCACATCAGGCACGTCAGGCATTGGACTCAGCTATTCCTCTTCTTCTTCATCATCAGCCACCTCCAGATCTGGGGGCTGTTGACTCTCCATCTTAGGACTGACAGACAGCCCAGGCTCCACCTCTGTCTCTCTCTCTGCCTCTTCCCCCTTGGAGCTCCCAGGTTGCCCTGAGGCTGACCCTGACTCCCACACTTCCTCTTCCTCTTCTGGGTTTGCAACGGCGGTGATTTATTTAACAATCATGGCAAAAACTTGGGCAGGACTCCCTTAAGAAGTGTCTCGCTTTGCAGTGAAAATACTGGTCTCAATTGTGGCCATAGGTTGAGGAGTCCATGTACTTATATGAGCCGAGGTGGCGCAGTGGTTAGAGTGCAGTACTGCAGCTACTTCAGCTGACTGCTAGTTCAGCAGGTCAGCAGATCAAATCTCACCGGCTCAAGGTTGACTCAGCCTTCCATCCTTCCGAGGTGGGTAAAATGAGGACCCAGATTGTTGGGGGCAATATGCTAATGCAATATGCTAATATGCTATATGCTAATATGCAATATACTAACTTTGTAAACTTTGTAAACCACTTAGAGAGGGCTGTAAAGCACTATGAAGCGGTGAAGAAGTCTAAACAATAATACTGTGAATATTGGACTGGGAAAGAGTTAAATCACATTTCATCAAATCCTTGGATTTATATTTGGGAACAAACTGCATCACTTCTTGCCTACTTGAACAAAGGTTGTTTGAAAGGGATCTTGTGAAAAGTTTATCAATATCTATAAAACTTACATGTTTTAAGTACTGCTGAGCATTTGACAGTAAGGGGTGAGGGGAAATCAATTCCCTGTCGCTGAGACAGGCATAGTACATATGTGTGGATATTAGACTTAGAATAATTTGATTGTCATTTTGAATGTACACTAATCGGCATACATTAAAATGAAATTTCGTTGCATACAGCTCTCAAAGGGTCACCACCTCCAATATTCACTACATAAAACATGACAAAATAAATAAAAAAAATATGCATATACCCACATATATTATATCACACAGAGAAACAACACAGTCTAGTTTGGGTGTATACTTGTACATGGCGATAGAAACGAATCTTGCGAATTTACCAGACGGATGGCATAGGAAACAAAGCTGTTACAGAATCTGATAGTCTTTCTAGAAATACTTCAAAACCTTCTCCCAGAAGGGAGCAACAGATATTGTGTACCATGTGATTGGCTGGTGTTTCAGAAAGCATCGAGCAGATCCTAGATATAAGTAAGTGTGGTAAAACCAGTGGTGGGATTCTGCCGGTTCTACCCGGTTCGGGCAAACCAGTAGCTGGGGCTGCGGGAGGTTCCGCTCACCCACCCAGACATCATCATGTCCTTTTTTTATGCTCTGCGCATGCACAGAAGGTCCTATGCATGTACAGAGGTGGCATGCGCAGAGGTGGTTGCTCACATTTGCGAACCGGTAGTTAAGATAAGTCAATACCACCCCTGGGTAAGACCGCACTTAGAAGGGTCTAGGACAACTTGCTGCATCCAACTCACCATGGCCAAGTTGCTGTGGGACAACTCTTTCCAAAGTCTCAACATTTTTTTTTGTATTCTAAGTGCAAAATGGGATAACTCGCCGCGGCCTTCTCACTGACCAATTTGCCATAGGACAAGAATTCCACTAATATTGAAGAAATAGTGGAATAGAATCATTAAAGAAAAGATGCCAAAATGAAATGTGAATGACAAAAATAAAAAAAAATGTTTTAATTATTTCAAATAATTAAATTGAATTGTTGAATTGTCCTGTGATGAGTTGTTCAGTGGCAAGTTGGGTATGCCAAATTGGTTGCGGCGAGTTGTCCCATTCCTCACTTAGAATACTGGTCAGCCCAATACAAAAAAAAATATGTGTCAGCTTTGGAAGCCATATTAGGCCGGAAGCTTCCATGCTGCCACCTTTCATGTGTGGGAAAGTAGGAGGGGGGATTTAGCAAAGGGGTTGTCTGTAGACATAATAGCATTCTTCCTGACCGTCAAGGTCAGGGCGATTCTGCATCTGGAGAAGGAGTGGTCAGAGTGATCTCTCAAGATGGGACAGCGGTTGATTGGAGCATGTGATCGACTGAGGATTGAGGGGATGGTTTTGGGGTTTTTGATATACTGAGGGAAAACCCGGACATCTCAGATTCAGGTTTTCCCAGACATGCCAGTTTACCTATTCTAGTAAAGAGAACTTCGAAAAATGCTTGCTTCAGAGTCTTTACTTGGAGTTGGGGTCTTTTCTGGAACGCTGACATTATGTTGACACTTTGGAAAGAATTCAAAAAGGAGCAACAAAAAAATAATAATAATTAGGGGCCTAGAAGTTAAAATATACAAAGAACGATTGCAGGAACTGGGTATACTTAGTCTAGTGAAAAGAAGGACCAGGGCTGACAGGATAGCAGTCTTCCAATACTTAAAAGGCTTCCACAAGGAAGAGGGCCAATTTATTTACCAAACCACCTAAAGGCAGGACAAAAAAAATAAAAAATAAAAATGGATGGATGGAAACTAACCAAGGAGAGAACCAACCTAAAACTAAGGAGAAAATTTGTAACAGTGAGAATAATTAACCAGTGGAACAAGTTAGCCAGTGGGAATTTGTGAGTGCCCATCACTGGAGGCTATTAAGAAGAGACTGGACAGTCATTTATAAGAAATAGTATAGGCCTCCTGCGAGAGCTGGGGGTTGGATTAGATGACCTCCAAGGTCCTTTCCAACTCTGTTACTATTACTTTTTGTTATGTATTGTGCAGCACTTGTGGGATTTCTTTCACCCTCTGTATTGGCAGTGCAGCCATCTCTTAGTCGGTGTAGGCAAAACTGGCTTTAAATAAAATTGAATAACGTGTGCTGTATAATGCCACAGTGCAAATTACATTACTGCCAAGAATTGTTATGCTTTGTCTAAAAGTAATTAGCTACTAATTTAATTACAATGGACAAGATGAAGTGTTTTTTTTTCCATTATTTTTCAAAGACTGGGCAAATTCTAGCCCTGCACTGCCACCCGCTGACAAGAATGCCAAGTTGCATGTTTTCTGCCTTCCCTTTTAAAATTTCGTATCTTACTATTCAGAAAGTGAACTCCTACTCACGCGGAGGAAACCTAAAAGGCCATTAACAAGGTTCCAATTGCCCCTATTAAAAATCAAATTGCCCCCCTGTGGGGCATGGGCCCCACGTTGGGAACCACTGGCTTAGAGCCTTAGATCAATCTTGACTAAAATTGTTTTATTGTTTAAGCTAGCATAATTGTGAAACCACTATTTTGTTTTTTTTTTAATTATTTTTAGCAAATGGGGTAATAGTTATTTAATATGTTATAATAACCTAGCAGTTTGAAAGCACATAAAAAAATGCAAGTAGTAGTAATAATAATAATAATAATAATAATAATAATAATAATAATAATAATAATAATAATAATAATAATTTTATTTCTATACCGCCCCTCTCCCGAAGGACTCAGGGCGGTGTACAGCCTATTTAAAAACATAGACAAAACAGCAATTAAAATTTAAAATAATTAAATAAATTTGGCTCAGATTTAAAACCCCAAAAAATTTAAATACCCCAATTTAAAACTATTATGTTGATAGCCCGGCCTGGCGGAAAAACAGGGTCTTCAGTGCACAGCGAAACACCCGGAGGTCGGAGATCTTACGTATTTCCGGGGGCAGTTTGTTCCACAGGGCTGGGGCTCCCACAGAGAAGGCCCTCCCCCTGGGTATCACCAGCCGACATAACTTGGCCGATGGCACCCGGAGGAAACCCTCTCTGTGGGAGCAAACTGGTCAGTGGGAGGCTATTGGTGGCAGAAGACGGTCTCGGTGGTACCTGGGTCCTATGCCATGGAACGCTTTAAAGGTGGTAACCAACACCTTGAATCGCACCCAGAAGACCACTGGGAGCCAGTGCAGCTCGCGCAGGAGGGGTGTCACATGGACACAACGAGTTGCACCCATAACCACCCATGCGGCCGCATTCTGGACCAGTTGGAGCCTCCGAGTGCTCTTCAAGGGGAGCCCCATGTAGAGAGCATTACAATAGTCCAACCGGGAAGTAACAAGGGCATGAGTGACCGTGCGCAGGGCGTCCCGGTCCAGAAAGGGCTGCAACTGGCGAATCAGGCGAACCTGATAAAAGGCCCCCCTGGCCACTGCCATCATATGCTCTTCTAAAGACAGCCGCGCGTCCAGGAGGACACCCAGATTGCGAGCCCTCTCCATGGGGGGCAAAGATTCACCCCCAATAGTCAGCGATGGCACCTGCTGACTATATTGGGGCGCGGGAAGCCACAGCCACTCGGTCTTGGAGGGGTTGAGTCTGAGCCTGTTCCTCCCCATCCAAATAGGGACCACCTTTGTGGTCTGGGACCACGCTGTGGGAAGGTAACAGCGTTCCGTGCACCTTTGGCGTTTAGTCATGCCGGCCACATGACCACGGAGACGTCTTCGGACAGCGCTGGCTCTTCGGCTTTGAAACGGAGATGAGCACCGTCCCCTAGAGTTGGCAACGACTAGCACATATGTGCGAGGGGAACCTTTACCTTTACCTTTTATGCCTATATGTATAGGTATTAGTTATGAAATAAAGCACTTTCCTTCTTCTTTTTGTGAACCCATTGCCAGTTAAGTTAAGGCATCCTTAGTTCTACTATGAAAAGGTGTAGGATTACCAAAGCTCTCTTTGTCCTGATAAAGACAAATTATGACCATCAGATGCCATAAAGTAGCAGTAAGTTTCTCTTTTTTACATCTAGGCCAAACAAACTAGAAATGTCTTACACGTACAGTAAGAACTGTGTAAATGCCACTGGTCAGAAAAAGAATTCTGAGAAATCTATGCAGTCAAGTGGTTGAAAGATTGATATGCTGAGAGGAAGAGAAACAGAAAGTTTATACGCCCCCAAAGTATGTGTTATACTTTATACATGCAAATTTATAGAGACCCCCATGTATGCAACTCATTCCTATGTAAAGTTGTTAGGGTTAACTAAACTGCCACCCAACTAGAGGAGAAAAAATATTTGTTAATTCTCAGTTATACTTCCTGGAAGATTTAGATTTCTTAATTGAGAGTTAGGTTTAGGTGCCTGGCTGAATGGGGAAGAGCTCCTAACTGTTCCAAGGAGAAGTTGAATATCTTTTGAACCATTTAATTGAGAAACCTTGTGGTTTTCATATAGCACTAGTTGAAAATAAAAAAACCCAAAATTAGTTTACAAAAATATATACAGGTCGTAGTTCTTGATTTACAACTACAATGGAATTTGATCGTAACTTCTTGTGGTGATAAGTCAAGGCACCACGTGACCCGGACTTGATTTTACAACTCTTTTTATGGTGGTTGTAAAGGGAGCCACACTGCAGTTATAAAGCCAATCATGTGGCTCTTAAGCGAATCCAACATATCCAAGGGGTATTTTTTGCTGGAAACTGGCAAAAAGCACCAGAAAGTGGCAAAAATAGCATAAAATACAGTCACGTCACTGTGGGACACTTCAACCAGTCATAAACCTGATTCAGTTGCTAAGCACTCAAAATGCAATCACACAATAGCAGAGGGAAGCTGAAGCAGTTATAACTAGAGGATAGATGGTAGGTAGCTTTTAAAAATTCCATCGTATCTTCAAAGGTAAGTAAGGCTGGTCATAAATTGAGGATTACGAATATATGGAGCCAATAAAGTGGCATGACAGTTATAACTTTGAGGATGAGCCATAAGCAACTTTATCAATTGTAACTCTGTAAGGAAGTCCAATTGTAAGTCAAGGACTATCTATATATGCAGCAGCCCTAAGGAAAATTAGAAAAAAGGACCCAAATGTTTTCTCTAACACTTTTAATGACACTTAATAATGACACTTTTAATAAATAATGTAACTAAAATACAATGCAGTAATTTGAAATGTCTTGTTAAATAAATAAAAAATTAAGCAGGAACCAGAACTAAATAGTATTTCTCCTGGAAACTGTTAACATTTGAAGTAATATCATAGAGTGGGTAAATACTTTCCACATATGTTCATAATGCTGTATATTTATTTTATTGATGAGATGAGGAAAACCCCCTCTGCAATCTGAATCCATAATCAGTTCATGCAGAAGGTAAGATATTTTTCAACATCATGAGAAATCCTTTTCTAGCTAACCTTCATTCTATTTTGCAAAGTTGGGCTTTCAAGATCCTAGACCAGAGGTGGGTTTCAGCAGGTTCTGACCAGTTCTGGAGAACTGATAGCAGAAATTTGGAGTAGTTTGGAGAACCAGTAAATACCACCTCTGACTGGCTCCGCCCCACCTATTCTCTGCCTCGCAAGTCCCAGCTGATCGGGAAGAAATGGGGATTTTGCAGTATCCTTCCCCTGGAGTGAACAGGGAATGGAGATTTTACAGTATCCTTCCCCTGCCACGCCCACCAAGCCATACCCCACCCACAGAACTGGTAGTAAAATTTTTTGAAACCCACCACTGTCCTAGATGACCGGTTTGGTTCAATATAGAACATCATTTTTAATTTCCCTGCAAGAGGTGCCAAATTAAATAGCTAAAAAGAAAAAAAGTGGAAGTAAAATCAGAATATTACCATTCCTTGTGGGATTATAATACTGTGGAAAATTTGGCAATTAGGCTTAGAACAAACATGCCTACTTTGCTTTAGGTTGCTATGCCCCGAGGAGGTTTCCAAACAGCGTGTGATCAGAACACACCACATGGTCTGTAGTTCTTACATCTGATGTTGTGTTGTTTTTCCTCTATGAATCAGCAGTGTAGGGATATAGAGAAGTCCAAAGCCAGCAAAAAGGGAAGCTGGCATTTGCTTATTTGCAGAGTTGATTCTTTTTATATTTTTTAATGAGACATGCCTTGCTCATGCCTTTTCTCAACAGCCTGGTTTCAAAAATTGGCAAGTGAATGTCAAAACTAGACACATCTTAAAGAAAAAAATGCACTGAGAAATTTATTTTAATCTTATATTTCATATGTAGGATCCAGGCTCTCGCTTGCTTTTAGAGCCATCTTTGATTATTAGAATCACGAGTTTCGGTGACACGAAGCCCATTTCATTAGTTTGGTCTGGTGTGTCGGCTATGACAGATAGAAATAGTCTCATAACAGTAACCCCTTGTCTCTGTGGTGAAATCCAATTTTTTTTACTACCAGTTCTGTGGGTGTGGCTTGGCGGGCGTGGTGTGGCTTGGTGGACGTGGCAGGGGAAGGATACTGCAAAAAGAGCCCTGGTGGCGCAGCAGACTAAAGCACTGTTATTAACATCAGCTGCCTGCAATTACTGCAAGTTCAAATCTCACCAGGCTCAAGATTGACTCAGCCTTCCATCCTTTCTAAGATAGGTAAAATGAGGACCCGGATTGTGGGGGCAATAAGCTGACTTTGTATAAATATACAAAAGTATGAAGGCTATTGCTTAACGCATTGTAAGCCGCCCTGAGTCTCCGGAGAAGGGCGGCATATAAATCAAATTTTTTAAAAAAATCTCCATTCCCACCCCACTCCAGGGGAAGGATACTGCAAAGTACCCATTTCCTCCCAATCAGCTGGGATGGGGGGCGGGGCTAGTCAGAGGTGGTATTTACTGGTTCTCCAAACTACTCAAAATTTCTGCTACTGGTTCTCCAGAACCTGTTGGATTTCACCCCTGCCTTGTCTTCATAATTTCCTCTCTAGATTACTGTCTTGCATTATGCATGGGACTGCCTTTGACCTCACGTTGAAGCTTGAGTTATAACAATAGCACTTAGACTTATATACCACTTCACACTGCTTTACAGCCCTCTCTAAGCGGTTTACAGTATCAGCATATTGCCCCTAACAATTTGGGTCCCCACCTTTGAGACCGACTTCTGCCACCAATAGCCTCCCACTGGCCAGTTCGCTCCCACAGAGAGGGTCTCCTCAGGGTGCCATCAGCCAAGTTATGTCGGCTGGCAACACCCAAGGGGAGGGCCTTCTCTGTGGGAGCCCCTGCCCTGTGGAATGAACTGCCCCCAGAAATGCGTAAGATCTCCGACCTCCGTGTATTTCGCTGTACCATCAAGACCCTGTTGTTCCGCCAAGCCGGGCTATCAATGTAATGTTTTTAAATTGGGTGTTTTAAATTTTTGGGGTTTTAAATTTGAGCCGAAATTATTTAATAATTTTAATTATTTTTAACTGATATCTGTCTTTGTGCTTTTAATAGGCTGTACACCGCCCTGAGTCCTTCGGGAGAAGGGCAGTATAGAAATAAAATTATTTATTTATTTATTTATTTATTTATTTATTTATTTATTTATTTATTGTCTCAAATTGCCAAATTGCAGGCAGCCGGCAGTCAGCAGAAGTAACCTGCAGTGCTGCATTCTAACCACTGCGTCACCAGGGCTCATGCTGCAGCGAAGAGTCCTCAGCCATCGAAACACATCAAACAAATTCTTTAGGATCTTCGCTAGCATCCAATTTGTATCTGGCCTCAATCCAAAGTGCTGGATTTGACCTAGGAAATCCTTCATGGCTTGGTACCACTTTAAATGAAGGAGCACCTGCTTTGGGTGCCCTCCATGAGCAGGTGTTGGATGTAGCCATCTGGGAGTATAGCCCTTTCCGTGATAGCACTTAACTCTGCAAAGTTTTTCCTATATAATCCTTTATACCAGTGATTCTCAACCTGTGGGTCGTGGTCCCTTTGGGGGTCGAACGACCCTTTCACAGGGGTCGCCTAAGACCATCGGAAAACACATATTTTCAATGGTTTTAGGAATAATTTTATGGTTGGGGGTCACCACAACATGAGGAACTGTATTAAAGGGTCGCGGCATTAGGAAGGTTGAGAACCACTGCTATATAGGAATCCTATACAGGAATCCTAATCCTATACAGTTAGTATTTTCCCAGTCCTAACAACAATATTTTAAAAATATTTTTAATTGCAGCTTTTTACTCTTGTTAGTTACTGGATTGTTCGTTTTATACTTTCTGTAGTTTTGTGTAGAAACCTTTGATGTTTTGATTTGGGGATTTGATGAATTAGAATTATATGGTATTATAGAAGTAATGTAGACCATAGTTAATGTTAGAGGATGGGAGCTCACCTTCTTGCATGGTACTCATGTCTCGAACCTGGGCTGCCGGCTCTCCAGCCAATTTTACATTTAAAAATCGGCTGAATTCTTAAATAAATTATGACCTCTTGATAGAGCGTGGCCCTCATTTGGAAGGAAAAAAAAGGATTTTTTTGGTGACATTCCAGCAGTAATCTAATCATTCCTTTTCAGAAAAAAAAAATTCCTGGAACTTTGCTCTTTTACTATTGGATCAAAGTACCGGAATACAAAAATAAGATATTGAAATAGAAATATAATATATAATCAGATACTGTATGTCCTCAGATCTGTGATGTTCCATGCTGTCACATATACAAAGATACCAATTCCTGTTCTGTAAATATTAGTTCTGTTTAGCTGGCTTTCAAATGAAGTGTTGTTAATACCCATTTTGTAATAAGTAATTGTTGCACATGCAGACTTTTTCTTGGACTAACCTAAATACCTTCCCCTCCTTTACTGCATTGTTGGGTATGTGCAAGAAATTTTGCTGTGTATAAATAGTTGAAACAGGATAAAATCCATTTATTTCACACTTAAACCAAATTAAGGGGCACTTTTGGAAAGATTTCCACCTCACCTAAGAAATGGAGTTTTCAAGTACAAATTTAGATCTAAGTGTTGTTGATGTTAGAATGACACAGGTTTTTTATTTATTTTTAAATGAAAGCTATGATTAGATTGTTTGAACATGGAACTCTGGAGGGTGATCGGAATACATTTTATTTTAGTAGCTAATGTTGTCTTGATGCTATTTTGCATTGCAGAATATACTGTACTTAGAATAGAAACATGAATTAGCTCTCTATTCGAACTGGTAACTTTATCAGAATCACTTGTGTTCTGAACCTTTTTTAGTACATAGACAAAAAGTGTTGAAAAATGTGATTTTTTTTAAAAAAAAGGAAAAAAAATAAGGGGCTTTTTGAGAAAGAGAAGTTTGAGGGACTGGAAGCTGGCATGGAAATTTATTGTGCAATTTATTTTTTTACTTTGCTAACATTGATGTTCAACCCAGCTCCTGAAATGTGAGTGAACTAATTTCCTAATAAAACTCATACAAAGCTAATCACGATGTACCGTATTTTTCGGATTATAAATCACATTCCCCCCCCCTAAAAAAGGGTGAACATTTGGATGTGTCTTATACACCGAATGTAGCCCCGCCCATCCTCTGGCCCTCACCCTTTGGCCTCTACCTCCTTGCAGCAAGCATCAAACATCCCGTTTCAGCTTCAGAACAGCCTGATTAGCACAAGCAGTTGATTGTCGGTTGAATCAGCCTCATGACCCTCAGCTGTTTTAGGCTGCAGGGATTGCCATTGCCTATTGCCACGCGGGCCTCCGCTGTTGGCTGCAAGGAGGCAAATTGCTGGGAGGCAGATTTTTTTTTTTCTTGTGCTAATCCGGCTGTGCTGAAAATGAAAATGAAACTAAAGCAGGCTGTTTGCTGTTTGGTGCAACAAGGCAAATTGCTGGGAGGCAGAGGCAGATTTTTTTTTCTGGTTTTCCTCCCCCAAAAAAGGTAGGTGCGTTTTATAGTCCGGAGCGTCTTATACTCCGAAAAATACGGTAAATATCAGAGTAACATAGTATAAAAATTTTAAAAAGGCTTGTGAGTTAAATTAAATGCGATCAATGTTATGAATCTTATTGTCCAAATGCTTCCATAAAGAGTCAGGCTTGTTGCTGCCCAAAAATAATAAAATGTGGTAGCCATATGGATTTTAGTAGGTAGCATATTCCCCAGGAATGAGATAACTCTTGAAAAGGTCTATTTATGGATCCATTTCATCCTGAGCTTTAAGGAGGGGAATAAATTAATGGGTTGGTCAGACAGGATGGATAGATTTCCTATAGAACAGAGCTTTCCTTAAAGTCCCTAAGTGTAAATCATGTAGGGCTTTATAGGTGATAACCAGCACCAGCTATTTCGAGAAACAACTAGTAATCAACGCATCATGTTGCTGAAGTCCTGCTGCATTGATACTCCTCCACTAGTGTATAGGCTGCAGCATTTTCGAGTACTTTTAGAAGAACCCTAAGTACAGACGTTGCAGTTATCTCACTTGGAAGTAATAAAGGGCATGAGTGAAGGCAAATATACATATTCCAGGATCCTGCAGGATCCTATCTGGGTTGGTCACCAGGACCAGAGGTTTAGTCTGCCGAGCTTTCGGACTCGTGCTAGAGCCCATCCTCAAGGAACTTCTCTCTCACACATTCTGGTGAGAGAGAAGTTCCCTGAGGATGGGCTCCAGCATAAGTCCAAAAGCTAGGAAGAAATTATGAGTCCCTGTGTTGTGACCGAGGCCCAAATAGTGATTACCAAACACAATTCAGTCCTGAACAAACTTTATTTTATTAAAACAGCTGAGAATTAATTCATTCTCAGCTTAATACAAAACAAATTCTTCATAACCAGCCCGTCAGACTTATCACCAACCTTTGATGTCTTTGGCAACTTGCCAAAGGCTTTTCTTGGCAAAAACCCCACAAAGTTCAAGAGACGCTGACAAGAAGCACTGGAATCAACGTTGCTTTTCTACAAAGAACCCAATGGCTCGTTGCTGCTCTTTTAAGCCTTATGGGAGTGGCCAATCATCTTCTGGCCTTACTCCCGAGTTGTCCTTTTTGCTTCAGCTGCTCTTGCCTTCTGGCAGCTCTCCACATGCGTGCACTAGGAACAGGCTCCTCCTGTTCCTCTGCCTCTCTGCTGTCTGCCTCTGGAGGCTCCGGAGTCTGCGCATCGTTCCCAGATGGCCCTGGCCCCATCTCTGCCTCCGACGCAGATCCCTCATCCGGGCCTTCCCCTGACTCCAGGACTAGCCCATTGTCCTCCCCAGCCTCCTCACTGTCTGACTCTGCTGCCAGGTCCACAGGCTGCTGGCGGACCACAACATTTTCACAATGAATACAACTCCATTTACAGATAAGACAGAAGAAGCAGAAAACCACTTGGTTTCTACACAAAACAAAAAAGCTGGCTAGGTTTTAATTTAAGCCTGTTTTGTTCTATCTAGAATATCTTGTTGTATTTAGAACATTATAATATTTAAACAAAGGGACGTGTTGGCTCAGTAGCTAAGGCGCTGAGCTTGTCGATCAAAAGATCAGCAGTTCAGTGGTTCAAATCCCTAGTGCTGCGTAATGGGGTGAGCTCCCGTTACTTGTCCCAGCTTCTGCCAACCTAGCAGTTCAAAAGCACATAAAAAAATTATTTATTTATTATTTATTTATTTAATTGGATTTATATGCCGCCCTATCTCCACAGGACTCAGGGTGGCTCACAACAATAAACAAAAACAAACAGACCATTAAAAACAAAGTCCATGATAAAATTGACAAAACATCCAATAAAACCCCATTAAATTCTATTAAAAACCCCATCAGTCTAGGGCTGATGATAGGGTGAAATAGCCACGTTTTCAGCCCACGGCGGAAGGAACGAAGGTCGGGGGCCACGTTGAGCTCCAGAGGGAGTTGATTCCAAAGGGTGGGTGCGCCTACAGAGAAAGCTCTCTCCCTGGGGGTCACCAGCTGACATTGTCTGACCGACGGCACCCTGAGTAGGCCCTCCCTGTGAGAGCGCACTGGGCGATGGGAAGCTGTTACTGGCTGCAGATGGCCCGCCAAATATCCCGGGCCTAAGCCATAAAAAATGCAAGTAGAAAAATAGGGACCACCTTTGGTGGGAAGGTTACAGCGTTCTGTGCACCTTTGGCGTTTAGTCATGCCGGCCACATGACCTCGGAGACGTCTTCGGACAGCGCTGGCTCTTTGGCTTTGAAACGGAGATGAGCACTGCCCCTTAGAGTTGGAAAAGACTAGCACATATGTCTGAGGGAACCATTACCTTTACCTAATATTTAAACAATGCAAGTATTGAATTGTCAAAAGCTAGCTGGGAAGGTTACAAAATGTGATAACACGGTCTCAGGGCATGGAACTGTCATAAATACACGCCAGTTGCCAAGCATCTGAATTTTGATCATGTGATCATGGGAATGTAGCAATGGTTGTAAATGTGAAAATCGGCCATGTCACTTTTTTTCAGTGCTGTTGTAATGGTGACTAAATGAATGGTTGTAAGTCAAGGACTACCTGTTCTAGCAAACTATTACAACAGTGTGAAGAAATATCTTCTTTTAATTAATTTATTTATTTATTTATTGTTTAAATTTGTATACCGCCCTTCTCCCGAAGGACTCAGGGCGGTGAACAGCCAAAATTAAAATACATACAATATAAAATTTAAAATAATTTAAAACAGAATTAAATCGAATTGGCTTCCCAAAAATTAAAACCCATTACCCTTAAAATAACCCATTAAAATTTTAAGCCAGCCCAACTTGCTGAAATAGGAAGGTCTTCAAAGCTTGACGGAAGGTCCGGAGGTCCGGGATCAGTCGTATTCCTGGGGGAAGCTCGTTCCAGAGGGCGGGTGCCCCCACAGAGAAGGCTCTCCCCCTGGGGGTCGTCAGTCGACATTGCTTGACCGACGGCACCCTGAGGAGGCCCTCTCTGTGGGAGCGAATTGGCCGGTGGGAGGTTATCGGTGGCAGAAGGTGGTCTCGTAAATAACCGGGCCCTAAGCCATGGAGCACTTTAAAGGTGAGAACCAATACCTTGAAGCGCACCCGGAAGACCACCGGAAGCCAGTGCAGCTCGCGCAGGTAAGGTGTCACATGGGAGCGCCATGTCGTCTCCATAATTACCCGCACGGCCGCATTCTGGACCAGCTGGAGCTTCCGAGTGCTCCTCAAGAGGAGCCCCATGTTAATGAGTCAAATTGGGAAAAACAATATATTAACTCTTATTTGTTTTAACATGTTGGATGTAATCTGCCAATAAATGCAATGGAAACCCTTATGAGATAAGAAGTTATATATATATAACATCTGTGCTTTGGGGCAGAATTCATCCTGAAAGATTGTATTTGTAATGAATGATGAATCTCTGACTGATGAGTAATCCTGAATAGGATTTTGAGTGACAGGATTGACTTCGTTTTATGAATAGAAGGAGCTATATATCCTGCCCCATTAATCTAATTACAATTTATATGCATGTATATTATAGAAGTCCCTATCTCATAATGATCCAACGGGAGTTTTAGGAATGGACAGATCAGCCCACATCTGAATCATGACATTTTTCATGTACAGGTAGACCTTGCTTAACAACTGCCCTGTTTAATGACTATTTGAAGTTACAGTGTTGGTGAAAAAGTAACTTTATGACCAGTCCTTGCATTTATGAGTATAGCAGTGTCGTCATAGTCATATGATCACCATTCAGGCACTTTGCAAGTGGCTTCCAATAGCAACAGCAAGAGCACTTGGACTTATATATCACTTCCAATGCTTTACAGCTCTCTCTAAGCGGTTTACAGAGTCAATCTGGGCCCTCATTTTACTGACCTCGGAAGGATGGAAGGCTGAGTCAATCTTGAGCTGATCAGGATCGAACTGCTAGCAATCGGCAGAATTAGTCTGCAATACTGTATTCTAACCACTGCGCTACCATAGCTCTCCAACAAACAGAGGTAATAAAACAAGCTGGTAATAAAATTGCAAGTCACGGTCACATGATGTCTTGCTTAACAGTTCCTGGTGACTCACTTCATAACAAACTGGGACATGACCTAGTACTTGGACCCACAGCCACCATGCTTTCCTGGACACTCCAGCTTCTCTGGCAAATGCATTCTATGGAGATTCTCATAGTCACCCAGGTCATGGTTGTCCCAAAGGTGCTTTTTCAAGAGGCAACTGGGCTTTCTGGTTTTTCTTTGAAGATGTTTCGCTTCTCATCCAAAAAGCTTCTTCAGCTTCAAAGCCCAGCTGTCTCTTGAAAAAGCACCTTTGGGACTTTCTACATATCGTCCCCCAGCCTGTCCCAGGAGCACAGTCCCAAGCTGCAGTGCTCATGAAACCCCAGCAAGTATTCATTCACCCAGCTTCCTTCTCTCCCAGTTCCTCACATAGACATTTAGCCTTTTGCGGAAGCAGAAGCCCTCCTCTGCCTTCTGCTGTCTCCTTTATGGACCTAGCTTCTCTGGCAAATACATGGCCAGAGCCTTCATAAAACTGTGCTGTCTTCAGAAAGCTGCAGTGTCTTTCTGGAGGCTTTCTGGTAGGTCTGTTTCAGTGCAAAAGGTGAAAGGTCAGTGTGGGGTACTGAGAGAGAAGGCAGCTGGATGAAGTGGGCTGGGGCAGCCAAAGCTTCCTAGGGTATTGTAAGCAGCCCCAGAGCTATATGGTTCTGGGTTTGCGTGCCACTTCCAAAGAGTTCCAAACCTGGAATTAAGGAGAAACTTCCTAATGGTGAGGACAATTAACCAGTGGAACAGCTTGCCTCCAGAAATTGTGGATGATCCATCACTGGATGTTTTTAAGAAGAGTCTAGACCAGTGATGGCTAACCTTTTTGCCATCACGTGCCAAAAGCGGAGGGAGCACGGGGGAGTCATATGCATGCGTGCCCACATCCATAATTCTATGCGTCCCCCTGTGCTCCCCCCGCTTTTGGCATGTGATGGCCTGGTGGGCCTGGTAGGCCTGTTTTTCGCTCTCCGCAGGCTCCAGAGCCTTTCTAGGAGCCTGGGGAGGGCAAAAACTGCCTTCCCTACTTCAGAGGCCGGAAACAGCATGTTTCCTGATTTCTGGTGGGCCCAGAAGGCCCGAAAATCTGCTGGCCGGTGCACACATGTGCGCCGGAGCTGAGCTCGCGTGCCCTCCAATATGGTTCCACGTGCCATCTGTGGCATCCGTGCCATAGGTTCGCCATCACGGGTCTAGACAGTCATTTATCTGAAATGATATACCGTAGGTTCTCCTGTTTCAGCAGGGGGCTGGACTAGAAGACCTCAAAGGTCCCTTTCAGCTCATTCTATTCTAAGTAGAAAAAGTGCTGAGTAGCCAAAGAGCAGATATAGGGAGGAGAGAGGTTGGTGTGGGGAATTGGAGGCAGTCCCTTACCTTACTGAGGCTCTCTTATTGGGAAGGATCATAGAATAATAGGATTGGAAAGGACTTTGGAGGTCTTCTAGTCCAACTCCTTGCCCATGGCAGGAGATCCTACACCAGACTTAAAATGGTTTGGATTGGATTGGGTTCTGGCTAAGTGATCTGCAGGTTTTGGTTGATGACCACAATGGGGGTGCTGGGATTGTCATCATAAATTGCTGCACTCATGTGACCCTCACTTGATGACTGCATTTGTAACTGGTTGTAAGTCAAGGACTTCCTATAAAGAAATTCATGAAATTTCTTATACAATAAAGGTTTCCCCTATCTAGTCACATGTGACTTTAGGGGGTGATGCTGATCTCTGTTTCATAGCCGAGGGAGCCAGCATTGCCTAAAGATGTTTCTGTGGTCTTGTGTCCAGCATAACATCATGCCGCAGCACAGAGCATGCGTCAAAATACAGAATGCTGTTCTTTCCCACTGAAGTGGTACCTATTTATCTACTCGCATTTTCATGCTTTTGAACTTTTGGACAGGAACCCGGGCAAGAACGGGAGCTCGCCCCATTGTGTGGCACTTGGGTCTCAAACCTGCCAGCTTTCCAGATGAAAAGCTTATTTTCTATTATTAGTTGGAAAAGAGATATAAAAGATAAAAGCTTTATGATTATATTTAAAAATTTGATAGGCAGAATTTTGTTTTAGTAAGGAGATATTAAAATGGTTTGTATAAAGATCAAGATAGAAGAAAGTTCCTTTTTTGGAAGAAGAAGAAGAACGACCGAAGATAACACCGAGATGTCACAGGGAGGGGGCAACAGATGTACTAAATGTTTGTTTGTTTTTATAAAAAATAATAAAAAGTTATATATAAAAAAAGAAAAGCTCATTTTCTTAATCACTGACCCATCGTGCCCCCATCCTAATACCATAGTTTAATGCAAATATATACATTTAGCCTTAGCATAAATGAAACTTTTCTACTTTTGGTAAATCAACAGACGTTATTCATGTTTTGAATACATTAGCTAGGATCAATTTACCTGGAGTTTCCAACCTCTGTTCCTAATTGCTTTCATGGATCTCTTAGCAATACTATGGTGGAAGAAATGTCCATCTGGGTTCAGTTCCAAGTGGGGAGAAAGACACTGGAAACATGATGGCTGTTTGGAAAGATGGCTTTTAATGGTGGACAGGACCACATGGTTTGAGGCCCTGAGCAAAAAAGTACATGGTTGAGAGAGAGAGAGAGATTTATACCCTCTGTTCGGCTTTGAATTTGAGCTTGTATTCTGATTGGTTGTCAGACTCCCAGGGGGCGGGGGTCTTAGCTAACTTTGTAGGCTGTCTGTGTCCCAGGCTTGGTTGATCCTTGCTGGGTGATGTAATCTTCCCAGATGCCATGTGGTAAAATGGGTAGAGGGCTAATCCTATCATGTCCTGAGGGCCATGTCTTAATCCCATCACCCTGGAGCTGAAGGGGGGTGGGCAGGAATATGTTTCTCCTTTTCTCAACCATGGAAATATAATATTCTGCCTTTTTAATATTTCCCAGAATATTTCATTCTTCTAGGAGGGGGGTGGGTGCTAACTTCCTACATGTTAGCACCCACCTATTCGTTTAATTTCATTATTGCCATATGTACAAGGGAGTAATATGTCCCATGACTGATAAAAGGACAATTTTAACAACTCTTTAAATAAGAGATTTGCCACAGGATTTCCAAATCCTCAGATCATCTAAAGGATTATTATTGTCCTTTATAGTCTGTATAATATAGTCTGTATTGATATATATCTTGCCAGGCTCAAGGTTGATTCAGCCTTCCATCCTTTCTAAGGTAGGTAAATTGAGGACCCAGTTTGTGGGGGTAATAAGCTGACTTTGTATAAAATATACAAAAGAATGAAGGCTATTGCTTAACGCATTGTAAGCCGCCCTGAGTTTCCGGAGAAGGGCGGCATATAAATCAAATTAAAATAAAAAAATAAAAATAAATATAGAGAGTAAGGAAGATAAATCTTGACAGAGATAGACCAGATCCACTATTAAAGCAACAAGAGGAAAAACATGGCTAAGCCCCCAGAGATCCAAGGGTAGGGGAGAGAAACAGAACTATGGTCAGAGTTGCAGGACTGTGTTGTTGTAACCAATATTAATAAAAACAACTTCTTACTTTGGTCTATATCCTGGCAGTTCCCTTCCATCCAGCCACCCTTTCCCATTCCAGGGTCTCTCTGAAGAATCATTTACCAGAAATAATTAAATAAAAAAAATATACCTCTGTTTATCCTCTTAGGTTTTGTGCAGTTTTCTACACCCATCAAACTCAGGAGGATAGCAAATTAAACCCAACATTTTGCAATCTCAGTGGTGAAGGTTTTAGATCCCCCTCATCTGATAACAGATGTTAAAGTGTTGTAATTTGATTATGTATTCTGGTATACTGTTTTGATTGGCTCGATAGCGTGGGCAGAGCAATTTTTACCTAATTAAAGGTTTTTTTAAAAAATATAGCATAATAGAATAAAACAGATTATATAAGTAAACTTGACAAAAAAATCACAGAAGCAAATTTTATTTCCCATAGTTAATATTTAAACATATGGGAAATAAAAATTTGATCTGTGGCTTTTAAAGCCTTGTGAAGTTTACTAATTTAATCTGTTTCATTCTATGATGCCGTACGTTTTAAAAACATTGACATTATTGGTAAACTGTGTACTTCTTTATTCTCATTTTACAGCTATGAATATTGTGCTCAGTTGTACCTGAAAAATTCATTTATTTATTTTTTACATCCAGGAGTCCAGGTGTAATTGCATGAGAGACAAATGGTGTTGTTTCTTAGCTTTTTCTGGAACAGTTGATATCACACCAATGAGAAAGCTCTGTCAAATGGCATTTTATGCACAGACCAAGTGAAAGTAGCTCTAAATGCCAATGAGGGGGGTGGAGGGATGATTTTATCATATTATATTATAGGAATTTATTTGATTCTTTTTATTAGTTTTATTGTTTTAAATGAGGCTTTATATGTAAGCCACCTTGAGTTGCCATGGGCGAATAGGCGGCAATATAAATTCAATAAATAAATAAATTAAAGTTCCAGTTAAACTAAACTGAAGTGATATCATGGCTCAGATGCTTAAAATAATTGACTCTTTCTATTTGAGAAAGGTGACTGCAGTCACTCATGAGGTTAGAATGCTGGGCTGCTGATCAGCAGCCTTGCGTTTGAGGCCCGTTGCTGCTGCAGTGCAGGGTGAGCTCCTGTCACATGCTCCAGCTCTTGTCGACCCAGTAGTTTGAAAGCGGGTGATCGTGAATAGATTTAATGGGTACCACTTTGGTGGGCAACTTTATTGGGACATGAAAGGAGCCCCAACTGGGTGTCCCCTGGACAATGGTGATATCACCTGCAAATCCTTTCACCACGGAAGCACTAAAAAAAAAAACCTTGGGAGATGTAAGTAACTGGATTATTTGTTGACTGTGTTGTGCCTTTTCTATTGCTCAAAAGAAGACTCTAGAATTAGGAGTCCTGCAGGCTTTTCTTGCTGTTTATTGGTTTTCCAGACTGGCTAACTTTAGTGAGCATGCAAGAAATATAACATGTACAGGCAGTGCAAGGTAATCAAACAACAACACAAGATAACAGGCATGCTTAATCAACCAATGATAATAATAGCCCAAAAGCATACAGCAAAAAGACACCTGCTGTAAGAAGGAAACGTGACTCAGCAACTTTTTTATATATGTAATCCTGATTAGCCAGGTGTGTCTGTCCCAGGCTGGCAATAAAAATCTACAGCTAATTTGAAGGTGTAAGGTTGTGTGCTGCTATGGTGCTAAGAACAGAATTTAAGATTTCTTTTTTTTTTTTTAAATACTTTATTGAATTTTCCAATTTTTAAAAAGACAATGTACAATCACAATCTTGATCCGAGGTGCAATGTTTACACATTTCATAGATCAAACATTAAGTGAATTCCATTCTGGAATTCACAGAATTTAAGATTTCAGCCTCCAGCTAAGGAGAACCAAAGAGAGAAGCATCATTCTGCTGCATCACAATGCCATGCATACCAACAACATTGCAAATAATTTCCATTATGCACAGCTGAAAACTGTACAGATGTTGTTTCTATTGCTTTTCCTACTGTTTTTAGCATAGCTTGTGCATTTTCTCAATGGCAAATTGGGTAGGTTTACTAGATCTCATTTGCAAAAATCAAGGTCACAGCTAGATGGCAGGAAAGAGAGCCGTCTGTATCTCTTTGCTGTACTCTAGTACTTGCCTGGATTCTTAGAGGTGAGACCAGGGGTGGGTTCTACTTACCTTTACATTTGCATTGTGCTCGCGCTCGCACACACTCTTTTGCACATGCGCAGATCACCTATGATGACATCCAGGTCAGTGGGTGGAGAGTCCCACTGGTTTTACTACCGGTTCTTGCAAACCAGTCTGAACCGGGGGCAACCCACCACTGGGTGAGACCTTGTAGACATAAATCCTGGATTTCTTGAATATGATCCTCAAAATATTGGACTATTGTTCCATTTAATGCAATGCATTCTATTTCGCTGATTAAAAACTACACAATTGGTCAGGATTTCTTTTTTCAGTACTATTATATAAAAACATTTTAGTTGGGAATACTTAAGCAGCAGCCTTGAGGAATGGCTTAAGGTTATTGTTCCTGTTGTGTGACTCTGGGAGCTTACAATGATTAAAACAACATCAGAAACAGTAAAAAAAAAAAGCAACCCAGCATAAAACCATGATTGAAACTTAATACAAATATAACCAGTCAGTCAATGGGAATATAAATGCATCTAGGCATGATGGCACAGCCAAATCTTTTCCACAGGCTCATAGGGTAAGGATCAATATAAGTTCCAGGGGAATGTTACTCCAAAGATTGGGTATCATGGCAGAAAATGTTCTCTTCCTCGGTCTTGCAGGTGCTATTCCTTAGCACAGGGCTATCAAACTCCTGCACTGGCCACACCCACACCCAGTTTAACAAAAGGGAAAAAAGTCTCAATATATCAGGTGACGATTTATTTTATTTATTTATTTTTCATATTTGTATACCGCCCTACTCCCGAAGGACTCAGTGCGGTGAACAGCCATAATAAATACAAATACATATAGAAGTTAAAAACTATTAAGAAACAGATTAAGTAATTTAGGCTCAAAGATTAAAAAACATCCAAATTTATCTAAAGAGGTTTAAAACCCAATTTAAAAGCCAGTTTAAAAGCCAATTAAAAAGGGAGAGTTAGGCCAGACCAGCTTGTTGGAATAGAAATGTTTTCAGGGCACGGCGGAATATGCGTAAGTCTTGGATGTTTCGTAACTCCGGGGGAAGCCCGTTCCAGATGGTAGGTGCCCCCACAGAAAAGGCTCTCCCCCTGGGGGCCGTCAGTCGACATTGTTTGGCCGACGGCACCCTGAGGAGTCCCTCTCTATGGGAGCGAACTGGTCGGTGAGAGGCTATTGGTGGCAGGAGGCGGTCTCGTAAGTACCCTGGTCCTGAGCCATGGAGCGCTCTAAAGATAGTAACCAAAACCTTGAAGCGCACCCGGAAGACCACTGGGAGCCAGTGCAGCTCGCGCAGGAGGGGGGTTACATGAGAGCGCCACATTGCTCCCATTACCACCCGCGCGGCCGCATTCTGGACCAGTTGGAGCCTTCGGGTGCTTCTCAAGGGGAGCCCCATGTAGAGAGCATTACAATAATCCAGGCGTGAGGTGACAAGGGCGTGAGTGACCGTGCGTCATGATGATGACGATGACATGACGACATGAGTTTGACACCCCTGCCTTAGCAGATAGGATCCATAACATGCCTCACCTGCCAGATCTGATGCGATGGGTAGATGTAATTGGGGAAAGTCTATCTCTTAAATATATACATAGGAAGCCACAATGGACTCTTCACACAATTATGTGGGGTTGTAGAGTGGGAAACACTTTGGTTGAATGGTGGTGCTCCTTTCCAGGAAGGACTACACTATAAAAAAGATGTTGAGACTCTAGAAAAAGTGCAGAGAAGAGCAACCAGGATGATTAGGGACTAGAGACTAAAACATATGAAGAATAGTTACAGGAACTGGGCATGGCTAGTCTAATGAAGAGAAGGACCAGGGGAGACATGATAGCAGTGTTCCAATATTTGAGGGGTTGCCACAGAGAGGAGGCTGTCAAGCTATTTTCTAAAGCACCTGAAGACCAGACAAGGAATAATGAATGGAAACTGATCAAGGAGAGATTCAACCTAGAAATAAAGAGAAATTTTCTGGCAGTGAGAGCAATCAACCAATGGAACAGCTTGCCTTCAGAAGTTGTGGGAGCTTCATCACTTGAGACTTTCAAGAAAAGATTGGACTGCCATTTGTCAGAAATAGTGTAGGGTCTCCTGCTTGGGTGCGGGGTTGGACTAGATGACCTATAAGGTCCCTTCCAACTCTGTTAATCTGTTAAAGGAAGCATGAGGGAAGCAGAAGAATGAGCCATTCCCCTCCTACTTCCTATATCTTAGGCACGGGATTTTTTTGAACTACTCCTGGGAGTCCCATGGCAAAATGTGGCCATATTACCAAATTATGATTCCAGCCTAGAGAGTTACCAGCCTTTTCATTTAATTCTTCTACAGTTCAAAGGAAATATCCTACACTCATTGTGCCCATTGTGCATACATACTCATTACCTTTTCAGGGTAACCCAAATTAGACAGAACACAGAAAACAATAAGAAATAGTAGACCAAAGAAATGAAAGGCATGAGTGATGGAAAATATAAAGCAGGGGTGTCAAACTCGTGTCGTTGCATTGTCACATGTCATATAACGACTTCCCCCCTTCCCTAAAATGGGGGTGGGCATGGCCAGCGCATGACACACCTACCGCAAGTTTGAAACCCTTGATATAAACTAAGCTATCTAAACCTAGCTCATGCCAACATCGTTCACTATAACTTCCAATCATTTGTCTGTCCTTGCAACCCATCCTTTCCCTATGCCACTTCATGCACTATATTTTGTACTTTGTACATCTCACCTCTCAGTTTGAGATCACATCAACTCCATCCAACCCCTTTTAATCAAATAGGCAACATCATAAATACACAAAGGTCAGGTATGTTCTTATCTTCCACCAGCTCCTCAAATGTCACCCTAAACATTCCTTACACCAGTGGTGAAATCCAAAAATTTTTACTACATGTTCTGTGGGCATGGCTGGTGGGTGTGGTGTGGCTTGGTGGTCGTGGCTTGGTGGGCATGGCAGGGGAAGGATACTGCAAAATCTCCATTCCCACCCCACTCCAGGGGAAGGATACTGCAAAATCCCCATTCCCACCCCACTCTGGACCCAGCCAGAGGTGATATTTGCCGGTTCTCCAAACTACTCAAAATTTCTGCTACTGGTTCTTCGGAACCTGTGAGAACCTGCTGGATTTCATCCCTGCCTTACACTTGTATTCAAAAATACCTTAAGCAACCAAGGAGCCATTATGATCTTTGTCTTACTCTCTTATCAATGATGAACAATTTGCTAAGCATTCCATTCCTACATTTGCTTTGTTTCAATCGTATAACACCCTTTCTACATTCAGCAACCAATTATCAACTCCATATTTGTGAAAGTCTTTCATATTTCAAACTCTTCATTTTTATTCCATGCTTTCTTTAACTTAACAAAAATGCAAACACGTTGCATAATGACTTGCTAAAGAGCAAACATCTGATCTGCTTAACCCCTGCCTGGCATAAAGTTAAAATGCACATACAATAGTAAATTTTACTTATTATCACTTCTCATACTCCTCTTGCACAGTTCTACCACTTTCCCAGGTACATTTAAGAAACAAATTCTCTTGTCATTTCTGTATTCACCCTTGCTATTTTATTCCTTGTATAATAGAACATTTTTCCAATTATCCAGCATAGACGTGATCTTCATGTGAAATTAAATAATTTGCACACCCCATTCCATAAGCAAATCACATCCATGATTTTTTCCAATTATACCAACTACTGCTGCAACCTTACCACTCTTCCAATATGCTCCCACTTTTATGACTTCCTTTTCATTGTTTTCCATGCACATTTCTTTCATAGCATTTGTTTCAGTTCCGCTCTTCAACATATTGCTATCACCGTGATAAAACTTCTAAAATACTCTTTCCAGCATTAACCCACTTTTATTTCATCCCAAATCACGCCATCACTTTTATCTTTCATTCCATTCACTTTGCTCAAGGCTCCTTGTTTAGCCCTTCCTTTGCACACCACCATTTTTTTTAAAAAAATCGGTAAAGCTGCCTACTCAGAAAACCAAAAATGGAACTTTACCATCAAAACATCATACTCTACTTCATTTATCTGTAAAGGAATAATAGATTGCCAATCTGTTTACAAGTGCGGAGTTTTAAAATTAACTCATTCTAAATGCAAGTGTTGCAATTACACATAGACTTCTTTCAACAAACAAAGAAATACATGTTTTCATTTATTTATTACCTTTGTATCAGGGGTGCTGTTCAGCAGGTTCTGACAGGTTCTGGAGAACTGGTAGCAGAAATTTTGAGTAGTTCGGAGAACCAGCAAATACCACCTCTGGCTGGCCCCAGAGTGGGGAGGGAATGGGGATTTTGCAATATCCTTCCCTTGGAGTGGGTTGGGAATGGAGATTTTGCATATCCTTCCCCCAGGAGTGGGGTGGGAATGGAGATTTTGCAGTATCCTTCCCCTGCCATGCCCACCAAGCCACGCCCACCAAGTCACATCATGCCTACTAAGTCATGCCCACAGAACCGGTAGTAAAAAAATTTGAATTCCACCACTGCTTTGTATCCCACTTTTCTTAAGGAACATGTTATGTTATATATACATATACATCATATACATATACATATACATGCAAGAATTGACCTCAGCTTATCTAGGAAGCATTGGCTCTTCTGGCCAAGATCAACTACCTTAAGCAAAGAATATTTGCTTTGTGGATTATATCTTTTGATAATGTGGTTGCCATTTGAAACCTTCTTATAAAACAAACATTGACCCTTCCTTAAAATAACACAAATATAATTAGTGAACTTGTGAGTTAAATTTGTTTGTGTGTAGGATTAGAACTAGTAGGTCTTCATTTACAGTCAAATCTCAGTCATGAAATTCTCTAGGTGACTATGAGTCAACATCTCTCTTTTTCTGTCTTAGAGTATTTAATTCACATGTTAAATTAACATGGCATGTTCCTATTCCTACTAGTTCTAATCCTACACACAAATAAATTTAACTTTCAAGCTCATTAATTATATTTAGTGTTATTTTAAGGAAGGGTCAATGTTTGTTTTATAAGGTGGTTTCAGATGGCAACTGCATTATCAAAAGATATAATCTACAAAGCAAATATTCTTTGCGTAAGGTAGTTGATCTTGGCCAGAAGAGCCAATGCTTCCTAGATAAGCTGAGGTCAATTCTTGCATGCAGTGGTGGGTTTCAATTTTTTTTACTACCGGTTCTTTGGGTGTGGCTTGGTGGGCGTGGCATGGCTTGGTGGGTGTGGTAGGGGAAGGATACTGTAAAATCTCCATTCCCTCCCCACTCCAGGGAAAGATTACTGCAAAATCCCCATTTCCTCCTGATCAGCTGGGACTTGGGAGGCAGAGAATAGATGGGGGCAGGGGCAGTCAGAATTTTTACTACCGGTTCTCTGAACTACTCAAAATTTCCGCTACTGGTTCTCTAGAATTGGTCAGAACCTGCTGAAACCCACCTCTGCTTGCATATATATGTATATGATGTATATGTTATGTATATGTGTGTGTGTGTGTGTGTGTGTGTGTGTGTGTGTGTATAAAATATATACTCAGTAATTATTGGATAACTCACTGGTTATTGTATAACCTATCTTTACAGAAAGATGTTTCTCTTTGTAGAAATAAGATAGTTGTCACGGTGGTATTTTGATCTGTGATAGCCTTTTTGTATATGTGTATTGTGGAAGTTCAAACAATTATCCTGTATACAGATACAGTATATGATGTAGAACAGGGGTGTCAAATATGCGGCCTGTGGGCCAGATGCATCATGTGCTGGCCACGCTCACCCCCAATTTAGTGAAGGGGAAAAAAGTCACGATATGTCACCTGACGATAACGTGACGCCACGAGTTTGACACCCCTGATGTAGAAGCTGGATTCTATTGGACCATGTCCCAATGATGCAGGCCCCATTTTAACAATTAGAACCTAATTACATTAGCAAATCACACACACCCATTTTCATTAGTTTGAAAGGCAGAATTGAGAATTGCTTATTGGGGCCTTTATACAATTTGCATCTCTCTCTATATATATATATTCTTCAACATGATGATCATCATCATCTATTATAAGGTTACTGTCAGAGTGCGCACAGTGTGACTATGTGAGACAACCCAGAAGCAAATACAGTAAACAAGAGGTTTATATTTAAATAGTGGTTTTATCTACAAAGTATATATACAGTACACATATTTTTGTCAGACCTCAAACAAACAGCAATCAGCAATTACAGCTTGGAAGCACACAGGGAGAGAGATACGCCTAGTGGTGAAATGTAAAATTTGTTACTACCGGTTCTGTGGGCGTGGCTTGGTGTGTGTGTGGGTTAATGTGACTGGGTGGGCGTGGCCAACTTTTTTTTTTTTACTTTTTTAAAGCATTTTTTTACAACCTATTCGGGCAAATAGGTTGTTAAAAAAATGCTTTTAAAAGTAAAAAGAAGGCTCTGACAATCACAGCTGTGCCTTGCAATTGTCAGAGCCTTTTTTTAACCTTTTAAAAGCAGGAAGTAACGACACCCGGGCGTTACTGGGCAGAGCCTCGTGCCGCCATCGCTACCGGTTCCCCAAACCATCTGCCACAATTGCTACCGGATCACCCCGATCCGATCCGAACCGGGAGCATTTCACCCCTGGATACGCCCCAACAGGGCCTTTTCTTATTACAGGCTCTTAAAGTGATATCAGCCCAAAAACTTTGCTGACTCATTCCTAGCATTACATCATCATAGCAGCTGGTCAGCTCTTAAATCATACCGTGACAGTTACAGTTGGTGACCCTGGGACAGTGTAGCTAACAAAAATACATGCCAGTTGCCCAGTGCTTGAAGTTTGATCCGATGACTATGGGGATGGGGCAACTGTTGTAAGTGTGAAAACTGGTTGTATGTCTTTTTTTTTTCAATTCCGTTGTAACTTTGAACAGATACTAAATGAATGGCTGTAAATCAAGGACTATCTGTAAATAATCTTGCTGCCCACTATCTCTCAGTTTATGGCCATATAGTGAAGAAAACAACATGACTTTGGTGGATCCTTGACATGTGTGTACCTAGGGGCTTCCAATTAAGTTGTGTTTCCCTGGTCAGTTTTCTGTGTTTTGCCACTGCTGCTGACCAATATCAAAATCTCTCTTCCATCCAGCATTCCACCACTGAGCAACGTCTACTTCTCCCTTTTGGAGAATATGAAATCATTGATTAAATTTTCAGAAAGCTTTTTTATTTATTTCTTCCCATGTGATGGTTTTTTAGGGGAGGGGAGTTTTTCCATGTTACACAGGAGAAGAAAACAAATAAATTATGACTGACTCGTGCCTTTCCCATCTCTGCTATCACATGGGGGAATCGCCTTTGTCCACACTAAGAGAAAGCACAACGGAGAAAGAAGAACCAATGAGTCACTTGCTATGGTACTCTTTCTATATGTTGCTTCTGCCTTCCTTAACCTCTGAGGAAGTAGACAGAAGAGAAGGATTTTTCCCTCTCCGTGTGCTATCTCTTGTGAAAAAAGAACACCTGAATTCTACCAAAGTTAGCCTGACCCGTTCGTTCATTCATTCATTCATTCATTCATTCATTCATTCATTCATTCATCCGAACATTTATATAGCTGCCCATCTTTAAACCAACTCTGGACAGCTCCCAATCACTGTCCCAGTCTGGACATTGTAAGTGTGAAATATTACTTTAAAATTCCTTTTAACAGGCTAATTGTGGAAGGGATGTCCATTAGCCCTGAAATATCTGTAAAATGGCAAATGGGATTTTTATGCACCCACGGTGCCATTTTACATATGCATAAAATGTTGTTGTGCCTACATAAAATGACAAATAGCTTTTGTCTATTGCATCCAAAATCTGCTAAATCAAGGTCTGACAAACAGAGAATTTATTGTATTTATAAGGATTACGTGCATTTTTAAAAGCTGAAACAAAGCCTTTCACTTTATTTGATTTGTATGTTTTTCTCCAGGAGCACAAAGACACTTACTGACATCTCAGTTTATGTTATCCCCATAAGAACCCTGTAAGTTGGGTAGAGAGAGTGATTGTCCCCAAATAACACAATGAGTTTCTGTGATTGATGATGGTAAAATGGAGCCTAAATCACCCTGGCTCTGATCCATGACTTTAACCACTTCTTACATGCATGACAATCTGATTGACATGCATGACAATCAGAATCTGTTCCATTCCATTCCCACAACCTGTTCTGCATTGGGATACTTTTCCTGCTACTTGCTTGTGTATTGTTGACAATTTCTCTGCCAAATTACGTAATTGTTTTCTTTGGAGAAATCAGGATTTCATAACCAAGGGGTGGATACCAAGAGAATAAACTCGGGAAATACCTTTGGTTCACAAAGTCATTGGAACACTGATGCCAGGCTTACTCATAATAGCCCTTTAGACTTCCAGCTATTAATTATTACACCACCATCTTCATTATATTGCCCTGTCACAAATGTGGGAGGCAGTATGGTTAGATCATTACATTGTAATCTTGTAGTAGATGTCATGATACAATTATAATGTCTGGTGAAGGTCTCTTTCTTTGCTATAATTTATTGGATTCTCAAGGATGAATAGAAATAGATTTTCTTAATTTTCCACAACATAAGACAGAGAGAAAAAAAATCTCTTTTTTACACACACACACACACACACACACACACACACACACACACACACATTATTCATTCCATCTATAATTTATTGCTATCCATCTTGCAGTTCAAAATGACTCTGAGTGGGCTTATAGCTAGAAATGTTTGAGGTGTTGAAGTATTTGAGGTGCATTTACATATTCAGGAAACCCAAATTTTTGGAAAAACTCAAACTAGCGGTGCTGCACACCACTTCTTAATTGAGCAGCAGATTGTCCCAGCATGAAATTTACTACCCCATTGCCAATCACTATCTGGCTTTTACTGTCTTCGTATCAAATTATAAAAGACATTTGACTTTCTACTAAGGGTGAAAAAGCCTAACACATGTTCCATACTTTATGAAGGAGGAGGAAAACTAGTATTTTAACATGGGTACAGATAAGGATGAATTTAACCCTGCCTTATTTGTGAGCTGGGATAAAAAGAATTGCAGAAAAGAGCTTTTGCAACACAGTTTCATTCATTCCATTATTTATTTATTCATTCATTCAAATTTTATTTTTATCTTATTGATTTATATTATATTGATTTATTATATTCTGCATTGATCATTTTTATAAATAACACAAGGCAACAAGCATACCTAATATTATTTCCTCCTTCTATTTTCCCCAGCACAACAGCTGTTTGTAAAGTGAGTTGGACTGAAGGAGAGAGTGACTGGTGGGTCATAGTTAAGGGCAAATGGGGAAGGGTATTTGGAATGAAGTAAAGTTAGCAAAAGGGATGTGTTGGCTCAGTGGCTAAGATGCTGAGCTTGTCGATCGAAAGGTCAGCAGTTCAGCAGTTCAAATCCCTAGTGCCATGTAACGGGGTGAGTAAAGGTGAGCTCCCTTTACTTGTCCCAGCTTCTGCCAACCTAGCAGTTCGAAAGTATGTAAAAAATGCAAGTAGAAAAATAGGGACCATCTTTGGTGGGAAGGTAACAGCATTCCGTGCGCCTTTGGTGTTTAGTCATGCTGGCCACATGACCATGGAGACGTCTTCGGACAGCGCTGCCTCTTTGGCTTTGAAACGGAGATGAGCACCACCCCCTAGAGTCGGGAATGACTAGCATATATGTGTGAGGGGAACCTTTATCTTTAAAGTTAGCAAAGGATGCTAAGAAGAAAAAGGCTTTTTCTTATGTTTAAGATAGAAAAGAAATAACCTGCACTATGAAGAGAGCAACGTTATAATGGATAACAAAAAAGAAAATGATTAAACTCGTTGTTTAATTTATTGAGTGATTTTATTTCTATAACAGCCCACCTCAACAAGTAACTCTGTGCAGTGTACATCATAAAATAAAACCAATTAATGGCACCAAGTAAAACTGTTACTATGGAACACAGAACATATAACAATAGAATTTGAAGGGACCTCAGAGGTTTTAGTCCAATGCCCTACTCAAGATCCTATACAGACCTATAAATGTTAATACAGTCAGGAAACGGGGCCCATAACACACTCCGGTTCCAGGTTTAGCCACACCACAAAGTCTTTGTGACCTTATGAAAAACAACCAGATCAGGGTCATCCTTATATCTGAAGGGACAGTATTCTAGAGGGATTATGGCAGAAAAGAGAGGTCTCCTGGTTTCCACCAGCTGACATTTCTTGACTGAGAGGAGCTCCAGCACGCCCCACCTTCCTGCCTGAATTGGACAGGTAGAACAACTGGGAGAAAATGGTCCCTTAGGTAACCCAATCGAAAACCGTGAAGGGCATTAAAGATGATATACAATATTTTAAATTTCACCCAGAAGCACACTTGGCAGCCACTGCAGGTCACAAAGTGATGTCACATGTGTTGAATACCCTTTACCGTGCAGCCATGTTCTGCAGCAGTTGAAGAGCCTTGGTACTACAGTGGTTTAAAGCACCCTGTTATTAACACAGCTGCCTGCAATTTACTGCTGGTTCGAATCTCTCCAAGGCTCAAGGTTGACTCAGCCTTCCATCCTTTCTAAGGTAGGTTAAATGAGGACCCAGTTTGTGGGGGCAATAAGCTGACTTTGTATAAAATATACAAAAGTATGAAGGCTATTGCTGAGCACATTGTAAGCCGCCCTGAGTCTCCGGAGAAGGGCGGCATATAAATCAAATTTAAAAAAAAAAAAAAAAAAAGCTTCTGAATGTTCTTCAAGGGCAGCTCCACGTAGAGCAGTGGCCTCCAACCTTTCTGGCTCAGTGGACTGGCAGAAGCAGCGATGGTGGCAGCGGGGGAAGGAGAGGGGATGTTTTTGTATGAATGTGCATCATTTTCACAAATGTACATCCATTCGCACACCACTTCCACGGTCCAGTTCCAAATGGACCAGGCCAGTGGTGAGATTCAAAATTTTTTACTACCGGTTCTGTGGACATGGCATGGCTTGGTGGGCATGGCAGGGGAAGGATACTGTAAAATCCCCATTTCCTCCCGATCAACTGGGACTCGGGAGGCAGAGAATAGATGGGGGCAGGGTCAGTCAGAGATGGTATTTACCGGTTCTCCGAACTACTCAAAATTTCCACTACTGGTTCTTCAGAACTATTCAGAACCTGCTGAATACCATCTCTGGACCAGGCCGCAGACTGGGGGTGGCAACCCCTGATGTAGAGTGCATTGCAGTAGTCCAGACAAAAGATCACAGAGACATGAGTGACTTGCTCACTTTTTTCTGAGAGGAGGATATAAAACAGGTTACCTTCTTGTTTTTGTTTTGTTAAAGCAAAACTCCCAGAACAGCTTACAACCATGCCTTGTAGTTTCATTCAAAGAATTAATTAGGTTCAGTCCTACCTAGCTTTTTGTTATCAGCCAAGGTCAGCTGGGTACTGTAGAAAATAAAAGCAACATTTACGATGGGTATGTTGGGTTAGAGAAGTGGGCAGGAAAAAATAGAAACCAATGTTACGTTTTTCGCTTAAGAAGTAGAATTTAAATGCAGAAGTATAGGATGACAAAAATAATGCCTAAGTGAAAAGGAAACTGGATATATATTGTTTACAAGCTGAATACGAAACAGCAGTGTGTGGTGACTGCTAAAATGGTACATACAATATTAGGAAACACCAACAGAGGCAGAGTCTTCATACTAAGGGACTGCCCCACTACATTTTCCACCAATGAATCCTCTTGAATAGTGTGTCCAATTCTGGACAATATGTTTTAATGAAAATTCTGAAAAAAAAATTGAAACAAGGTGGAGGAAGGCAGAGAATGTTGAATAAACTAGAAAAGATACATTATCTTAAAAGGAGAATCAGGAAAGAGAAAAGGCCATTGCTAAGAGGCAATTTGCAAGGAAGAGAAGGACTGCCAGCCTCAAAGTCTTGTTCTCTGTTACCCCCAGATGGCATGACAATTAAAATGAGCACCAGTTGTAGGAAGGCAGATTGTATGTGAGTGTTAGGAAATACTTCCTAAAAATTAAGATCTGTTCAATAGTGGAACAAATTACTTAGGAGAGGTGGTGGGCCTTCCCTTCTTGAGTGATATTCAGCTGAAGGGTGGTCTATCATGAAGCAGATGGTTGGATGGTGATGATTCTATGGTTCCTTCCAACTCTGTAATTCTGTGAGGCAAATGTGAGAGTTATTACTGATATAGTATAATCAGTACATATGGCAGTTTCCAGAGCACCATCAATCAAAGAGACAAAGCTTGTACCCAGGAACTTCTAGTCAGCATTTTGACAGAGGGAGAGCTATAACATTTTTAAAACTTAGCAGTCGAATGAGGACTTCTGTCTAAATCAAACATTTCCATGTCCTATTTGAAGAGTTGAAAAGGCAAATATTCTTTTATCACCTGCTGTAGAAAATATGATTCATTGTTTCATAAAGATGCTGGACTCCTCGCAAAGAAAACTATCCTTGACAAAATCTTGAAGCATTAAAAAGGGAGGAGTGGAAGGTAAACCTTCTCAAATTAAAGAGATCCTTCTCAAGTGAATCATTGCCATCCAGAGATGGTTAGCTCTCTGACACATAGCCCTCTAGAGGTCTATTTCATACAAAAAAAAAGGAGTCAAGCCTTAAGATTGCATGGAAGTCACTTCCTGTGATCTATCTGCTTTGTCCTCTAATTTCACATATCTGTAAGATGAATATCAATATGTGAAGATACCCTTTGGTGAGTCTAAGCAGCAGAGTTAGGCAATATGGTATCCTCTAGATGATTTGAATTATAATCCACAATGCGCTTTGACTCTAACCATTTTCCCTACTGCCTCCCATGATACTAATGATGGCTGATTTCAAATTCTGGCAAGGTTTTGAGCTGTATTTCAATGATAAATAAGATTAGAGACAGTATAGGAAAATTAAAGTTGGCACTTCTAATAGCATTGGTCTCTTTCTTTTTCTTTATTAACTTCAAAATACTTGTACTACTATTGATGACTGTATCTCCATCACTTAATCTTCATGATTTACTTCTTCATGTCCTCATTGGTTAAAGATGGGAGCATTTTAAAATCTTCACTATGTAAAATTATTCAGAAGAGTAGCTGGTCAAGAGGGCAATTCATTGGACCTATCAAAAAACTATTAGATCAGAGCAAGTCATAATGTGTCAGCTAGTCACAAAAATCTCCAATGAGAAATAAGAAAAGGAGAAGCTGCTAATATTGAAACTCTAGGCCAAAATGTAATAGATATTCTGTTCAGAGCAACATGCTTCTTGATTTACTTCTGGCACTTATTTTATTTTTATTTATTTATTTATTTCGTCAAGCATGTATTTTGTGACAGATACAAGTGTAAACATAATTATAAATACATGAAAAGGATACGAATTAAAGAAAACATTAGGACAGGGAGGGTAGGCAGAAGTAACAGAACAAGGCATCTGATGTTAGTAGGAAGGAAAGGCAAACATCATAATGTGGACTCCTTGATACTCTCTGAGCTTGGTTGTTTTCTTGAAGACATTTCATTCCCCAGCTAGGTAACATTATCAGTGCTGTAAGAAAACAACCTAGCTCAGAACCCCTCACTTCAACCCTGAGTTTCTTTATTGGCAACATTATAATAATCCAATGTACCAAAATCCTAGGACCAGTGGGAACCAAGGTTGCTGATAGATTTATAGACCGCCAAACACATGGGGATAAATATGTTAAGCCATTCAATTCCCAAGGCCACAGAAAACATTCTAAAAGAGTATAACAATTTATCCCTGCAGATATGTGTTGTGAATAGAGTATTAGACAAAACTGAGCAAAGATGATGCAACCTTGATAGTTAAATTCTATGAAGAATACTTAAAAGAACTGGATATGTTTAGCCTAAAGAAGAGCAAGAGAAGGCTGGTATGATAGCAGTCTTCCAAAACTTGAAGGATTATCATAAGAAAGAGGATGTAGATTTCTTCTCTCTGTAGCTCCTGTGAGTAGGGCAAGAACCAGTGGGTGTAAATTTTACAGGACAAAGATCCAAATTTGAAATAAGGAGGAATTTTATGACCATAAGAGCTACTGTATGAAATTGTAGACGAGCCTGCCTCTTGGAGTTGCAGGGTCTCTGTCACTGAACTTTTTCAAGCAAAGATTGGGCAGTCAGTTGTCCAGGATGGTATGCAGAAACCTGCTCTGAGTAGAGGGCTGGACTAAAACTCCCAGCCCTATAATTTGAAGAAATTACTGCAATCTGCATTCTGAGAGTTAAAACACACTTTGATGAGTTCATTCTGAGACTGACCTCTAAAATTTGTGAAGAAAGGAGGGGGCAGAAGAGAATTATGTGCAATTTATGTTTCTTGCTCTCATTTGCAAGACATAGAGGAAAATGACAGGTCCCTTTCATAAGTGGGGCATATTCAGACAGGATAGCAATAGCAATAGCAATAGCACTTAGGCTTATGTGCTGCTTCACAGTGCTTTACAGTCCACTCTAAGCGGTTTACAGAGTCAGCATATTGCCCCCAATAATCTGGGTCCTCATTTTACTGACCTCAAGGATGGAAGGCTTGAGTCAGTGACAATTGAACTGATGAATTAATGGCAGCTGTCCATCAGCAGAAGTACCCTGCAATACTGCATTCTAACCACTGTGCCACCACGGCTCATATTCTTAAGCATTCTTAATATCTTATTGTTGTTATTTGCAAAGTCGTGTCTGACCCATCGTGACCCCATGGACAACGTTCCTCCAGGCCTTCCTGTCCTCTACCATCCCCCGGAGTCCATTTAATCTCATGCCAACTGTTTCAGTGACTCCATCCAGCCACCTCATTCTCTGTCGTCCCGTTCTTCTTTTGCCCTCAATCGTTCCCAGCATTTTGCCCTCAATCGTTCCAGTGAGTCCTTCCTTCTCATTAAGTGGCCAAAGTATTTGAGTTTCATCTTCAGGATCTGACCTTCTGAAGAGCAGTCAGGGTTGATCTCCTCTAGGAATGACCAGTTTGATCGCCTTGCAGTCCGAGGGACTCTCAGGCGTCTTCTCCAGCACCATAGTTCAAAGGCCTCAATTCTTTGGCGCTCAGCCTTTCTTATGGTCCAACTTTCACAGCCATACATTGCAACTGGGAACACCATAGCCTTGACTATATCTTAATATCTGGAGAGGTTCTAAACAACTTTTAGGGGACTAAAATTTAAAATTTAATTACACCTTCATTAAAGTCAATCTTGAACATTTAAGAGTAAAAAGTAAAAAGTAAGCAGCAACCAAAACAGATTTGTTGAGCTGCTGTGTAAAAAAAAAAAACAAAAAAACATGCCAATAGAAGCTTTAAATCAGTATGTATTTAGTATGTAGATTTTGTATGTGGCTATGTGCATGTGGTTTTCTCCTGCAGGGCAACTTCAGTGTTTCAAAACCTAATCTGTGGTGACTTTACTTCACTGCTAAGCAAGTCCATATCCTGAAGGGATGGTCTCTGAGAAAACTTAAATACAGATCCTGGCAGATATAAAGAAGCTGAGGCATTTCTGAAGCGCCTTGACACTGGCAAGTAGTAAATACCAAGGGTCTAAGACAGAGACTTTAGGACAGAGGAGAGGGCACCCCTGCTCAGATGCAGAGCTAGTCTCCAATGAAAAAATGCAGAGCCTAATTTTCCTGGAAGGCTTGAGTGCTTTTCATTCTAGGAAAAGAAGCTCAGCCTCGCGCCCCCCACGCCACCGAAATACCCTTGGCCAGCGCTTTTGCTGACATTGACAGGACGCCTGCCGGTGTCTCTTTCGGCTCCGCCCTCGGCTTACGTCACGCTTCCTTTAGCCTTCTGGGAGTCGTAGTGCCTCTCCTCCGCGGAGCGCCTGACACCGTCTCCTTGAAAAGACTACAGCTCCCAGGCAGCACCGGGAGGGAGGTGTGGGCGAAGGGGGCGGGCGCCGCGGAGTCGGTCGCGGGGCATAGCAGTACGAAAACGCAGCCGAGTCGGCAAATAAGGCGAGTGGAGGCTGTGGAGCAAAGCGCGCGTGGCCAGCGTTCTGTGACCGCCGGGCAGGCTATAACGCTGTGTTGGGAGGACGGGACGCTGCTTTCCCAACACCCCCACTCCCGCTGGGGGCGCGGAACGAGACGAAGGGTCATGCAGGCGGAATCGGGCATTGTGCCGGACTTCGAGGTGGGCGAAGAGTTCCACGAGGAGCCCAAGATCTACTATGAGCTGAAAAGTCAGCCGCTGAAAAACAGGTGCGCGCTCCTTTCCTGCCTCCTCCTCCTCCTCCTCCCCCCCCCCAAAAAATCCACTGACTTTCTTCTGCCCTCCCCAAGCGTTCGCTTTAATCGATCCGGCAGGCTGGAGCGGGATCTCTCTTGCACCTTTTAATAACGCTAAGCCCGCCCCCTCCCCCGATCTTTTACCTTTTACCCAAGGTAGGTAAAATGAGGACCCGGATTGTGGGGGCAATAAGCTGACTTTGTATAAAAAAGAACACCGCTTAAAGGTGGGGGGGGGGGCCGGGAAAGCCCTACTAAGCAGGTATATACAAAAGTATGCTTAACGCATTGTAAGCCGCCCTGAGTCTCCGGAGAACGGCGGCATATAAATCGAATCAATCAATCAATCAATAAATAAAATCCCCCGAAGGACATATAGCAGGTAAATCAGGACCTGGGGTGGGGTGGGGGGCGGTGATGGGTTCCTTTTTGCCAGCCACCCTTCTTTCTGTCTCCCCCGCCCCCCACTTGCCCCGGCGGGCTTTTTGCCTCCTTTTCCCTCGCCCCGTCCTGCTGCCCCTTTCCTGGTCTCTCGGCACCTTTTCGCCTCCTCGCCCTCTTTCACTTTTGCACGGGAATTCCTCTCCCTTCCCGCCTGTCCCCCCCCCCCTCCTCACCCCACGCGCTCGGGGTCGTGGAGCTGTCCTCTCTCAGGGACTCTCTCTTTCCCCTGGTTCTTTCCTATCGCCGCTCGGAAAAGAAGGGATAACTTCTAGCCGGGGTGGGGGGGTGTCGGTGTTTTGGTGGGGAAGGAAAAAAAACAAACAAATCAGCGCCCGCAGCGCAGGTGGCTTTGCCTTTGGCTCTTTTGATTTTGCTGACCGCCGCAGCTCCTGTAGGAGAAAAAAAAAAAAAAAAAAAAAAAACCTCTCCTAAAGCGAGTGGTTTGCTGTTCCCTCACCTCTCAAGTTTGCGTGGACTTTTGTTATTGTTTGGCTTTGCAAGGTGTGCGCGGATAGCGCGTGTGGGTTGTTGGCATGCTGGGGTAGAAGAGGGCCTGCCAATTTTCCCTGGGGCGATGGGGGGGGGGTGTTTAGGAAGTGGGTATGGTAAAAGAGAGGGACCCCTCAGCTCCTGAACGCCCCCCTCTTCCCAGTTCTCCACACAAACACACTCCTTACACCCAACAACGTGGGTTTATTCTTGCTTCTCCTTCAAACCAATGACTCCCTCTGACAGCCGGTGGGTGGGGGGGCTAAGTGGAAAGAGGAGTGGGAGAGAGAAAAGAGGGAGGGCTGCAGAAGAATCCTGGATGTGTCTACTGGTGCTTTTCAGGCTATTTGTAACCAAAAACAAAAGCAAAACTTTTTTTTTTTTATTTTAAGAAAAAAGATAATACAAATATTGAAAGGAAACAACCCCGGACTATAAAAGCAGCCATTTAGTGAGTGGTTCCTGTCATAATAGCAGTTTTGTTTAGTGTGTGTTTGGGCGAGGAAGGAGGGGCCAAGAGCTGTGGCTGGTATTATGTAAAGGGTATTGTTGGACCTCTCACCAGAGGCATTATCTGGCCTCTGCTGGGAGTTACAGATTTCCACTGATAGTTGCATGTGTACTAAGCAATGCAGAGCGGAGAGAGAAAAACTCTTAGGTCTGTGTCTGCCTTGGACAGGCTGATCACATTTTGAATCACAAGCGTTGCTATACCATTGAATTGTTAGCCCAGTCACTTGTCTGAAATGGTATAGGGTCTCCTGTTTTGAGCAGGGGGCTGGACTAGAAGACCTCCAAGGTCCCTTTCAGCTCGATTCTGATTCTGATTGGTACAATAGTGGGAACCTACTTATTTTGCATTGGAACGATGCTATAGAGTTTGACGACTAAATGATTTTCTTGATCCTATGAATAGATTACACTGTTCAGAAATATTTATAGACACTAAATAGTTTTTTTTACCCCATGTATAGATCACATTGATCAGTATTCATACATAGCATGAAGTGACAATGCAAGATACAATAAAGGAGAGTGAGGCTGGATTCATATATTATACTAAGTCGTTGTTTTTTGTTTATTATTGCAATTTTTATTCTCCCCTTCTACCCATAGGGTACTTGGGATGGCTAATAATATAACATAAAATATTAACAATTTAAAATGTATAAACATAGCTAAAGTTGTTGCTAATATGAAAGGATCTGGCTGAAGACACATCTCTTTCTTCTTAAATGACAGCTGGCTGGGTTTGCACAGCACACAAGCTATTCAGTTTATAGTCTGCTTTTCTACTCAATTAAATACTCATGTCTCTAAAAAATTAAATGCATACATTAAAATTCATACTAAAATCAATTAACAACTATCCTAGTGGAGGAAATGAATCTTTGTAAATGCAGAAAGTGGGGGCCAAACTTAATTTCTGAAGTGTGTGGCATAGTTTGGAAAGAACTAAGTGAGCCAATGTAACAGACCTCTGCCAATGGCAGCGAGTAAATAAATACAGATCTTCAAAAAGGCTTCTCTTGAAGGCCTAAATGGTTGGACTGGTTCACCATAATGAGGGAGGCAGTCCTTCAGATCATCAGCCCTTAAGCTATTTAGATCATTAAAGTTCATTTATTTAACTTCTGTAGGAGATGAGTAGGCTGAGCTAGAAGGCGGGGTTAAACGTGTCATCAGTTTGGAATCATTGCACAGCCACAAGAGATCCAAGTGCAGCTTCCCATGAATTCCATTGACTCTTATCTAGCTTTGACCATTAGTAGATGCATACGTGCATTCATATGCATACGTAGCAATAATAAACTCTTCAGTGCTTTGAACTTAGTGAGTGTTCCTGGTTCTTTGTGCCGGACAACATAGTAATCTACCCGTTGCATTTTGTACCAACTGAGATTTCATTTTTTTTTTTAATTTGATTTATATGCCGCCCTTCTCCGGAGACTCAGAGCGGCTTACAATGAGTTAAGCAATAGCCTTCATACTTTTGTATATTTATATAAAGTCAGCTTATTGCCCCCACAAACTGGGTCCTCAAAGGTAGCCTCATTTAGTTACAGTAACCCAATACATGATAATAACTTGAAGACATAGACATAATCTGGTCCAGGTAAGGCAGCAACTGGTATACCACTCTCAGCTGGTCAAAACCCCACTTGGCCAGCATTTCTACTTACTATTCAGGTAGGGGTTGTGAGTCCAAGAGGGCCCCAAATTGTGGACCAGTTTCTTTATGGGAAGAACAATCCTTACACAGTTAATGCTAGCGCTATCTTGGAGCCACCATATTTCTAAACAAATAGTTACTCCCTCTTGCTGAGATAAAGTCAGAACTTCCTTCTACTCATCCATATCTTATCTCTGGTTTCACAGCTTCTCTGTTTCTGTAATGTCTGTAGGAATGATCTTTGGAGTCAGGAGAAAAAGCTGCTTGCCTAGACAACTGTTGTGGAAGAGAAGTATTTTCAGACTTCTAAGACTACCTTTGAGGTAGTCCTGGAATGAATACTAACACTGCCTTTATTATAAGGTTATAGGAACAGAATCTTGCAAGTCTGAAAGAGCTTCTTCCTTCCTTTTTTTTTACTTTTAAAAAAATACCAAAAGAGGGTTCATTTTGAGATTCTTCCTTTCCTTCTATTAGTTCGTACACCTTTTGCATGATAGGGGCCTAGATATTGGCTCTTCGTCTTATCTACAAGGTCATCCTCACAGACCATTAAGATTTTTTCTAGGGCAGGAGTGTCAAACAGGCGGCCCATGGGCCAGATGCATCATGCGCAGGCCACACCCACCCCAGCTCCGCGAAGGGGAAAAACATCACGAAATGTCACGTGATGGCAATGTGACAAGTTTGACACCCGTGGCCTAGGGTGACAACATAAAGTTGAATATCATCAGTGTATATATGACACCTCACGCCAAACTGGGAGATGACCTCCCACAGTGACTTCATATAGATGTTGAAGAGAAATGGTTAGGGAGTGGTACCATAGTCTTCCCATTAATACTGATCGGAAGCACCCATGGCTGCAGAATTCACTTTCCAGTCCTTACAGGCAGTCTGGAAGGATACCATAGTTCAGTGTTGGTGAACCTTTTCGGCACCGAGTGCCAAAATGTGAGTGTGTGGGCATGCGGGGGAGCGCCAGAAACTGGAAGAGCAGCTCCCCGGTGCGCATGTGCATGCTGGGAAACTGACCTTCCAGTTTCCGCTGCATGCATGGTGCCGGCCACCTGCTGTTCCAGTTTCTGGCGCGCATGCATGCGCAAAGACCAGCTGGCCAGAATTGCAATGGGCGATGGCTGGCATGCATGGAGAAATGGCTCTGCGTGCCACTTCCGGCACACGTGCCATAAGTTCACCATCACAGCCATAGTTGATGGTATCAAAAGCTAATGAGAAATATAATAGGGCCAAGAGGAATGCAGTCCCACCCATAAATTCATAGCTCATGGTTATCTATTAGAATGACCGCTTTCTTTTCATCCCACGCCCTGGTCTGTTAAGTACTGAACAGCAGCATATGACCAAGAAAAAGATTCATACATCTCACTAATCAGGCTAAATGCCAGGAAATCTTGGAAAGAGTCCACCTTGATTACATTAAGATGAGATCTCTGTGAGTTGGTTGGAAGCTTGTATCTAACTTCCCTAAGTGATGGGCTTAGGCCTTGCTTAAGAAATAAGGATAGTCTGTTGCTGCTTTGGCATGTTTTGAACAGCCTTTTCTTTTCCAACTTCCGAGAATGCCCTAATCAAATCCTTGCTGTTGAAATTAAAATAAATTACAAAGAGTACAGATAATCTGCTTCATCTCAAGCTGAATCTTAATACTGACACTTTGATTTGCGTCTGAGAATTTGTATATGTTTGATAGTACAAGACATGTAATCCCACTTTTCGCAATAGATAGCAGACTTCTTCCAGCATTTTGCTTCCATTGCAATATCTGAAATTTTCCCAAGGATTGACCCTGAACAGCAAGTGTAAGCTATCAAGGTATGGATACTTTTTACGAACTCCAATGATTTCAGGAAGAGTTGCTTCTACAGCGCTAGGCCTGATTCTACACTTAGGAACTTAAGTTCCTAAGTGGTTTTTAGGAGAAATTTAAAGAGATTTATTTCCTCAGGCTTTTAACCCTGGCTAATTTTTATTGATATCCATCTTGGGGAAAAGGTGATGGATTATTACTGATTTATTGTTGGTTTTGTGATTTTGATGTATTTTTTTTCCTGCATTTGTAATTTTAACTTGCTGTAATCTGCCCAGAGTTTATTTATTAAATTTATATGCCACCCATCTCGCTATCAAGAGAACTCTTACATCAAGATAAAAAATGACAATATAAAATATTAAAATGAGCAAAAATTAGCTAATATAGGAACCGGTATATAATGGGGTGGAGATGGGGTCTTTTTGGAGATTTTTAATTCAACAGGCTAGAAATGTTAAATGAAACATTTTATATAAATGAAGCAAATGCACTGTCTGCTGCCATTGTGTCATTTTTAAGTTTAGAGACAGCTGAAGGCTGTCACTACACTTTGAGACTGTGGACTTGTTCAGTAGGGGATTCATTCCCATCCAAAATCTCAATCACCAATTCCTGTCCTTTTTCCTATTTACAATAGAAAATGATCTTATATGCATTTGATTATTTTGTATGCATCCAACACATTCTTTAAAAAATTGGGCATGTTCTAACTCAAAGGAAGTATACTGTAGATGTTCAACACCATGGGACCAAAACTTCTGTAAAATAGTGCATCAGAGTCCAATCCTACCAGATAACCCAGAAAGGCTAAAGATACAGAAAACTCCACTGAAAGAATCAGATGCATCTAGAACTTTGAACCTACTGTTTTCTCATTTTCCCCCAAAATGGTATGTTTGAGACTATAATCAGCCATCAACTATGGTTTACAAATCGCCGTAGCTAGAATCATGTTGCCCACTAAGGTCATAGCAACCAAAACATGACATGGCTCATTACATGAGTCAGGCATTGTCTCAGTTTACATATCATATTAAGCCATAATGTTGGCTGCCTTACAATGGGATATTTTGCGCTAGATATTTTGTGGGCCTGCTGTCATTGTATCTATGAAAATCTACAATGTTGAGTCAGTCTGAGCAAACACCTACTGAACATTATTTAAAGATAATGATTTTTCTTCCGAACAATCTCCAATTGCTATTTATATTGGAAACACTGAGGGCAAATATGCCTGCTGAATTTGGTTACATATAGATTCTTTGGACTTATTGAACATTATCATGTGGGCACAGAAAAGAAGGAAGAAATAATGTCAAAGGAATTGAAGGTACAAAATAAGAAAATTGCAAACCATCCTTTCTTTCGCTGCATCCATATGCCCCTTCAGGCATTGCCTTTGGTTTTTTTAAGTTTCTTCTTACCTCTCTTATTTCTAAGGATCTCATTAACCCCACAACTTTCTCAATATTCCTCTTCCTCTCCATCCATTCACTCTCTGTGTTCATTTTACAGTTCACTCCTTATTAATTCTCTCCTTATAACCAATCCAATTCGGCATTCTTCTTTCATATTGGGCTTTAATTTTTGTATTTAAGTCACATTCCTTCAGTAGCCATTTATTCTTAACAAAACAGGATAACAGAGTTGGAAGGGACCTTGGAGATCTTCTAGTCCAACCCTCTGCTCAAGCAGGAAACTTTACACCTTTTCAGACAAATGGTTGTCCAGTTTCTTCTTAAAATGCTCCCGTGTTGGAGCACCCACAACTTCTGGAGGCAAGCTGTTCCACTGGTTAATTGTTCTCCTTATTTCTAGGTTAGTTCTCTCTTTGATTAGCTTCCATCCATTGCATCTTGTCCTGCCTTTAGGTGCTTTGGAATATACATTGACCCTTTCTTCTTTGTGGCAGCCTGGAAGATTGCTATCATGTCTCCCCTAGTCCTTTTCATTAAATTTGACACACCTAATTCCTTTAACAGTTCTTCGTATATTTTAGCCTGCCCAATCATCTTTGTTGCTGTTCTCTGCGTAGGGCAAACATTTTCCTTTATTACCCAAAACTGTTTACCAGAAAGTCCTTATTTAAATATCTCTATTGTGATAGAAGAATGAGTTCATGTGTTGTTACCCTAAAAAAAAAACACTTTTAGTTAATTTGGGATAATTCACCCAAATTTGGGAAGCACTGGTATAGGGAAATAATGATGTTTATTTGAGTCAGGCACAAAGCCCCTCTACAACAGTAGTGGGTTTCAAAATTTTTTACTACTGGTTCTGTGGGCGTGGCTTGGTGGGTGTGGCATGGCTTGGTGAGTATGGCTTGGTGGGTGTGGCAAGGGAAGGATACTGTAAAATCTCCATTCCCATCCCACTCCAGGGGAAGGTTACTGCAAAATCCCCATTTCCTCCCAATCAGCTGGGACTTGGGAGGCAGAGAATAGATGGGGACCGGCCAATCAGAATTTTTACTACCAGTTCTCCGAACTACTCAAATTTTCCACTACCGGTTCTCCAGAACTGGTCAGAACCTGCTGAAACCCACCTCTGCTCTACAAGCACAAATCCATATCTAGATTTAAACATTTTCCCAGTTGTATCAGCTACATCTGCACCCGTGGTATTTTTTCAACATGCTCAGTATAGTATAGATTTCCTTTTTATCATTTTTAACCCCTTGAGTACTAAGAATTACAAATGCATCCCCTCCAGTAGCCCATGTTCAGATAGGCAGGAATCAGCAGGCAGAAAACAATATCTCATCACGGAACCACCAAGGAGGAAACTACATTCTCACTACTGCTGGCACTGTACCACTACTGCATATAAATAGGTAACAATTCCTACACTCATTCACACTGATAATGTTATCTAGCTAGGCAGTGAAATGTCTGTAAGCAAACAAGCTCAGAGAGCACCAAGAACTCCACAATTCAGTCCTGAACTACAGAATATTTTCTTTTAAATTTTAAAGCTTCAGCCAAATTCTTTTGTAGATCTGTCGAAACAACTATTCTAAATCATTGTCTTGGCCTGTCAGTTGTAAATCTGTTTCGAAGTCCTTGGTGCTCTCTGCTTGGTTGTTGTTATCATTGTTTTTTTTTTTGCAGAAGTTTCATTAGCTAACTAGGTAATATGTTCACTGCCCTCTCCCCTGTAGGACTGAAGATGTTATAAACATCTTTTATACTTTCACTGTTTTACTCTGTTTCTTTCCTTTATTTCATAATACAAAAATGCATTATTGACACTATCAAAACAATTCAGTCCCACATTCACAATTTATTATCATCCTTGTATTAACTATGGATAATAAGCAACCCAGTCATACTTTTAATATTTATAGCCATTCCTTTGTCACACACACACATCTTGCCAGGCTCAAGGTTGACTCAGCCTTCCATCCTTTCTAAGGTAGGTAAATTGAGGACCCAGTTTGTGGGGGCAATAAGCTGACTTTGTATAAAATATACAAAAGTATGAAGGCTATTGCTTAACGCACTGTAAGCCGCCCTGACAGTAGAGAATGACGGCATATAAATCAAATAAAACAACAACAACAACACACAAATATCTACTGTCTATCTATTTGTTTATTTGTCTATCAATCTACCTATGAATAGACATGCTTAAAATATTTAGCTACTCAGCAAACAGCCATCATCTTATTAATTCTTTGGGCTTTGAATATTTGCTTCTCTTTCTCCTTTCCTCTCTCTCCATTGATGTTACCCAACCTAATTGTAAAAGTCAGTTTTGGCTTTTGGCTATTATTATGATGGTTTTGGCACATTTTGGCTATTATCAGCCAGATGTACAGTATACACTAGATTTGTCATTTTTGTCCACCTATTGAATTTTTTTGAAGGACCTGAGATAAACAGAAGTTGTTGTTTGACTCTTTAAAGGTATAGTTAATATATCTTGGTCCAAATAAAACCGCCTTTTGCAATTGACTGATGGTGATTTTGTCAATGCCGATAGTATTCCAGTGGTACTCTAGTTGTTTTGGATTGCACCTGAAGTGCCTATTACAGTTGGTATTATCTTTGTTCCTTTTGCCAAAGGAACATTCTACTTCCATTTGTAGGTCTTTCTATTTTGAGATTTTCTCTAGTTCTTTCTTTTTTTTATTCTTTTTTTATTCTTTTTTTATTCTGCTGTCCCTAGGTATTTCAGTGTCCACTAACCAGACCTTTTGCTATTATTTCCTGCCTGTTTATATATAACTCAAGGAGGCAAATATACCTAATACTTTTGCCTTCTATTTTTCCTACAACAATAACCATCTGAGTTGGGTTGGGGCAAGAAAAATATATGTTGTAATATGCTACAAGCACAATTGACATTTTTTTTTTAATACTGTGCATTCTAGAGAACCATTTTGGTGTAGTGGTTAAGGCATCAGGATAGAAACCAGAAGATGGTTAGTTCTAGTCCCAGCTTAGGTACAAAACCAGCTGGGTGACCTTGGACTAGTCACATTCTCTCAACATTAGGAGGGAGAAGACAATGGAAAACCACTTCTGGAAAATGTTGCCAAGAAAACTGCAGTGATTGGTCCAAGCAGCCTTTGAGAATCGGATTTTATAGATTGGAAGAAACAAAACTCTATGCAGCCCAAGATTTGGAACCTAGAGACTATTTTACAAGATAACATATCATAATGTGACCTGCATTCAATGAACCAGGAGGTATATGTAATGTACTGATACAGGATCAGAATGAAATCCCTCTGCAATGATTGATTTGGTCCATGTTGTCAAAAGATCTCCTTTGACAGTTCTGAGATATGTGAGCCAGAAGCAGCATTGGCAGCTGTGGCTCTATGGCTCAGAGCCATCCTGAAGTTACCTCATATTAGTGTGAGGATGTTAGTTGATTTAGTTGCTCTATCTTATCCCCGACAGTTTAGATAGCCATATTTAGATAGCCATATTTGTACGCTTGTTGTTCAAATAGGATTTGAATATTTGTTGAAGAATCTTATGTAATCAATAAACCTTTTTGTGTTCCTGTATCTTATTTGCTTTTTCCTTATCATTTAGCCTTTTGTATTAGTACTCAAATAGGTTCATATTTGAACTGAATGTAATTTGAGAAACTGATTAAATAAAGAAGTTCATTTTCCATCACAGTCAAAAGGTACCAGTATCTGTGCAGTCCCAAATCAACAACGTGATGCTCAGTTGAATGAGTTCCCCAATTGTTAGAAATTAGAGGGAAGAGTGCCAAATCACTCTGTTCCCATACAGCATTCTAAATAAGAAGGTTTCTCAATTCGGTAAAGAAAACCAGATTGCGTGTCACTCTGCAGTTTTTTTTCTTAATAGAATAGAATAGAATAGAATTTTTTATTGGCCAAGTGTGATTGGACACACAAGGAATTTGTCTTGGCGCATATGCTCTCAGTGTACATAAAAGAAAAGATACATTTGTCAAGAATCATAAGGTACAACACTTAATGATAGTCATAGGGTTCAAATAAGCAATCAAATCATATTAGGAAACAGTCAATATAAATTGTAAGGATACCAGCAACAAGGTTTCAGTCATACAGTCATAAGTGGAAGGAGATGGGTGATGGGAACTTTGTAAATGGCAATCATAGCCTGATAAACAGATTGCCATGAAAATCACCTGAAACAGTTATTACCCCCCCCCTCCCTCCTTCCCTCTTTCTCTCCAAATTATAGGAAAGTCCTCAGTTATGATAGCAATACTAATGGAAGAATAACCTCAAAGCAGAGATGTGTTCAACATTTGTTAAATAAATGTGTTTGCTGTGGTTGCATCCATTGAGAAACTAATACACTTTTAATGCTGTTTTTATGTATTGTCAGGTGTTTCCTGCCACCTTCCTGGGTTTGGGCTAATGACAATCCCCACCTTTAGCTTGGGACTGATGGGACCTAACTGAAGTCTGTATCATTAGCTTTCAGTAAATCATCATGGTCATGTCTTTCGAATATAAAAGCCTACTTTATATTGGTTGAGTTCATGGATTTGCAAATCTTTTACAGGATTACTGTATTGTAAAGGCAGCTTTTGTAGTTTGTACAGGAAAACTAATAACTTAGAGTGGGTTATAAGGCCAACTAATTGCGGCTTATTCACACAACCATGTTTAAGTGTGATGAGGAAGCAGATCATTGATCCCTGTGATACCATTGATACCAGTGTTTCATATGGTTGCAGAGAAGAGTCCTTGACTGAAGATGTCAAAAACTGACACTGTAATCTTGGGCTGAATGGAAAGCTTTAGCTTCAGCATGATTTCATTTATTTTATTAAAAAAAAACATTTTATTCTGTTTTTCTGTTCAAATATTGACTGAGCTGTCAGAAATGTGACAATATTTCTTTTTACTAAGAATGGTTGATTTGTTATATGTCGGGCTGCATTAAAGTAAAGAAACTTAAGTTATGAATTGGAATGCTTTTCCTCTAGCGATACTGTGAAGTTACTCCTGACTGAGGAAAATAAGTTGTTTACTATATATCTTGTAAATATGCTCTCTTCACTTTCATTTTATAAACTTGTCAAATTGATACTGTTTTTGTACTGTAGTTGCTTATCTATGTACAATATTGCTAATGCGAGTCACACCCTCTACAAAATTAACGAAAGGACACTGTGAATTTTTTTTTCATGATTTTCAAAGCAACCTGGCTCACTACCCAGAATATATTGTTTACGAATTGCTTAATCATATTTTGAATACACTCACAAACATGCTAAGCCAAAAATAGATAACACAGTGCCACTGTACTCTTGGAATCCTTTCTTACTAGTTGAATGAGGGAAACTTTCGTATGTGAGTTTTTAAAAGTGTTATTTTAATTAAAAAACTAAATAACCTGGCATGACAGAAAGCAAAGCATTAGTCTTTAATATCATGTTTACCTGCAGGATTGACTTTGGGCCTCATAGAAATCCCATTGGGAGTTAGACCACTACTTGGAATGTGAGTCATTTTTCTGACAAATGGCCATTTGCCATTGGGGCTATCATAGAACTCAGAATATTAGATATATCCTGCCTATCCCAGACAAATCCCATTCTGGCATGTGGTGGACTGTGAACCCCATTGAAGTGCATACACTGATTCCTTATCAACAATATACAATACTTTCACACTGGAATTTATGCTATTCTATTAATGAAATGGAGCAGTATGATGTAAGCAGTGAGAAAAATAGTTGTAGATAGAACATCTGAACTGTAAGAGAGTTGCCTACAATTTCTTGGAAGTGTTGGGTTATTTAACATGTTATGGTGGAATCCAGTGTTGCACAACTATTGTTTTTATAATTTAGATAATCTAAAGACTGAGTTGTGGATTAGTAAAGCTTTTTGAATTCTCACATTAGAAAGAAATTTCACATACTGACTTTTTATTTACACGGTAGTCGATTTTTATTTGTATTTTCTATATTTTTTTCTATGTATATCTTGGAATTATGTTAAAGCAGCTACCTGATATTGTAATGGGAAAAACAAATGAATAAACTACTTCTCCTAAAAACGATGTTTTGGTGGAATGATTAGATTGATGAATCTGGAGAATCTTCAAGGCTCATTTGGCATAAAGATCCAATTGTGGTTTCTCAGCAAAACCTATTTCACAGACTTGCAGTCAGGAGTGAAATGTAAAATTTGTTTCTACCGGTTCTGTGGGCGTGGCTTGGTGGTGGTGGGGGTAATGTGACTGGGTGGGCGTGGCCAACTTTTTTTAAAAAAACTTTTCAAAGCATTTTTTCTAATGTTTTGAAAAGCCTCTGCCGATCAGGCAACTCAGCTGGGATCGTCAGAGAATTTTCAAAGCATTTTTTTTACCATCTCTTCGGCCAAGTGGTTGCAGAAAAAAATGCTTTGAAAAGCCTCTGATGATCCCAGCTGAGCTGCGCGATCATCAGAGGCTTTTTTTTTTTTTTACTTTTAAAAGCATTTTTTCGTCGGAAAAAGTTGTAGAAAAAATGCTTTTAAAAGTAAAAAAAAAAAAGCCTCTGATGATCGTGCGGCTCAGCTGGGCATGTGGGGGGGACACAGGGATTTTTGCTACCGGTTCTCCGAACCACCCGCTGCCATTGCTACCGGATCAGGCGATTCGGTCCAAACCGGGAGCATTTTACCCCTGCTTGCAGTAATGATAAAATTGGAAGGTTTGTGTCTATCTGTGTGAGAGTAATCATGCACATACTTATGTGAATATGAGACCAGAGGCCTCTCCATATTTGGGATTATGAAGCATATTTTGTGGCAGTCTCACAAAATGGCAGCTATGATAAGTACAACCCAAGAGAGACAAAGCATGAGCTGAAGTCACACACCATTTTATTTTCTAAGGATATCTCTGGGATATATATGAGACTTAGATGCTGATGGAAACTCTGGTTACACTTGAAGGTGGGACTGTGGTTTGAAAACATGATAACTTTCTATTTTTTAAAAGAACTTAAAAAATAAAACTAAGCAGGACAAATATTTTAAATGTGGCTTAGATGGTCCTACTATAGCTCTCAGTTACTATGTAGAGGCCGAATAAATCCATGAATAATCTTCCGCTTCCTCAGGATTCACATCCTTAAGCTAAGTAGAGAGGTACAATTTCTATGCTAAATAAGTCTCAAATAAGATGTTAGTTAATTACCACATACATGAAAAAAAGTACCACAGAACTCAATCATGAAAGTATTAAATCCGGACGTTTATTGTTGTGTCAGCAGTTTCCCCATCTCAACTGAGTGCAAACCAAGCTATGGAATATTAGTCAGTCTTTTGATGTCTAGGCATTCTAGGTATTAAATTCATGATTATGTGGTATTTTTGAGACAGTACTTACAGCACTTGCATTATCTGCAGGGTAACATTCACACCGTTGGTAGTCCACAAATCATTTTAAAACTGCACATGTAAATCAGTGCAAATGTGCAGTGGGTTAATTGCATAGTTGCTAGCAGGAGCTGGGTATAAAATGAGCAACTTTACAGATCAGTATCTAAAATCAGCAAGCCAATTATATCCGTAAAAAGACTTACTTGGGGTTTTTTTTTGTTTTTTGGATGGCCCCCAGAGCGTTCCCATCAGATGAAGGGAACTACTATAAGAAGCTTCAATGATAAGAGCTTTCTCAGCTGTACAGGTAGTCCTCAACTTATGTCCACAATTGAACTCAAAATTTCTGTTTCTAAGCAAGGCAGCTGTTAAGTGAATTTTGCCCCAATTTATGAACTTTTTTGCCACAGTTGTTAAGTGAATCACTGCAGTTGTTAAGTGAATCATTAAGCAAGACATTAAGCAAACCTGGCTTTCCCCATTGACATTGCTTGTCGGAAGCCATCTGGGAAGGTTATAAATGGTGATTACATGACCCCAGAACAGCGCAAGTGTGATAAATACATGCCAGTTACCATGCGCCCAAATTTCGATCATGTGCCCATGGGGATGCTGCAACAGAGAGAAGTGGGGAAAATGGTCATTTTTTAAAAATGCCATTGTAACTTTAAACGGTCACTAAATGAATGGTTGTAAGTCAAGGACTTACTTGTAATGGCTTGATTGTTGAACATCTTTTACAAGAATGGTTGTAGACACCCACATTTCTCTTTTTCAGGCATTTTATTCAATATGGTATGTGTGTGTGAGAGAGAGAGAGAGAAAAAAAGAGAACTCTATGGATTTTTTTTAGTCTATGCTACTAACAATTTAAGAAAGCACTAATTTGATAGCCGTGGAAGACATTATAAAATATTATTTTCCCCACTTCTAGTAGGCACAGTGAGGAAGGGGATGATTGCCATTTGATTTGATCTAGCATAAGTCTTTTATGCACTTTCAACTCCTGAGCAGTTCATAAATTTATAGGGTTGGAAGAGACCTTGGAGAAGATTTCTGTCACAAAATGTCTGTCCAACCTTTGCCAGAAAATCTCAGCAATGAAACACTCATCACTCCAGCAAGCAGGCTTTCCACTGCTTAATATTTTGAATAGTCAGGAAATTCCTACTTATTTCAAGTTTGTATCTCCCTCTATATATCTATGGAGATTCTCAGACATCCAGGTCATAGTTGTCCCAAAGGTGCGTTTTTCAAGAGACAACTGGACTTCCTTGATGAGAAAGTCCAGTTGCCTCTTGAAGAAAGCATCTTTGGGATCTCCCTCTATAGTTTATATGTGTTGAACCTTGTCCTACCCTTAGGACCTATGGAAAATAAACCCACAGATTTATTGAATCTATTAAAGCCTTCCTTGTGATGGGCCTTCAACTATTTGAAGACTGCTATCATGTCTCCCCTTAGCCTTCTCTTCTTTAAGTTAACATAACTGGTGTTTTTGACTGTTCTTCATAAGATTTAGCCTCCAAGTCTCCCAGCATTTTTATTGATCTTCTCAGTAGTGTTTCATACCCATCATACCTCTTGTACAATGAAGATTGGAACTCAAAATGTATTTGTAGATTAATGCAGTAAAGAGTAGAATTGTCAGTTTGTTATATCAGCAGTATATGTGTTCAGTCCAAGACTACATTGATTTTTTGGCAACTGTAGTACATTGCCGCTTATGCTTCATCTGTGGTCTGCTAGGTTACCCAGATCCTTCTCACAAGAGCTACTGCCAAGCCAGTTACCACGTATTTTCTACCTGTGCATCTGGTGTCAATGTAAAGTAATCTTAGGAGCCACATGCAGCCCTGTGGCTTCACATACTAGCTGCCTATCCATCCAGAGTGCCCCTAGGCAACTTGCAATGGCATATTATGTACTTGGGCATTATGTTGTATTACATATATGGTACGACTAATACAATCAGTCCTCCCTCCTCCCACAGCCAATGCATGGGTCCATAATGTATTCTAGAATGTAGTACAAGAAGGAAAAGAAAAACTTCCTGTCAATGAACATGATTTTGTGTCCAGAATATTGGGTAGAATATTCTGTATACTGCCCTGTAATATCATTTAAACCTAAACACTGGTCATTTTTATTTTCTTTAAATTTTATTGTGTATGTTCTTCTTCAGTCATGATGTAATTTATGCCTTGAAATAGATCAAGTTTACATTTCCCATTAATATTTGTCCGCATTCTTATGATGATGATGATATTATCCAATCACTTGTGTCTGACTCTTGGTGATTTTATGGGCCAGGTCTTTCCATGTTTTCCAATGTTGTGCTACTTCTTTGAGTTGTTCTATGCTCTGGCTGGTGTCAGCTTTGATGGTATTCTTGGTGGCCTGGTTTCCTTTTACTACTAACTCTTCCAAGCAGTTATGAGCTCCAATACTTGCTTGTTAGTCACCTTTGCTGTCCAAGGAATACGCAGGAGCGTATTCCAGCACCACAGCTCAAATGAATGAATTTTGTTCTTGTCTTGCTTTTTTAAGGTCCAATCATTTTTCACAATCATAGGTAGCTATAAGAAACATGATAGAATGGGCTAATCTACATTTGGTTGCCAGGCTGATGCCCTTGTTTTTCCATATTATTATTTATTAATTATTATTATTATTTATTAAATTTATATATCGCCCTACTCCCGAAGGACTCAGGGCGGTGAACAGCCAAAAGATAAAACACATATAATACAAAATTTAAAAACGATATAAAAACCCATTAAATAATTTGGCCCAAACAAGTTAAAACAAGTTAAATTTGAACAAATTTAAAATTAACAATTAAAAAGGAGGTTAGGCCAGGCCAGCCTGTTGAAATAAAAAGGTCTTGAGGGCACGGCGGAAAGTGCGTAAGTCCGGGATCCTCCGTATCTCCGTGGGGAGCTCGTTCCAAATGGCAGGTGCCCCCACAGAGAAGGTTCTCCCCCTGGGGGCCGCCAGTTGACACTGTTTGGCCGACGGCACCCTGAGGAGCCCCTCTCTATGGGAGCGTACTGGCCGGTGAGAGGCTACTGTTGGCAGAAGGCGGTCTTGTAAATAATATTCAGCTCATGTTCATCATTGCTGTGCGACCCAGTGCAATCCGACATTTTATTTGTGGGCTGCATTCACTGCTTTGAGTTATCTGCGAACTCAGGAAAGTGAATTTTTCCACACATTCTATCTTTTCAGTATCAATTTCTATTTTGATGTTTCCATTTCTTGCAGTGGGTCATGAGCTTGGCCTTTCTGATGTTAAGAAAGAGACCAAAATTCTCACTTTCTTTTTTGTTTTTCTTGATGAGATGTTCCAGGCCTTCTTTGGTTTCTGAAAGGAGAGATTGTATCGGCAGCATATCAAAGAGTGCTGTTGTTGTTCTTCCTCCAGTCTTTATCCCGATTTTTGATTCAGGTTCTAGCTCCTTCATGCTCACAACCACTTTGTCAGTGTTTATTTATTTGACATATTTATATGGCCTGTAAGTACGTGTGTGTGTGTGTGTGCGCGTGCGCGTGTGCACACGCATTGCCTCAATATTAATTTTCATTCCCCCCCCCCAGTTTTTCATAAATAAAAGCATAGCTGTTGAACAGTTTGAATCATCAGACCGAGGCAGCAACTAAATTTAATAAATAAAAGGATAAAGGTTCATGTTCAGATTCTTAAATGTCCAAATTATCTTCCAATATACCAAATTTTATCATTCCTTTGAATCAGGGGTGAAATCCGGCAGGTTCTGGAGAATCAGTAGCGGAAATTTTGAGTAGTTCAGAGACCCGGTAGTGGAAATTCAGAGCCTTGGTGGCGCAGCGGACTAAAGTGCTGTTAAGTAGCACTTAGCTGCCAGCTGCCTGCAATTACTGCGAGTTCAAATCTCACCAGGCTCAAGGTTGACTCAGCCTTACATCCTTCCGAGGTAGGTAAAATGAGGACCTGGATTGTGGGGGCAATAAGCTGACTTTGTATAAAAAAAAGAACACCGCTTTGGGGGGGGGGCGAAAGCCCTACTAAGCAGGTATATACAAAAGTATGAAGGCTATTGCTTAACGCATTGTAAGCCGCCCTGAGTCTCCGGAGAAGGGCAGCATATAAATCGAACCAATAATAAATAAATGAATAAAATAAATTTTGAGTACCGTATTTTTCGGAGTATAAGACGCACCGGAGTATAAGATGCACCTACCCTTTTTGGTGAGGAAAAGAAGAAAAAGAAATCTGCCTCTGCCTCCCAGCAATTTTGCCTCATTGCAGCAAACAGCCTGCTTTACTTTCATTTTCGTTTTCAGCAGAGCTTGATTAGGAAAAAAAAATCTGCTCCAGCAATTTACCTCCTTCCAGCAAGCAGCAGAGCCTGCCCAAAACAGCTGAGAGCAAATCAGCTGAGAGTTGGGAGGCTGATCCAATCAACTTGTGCTAATTAGGCTGTGTTGAAGCTGAAAGGAGCTGTTTTTTCTTGCTGTTTGCTTGCAAGGAGGTAACTGCTGGGAGGCAGAGGCCAAAGGGTGGGGGCCAGCGGGTGGACGGGGCTACATTCGGTGTATAAGACACACCTAAATTTTCAGCCCCTTTTAGGGGGAAAAAAGGTGCGTCTTATACTCCGAAAAATACAGTAGTTCAGAGAATGGGCAAATACCACCTCTGGCTGGCCCCAGAGCAGGGTGGGAATGGAGATTTTGCAATATCCTTTCCCCAGGAGTTTGGCGGGAATGGGGATTTTGCAGTATCCTTCCCCTGGAGTGGGGTGGGAATGGAGATTTTGCAGTATCCTTCCCCTGCCACGCCCACCAAGCCACGCCCACAGAACCAGTAGCAAAACAATTTGGATTTCACCACTGCTTTGAATGTTTCAGAAATATGTTTGCATAAGAATCCATATCTTTATTTCTCCAATCAAATGTTCTTCTCTCCTAAAATGTCTTTTCTTTGGCAGAGTCTGATACTCTGAGAAGAGGTGTGATTAGGGGCTTGTAAAACAAAGTAACCACATTTCTGAAATTCAGTTTCAGCAGGAGGAAAAAAAATTCCAGGTCTTTTTTTAGAAAGCAAATACGTCCCTAAAATGGTCTCTTTGATGTTACAAAATTTGTTTCATTATATTACTGTTCCTTAATACTATATGAGTACGTTGCTTAGATTTAAAATAACTTTTGAGACTGTATTCCCTGACTTCCACATACTGCTGCATATCTCTGCATTGCAGTTTGGCTACTGTTTATATCTGTTCCAGTTGTGCAAGAAGTGGAAAATATTCTTTTTTTAGAACAGGTCACATGGATTTATATTGAGGAACAGGACTTCAGTATAACAAAATGTGTCTTGTAAAAGAACAGAAGCAAACTTGTAGGGAAAAAAAGCATTCGATAACAGAGCAACAGTTATCTATATTATAACAAAGCTCAGTTGGGTTTTTTTTTCCAACTGGTACTCAGCTCACTCAAATACTTTTCGATCCGATACTGGCTTTTGCTGGAAGAGCAGAATTTATTTTCAAACTTTTCTCACTCCCTCTTCAACCCATAGTGCCATTTTTTTTACAGTTGAAAGCATTCCCTCACCAGGTTACAGCAGAAGTACATTCTGGCAATGGAGGGCATCAAGTCAGGACTCAGTTCAGTAGTTCACCGACATATGAGTTAAAGCAGGGGTGTCAAACTCAAGGCCTATGGGCTGTATCTGACCCACAGGGCTGCCCAGGAAACAGTGAAGGACCGGCCCGAGGTGCCTCTGCCAGCGAAAACAGAGCTCGGGAGGGCCGTCCCTCACAAGCTCCATTTTTGTTGGCAGAGGGCTGCAGGAGGCAGTCGCAGCTGAAATCGGAGCCCAGGAGGGCCATGCACAGCTCTCACAGTTTCAGTTTTCACTGGCAGAGGGCTGCAGGAGGCTGTTGCAGCCAAAAATGGAGCCCGGGAGAGCTGCACATGGCCCTCATGAGCTCTGTTTTCACTGGCAGAATGCTAGCAAAACAAATTACTAGGAAAAGTGGCATTTGATCACACGAGTGATGTTGAGCTGGCCACGCCCACCCTGGCCACACCCACCCCAGCCCCCCTGAAGTCAAACACAACCCTAATGCGGCCCTCAATGAAATCAAGTTCGACACCCCGAGTTAGAGAGACAGTATCCATTTGTCTTCAGTTAAGGTGCTTAGTAGACAACAACAAGCTATTCAGATCCCATTTGGTCTTCGAAAGAAGAAAGTTTAAGTTCTATCTTGCAGTAGTCATATCCCATTACAAGTACAATATTGAGTTATTATACCCAATACTCTGAAAGGATTCAGACAACTGGAAGAGGTTCAAAGAAGGGCAATGTAGATGACTAGGAGACTGTACATTTTTCCTTTGAGACAAAAGAATGGGGAATCTTCTAACTCTCAGACTGACATTGCAAATGAAAACTCTCTTTTGATGCCTGAAAAGATGTATAGAGAAGGCCTTCAATCCTCCAGTCCTCAGACATAGCAAATCTGTGTTCCTGGGTTGTATAAATAGAGGCATAGAATCAAGATCACGTGACGTATTAGTACCGCTTTATAAAACCCTAATAAGACCACACCTGGAATACTGCAACCAATTTTGGTCACCATACTACGAAAAAGATGTTGAGACCTTGGAAAAAGTTCAGAGAACAGTAACTAAGCTGATCAAAGGCCTGGAGACTAAAACATATGAAGAACAGCTGCAGGATTTGGGTTTGGCTAGTCTAAAGAAAAGAAGAATTAGGGGCGTCATGATAGCAATATTCCAGTATTTGAGGGGCTGCCACAAAGAGGGGGTCAAATTATTCTACAAAGCACCAGAGAACAGGACAAGAAACAGTGGTTGGAAACTAACCAAAGAGAGAAGCAACCTGGAATTAAGGAGAAACTTCCTAACAGTGAAGACAATTAACCAGTGGAATAGCTTGCCTCCAGAAATCGTGGGCATTCCATCACTGGAGATTTTAAAGAAGAAACTAGACAGCCACTTATCTGAAATAGTATAGGTTCTCCTGCTTGAGCAGGGGGCTGGACTAGAAGACCTCCAAGGTCCCTTCCAGCTCTATTCTTTTCTAAATTCCTTACTGTAGCTGACCTCAAAATACTGAGAGGACTATAGAAGCTGATACAGCTCACTGACAGGAAGCACAAAAAGCCAAAAACCAGCCTCTTTTCTCGATCCATGCCAAAGTAGTAACAATACCGATAGTCCTCAACTTACAACCATTCCTTTAGCGACCCTTCAGTTACAATGACCCTGAAAAAAGTAACTTTTGTCTGGTTCTCACACTGTGGCAACATCCCCACAGCAGGGGTGAAATCCAGCAGGTTCTGACAGGTTCTGGAGAACCGGTAGTGGAAATTTTGAGTAGTTCAGAGAACTGGCAAATACCACCTCTGGCTGGCCCCAGAGTGGGGTGGGAATGGGGATTTTGCAGTATCCTTCCCCTGCCATGCCCATCAAGCCACACCCACCAAGCCATGCCCACAGAACAGGTAGTAAAAAAAATTGGATTTCACCACTGCCCCACAGTCACATGATCAAAATTTGACATTTGGCAACCAGGTATGTATTTACAACGGTTGCAGTGTCCCAGGGTCATGTGATCCTCATTTGCGACCTTTCAAACCAGCTTCTGACAAGCAAAGCAAATGGGGAAGCTGGATTCGCTAAATGACGATGTGATTCATTTAACCCAACTGCCTAGTTTAACAACTGGGGCAAAAAAAAAAAGTCATAAAATCAGGCATGACCTGTTTAGCAATCTCCTTGCTTAGCAACATAAATTCTCATCCCAATTGTGGCTCATAAATCGAGGACTTCCTCTACATGCATTTCATTTGTCACCTTTTTAAAAGTCTAATGTTATGAAAACCAGATGCCAAGTGCTCTTCATTTGCTCAATTTAGAGGCAAGAGTAATGTCAATGAAATTGTAAAGCTACCAATTTGCAGAGGGGGAAATCTCAAGAAATGGGTGGAAACAAGAGTTTTGACAATGGGAAAACAGGCTGCCTCCCCCCACCATTCACCCTTTTCTTTGAGCCTGCAGCATTTCTACTTTACAGCTGGCTTCAGAACAGTTCTTCTCATGCTCCATGCATTGGCTCAGCTCTTCAATGGAAAGTGTGGCATCATAAGAGCAAGAGCTAATGAAAACAGAGCAAACAATTCCCTCTGTTGATTGATTCCAGGGAGGTATCCAGTTTCATCTTTTACCCCAAAGAAAAAAAGAAACAGAAAGAAAAATTCTCACTATCACAAAAGTTAGCGTTAATTATGGCATAAATATTTGTGGACTACCTGTGAAGCAGTGCAAGGGAAGAATCTTACAAAAATTGGTATTTTTCTAATCACCGCTTTTGAATCTCTTTCTGCCAGCAGAAGAAGAAACACAAATGCTTATGAATTTCAGGGTCCTTGAAGTCAAAGTGCTTTCATGAATAGATAGGTAATTTCAGGTAGCTCTTGTTTAGCATAGTCTCATTTAGTGACTCTTCGCAATTACAACCCTGATGAAAAAGTAACATTATAGCTGACCCTCACGTTTAAGACCTTCACGTGTCTATAAAGCAAAGGAAAATAGAAATAAAATGATAAACCCAATCACAGTTTCACCTAGTGATTGCTTTACTTAATGTCCAGATTACTAGTCCCAAATGTGATTGCTAAATGAGGACCAGATATTACTTCAGTACCAGTTTGGGACTGCTTCCATTTTTCCCTGTCACATTCTCTTCCTTTTCTTCCCGGTGACGAAGCTTTCTAGGGACAGTGTTTGCCTGGGTTTAGGTTTTTTTTGGGAAAAGTGATTACTGTGGCTTGTGATGAACTGCAACATCTCACTCCATTTCCAAAGATCTGAAGATACTCTGAAGATCTTCAGAGATAGCAATACCTGTACCTCAAGTTATTTCTAGTATGCTTATTTCTGCTCTCTGCTAGACTTTCAGGTGAACAGCTTTTAATTGCTATAGTAGTGTCTCCATCAGGTCTAAGACAACATGAGTGACATGTACTTGTCTTGAATTTAGGATGTGCGTCCTAGGATCATAGCTTGTGGGAATTTGCATCAAGAGAGTTATGGATAATATGAAGACAAACTCGAGCTTGATTTTTCTGGGTGAAAGGATAATACCATCATACTTTCTAACAGTATCGTTTGCTTATGAAATAATTTCCCTTCTCAAAATCAGTTTCAATTCTTGCTACATATTTTACCTTCGTGGCTAAGTATGTACTGCCATGTTGAAAAGGTTTTTTTTTTAAAAAAATAAATTGATGGTGACTTCTGAAAGAGGCTCTTTTGGACTATGTGAAAAAAGAATTCATAGTTCATAGCTGGGTGTTTATTAGGACCAAACAAAAATGTGAAAAGATTTGCAAGGTTTGGAATCCTCTAAAAGTGGATGGCTATTTGAGGAAGGGGGAAGTATAGAGGTAGTTGTCAAATGATGACCATTTGTTTAAGGATGAATCAAAGTTTCAATGGTTTTGGAAAATGCGACTTAAGACCTGTAAATCCCACTGTTGCACTACTTCCATGGTCATGTGAATACAGTTTGGGTACTTGGCAACCACTACCACTATTGTTGTAGTATCCTGATTGCCATTTACAACCCCTTTTTGCCAACTTTCTACAAAAAAAAAATGGCAAAAAAAAAGCTCATTGGGGAAGCTGGATTTGTTTAATGACCATGCAATTTGCTTAATGACCATGTGATTCACTTAACAATTATGGTGATTTGCTTAACAAAAATTGTCATAAAATCAAGTTCCATTGACTTACAGCTGCAGCAATTTATGATGGAAATTTTGGTTCCATTTATGGTTGTAAATCGAGGAGTATCTGTACTTTGTGGAACCACACTATAATGAATTTCTGAATTCATGCCAGTCATCAAGGAAGTTCAGTTGATAGTATTAAGGTGGACCCAAGGTCTGATTCAACAGACAAGTATTCCATTGAATAGGAAGAGATACAGTGGATGCTTACAATGAATTAGTTTGGTAGTTATGTCAGTGAGCATATGGAATGTTGCCCTGATTATTTTTGCCACATTATCAACCTGCATTTTATTCTGGTGGTGTAATGAAAATTGCTAGCTATGTATGGTAAGCCCCTTGTATGATACAAGATAAATATGTGAGCATCATTCCAGGGTGCTAGGATACAGTCCAAATGTATAGTTTTCTTTAGACTAGACTGATGGATATTTTCAGCATACAGAATTACTGTTTGATTGCACATTGGAAATTTAATAAGAGTCGTATTTTTCCCCCTTTAATATTTTGTAGAACATTTATAGTTTCTATTGTATATTGCAATTATATATTCCATTTATTCTACATAATATTTGTGTACAGGAACGTAAAGAATAAATTAATCAAACGTTGTTCTTTAATAGCATGTATCCATGTAGCAACTATTGCTGAATATAACTTTACCTAAGAGGAGTTATTTGCTATGAATTATAAATAATTACTTGGGAAGCAAGAAAAACAATCCCACCTTTTATCCAACTTTGGGAATAAAAATAATAACGTTTACTGCTGGCTTTGCTACTGTTTAATAATTGAAATAGCTACTAAAATCCATAATGTTTTGTCTTTACAATCATTACTTCAATTGTCATTAAATATAATAAGGGTGTTTGCCTTGTTACCATTGAAATTAATCATATTCCAATGTGATGTTTCATTGTTTCTATTCTAAATATTCATTATAGCGCCAGAACTCTGTGGTGCTATAAAGATGCTTCTCTTAGCACTTTTTAAATTCAATCTGTTTAGAAAACTAACTCCCTATCCACTTCCTTCATTGAGATCCAAGAACACTGATACAATAAAAACAGAAAAGATATATACAAAGAAATAGCCAGAAAAATAATTAGAGAAAGAAAATAGCAATAATTAAACCATAATTTAACAATATTCTTTAAAAGACTGTTCAGGAAGAAAGAAAACCTTTTCAGTGAATTCATTGACAAGACCTGGATTATATTGAAGAAAAACATGTAGCCTTTCCCCCCCTGTGAGTACTGCAACATTAGAAAACAAAAAGTGTGCCCCTAACAGTTTTCTTTGAGCCAGCAAATGTTCCAGGAGCTCAGTCATTGTCCATCATTAAAACTTAATAACTCTTAATCAGTGTAATGGGTTCAAAGACATCTCGAGGGGTTCCTGTTTGTATTTCTTTTGATTTCTAATCACTCCAGTTTTCAGTTTTGAACCAGCCGCTCAGATCTAGGTTTCCTGTTTTTTATTTTTTATTCTTTTTCCTTTGGAATCTGTCCTGATATATACTGTACATCTAGTCTAGTAAAACTTTTCTCTGTACTTGACAGATAGTTTGAAGGAGCCAACAGTACTGCTGCCACGTGTTAATTACCATTTCCGGCGTGACTCAACAAAAATGTTTGTTGTTGAGATTACTTCATGTAATGTTCATAATGGAATTGCCCTGGTTGCACGTGCTCCCTTGAAGCATATGCATGTGACGGTACATGTGCGTAATACACACACACACACACACACACACACACACACACACACAGAGAGAGAGAGAGAGAGAGAGAGAGAGAGAGAGAGAGAGAGAGAGAGAGAATAAAGAATAAAAACCAAGGGTTTTCCTATTTTAGCCTGTTCATATAATTTTGAGGTTTTCAGTTCATTAGGCACTTGATATGTGTATTTTAATTGTTTTATTCTTTTAAAAAAACAGATTTCTTGGGGAATATGTGTCTGAAAAATGCCATGTAAATACCCTATAAGAGAGTGAATATAGAAGAGAGCGAGAGAGTAAAGAAAATACATCATATTCTAGAAATGGCATGCAGAATGAGGGTGTGTTTGGTATTTCAAAATTACTCCAATATCGTTGACTGGTGTTACAAATTATACAAGCGAAGCAATATAAAGAGCTGTTTAATATAAGGTAGAAGATTCACAGTTACTCTTAGCCATTTCAGTAAAGAAAACAGCTGTAAATCTGACCTTCTTGGGCTATTAAGCTGGGCTTAGGGCTGCACTAAATCATTGTAACAAAAGTAGTCTCAGATGCTAAATATAGCTCTCTGGAAAGCATTTCTACAAAAGAAGTAAAGACACCAGAGTATGTGCTTTGTTCACACACAAGACACAATTACAGATGGTGGGGCTGGTTTGGAACGTGATTGGACAATGATCTATGCAGTTCTAGTCTTTCGATTTGTTTTAAGGTGTACATAGTCCTTGATTTGCAATCAGTCATTTAACAATTGTTCATTTGGTGTTATGATGGCCCCAGAAAGGGTGCTTTATGGCTTCCAGCTCTCATAAAATGTTCTGCAGCCCCACACACTACCCCCTCACATTTACCAGGGTCCTCCTCTGACCATGATTTGTGAGGGTTTTTTTTTTTTTTTTGCCAGTTTCCAGCAAAAAATGCCCATTGGGAAAATGGATTCAGATTTGACAGTGTGATTTGCTTAACAACCATGTGATTCAGACTTATGATCGCACAATTTGCTTAATGACCACAGTAAAAAATGGTCATAAAGTTGGTTACCGTTATGTAGGTGCCTCAACCAATTTACGACTGAATATTGCAGTGTTTATTATATATAGGAATATTGCAATGTTGGTTAATTTATAAAAAATAATTTTGGATTGGCACATTTCCTCCATATTTCTTGCTTTCCATTATGTTTTGCAAAGATTTTCCTTCCTTCTGTTTGGAATATCAGCACCTCAGGGTTTTTTTTGTTCAGCCTTGGATAAACCAGGGTTAACCTTATAACGATATGGTATCAGCTTTGGCTTTAGGTGACATAGTTAATTCCTAACCTTACTGCTATATTCGAGAAGGAAGAGAAGTTGGGGAAATGGGTATCTGGAGGGGGTGGCGTCAAGGAAGTTAAGATGATGGTTACAACCACGCAATCGAAATCAACTGTTTTCCTCAGCCATCATGTACAGCATAGAAAAGGAGCAGGGTTGGCAACCACATGGTCGTGACTACATCTTAACTTTTTTCACCTCATTCCTGAGCACCTCTCTGGGGGGGAATGTACAGCCCTCACTCATACAGATGTATTTTCTTAATTCTGAGCTATTACTGGCCTAGCTTGGCCTGAGGGAGACACTGAACACATAAAACATAATGTTTGATGAGAAGCTGCATCCATATGCCACTCTGAATGAATTCTCTCCTTGGAAGTTTTGGTAAATCTGGACTGGTTCCAATCTTCGACAGGGCCCTTCTGCATTTGGAGCAGAAACCACACTTCTGCTAAAGCAACTTCACATGTTATAATTAGACTCAAGTGTCAAGATGCTCTTTTGGTTTGTCACTGAGCCTTCCAAAGATAATAGTTGCTACCTCCCATTCTTATTAAGATTTAAAAGACCTCTCCAGATATAAATATATAAGTTGATATTTCTCTTAACCCTTCCTTACTGGATTTTTGTTGATTAATAAGGGACTAATGAAACTGTAAGTAATAAGATTTAAATATGTTTATGGAATATGGGTGAGATGTGGAATGAAAGAAGCATTTGATTGTCTTTAAAATACATATAGGTTTTTCATTGTATTCACTGGAGCCGTGGAGGCGCAGTGGTTAGAATGTAGTATTGCAGGCTAATTCAGCTCATTGCCATGAGTTCGATCTCACCAGCTCAAGGTTGACTCAGCCTTCCATCCTTCCGAGGTTGGTAAAATGAGGATCCAGATTTCTGGGAGCAATATGCTGACTCTGTAAACTATTTAGAGAGTGCTGTAAAGCACTATGAAGTGGTATATAAATCTAAGTGCTATTGCTATATAAATTTAAGTGCTATTGCTATTGCTATTTTAATGTTGACTATAGTTGCTAGGGATGAAGGGGGAAATTCCTTCTTGTAATTTTTTCTTTTGTTTTTTCTGCACTTTTAATTTTTTTAAAGTATACAAATATATTTTATTATTTATATGTATTTATATAGGATATTGTATTAGTTTTGCTTGTTTAATATTCTCCTGAATAAATTTTTTGAAAAGAAAAAGATTTAAAAGACCTCTCCCTATTTTTCCACCTCTGCAAACAACTGCAACCTCTAACCTAGGAGAAAAGCAAGATACTTTTCAAACTGTGGACATCTTGTTATCTATCTCTATTTTCTGTGTATGTGGCTCTGAGTGTCAAACCGCCTCTGCAGGCTTGCGTCGGATGGCAAAGAAAACGCTACCAGCAGCTTCCAGATGCTTAAACGATTTATTTCCTCGAACAGCCCGTCATCGGCAAGTGAACACGAACGAAATACACGCAAAGTCGGCGTTGGGAGCAGCTGCCTCCCAACGCCTTTTAAACCTTCGCGCCTACCCGCCAACGCCCTTCCGGGTACAGGATCTTCAGCGCACGCGCGGAAAGGCCCCTCCTGCAGCGCGGCGATGGACATACGGGGCGTCGGGCATCAGAAGCCTAGCTAGCCTATCCCCGAAGAAAGATGGGGGGTTACGATTATGTGTGGACTTCCGGGGCCTAAACGCTGTGTGCGTTGAACACTTGTATCCATTACCTTTAATGAAAGACTTACTTGCAACTTTAGCGACCGGAAAAGTGTTCACGAAGTTGGATCTTCGAGAAGCTTATTACAGAGTTCGAATAAAGCCTGGCGATGAGTGGAAAACCACCTTCAACTGTCCATTAGGCAGTTACAAGTTCCGTGTGATGCCATTTGGGCTACAAGGTGCCCCGGCCGTCTTTATGCAGGTGATAAACGAGGTGCTCCATGAGCACCTATATCGTGGAGTGCTTGTCTACCTAGATGATATCCTAATTTACACCAAAACGATGGAGGAACATACAGCCCTCGTACGACAAGTACTTTCTAAATTGTTACATGCAAAACTTTTCGTGAAGTTATCGAAGTGCGAATTTCATCGCACTCAATTGGACTATTTAGGGTATCGCATATCGGGAACTGGGATAGAAATGGATCCAAAGAAAGTAGACACCGTGTTGGGGTGGCAAGCACCCACAACACGGAGACAATTACAGAGCTTTCTTGGTTTCGCGAGTTTTTACAGGCAGTTTATCCCTTCGTTCGCTCATATCGCCCTTCCTTTAACTGAGTTATTGCGCACAAAGCAAACAAGTATGAAAGCGAAACCAGGACAACTCCTCACGTGGACGCCGGATTGCCAAAAAGCTTTTGACGGACTAAAGTCCTTGTTCTCGCAGGCCCCTGTCTTACGTCATCCTGATCCAGTAAGACCTTTTATTGTGCAAGCGGATGCTAGCGATGTCGCAGTGGGTGCAGTGTTATTGCAGCGAACTCCTGGGGGAACACTGTATCCCTGTGCATACACTTCCCGCAAATTTTCTATTACTGAGAGGCGATGGGCCATTTGGGAAAAGGAAGCTTTTGCGGTGAGATGGGCTCTGATTACGTGGCGACACTTGTTGGAGGGTAGTGGTGTTAAATTCGAGGTCTGGACGGACCACAAAAATTTAGAAGCACTCCAAAACCCGAGACGCTTATCACCCAAACAAGTACGATGGGCCCAGTATTTCCAGCGTTTCAACTTTGAGTTGAAGTACGTGCCAGGGGGAAAGAATTTTTTAGCAGATGCACTCTCAAGATTACCGCAATTCGCTAGTAAAAGAGAAGATGTAGTACAAGCGATGGTGCCAAAACATCAACAGGTAGCCCGAACATCACATGATGGGCCGTCGCCTTCGTGGAAAGATAACCTGCAACAGGCGTTAGTTACTGATCCATGGATATCAGAACATGGGGAGTTAATAACACACCGGGACGGATTTGCGTGGGTTAACGATAAGTTGTACATCCCCAAGTCACTGCGACAGCCAGTACTACACCAATGTCATGATGCCAAGACGGCTGGTCACTTTGGATTTTTGAAAACGTTACATTTAGTACGACGACAATTCTGGTGGCCCCATCTGAGAAAGGAGGTTGAACAGTATGTAAAGAGTTGTAAGGCCTGTGCCACGGCAAAATCTCGGCCAGGAAAACCTTTCGGTCTTTTGCAATCTGTAGCAGAGCCTACACGGCCTTGGGATGACATCGGCATGGACTTTATCGTAGACCTACCGGACAGTAATGGCAATACGGTAATTTGGACGGTGGTTGATCTCTTTTCGAAACAAGCCCATTTCATTCCATGCCACGGGCTACCATCAGCTAAAAGATTGGCAAAGATGTTCATCTGGCATATATACCGTATTCATGGGCCACCGCGGCGTATCATTTCAGACAGGGGGGTCCAATTTACCGCAAAGTTCTGGCGCAATTTTGTGAAGATGTTAGGGGCAGCACAGGGTCTCAGTTCGGGTTTTCATCTGAGCACCAACGGTGCTGCTGAAAGGGCTAACGCCATGATAGAGCGATATCTACGCTGTTATGTAGCATACCAACAGTCCAACTGGTCGGACCTTCTCCCTTTTGCCGAAATAGCCTACAACAACACTGTCCATAGTAGCACAGGAAGTACCCCCTTTCAGGTGGTGTCAGGGAAGGAATTCTCCGCTATCCCTGACCTAGAAGTACAAGGTCAGGAATGGGTTTCCCCTAATAAATGGGCCACTGATATTAAGAATCGGTGGCCACGAATAAAAGACGCCTTGGAGAAAGCAATGGAATCCTATAAGTACCAAGCGGATAAGAAAAGGACAGACCATAAGCCATTTGCTGTAGGGGACCGGGTCTACCTCTCAACTAAATACCTGAAATTACGCATCCCTAGCCGTAAATTGGGTCCTAAGTACCTCGGACCATTTCCCATTGTCAAAGTCATCAATCCGGTGACCGTAGAATTAAAATTACCTCCCCTCCTGGGCAAGGTGCACCCTGTATTCCATAGTAGTTTACTGAAGCCGGTGGAAGGGGTGAGAGAGCATATGCCACGACCTGGTCCCGTGGAGGGAGATCGCTACGAGATAGAGGAGATATTGGATTCCCGACTCCATAGGGGTAAAATACAATACCTAGTCAGGTGGAAAGGGTATCCTCTCGAGGAGGCATCCTGGGTTGGGGCTAGTCATGTCAAGGCCAACCGGTTGCTTCAGATATTCCATAAACGATATCCACAAAAGCCCAACCCGAATATATATCGACCCCCGTGAGCTGAATGTTAACGTGTTTATTTCTGTTTTCCAGGAGCACCTTTGGTAGGGGGAGCCGCCTGTCGAGCTCCTCTCGACACCGCCAGATATAGCGGCGACAGTGATCCTTATCGACCGAGGCTCCTGGCGCTCAACTTACTGCACCGTGAAGATTGGGGGGGGGGTGGAGGTCGCGGATTAGAAGCTTACACGGTGGAGGGGGGTGTTTGGCAAATTAGGCGGACGGTCACCCAGCGGTCGGGGATAGGCTAGCTAGGCTTCTGATGCCCGACGCCCCGAGCGGGAGCAGCCATATGAGACCGGCTAGGCTGAATAAAGCCCCGAGCTAGGTTTTTATCTATGTAATGTCTAAGTTCCTCTAGTTCAGCCCTTGTCATAGCATACATACGTGGCTTGGGTAACTTAACATTTGGTTTTAGCTCTATGGCGCAATCGGTGGCTCTATGGGGGGGTAGGACTTCACATTCCTCCTCATTGAACACATCCGCTAAGTCCCTGTATATGTCGGGATACCCTAGATCAAAGAGTTCGTTGGAACAGGGTTCTTTCCCCTTTGTGTCGACTCGATGCACCCGATCCTCCAGCTCTGGGTCTGGCCCAACACTCAGCCGAAGCTTTCGGAAACCGCCCTCCCACCATATCAACGGTCTCCATTTATCTAACCACGTTAGCCCCAATATTATGGGTTCCACCATGGCATCCACTACTATAAACCGGATGTTCTCCCAGTGCTCCCCAATCTCTAATCGGACTATCTCGGTCACCCGCGTTGCTGGCTTACCACCCAAAAGAGAACCATCCATTTGTTCAAAGTTGATGGAAGTTCGTAACCGCAACATACGAAGACCTAGTTCTTTGGCTACTGCCTCACGAATAAGACACCGGGTACAACCTGTATCGATAAGGGCTTTTTGATGGCTAAAGTTTGAGGTTTGGGGGTGTCTTAGCACAACGGGAATGACAAACGGGCGAACTGGCCCACTCACCATGGGATCGTTTGGAGCGTCCTCCTCACTGCTTTCTGAGGCAACCTGGAGGTCCTCCCGAACCGAAGGCGTTTCCGTTTCCTCTCGACGACCACGAGATGTCCTCGGGGTTGTTGCCTTGGACCACTCAGACGAGGAGCGAGCCCTTTCGTGTCCACCACCAGACGTCGGCGGGGGTCTGGATGTGATAGGTGGCCCAGGCGGCACCGGACAGTCAGCTGCCCGATAACCCAGTTGGTTACACCGGAAGCAACGGATGGTTCCCCGTCCAACTGGTACCAAAGAACGAGGTGTTGATGAACTCGTGCCTCTTTGGACCACCGTTCGCTCTGTACCTCGGCGAGGAGGAGGTGGATAAGCAGCCACTCCCCGTGGCCGGAACTCACGCAGGCCAACATCCAGATCCACCGCGGCATTAAACCAATCTGCTAATTTGGGGGGTAGTCCCCGGTAAACACAGGCCTGCCGCAGTTCTCTATCCAGCCCCAACCGGAACTGGTGCACTAAGAGTCGTTCGGGCCAGGCCCGCAAACGGCCAGCTACAGTGCGAAACTCCTTAACGTACTGTCGAGCAGGACGCCCGCCTTGTTTTAAAGTCACTAGTTCTCCTTCCAATAGTTGAGTTCTTGACTGGTCTTCAAACCGGACACGCAAAGCCTCCAAAAATAACCCTACATTCGCCAACTCTTTTGCATGGTCGCTGTGGAGGTCTGCCACCCAGTCTGCTGCCTCACCCTGTAATACAGCCGTGATGGCAACCACTATGGCCCACTGCGACGGGTAAAGGTGACCATATAGGTCCATATAGCTCAATATTTGGCTTAGGAAGAGGGAAACCCTATCAGCACTGCCATCAAATGTGGCCTGTATAGGGGGCGGTCCCCAGAACTGTAGTTGTGGCTGCCCTACACCAGGCATCCACATAGGAGGTTGCCCTGCCGGCTGAGCACCTTGTTCTGAGCCAACCCCCCTCTGTTGTTGGCCCAACAGGTCTCGTGGTCCCGGGGCTGGCGGGGCCTGCCGACGTGGGGTAACCCTATCCTCCCCTCGTGACACCCCCCCTAACGATGATGGTACTGACCCTGAGGAGGGAGGGTCCCTTCTGCCAGACCTATAGACCCCTCTCTCTAAGCGGAGTTTTGGACTAGCTAAACGGAACCGAGGCTCCGTGCTACCCCGCGTGTCCCCCTGTCCATGCCAAGTGTCTTGCCCCGATACCCATGGCTGCCAGGAGGCGGCATCCCTGAAGCTGGACTCTCCAAACTTTTCACGAAGTACGTCCAACGTGGAAGTGCCTACCCCTGTGGTATAGCTCCACTCACACTCCTCTTCGTCCACCCAGCGCCTTTCTCTCCAACCTTTAAACGAAGGGTCGCTCGACTGAGGCGTCAGCTGCTGCTTGGCTCCGGTGAGAGCAGAACTCTGCCACCATTCCCCCAGTGTAGGCTTCCCTCCACAGGAGCTATCCCCCTCTGTCTCCGTCACAACGTTCTCCCGCAACTGTGGCAACTTCTCCTTGGAGCGCACCACCGGCAGCACCGACTCCTCCAACACTTGAACGGTCTCCGCCTCCTCGTCCCCAGCTACCTCCTCTGGTCCCGGTGCTCCGGCCGCCGTACCTTCCGCCATGGCTGTCACGAAGCAAACCGATGGTACCAGGAAAAAGAACGCCGACTTTCTGTCAAACCGCCTCTGCAGGCTTGCGTCGGATGGCAAAGAAAACGCTACCAGCAGCTTCCAGATGCTTAAACGATTTATTTCCTCGAACAGCCCGTCATCGGCAAGTGAACACGAACGAAATACACGCAAAGTCGGCGTTGGGAGCAGCTGCCTCCCAACGCCTTTTAAACCTTCGCGCCTACCCGCCAACGCCCTTCCGGGTACAGGATCTTCAGCGCACGCGCAGAAAGGCCCCTCCTGCAGCGCGGCGATGGACATACGGGGCGTCGGGCATCAGAAGCCTAGCTAGCCTATCCCCGACCGCTGGGTGACCGTCCGCCTAATTTGCCAAACACCCCCCTCCACCGTGTAAGCTTCTAATCCGCGACCTCCACCCCCCCCCAATCTTCACGGTGCAGTAAGTTGAGCGCCAGGAGCCTCGGTCGATAAGGATCACTGTCGCCGCTATATCTGGCGGTGTCGAGAGGAGCTCGACACTGAGATCTAGAAATAAGTAATAGTGATAGGAAGGTCTTTTTGCCTATCATAACAACAGCTAGAGAAACTGGAAGAATCTCAGAATAGAAATTCCACTCAAATTAATGCAGAAATATCTGATGTAGGCCAGACCTCTTAACTGCAGAACAATTCTTCCATAACAAAAATGACCAAGAATGGTATATATTTACCTATAGTACTTATTTACTTATACATGTATTTATTTAAACAATTTACACTATAGAGCTGCCCATCTTACAATAGCAACTCTGAGCAGTGGTTATATTCCAGAATAATTTTTTGTTTATATGTCATTTTCAGAGCTACAACAAGACAGTTTATTCAAAGTGCTGTAGGTTCATCACAGTGTGTACAAGTACCGTATTTTTCGGAGTATAAGACGCACCTTTCCCCCCCAAAAAAGAGGGTGAAAATCTGGGTGCGTTTTATACTCTGAATGTAGCCCTGCCCAGCCTCGCAAACGGAGATTTCAGAGGCTGAAAGAAGCCTCAGGAAAGAAGCTTCAGGAAAAAAACCCTCTGAAAGGCTTTTTATCTAAAATAATATAGCAAGCAACAAAAGAAGAATCAGTAGAGGTTCTAACCAAATTATGTTAACAAATCTGGAGAATGACACAATAACCAAAAGATCGGAAAAGGTTAATAATCTGCATACCAATACCAAAGAAAGGAGATTGAACAAAGTACAGATAGTCCTTCAGAATAAAAGCCTCTGAAATAAGCATCAGAAAAAAAGCCTCTGAAAGAAGCTTCAGAAAAAAAGCCTTTTTTTCCTTAAGCTCTGTTTCAGAGGCTTTCAGAGGCAGAAAAAAAAGTTTTTTTTCTGAAATGGAGTTTCAGAAGTTTCAAGGCAGAAAAAAAAAGCAAGGCATAGAGCTCACAACCAACACACCTGTTGCTAAAATTCACCTCTGGAAACAGCTGATTGGGAGTATCCGGGAGGCCGATCCACCTATCAGTCACTTTTTTCTTATTTTCCTCCCCAAAAACTAAGGTGCATCTTGTACTCCAGTGCGTCTTATACTCCGAAAAATATGGTAAATCATGTTTTTATGGTTCTTATGACAGTATTTAGTCTAATAACAGGTAGTAGAACCAATAACAATCTTTTAGAGCTGGGGTTATTTTTAGAATTTGGACAATGTGTTATAGGTATACTTACAAAGTGGCTGCCACATTGGTGGTGGGAGATTGACTTATTTATAAAATACTTTCTAAAGTGATAATGGGTAGTCATAAATAGTAGTTTCTGACCAAACAAACTGGGGTGGTTAAAATAAGACCAACAGTCTTAGAACAAGGCAGGAAATAGTTTTAAATATAAATTTTATTAAATAGTCTTAAATATAAATTGTATATTTGTACAAAATACAATAAATCAACTACTTTTCAGAAACCAAACACATATGACACAAAATCTCTCTCTCTCACATGAACTCAAAACAAATAGGTAAATATAAGTGCATATATATTCAGAGGCACATACATTTGCCCATGGATAAAATTGCTATGGAGATTACTGATTTTTCTGTTTGACAGTATTTTGTTACTGGAGGGCTAAGTCCCTCATTCTCAATACCTACACATTGGTATTCAGAATATAAGTCAATGCTTTCATTTTGTTGCTTTCCCCCCCACAAATGATAGTTATTGGCATCCTATTTGGAAGTTATCCCTGTTTAGCAAGGTAGATGAACTCAGTTGCAGCAGTGGTGGGTTCACCATTAGAAGACTGAAGGACCAGGTTGGGACTGACTCTTCTGTGGACAATCTATGTGCTTGCCACTGACTTGATTGTACATAACCATCACCATGTCACTGTACAATCTCAGTAGACCAGAATCGCAAGATTGGTTCACTCCAGCTTGGTTGTTATGAATAAATCTGACTAGGGATTCTGCTGCATTCAGAGACAGAAGTGATCAGTTGGTTCATTTTATATTGGCATGACGTTGTATGTATGCAAACACGCGTGATAAAAGCAAATTTACCAGAAAGATGAGCCATGGTGGTGCAGTGGTTAGAATGCAGTATTGCAGGCTAACTCTGCCCACTGCCAGGAGTCCGGTCCTGACTGACTCAAGGTTGACTCAGCCTTCCATACTTCGGATGTCCGTAAAATCAGGACCCAGATTGTTGAAGGCAATATGCTGATTCTGTAAACCATTTAAAGAATGTTGTAAAGCACTATGAAGTGATATATGTGCTAAGTGCTATTGCTATAGCTAGCGCCATAAGAGTTGTATAGAACACATCAGGGACATGTTCCTTCTTGATTCAGTCTTGTATTCACAAACATTACTTCCTTTGAGTTTTAATCCCTAGCCAGAAGAAATTAAAGTAAGTTATATGTTCATTGTTCTCTGAATTGGCTTAGGTTCAAGAAGAATTATGCTAATTTGTCAATTATCTAAATATCTACAGTGGCTGTTTTAGTTTGCTGAATCAAACAAAATCAAATGTACTGTGATCTTCTGGAGCAATATATTTAATATGAAGCTGAGTTCTTGTAGACAACATATTATACTACGCAAATGAGATTGACTATGATTTTTACAGATGCAAAAATTTATTTTATTTTATTTCCAATTTATATACCGCCCTTCTCCCTGAGGACTCAGGGCGGTGTACAGCCAAAATTAAGAACATAAAATACAAATATTAAAAGCAATTAAAATATATATAAATTTGGCCCAAAAATTAAAAATCACAAACCAATTAAAACATTTAAAATTTCTTCTTAAACCAGCCCGGCTTGCTGGAAAAAATGGGTTTTAAGGGCACGGCGGAAGGCGCTAAGGTCTTGGAAAATGACAACGCTTTAGCCAATTGCCAATACTTTTTTCACACTACATAATACTTATCTAGCTTATTAATACACACATACATTTTATTTTATTGATTAAATTTATAGACACAGGTAACTTACAATACCACATATGGATATATACTTACAAAAGGTGAGTATGGTAGAAAGAGTAAGAGGCTTTGATTTTATATTGATTTGTATTTATATTTTCTTGGAAAGCTATCAGAAAAGCTAATTGGAGCGCAACATGCTTTATTATGTCAAATCTGCTACTGAGAGTAACTAACTAGATGAAATATGGACTTGATTTCCTGGATAATATGTTGAGGTTCTTCATACAGATGGCATCTTGCACAAATGATAGAAGGGGATGTGGGTGGTGGGGAAGATGTTGTGTGCCCACATACTTTGAGCACAAAAATAGCTGCATAATTGATGTGTGAAACTTTGGCGTGTGTGGCTGTAAAGAGCATTAGTCATCTTGCAGGTCTGCTTTGTAACTCAATAATGATTTCCCTCCTTGACTTATTCACTGTTGTGGAACTTATGATAACCATTGTATATTAACTACAACCTGCTGCTCAAACCATTTTAACTATTGCTATTAGAATGGAATGAATTGTGTGTTCCAAGTGTCAGCCATTTATGAGGTAAAGCAAAGCTACTGGATTAGAGTTATATACACCAGGTTACACCAAAGGCCTCACTAAACTCTATATGTATTTTAAATCTTAGCATGTTTCTTCTCTTCCCCAAATGCTTCTTCCTATAAGGAGCTAGCTAATTATTTCATTCTTTATTCATGTCAGAAGCACCTTCAAAATATAGACACATAACTTTCAGCACTGAGCAAATAAAATAGGTAAAATATGTCATAAAATATAGCACAGGTAAAACGTATGTAAAATAAATAAGTTTACAACTAAATAACATTTGCCCAGTATTGGGCCACGATGACAGCATTTTCTCCCACCAGCATGAAGTTTTCCTCTGTACACATTGAAGGACATTGTATGTACCGTAGCTTATATGAGATGGATTGTTCTTCTCCACAGTCACACAGGGTCTCTTCTACAGGGAAGCCCCATTTTCTTAGATTGCCTCTTGATCTTCCTACCCTGGCACACAAGTCTATTTATCAATTTCCAAACAGGTCAAGTTTGTTCTTGACTATGCACTGGACAGTTTAATTTAATTTAATTTAATTTATCACATTTCTATGCCGCCCAACTCCCAAGGGATTCTGTTGTATGGTTGTGCCCAGTTACCCAGTAGTTCCTTACCTACCATAGTTCCAGGGCGGTCTGCGATGGATGTTTGCTAGAGGAGCAGAAGATTTGAAGAAACTGTTCTTCAATCTCAGTCTCAACCTTGGAGGTTGATGGTTAATTACTGATAATGCAGGAGCTCTACTTTCTCTTTTCCAGAGTTGAAGCTTTATAACATTTATTTATTACTTTATTTTGTGTGCCTCACCATTTATAACTTCCCCATCAAGAAGATTAGGGTGTCATCTCTGCCCAACTATATTTATCCTTACAATAGCCCATTTAGGTATTGAATGTTTGAATTGAATGACTACATTAGTACCAAATGGAGAACTGTCATATATATAACACCTGCTTTTCAGTCCGTATGCTTGAGGGCAGCGGTGAAATCCCCCCGGTTCTATCTGGCTCGCCAAACCGGTAGCGCCGGTGGCAGGAGGCTTTGCCCACCTGCCAGGACATCAGTCTTGTTTTTTAACCATCTGTGGATGTGCAGAAGGGGCGCGCACATAGTGTGCTCACGCTACCGTGTGGGAACACACCCAAACCAGTAGCGAAGTGGATTTCAACGCTGCTTGAGGGAAATTTTTTAAATCATACTGAATGCATGCCTTGTCCTCTTAAAATGAAACATAATTTTAGAGCATCATCACTTTAGTAAAGCAGGATGTATTATTTATTTCAGTTAGTCAGGATAAAATACATACTTATAATGTTATGCTCAAGGTATTGGCTAAGAGCTGAAAAGATGTCGGGTTCAAGTCTCCCTCATTCAGGAAACTGCTGGGTGAGTTTGAGACAATATTTTTTTTCTCAGTCCAACCTATATCACAGATTTGTTGTTCTGAGGGAGAACCTAGTATAAGTCCTACTACATAGAGATGGGAATATATGATAGAGCCTTTAAATCGTATAATATGATAATTGTTGAAAATGAAGATTAGGTTTTAGGCCCCTCTTGGATCCTGTCAGATGACTTCTGGTGTAGTACAACTGATTCATTTTGTCCATTCACAAGTCAAGAAATAGATTCCCATTTATTGTGGGGGTAAAATATTGATTTCAAGCAGGATTCTTCTTTTGATGGAGGTTTGTTAAACCCATCCCTGTTATGGGTTACAATAACACAGCAGGTTCCCAGGAAGATGGAAGTATATTCCAAAGAGTGAGGTTGGGGCGAGACAAAAGGCAGCACAGTCTGGGATTGTGGGAAGAGATTGTGGGTAACCACTGTCTCTAGAATCTCCCAAGATACACATATCTGTTAGTTAGGATAGTATTGGATTAGTCTGGCAAGATTCTGTCTATAGGATTATATAAATAAGGAACTGAGTTTTGGCTAGATTGTTTTATATCATTCTTGGATTAGGCCTGACAATCTCTGATCTTGATCTGTTTTCAGTCAGTTGTATTCAAAGTGATATGTAGTCTGCAATATCTAACATAAGAATGAGAATTGTGATTAGTGGTTGCTAAGTACACCTTTAATTTTTCAGTGGTTTTTGAACTGATTATTCAGCACTCAGTGTGGCAGCCTCTAGGTTCTTACTGAATGGCCAGATTGTCTTGATGGCTGTGCTGTTTTTCTGAGAACAAAAATAAAGCAGATTCAGCACTTGCACTTTAATTTTGCATTTTTAGGACATTCTATGGCTTCAAGGTGCTTGCTTGGCATTTTCATGAAATGTGAAGAATCACTTGGATTTTTAGTTGATGGAATTTTATTTTCTTTCATTTTCTATAATAGGCTGACAGTGGATAAACTGAAAATTAAAGATATTTTAATAGTTCAGTCCGGGGTGAAATGCTCCCGGTTTGGACCTGATCCGGTAGCGATGGCAGTGGGTGGTTTGGAGAACTGGTAGCAAAAATCTCTGCGTGCCCCCCCCCCCATGCCCAGCTGAGCCACACGATCATCAGAGACTTTTTTTTTTTTACTTTCAAAAGCATTTTTTCTACAACCTCTTCCGACGAAAAAATGCTTTAAAAGTAAAAAAAAAAGCAAAAGCCTCTGATGATCACGCGGCTCAGCTGGGATCATCAGAGGCTTTTCAAAGCATTTTTTTCTGCAACCTCTTGGCCGAAGAGGTGGTAAAAAAAATGCTTTGAAAAGTCTCTGACGATCCTAGCTGAGTTGCTTGATTGGCAGAGAGGCATTTTTTAAAAAGCCTCTCTGACGATCCCAGCTGAGTTGCCTGATTGGCAGAGGCTTTTCAAACCATTAGAAAAATTGCTTTGAAAAGTTAAAAAAAAAAAGTTGGCCATACCCCCCCCCCAGCAAGCCACGCCCACAGAACCGGTAGTAACAAATTATACATTTCACCCCTGATGAAGGTGATGAGATGTTATAAACAGAGCGTCACTGCTTTTCCAACACAGTGTGGTTATCTTCACCCATTCTTATTATCTTCTTAGCACTGTTAGATCATCCCAGTCTGAAAAATGAAGAAAGCTACCTTCTACAGTCAGGCTATTGGACTTATTAACCAGTATTGTTTAATCTGACACATGGATGTAGAGGTAATCATAGGCAGAACTGAAAATTGGCTAACAGAAGATACTGTGGTGCTTAAAGGTTTGTGGATCCTTTTGAATTTTCAATATTTCTGCAAAAGCTACTATTTACACAAGTTCTAAAACCACCGTGTTTCCCCAAAAATAAGACCCTGACTTATATTAACTGACTTAAGTAAGCGCTTGGCCTTATTGCCAGGCGCTCAAAAGCCCGATTGGACTTATTATCAGGGGATATCTTATTTTGGGGAAAACAGGGTAGATTAAGAGAACCCAGTTAAACACATGGGTACAAAATTATATTTGTTTATTGATTTATTGAGGATAATGATCCAAAAATACATACCGTATCTTTCGGAGTATAAGATGCACTTTTTTCCCTCCTAAAAAAGGATGGAAATGTTGGCGCATCTTATACACTGAATACAGCCATTTTTGGCCTCCTGAAGCCCCACCCTGCTTGTCCCATTTTTGCAAAAAATAGGCCATTTTATGCAAAAACAGGGTCCACAGAGGCTTTGGGAGGCCTGCAGAGTGCTCCTGGGGGCTGGGGAGGGCAAAAAACCTTTTTTTTCTTACTCCTCAAAATCTTGGTGCGTCTTATACACCGGTGCATCTTATAGCCCAAAAAATATGGTATTTATGTGTAGCAAAACCATGTGAACTTCTAGGATTGTCAGATCATTTGAAGGGGAAATTGAAGTCAGATGTTTCAGTAAATGGAATGATAATCAGGCATCAGTGGAGTAGGTCTTGCCTTATTTAAAAATGGAATTCTGCATATTTAATATCAAAGTCCACAGGTATGTGGAAGTGTGTCATAGCTGGAACAAAGGAGATTTCTGAAGACCTCTGAAAAGCAGCTGTTGATGCGCCTCAGCCTGGAAAAGTTTACAAAACTATTTTCAAAGAGTTTGGCCTTCAACAGCCCACCATTAGTCTGATCATGTACAGATGGAGTACATTTAAAATTCAACACCATTGTTACTCTCCTAGTAGTGGTCAACCAATCAAGATTACACCAAGAGCAAGATGTATCATACTCCTGGAGGTCTCAAAGAAACCCAGGGCAATAGCTAAAGAACCCAGAGCCTTTCTTGCATTGACAACTGCCAGTGTTCATGAGGCCACCATCAGAAGAACCCTGAACAACATTGCTGTGCATGGCACAGTTGTAAGGAGAAAGCTACTGCTTTCCAAAAAGAAAATTCCTGCCCATCTGCTATTTGCAAAAGACCAAGTGGATAAGCTAGAAAGCTGTTGGTAGACTGGATGGATGAGACCAAAATAGAGCTTTTTAATTTGATTGAAAAAAAATTATGATTGCTGAAAGGCAAACGCTGCATTCAGCATAAGAAATTTATTCCATAAAATATGGTGGTGGAAGTGTCATGGTTTGGGCCTGCTTTGCTGTCTTTGGATCAAGACATCTTGCCATCTCTGATGAAGTTATGAATTCTGAATTATACCAGCCTATTCTACAGAAAATTTTCAGGGCATCTGTTCACGAACCGAAGCTCAAGAGAAAGTGGTCATGCAACAAGACATCAGCTCAAAACATGTATGCCCAAAGAATGGTTAAAACAGAAGAAAGTTAATATTTTCAAATGGTCAAATCAAGAGTTGTTCTTTAATCCTATTGAAATATTGTGGGAGGATCTGAAGGGGGAAATTCATGTGAGGAAGCCCACCAAACCTTCCTGTGAAGCTGTTCTGGAAGGAGAAATGGGCTAAAATTGGTCGGAGCTGATATACAGGACAGATCAACAGGTATCAGACATGTTTAGTTGCAGTTATTGCTGCCCAGGGGGTGAGGGGGGTGGGGAACAGGACGGACAGGACGACACCAATTATTAAAAGCAAAGGTTCACATATTTTTGCTACTCAGAAATATCTAGAAATATCTATCTGGATCATTTTCCTCAATAAATCAATGAATAAGTATGATGTGCTTTACTCATTTTTAACTGGATTCTCTTTATCTCCTTTTAAGATTTGTTTGGTGAAGAGTTTATGTTTTGGGTCACAATTAAGCAGAAATATTGAACGTTCAAAAGGGTTCACAAACTTTTGAGCACCAGTTGCCTGGCAGTTCCTTATTCGTCTATCATAGTTCCAGGGTTGTCTGTGGCAGCCGGTTGTTAGGAGGAGTGAAAGTCTTGAGGAGGTTAGCAGGATGCTCTTTTCTTAAGCAAGATGGAGACACATCTGGCCAGAGCAAATGCAGGAGTACCATGGAACTCTCCGATTCTATGAACTTTTTAATTTTGTTTTAATTTATCAATATTTTTTTTTTGATTTAGGGATCTGCAAATAGGCCTATCAATTTTACTTATTTCTCCGTTCATAGTTGGTAACAGAGCAAAAAAGAAGTGGGTTTAAGGATGGTATGAGCAGATTACATAAACAAGTTCTGAACCTTCTCACTGTTATAAGAAGGTTATGCCGCATCTCGTATGTTATTGACTACAGTTATTGAATGAATGTAAGAGACTCTTTCCAAGATATCTCTGTTGAATAGATGGAGAATATTTTGGAGACATTTTATGAGACTCAGATTTCCCCTTTGAGAGGCTGTTTTATTTATAGGTTTGATGCTTGCAGTTGTAATATGAAGTTGATGCACCTGCAGGCGTTTAACGACTGAAATCCAAAGGCACGCTTGTTGTAAGTTCTAGAAGAACATGTTTCCTTTTGCCAGATTCCTTTGTGATGCTATACTATAGTTGTATGCTATACATCAGCATACAACTACAATGCAAGCACAACCTGTCCATCCAGTGTGCTAGATTTTTAGTAAGGATCCGAGCCCCCACTCACCAGTTGCAACTTGATGGTAGGTTCTCATAATTAGACCTTCAGGGAATGTTTAGAAGAACAAATGTGTGCTTCTAAAACACTGTTATGATGCTTTTAAAATCATTATTCATAATGCGACATACTGGCTTAGGTGAGAATAATAACACAAAGGTGTTAATGAAAATACTTGAGTTCTTTGGTGAGCTAACACTAACTTGCTTGTGTTAATATATTTCTAAATTAAGTACACACCTTTATTTGCCTGTAAGTCATAATAGCGTTTTTAGAGTGTAGCCAAATTTACTTGGCAATAATTTAATTGTAGTCTTTGGCCGTTGGCAATTTGTATATTGCATTTTAAGCCTCTCTTCCATATAAGAACATAGACTTTGTAGGCATTTCGGGAGACAAACACCACAGAATTGTTTCACAGGGCTTTTCATTCATCATGATTTTTAAGAATGGAATAGGCCAATTAATATGGATGTTAGGTTAGGGAAGAATGACCTTTCATTTGTTTCATTGTTTTAAGGATTGTATGTTCAATTTTTTTTTTTTTTTGTAATTTCACCCAGTAGATCTTGGGGAATTGGCAATATTGAAGTAATGCAATGGAATAAATATGAACTGGAGGAATATTGAATGCTTCTTTCTAAACGGGAGCTCCATTTTCATAACTATTGATTTGATGCCTTTTTTTTTTTTTTTTTTGCTGGCTACCAAAATAAGGAGTGAAAACAGAAGCTTGAAAGGTGTAAGGAACTTTTGGGTTGTAGCTTCCTAGTATAAAGAGCCTGCTGGTTTATTTTGATCAACATCATTCCCTTGGATTCTCAGTGCAGTAGTCTGTGGTTTACATCCATTTGTTCAGCAACTGTTCTAAGCTTCGGTGGTCCTGAAAAAAGGACTTAAGCCTGATCCTTAGGTTCTGGCCATTGCAGTGTCCCCTGCTACTATCTGTTCTGTCCCCGTCTCACACATGCACCCTCACAGACATGCAACAGCTAAAGAACTCAGCCAACAACAGTTTTATCTGGTATCAGAATTGGCAGCAATCCAGTGGCTGGCTGCCAGGTATTCTTTACTCACGAGGGGGGAGTTTCTCCCTTCGTCCGGGAACAAAGCCAATACATAATAATCAACAAAGTCCAGTAAATACAAAAAAGGTTGTCCGATATCCGTTTTTTGCTTGTCACAGAGCTGAACCGGCCACCATACCCTCTTTTATACCCTGTGGGGTGTGTCCAATGACTCAGCCTAATCCCTGGCATGCCTCTTCTTCAGTTGCGCGCGCTTATCTCTGCGATGCTGCCGAGGATCCAGCCAAGACTCATCTTCCTCATTACTGTCCATCTGTGGCTGCATGGACGTGCTCGGCCCCTGGCCTATCTCCTGACCTTCGGCGGACACCGAAGGCATTGCCAGAGAGGAGGGTCCTGGAGAGGGAGGCCTTGCCAACTCCTCTCCTTCACTCTCGGAGTCCTCTCCTGCCGATAACACAGGCTCAGGTAATGGAGCCACAACACTATCCAACATTGCAGTGAGCTGTAAATCTCCTTTTACAAGCCTGCCCTGCTGGCTTCTCACAAAGTTAATGGAGAAGCTGCAGTGAAGGTCCCACATCATCCCAGTAAGCTGCTCTACGTTTTCTGCTGAGGAGACTGCTGTGGAGTACAAGATCCCACCTGCCCATACCCCATAGCATGTGCCTGCCCACAGCTCCCACCCATGCTTGACTGTGGTGCCCCCTTCCCTTGCTGTACCTTCCTCCCCCACACTGCTTACCTGGTACTCCTGCCTCTTCTTACTAAAAAACCTGTGAGTCCTGGGGTTATGATGGCAACTGGGATTGCCATCACTAAAGTGATGTGGTCATGACATCATACTTTATAACAGCATTGCTTAGTGATGGCGATCTCCCCCAATTGCGATTGTAATCCAAGAATTACCAGTAGATGAATAAGGGTTCATGCCTTGCCCAGGTTTTCCTACCCAGTCCTAATGGATAATTTACAAATACTGTAAAATTAATTATCATCATTATCATGCGTGTGTGGGGGGGGATTTATGAGGTTAAATCTTCACAATGTACAATTCTTTAAACAGGCAACAAAAACTTATTTCTTGAACGCTATATTTGTTTAGGTTTGCCCAGCGTTTTTGTCTGATGCTGTTATTTGATTTGGTTCTAATTATATGCTTAAGATTTTGATATTTTATTCTTAGTGGGTCTTTGCTGGAATTATTATACATTGTTCATTAACAATGATTAACCAACAGAAAAATCACATTGTTCATTAATATTGTTCATTAATATGAACAATGTGATTTTTCTGTTGGTTAATCATTTGGAGAAGCTTTGGCCCAGAAAGATGGCCCATAATTTTTTTTTTTATTTAATGGATCTGTCATTAATATTTCGTCAAGATCATCACAGTATTTTTACGTCAGAGCAGATATCTTTTTTATTTTATGGCTATAGTCACCATACCATGAGCTGTGGTGCTGCAGTAGTTAGAATGCAGTATTTCAGGCTACTTCTGCTGACTGACTGCAGCTCAGCAGTTTAATTCTCACTGACTCAAGGTTGACTCAGCCTTCCATCCTTCTGAGATTGGTAAAATGAGGACCCAGATTGTTGGGGGCAATATGCTGACTCTGTAAATCGCTCAGAGAGGGCTGTAAAGCACTGTGAAGGATATATAAGTTTAAGTACTATTGCTATACCTATTAATTTTTCTTCAGGCATCCTATTTATCAAATCTAATTCATTAAACCCATTATTTCCCTTACCACAGAATTATATGGAATATTTCTGAGATTATATCCTGCTGACCTGATGATTTTATTATTATTTTTAGTTCAAGTTATAATTTGAGTCACAGTCAACACTAGACTCTGTTTTTGCTAACTCAGTAGGTTCATCATTGTTTATAGAATATATGGCCAATCTAGTTTCACTGTAATAAATCTGGTGATGTCCATATAAGAGTTGTCTGTTAAATTTTGGAAGTAGGTAATTGCTATAAGTTTTATATTTTTTTGGCAGAAAACCACAAGGGAATGATTATATGCAGTTACAGACCAATTATTTGCTTATCAAGTATATTCAAGCTGCTAAGTGGTATATTAGCAACTGTGATTTTGAGTTAACTATGAAAAATGCTTGTTTTCTACCTGAACAAAAAGGTAGCTACTAAAATTCATAAGGAACAAAAGAAAAAAAAACCCCTCACTTGTTGGTTAATAACATGATGCTAAAAAACTCCAAGTAAGAAAAACCAACCTAGAAATGGCTTGGATTTATTATAAAAGATGGTTGATTTTTTTTTCCCAATAGAGTTTCAAAATATTTGGTATTAGTGCAAACATCCAGAAATAGATTCTTTGTAAAAGAATCTATGAAAAAAGGCAAAACAACTTTGATGGTAAAAGATGAAGGAATTGGAAATGTAAATATCAGGAGAACAATTTTTCAAAGGGATTAATGTCTTCATTGCTTTTTATCATCACAGTGATATTGCTTCTTCCTATCCTGAATAAAACAAAGCTGTCAGAACCCAAGAGAAAAATATCTATTATATGTGAATGGTTGAAGCTATATTGAAATCAAACACTGAAATTGAATACTTTCTTAATATGATAAGCCTATGTAGTAATGATATTAAAACGGATTATGGGGTTGACAAATCTGCAGTTTACAATATTTAAAATGAGCACAAAAAATTCCAAATTTTAAGTTAAATCTAATATATAGAAATCTAATAAACTTAAACTTAATTAGCAGAGATACAATCAAAGCTGCAGAGATTCAAAAACACATGTATTATTTTAGTAGTCAGATATAACTACTGGACCAGTGGTGGGTTGCTACCGGTTCGGTCTGGTTCTTGCGAACCAGTAGTAACAGCGGTGGGAGGCTCCGCCCAGCCGTCATCACGGATGATCTGCACATACACCGAAGCTTCTGCGCATGTGCAGAAGCGCGCCTGCACCCGTTGCAAACCGGTAGCGAAGGTAAGTGGAACCCACCCCTGTACTGGACTGAACAAAGCTTGAATTGGATAACTTAGAAAAGAAAATCTAAAAAACTTATGACAATGGATCATGCATTGCACCCATGAAGTGATGTTATTATACAATTATTAACTATTGGAGATTGTGGTTTATTGCAGATGAAACACAGTTGAAGTACAAAAATTAGAGAGCAAAAAGGGTAACCTAAAGGACTCGGTATGCTATAAAGGCAAGAAGTAAGCAAATATTGCGGTAGTTCAGATGCAAAAATGTCTCAGACACCCACAGATTTACATAGTTTTAGGCACACATGGCGTCTCTTTCTTGGTCCACCTTGCCAGGCTGACAAAAAATATGGCATTAAATGATTATATCATGGTATGGAAAGAAAAAATGCTCATCACAGTTTGCAAAGAAGACATCCTGGAAGTAGAAGAAGAAAGAGATTATTATAAAAATCCCAATTTGACTCTACTTCCAAGGAAAATAGTTGGGTGACAAATGTTGCAAGCACAGCAGACAGTTGAAGAAGGAAAAAAGGGCTTTGGAAGAATATCTGAAGGACAGGGAAGAAGATGCACTAACGCTAGTATACCATGACGTCTTATTGAATATCTGAGAAAGCAAAGTAGACTACAAGAAAGTCTAAATGAAGAAGAGAAAAAAGCAAGGCAAAGTATTAGATGGCTAGTATATAAAACTCCTAGCTGGCCAGGCACATAACAAGAAGACCTGGCAATGGCTAAGAGCAAGAAAGTTGAAGTATGAAACAGAAAATGAAATACCCTAATTCTGGCTGCATCAGACCAAGTCTTAAGAACAAATGCATATAAAGTCAGAATTGAGAAAACAGATCAGACAGCAAATGGCATCTGTGCAAAGAAGAAATAGTGGACTGCTAGTTAGCTCCTGCAAGAAGTTCACACAAGCAGCATGACAAAGTAGCAATAATGGTGCATTGGAATATCTGCAAGAAATGGCATTTGCCTGCAAGCAAGAACTGGTGGGACCACAAAATAAACAGATTAGTAGAAAATGAGAATGCTAAAGTGGTCTGGGACTTTAAAATTCAAACAGACATACACCTGCCACAAAACACTCCAGATTTAATAATTGTCAATAAGAAAGACAAAAAAAATTTGGATAGTAATGTTGCAGTACAGTGGTGGGTTTCAAATTTTTTTACTACCTGTTCTGTGGGTTTGGCTTGGTAAGCATGGCATTGCTTGGTGGGCGTGGCTTGGTGGGTGTGGCAGGGAAGGATACTGTAAAATCTCCATTCCCATCCCATTCCAGGGAAAGGTTACTGCAAAATCCCCATTTCCTCCCAATCAGCTGGGACTTGGGAGGCAGAGAATAGATGGGGGCGGGGACAGTCAGAATTTTTACTACCGGTTCTGCGAACTACTCAAAATTTCTGCTACCGGTTCTCCAGAATTGGTCAGAGCCTGCTGAAACCCACCTCTGTTGCAGTACCTGGAGACTGCAGAATAGAAGAAAAAGAACTGAAAAAAAAAATAACAAAATACAAATGACCTGCAAATAGAAGTGGAATGACTATGGTAAAAGCAAGCAAAGATAGCACCAATGCAATAGGCATCATGGGTACAATTTCAAAACAACTGGAGCACCATTTGAACATTGCTGGCATTGACGTAATACTAATCATCATCAGTCAGTTGAAAAAGGCAGTTCTATTTGGAGCAGCTTACATCTTGGGATAATACCTTTAACACCTTCAAACAACAACAACAACAACCGCCTATCCCAGATCCATGGCAAGGACTGGAAAGGTGGATAAAAATGCCAAATCCAGTCTAAACATCTGTGTGAGTATACAACAAAACAATAATTCCAATCAATTTCCAATTTCTTGATTCTCAAAAATATCATCCTCAAGTTTTGATTTTTCTACTCTGACAGTATCAAGCTTGCCTTGCTTCATGGTTCAGACATGGTACACACACACACACACACACACACACACACACACACACACACACAGCCTCTGAACTTTTTCTTTTGTTAAGATATCTCCTCCATATTCTAAAAGCAACATGATGGCATTCTTCTGCCTTCCCACTCAAGGGTCAGATTAGCCTAGTCTGCTTGTTCATATTCCTCACGGGTGGTGCCAAAATATTTTGTATGTTATGTCACTGTCTGCAATTCCCTCTGGTTCAGTTAATTTAAAAATGATTTCAAGGCAGTGGGACAGAGGTGTTGCATGCTACAAAGTTCTGCTGATTGAAAATCGTCCATGGTTGATGAGGTGGTTATCATGTTTTCGTGCAGAAAACGTGTTATCATGAACTATGTGGGCTTTGTATGTATGATATAAATTCTTGTAGACTATATGCAAAAACTCGTTCTTTTCATGGGTATAATACAGGGGTGGGTTCTACTTACCTTTACTACCGGTTCGTAACGGGGCCGCACGGGCTTGCTCATGCACACGCTCTTCTGCGCATGCGCAGAAGCGTTTTGATGACATCAGGGTCAGTGGGCGGAGCCTCCCGCCAATTTTACTACCGGTTCTATAGAACCGGTGAGAACCGGGGGCAACCCACCACTGGTTTAATATCAAGTGCGAATACCAAACGTTAATGAGCTTTTTTGCATTGTTATGCCACGGTTTTGAGTGTATTATCACTACAAGATAAGGCACTTTCACAAGATTTTAGCTATGTCAATTTTACTTTCTCCTTTTTCTGGCATCTGCAGTTTATATAGTGGTGCTGTCTAATTTGGAAAGATTGCCAACTCTTTATTTAACAGCTATATTTTCAGTTACTATTATTGTCCAGTATGCATTACTAAATTTATTTTTTTTTAATGAATGTTGATGAGAGTGAATTTTTATGTTTGTTAGATATTGCATACTATACATCTCTTTGGTCGTATTTTCAAATTCATATCACAACTTCCCTTGGCTTGTAACAAACTCATGTAGACTGTATATTTTTCCAAGATAGTATTCTGTATTTTCATATATAGAGTGAATGCCTCATTTTATTTGTACACAGCTTGACATACAGTTAGAGAAATACATCCTGAGGGATTAGTAATCCACATTTCTTACCCATGCTCAATTTACTGAACAATTTTTTGAATAAGAAGCAAAACAGAATTGCAGGATTAAGGCATAGGTAAAATATACACAGAATCATCTTTTCCCAAAACACTGCTGAAGAAGAAGATGTTTTTAGTTCCTTCTCCTTCCTACTGAAAAAGATCATTTTTAGTTCCTTACCAATTTCTAAAGCCTCGTCCATTTTTTTCATTATATCTGATGACAAATTCTTATTCAAATTCGGGTAAGCAGACATAAGATCCTACATTGCTGGCATAATTGATCCAAAAGTCCCAGTGCAGTTCTTCAAAGATATCTCTGAATGCCATTATAAATTATTTGTCTTGTTATGTCTCCCATATCAAAAACATTTCCCCTACAAACATGTATTTATATTTTATGATTAATTTCAGAGTCTTAATATTAGAAATCCAATGTTCCATTGCTTTATGAGCTCTTGATCTGTTTATTTATTTATTTAAAACATTTATATAGCTGCCCTTCTTATAATCAACTCTGGGTGGTTCCCAATCAAAAGTTAAAGCTTACAGCACCATGTTAGAACTATAAAACTAAATACATTAAAATATTAAAAACAACAAAAACCTGGCACCAAGTCAAATGTCTCATCTAATCTCTCCTCAGCCAGGTCTTCAAAGCTTTATAGAAGGCTAAAATCTGTTAAATCTTTCAGTAGCCAAAAACTTGTTGCTGTTTATTTTGAATTCTTAAGAGATTATAAAGGCACATATCCATTTTCCTATATTATAGATTGAAGGCGTTCACCTAATGTTTGCAGGTGTGTCAATTTGAAGATGTCTACGTTTTTTGAAACATTTAATAAATATTTTCCAGTAGTAGTTAGCAAGGGAAGTGTAAACTTAGCTTCCTTTAAAAAGTCTCCATTTGTGGCTGGAACAACAATCACAAATTCCTTTGTCCAGTGGTGAAATTTAATTTTTTTTTTACTACCGGTTCTGTGGGCGTGGCATGGTGGGAGTGATGTGGTTTGGTGGGCGTGGCAGGGGAAGGATACTGCAAAATCTCCATTCCCACCCCACTCCACGGGAAGTATACTGCAAAATCCCCATTCCCTCCCCACTCCTGGAGGAAGGATACTGCAAAATCTCCATTTCCACCCCACTCTGGGGCCAGCCAGGGATGGTATTTGCCGGTTCTCTGAACTACTCAAAATTTCCGCTACTGGTTGTCCAGAACCTGCTGAATTTCACCCCTGCCCTTGTCTCCTTTGTCTCTCTCCTCCACACACACCACCCCCTAGGAGACCACTGTCTTGCAGGCTTCTCATGAGGAGAACTGTAAGGAGAAAAGCTTGGGCGATCTCATGTTCTCTTTTATCCAGAGGGTTGAAGAAGCCAATGTGCTTGTCGACTTCCTAATCATGGCTACAAACATTGGCTCCACTTTCCGTGGAGTGATCCTCATGCCGCCATTTTCCCCGGAAGTCTAATGTACATGTATTACAGCACACATATTTTGACACCAGTTCTCTGTAACACTTTCTCTTGAAATTTGGCTGTTAAGTAGGTTTTTTTTATTTAGATCTTGAACTGGGAATGCCTCAAAGTCTGAACTAATGAATCATAGAAAATAATGTGTTGGCAGGCCTTTGCCAACCTGTTTCACATTCTGTTCTCTGCCATAAATTAAAGAAACGATAGAAACAGCACTTGTAATTGTCTTTCCAAAGGATTGAAAACTGATACATAATGTTGCTGCAATCTCATCTCAGCATGCACCATTGAGATGTCCCCGATTGGTGGTTCTGAATGCAGTATGGGGTCATCCCAATGGGATTTAGGTTTGATAAATTCACAAAGAGAACCGGTTTGGGGGCAAAGACATGCCCCTCTCTAGGAATAATATTAATCCTGACATTGGCTTTCTTTTGGTTTGGCATGGGTCTAAGTGTCTTCTGCCAACATTGCCACTTTGTATCAAGTTTTATACACAGGGTAAGAATCACTACAACTTGCCAAAGTCTTGGATTGCTGATAAATTTAGTCACTACCCATAATGCTACCTTGTATTTTCCTTGGCTTAGGAAAACACTTTTCCTGGAAAAAAAAGAGAGGTATTAATGGCCGATACACAGAAGGAAAAAGTGCAGTAAGGGTCTATAAAGTCCCATGTCTTTCTTTCTTTTTTTTATAAGTCTGCAATTTTTGACTAAAAAGTACTACATTCAAAGAAGTCTGTTTTCCTGCATATTAGAAGGTCGGGCAAATTTCTGTATCTTTCTGCCTTTTGAATGGATATTTTTTATTAAGCTTTACAGTATTTCTGGCATTTCTGAAAATAAGGATATCATTGTTTTGTCTGATTTTTTTTAAAAAAAAATATAAACTGTTTATATTTTGATTGTTCTTGGAATATATATTTAATATAATTGAAAAGCACCTCGAAATTATTTCAGTATAATTGAATATAGCATAGCATCCCAAAATTATTTGGCTGATTCATTCTTGCTTACATTTAATTCTGAATTTTATATTATTTTATATTATTAGATTATTTAATTTTATAAATAAATAAATAAATAATAAATGAAAAGGAAGGAAGGAGAGAGAAAGAGAGAGCGAGGGGGAGAGAGAGGGGAGGGAGGGGGAGAGAGAGAGAGAGAGAGAGAGAGAGAGAGAGAAGCTATTGGGCTATTCCATAAATAGAGTTTTCTGCAGTATAGCCAGGAGCTGTCTAATAAATCCATTTTGTCATCCAAGGACCCAAACATTGCCTTATTTTGAAGATTATTTCGTGCTTGTTATTAATTTGGTTCTGTTATGCATTTAAATTTTTTAAAAATAATCTTGGACTCTGGGCTTTTTGACTTCATCATTATACAACAGTCTTTAGTTAATAGCATTAATTTAATAGTTAAAACAATCAATTTGGGTTACTTTGGAACTTCAAGAGCTATCAGTGGGGTAACTAATCAATACATTTTTGGAATATATTTATTTATTTTATTAAATTTACCCCATGGTTATAATATAACTATAATTAACTTATGATAAAATTTATATATCTGTGAATTTGTAAAGGACTTAAGTCACAGCTATTCTAGAATGTAAAAATAACAACTACAGCCAATGCAATAACAATAGTAAGTTTCAATAATATATAATTACAGAAATGCAATATAAAATTATAGTAACAATTACAGTTAATATAGTACTCCTGGCATTGGAAGCTGTGAGAACTCAAATCCCAAAGATCTCCTGGAACAGCCAAATTCTTACAAACTTCCAGAGTGCTAGGACGGTGGCAGCTGCCCTTGCTGTGAGGTTAGAATAAGTATGTATCACTCTGGTTAGCTTTCTTAAATAATGCTAGGATAGTAAAGGGAGATTATTTTATTCCAACATAATTTGTCTTTATCGTTTCCCTTCAGGAAAAAATGTCTTTCCCTTCAGGAAAAAAATCCCTCTAGATAATGGGGTTGCAATTAGGGAGGCATATATGGACAGAAAACAATTGTTTCCTGTAATTCCTGAACAAATTGCAATAAAATCAGTCTAATATATTTTCATTGTCTCATTTTTACATGTTTACTTTTGATTTAAAGCTGATTGCAATTCTCTAGCTTCTTTCAACAATCAGAAGAAATTTCCCCCTTTTCCTTGCCTGTTCCTCCAGTGTTTTCTATGACACCCCAACTTGCCTTTCTGTTTTCTGGGTGACTCACCAGGTAGCTTATATACTACTGAAACTGTCCTATCTGTTTGACTGTTTGTAACCGTCCATTAGGCGAAACAGTACATCATAGAGCAGCAATTTCTGAATCAAGGTGCCTCAAATAGGCGAACTTAAAAGAATACATCCAAAATCTGTAATTTATGACTCCCGTGAGATCGAATTTTGGCAAAATTGTAGCTGATTCAGCGCCTCGGTGCTACTATGCCTACGAGTTGCCACAGTCAGCCATGGTTACATAATAATCATTTGCAATCCTTCCTCCCAGCTTTCATAAGGAAAATCAGTGGGGAAACCAGCAGGAAGTCAGAAATTGCTCCCATTCCTACTGCTTTTTTTAAAAAACCAGCTCATGATTATTCTGCTTCTCTGTTTAGATAAGGAAATATCTCTGAAACTATGACTCAGCGGTCAAGTATTTTCTGTGGCATTCTTGGAAATTAAGATGGTTGCTATGAACAAGTTCATTACTTTGCAGCAACCAAGTTATCAATTCAGTAGGATTGGTCACTGAAATAATATGCACATAATACCCTATCCTAGTGAAATATGGCCTGTTTTACACAATGGAATAAATTAGATCCTGAATGGCTGGCTTCATATAGATTGCTCTATGCTTTAGTTTACTTAACTCTTTGTTTATTGGATAAAATATTGGTCATTGGTTCACCCCAGGGGTGAAATGTAAAATTTGTTACTACCAGTTCTGTGGGCATGGCTTGGGGGGGGTAATGTGACTGGGTGGGCGTGGCCAACTTTTTTTTTTTTAACTTTTCAAAGCATTTTTTCTAATGCTTTGAAAAGCCTCTGCTGATCAGGCAACTCAGCTGGGATCATCAGAGACTTTTCAAAGCATTTTTTTTACCATCTCTTCGGCCAAGAGGTTGCAGAAAAAAATGCTTAGAAAAGCCTCTGACGATCCCAGCTGAGCCGCGCTATCATCAGAGGCTTTTTTTTTTCTTTTAAAAGCATTTTTTCGTCGGAAGAGGTTGTAGAAAAAAGCTTTTAAAAGTTAAAAAAAAAGTCTCTGATGATCGTGTGGCTCAGCTGGGCATGGTGGGGGGGGGGTTTGCAGGGATTTTTGCTACCGGTTCTCCAAACCACCCGCTACCATCGCTTCCGGATCGGGTGATCTGGTCTGAACCGGGAGCATTAAACCCCTGGTTCACCCATGAAGCGATACACCAGAAGCAAGCATGTAAATATGGCTTACATGTAAACATGGTTTGCAAAAGAGAATGGCTGGATTCTGTCATCCCACTAAGCCAAAAATAAAATAAATCATATGACTCCATCCATGAATGGAATCAGTGATTTGCTTAATATAGTTCTCTTGTTTTCATGAATAAATGGAGATTGGAACCTGGAGTGTCAGCCATCTCTCCTCCACAGGGCTTTGGCCATCCCTGGCAAAAGAATAACAACCATTTGAGAAGGGATGAACTTTGTGACCTCACTGAGCAGTGCCTGCCTGCTTCATTCATGGAGTTGTCTGCATGCCTGGGATGGTCTTCCGTGACCTCTTTCACCTCCAGCTTAGGTCACACTGGGTGGATTGTGTTTGCTAAGGCTACTGCTTTCCCCCACTCCATCCATCTAGAGCAGCCTGACGATCTGTCCTTTCACTTAAATCAGGTTGTGGAGGAGGGCACCACCGTGGTGGATGTACGCGACATCCAATCACTGTAAGTGGAGATGGTGCAGTGTCACTACAGTAAGCTCTTTCTCTCTATATGATCCAAGAATCCTTTAACATAAGTGGTGGTATTCAGCCAGTTCAGACCGGTTTGGGCGAACTGGTAGCAACGATTGTGGGTGCCCCCCCCCGAGCTGGTAGTAGCAATTGCGGCTGAGCCCCCCCTTCCCCCCCACCCCGGTGTAATGCTGTCCTAGTTAGCCACATTTTCAAGGCCGGGTGCAAGGGCAGAAGGCGTGCGTGTGAGCAAAGTGCATGCGCAAAAGGCCGGGCGCATGCACGGAATGCGCATGAAGCGAGCGTGTGTCCGCGGGGCGAACCGGTGGTAAGAATATGTGAAACCCACTTCTGTTTAACATGTTTGTGGGTTGTTGGGGAATTAGGAAAGAAATGATACCATGATTATTACCTGTTTCTGCTTAATTATCACCCTGCCCTGGTCAAGGGGGGTAGGACTAGAAGGATCTCCAAGTTCCCTTCCAACCCTATCATTCTGTGATTCATATTGCATTCAGTATTGTTGCAATATGTGTAGCTTTGGCAGGGGTGAAATCCAAATTTATTCCCTACTGGTTCTGTGGGCATGGCTTGGTGGGTGTGACAGGGGAAGGATATTGCAAAATCTTCATTCCCACACCACTCCAGGGGAAGGATACTGCAACATCTCCATTCCCTCCCTTCCTGGGGGAAAGATATTGCAAAATCTCCATTCCCACGCCACTCTGGGGCCAGCCAGAGGTGGCATTTGCCGGTTCTCCAAACTACTCAAAATTTCCGCTACCGGTTCTCCAGAACCTGTCAGAACCTGCTGGATTTCACCCCTGAGCTTTGGTGAGTTTGACATATGAAGTTGAATCTGAGTGGCACAGACCTAGATTCTAGACATGTTTCCACTAGGGAATCCTTTTTTAGCCACTGGGATCTACTTACCCAGCACATTCCTTTCCTGTACTCCATTTTATCTTTTGGGCAGAGTGCTTCTATTACCAGCCAAACTGCCTTCTTGTATTTAGCCACAGTCTCTTTTTCTCTTTTTCTCTGCCTGATGGAACCTTTCCAGTAGCCCCCAAATCATAACTTTCCAGCCCATTTTGTTTGTTTAATAAATCACAACTAGCCCATAAAAATCAGCTGTCCCTTACAATTGAATTAAAAAGGGGATGGTTTTTATTTATGCTGCCACACTACATGTTGGATTATTCTGATCAGGAAGCACCAAGTGTTGCTGTTATTTGTTCACTTGAGTCCCTTTATATATCAGTAGGACCGACATTAAGCTGTGATAACATTCAGTGACAAAGACAGTCAAACTTCAGAAAAGGGGCAGGTATTCAGCAAGGACCCTTGCTTAATACTATATCTCACTTTGGAGCTCTGCAATTTTTGGGACCCAGCCAAAAGTGGCATTTTCTGATGTTTCAGAATGTAGAAGTTAAATGCATGCATAGAAATTATAAGGTTTGGAAATTTCAGCTTAACAACAGGAGGACTTTCTTACGGTAAGACCAGTTCAGTGATAAACTCAACTATTTCCAGAAGTACTGAGAACTACAGTGGGCCAAAACAATGACACAAAATAAATAGCATAATGTCTATTGCGTAGGGCCAGGATTTCTGGTTTCCTTTGTTTGGGATTTCAAGATTGTAACATCTGTTGTAGGCGAGAACGTTATTATGGATTTTCAGCAATTTATTTATTTAGCATTTAGGTCTTCAAACTTGGCAGCTTTAAGACTTGTGGACTTCAACTCCCATAATTCTCCAGCCAGCTATGCTGGCTGGAGAATTATGGGAGTTGAAGTCCACAAGTCTTAAAGCTGCCAAGATTGAAGATCTCTGATCTAGATTGCCTTTCATAATTATGTCTCCACTATAGATCGTAACACTAAATGCAGTGATATGCCACTGCATGCAGGTAATCCTTGACTTACAACAGTTTGTTTAGTGACCGTTCACTAAACCCGGCACTGAAAAAAGTAATTATAACCGTTTTTCACACTTACCACCATTGTGGCATCCCCATGGTTATGTTATCAGAATTCAATGCTTGGCAACTGGAATGGGACAACTTGGTGCAGCCAACCTGGCCAGCTAACTTGCCATGGCCAACTCGCCCTACTTACTGTGGGACAACTCACTGCGGGACAATGGAGGGTAGAGCCGAGGATTTTGTTCAGTATCTGTATGACAAAATCACTCAGATTCGGGAAGATTTGGACTCTGACTGGGTAGTCTCAGGGGGAGAGACAGGGGCAGGTCTTGAGAATGTTATCTGGGATGAGTTTGATCCTGTGACCCCTGAGGACGTGGACAGGATTCTGGGTAGACTGAACGCGACCACTTGTTTATTGGACCCGTGTCCTTCCTGGTTAGTACTGGCTTCCCGGGAAGTGACATGAGGCTGGCTCCAGGGGATTATAAACGCTTCGCTGGGTGAGGGTGACTTTCCCGCCGCCTTGAAAGAGGCGGTGGTGAGGCCTCTCCTCAAGAAGCCTTCCCTGGACCCGGCAATGTTGGTAAATTATCATCTGGTCTCCAACCTTCGGTTCGTGGCGAAGGTTGTTGAGAGTGTGGTCGCGTAACAGCTCCCCCAGCACCTGGATGAAACGACATATCTGGATCTGTTCCAGTCGGGCTTCAGGCCCGGGTACAGCACGGAAACGGCATTGGTCGCGTTGGTTGATGATCTCTGGAGGGCTCGGGACAGGGGGTGCTCCTCTGTCCTGGTCCTGTTAGACCTCTCAGCGGCTTTTGATACCATCGACCATGGTATCATGCTGCACCGGTTGGAAGAGTTAGGGGTGGGAGGCACTGTGTTGTGGTGGTTCTCCTCCTTTCTCTCTGACCGGTCGCAGTCAGTGTTGGCAGGGGAGCAGAGGTCGACCCCGAGGCCCCTCATATGTGGGGTGCCGCAAGGGTCGGTCCTCTCGCCTCTCTTGTTCAACATTTATGTGAAGCCGCTGGGCGAGATCATCCGTGGTTTCGGGGTGGAGTACCATCAGTACGCTGACGACACCCAGCTGTACATCTCCACCCTGGATCACCCCAACGATGCCCTTGAAATGATGTCCCGGTGCCTGGAGGCCGTACGGATCTGGATGGGGAGGAACAGGCTCAGGCTCAACCCATCCAAGACCGAGTGGCTGTGGTTTCCGACGTCCCGATATAGTCAGTTGACGCCATCACTGACTATTGGGGGCGAATCATTGGCCCCCACGGAGAGGGCTTGCAACTTGGGCGTCCTCCTGGATTCACGGCTGTCTTTAGAAGAGCACTTGACAGCCGTGACCGGGAGGATTTTTCATCAGGTTCGCCTGATTCGCCAGTTGCGTCCCTTTCTGGATCGGGACTCGTTACGCACAGTCACTCATGCCCTTGTCACCTCCCGCCTGGACTATTGCAACACTCTCTACATGGGGCTCCCCTTGAGGAGCACCCGGAGGCTCCAACTGGCGCAGAGTGCGGCCACGCGGGTGGTAATGGGAGCGACATGGCATTCCCATGTAACACCCCTCCTGCGCGAGCTGCACTGGCTCCCGGTAGTCTTTCGGGTGCGCTTCAAGGTTTTGGTTACCACCTTTAAAGCGCTCCATGGCTTAGGACTTGGGTACTTGCGGGACCGCCTATTACCACCAATAGCCTCCCACCGGCCGGTACGCTCCCATAGAGAGGGGCTCCTCCGGGTGCCGTCAGCCAAACAATGCCGACTGGCGGCCCCCAGGGGGAGAGCCTTCTCTGTGGGGGCACCTACTATCTGGAACGAGCTCCCCCCAGAGATACGGAGGATTCCGGATCTGCGCTTTAAAGACCTTACTATTTCACCAGGCCGGCCTGGCCTAATTTTCCCCCTCTTTTATAAAAGATTTTTAATTTTTAAATATCTTTTAGTATTTTATACATTCAATTTTAAATTGGTTTTAAAAGTTTGGGATTTTAAATTTGTCGGGGCCAAAATTATTTAATTTGATTTTATTCTACTTTTAAATTTTGTATGTATGTGTTTTATTGTTTGGCTGTGCACCGCCCTGAGTCCTTCGGGAGTAGAGCGGTATAGAAATCAAATCAAATCAAATCAAATCAAATAAATTTAACAATTCAATTTACTGTATTTTTTTGGAGTATAAGACACACCAGACTATAAGACCTACCTACCTCTTTTGGTGAGGAAAACAAGAAAAAGAAATCTGACTCTGCCTCTGCCTCCCAGCAACTTTGCCTCGTTGCAGGAAACAGCAAACAGCCTGCATTACTTTCATTTTCGTTTTCAGCATAGCTTGATTAGCACAAGGAAAAAAAAAATCTGCTCCAGCAATTTACCTCCTTGCAGCAAGCAGCAGAGGCCTGCGCAAAACAGCTGAGAGCAAATCAGCTGAGATTCGGGAAGCCGATCTAATCAACTTGTGCTAATTAGGCTGTGCTGAAGCTGAAAGGAGCTGTTTCTTCTTGCTGTTTGCTGCAAGGAGGTAAGTGCTGGGAGGCAGAGGCCAAAGGGTGGGGGCCAGTAGGTGGGCGGGGCTACATTTGGTGTATAAAAGGCACCTAAATTTTCATCCCCTTTTAGGATGGGGAAAAGGTGCATCTTATACTCCGAAAAATATAGTATTTAAAATAATTTTTAAAATATTTTAATTTTTGCCACTTACGTGCCCTCCTTTTGCATCATTTCTTTAATGATACTATTCCTCCATTTCTTCTATATTAGTGTAACTCTTGTCCTACAGCAAGTTGGCCATGGTAAGTTGTCCTGCAGCATGTTGGGCAAGGCAAGTTGGGTGTGGCGAGTTGGCTGTAGTGAGTTGTCCTCACCGAGTTATCCGCACTGAGTTGTCCAAACCGAGTTGTCCTAGATCCTTGGCAACTGACTCATATTTATGAGGATTGCAATGTCCCGGGATCATGTGATCACTTTTTGCGACTTTCTGACAAGCAAAGTCAGAGGGGAAGCCAGGTTCATTTAACAACCCTATTACTAATTTAACAACTGCAGTGATTCATTTAACAGCTGTGGCAAGAAAGGTCGTAAAATGGGACGAAACCCATTTAAATGTCTTACTAAGCGACAGAAATTTTCGGTCTACCTGTATCAAAGAAACCACTCTTGATAACATAAACTCTTGCCAAATATCAGTGTCAATTGGACAAGTTGCTTTTCTGATTGCTGCAATGGATGGATTAAAATCAAAGAAGAATCAAAACCAAAGCTTTATGGGATTGAACAAGCTCATGAGAGTACATGCAGTTTACACTGAGTGAGATACACAGTTGTAGTTTGTATCTGTTTCACTTTTCATCAAACGTCTCAAATGAAAATGCGCCGCCACAAATTATGAAAAAAAAGGAGGAAGGTGTATTGCAGAACATAGATAATGACACCAAAGATTAAAAACAAAACCAAACAAATTGTTAAGCCTCAGTTTGGACAGCACCCAACTATTTCTACCTTGGATTGTTCCAAACATTTGCCAAAAGGAGTGTCAAAGCTTAATATCTGGAAGAATTGAGGATCAGAAAAAAAGAAATCACTCTAATATAAGCAATAGAAAAGATGCTAGACATCGAGTTACAGTTACACTAAGGATCGTAGCCTTTCCACTATTCTGGCTTTGACTGGCTGCTTATTAGCTCCTCAGATGTCTTCATTTTCAGATATATGGTGTCAGAAATGGAGAAAATCGATATGTGATCCAAGTCTCACTCTAAATTTAGACATGTTTTAGGAGAAGGGAGAAAAAATCTCTTGGGGCTCCATAGTTGGTTTTGAAATAGAGGAAAAGGTATTTATGCTGCCAGATTTCACAGTCATTCTGCAGGCTTATGAAACTGTTATTTCATTCCATGACTGCAATAAAGCTTGTTGATATGTACATAGGTTATTGGAGTGTATTTTATGATTGCTGTCATGTAGACCGATAGACCAGGGAGGAAAATATTATCTTCTCACACCCCACACCCCAAAAAGTTGTCCTAAGATCATTTTGATTAAACTCTGGACTGCAGTAAATGTTGCGGTTAAAACTGCCACCACATTGCGGTCTAGAAATAGAAAAAAGAATGTTTTAAAAAAAGGATGATATGAATCTTTTCGGTTGCAGATGATAAAAATGAGTAACAGCTTGACTCTTCTTCGAGTCTGCAGCTACAGTTTTAGACAAATTGCAGCTATGACATCTGCATCAAGCTAATGATTGGGATCTGGAATATTTTATTTTGTTCTTTTCAATGGGCGAATGAAACTAATGAACCCTGAAGAAAATAAAATGCAACTACCAAGAATCAGCAAAGGACATATTTTATGGCCTTCTGTTCAACATGGATAAGGAGATTTATGAACCTGAATACTGAACTGGGTCTGAAGCCTGTAGTCCAGGAAACTCACAAACAAGACTTAAGTATCCTTGCTCCTCTTCTTAACCAACAAAGAAAAGTGCATTATTTCCGAATCTGACTGTAATTCTTAGATGTGATGATTTGTTATCATTATGGATTTGTCTGCCGTACTTTTAAAGCATTGTTCGCATTGCATCTTGTATAGCAAATTCCATGGTCTGCGTAGTCTGAATACTCATTTTCTTTCATCTGTCCTGAATCTCTGGCCACTCAGCTAAATTTGGATGTCTCTGAAATCATATTTCCTCTTTAAATCAGGAAACAAAGTTAGTTATGCAAATGATGTAAAATATACAGTATGGTACGGTACAAGGCAAAATTTAGATCACATTCATTCCTATATACTCTGTAGTTGATTTAGCACATGTTTGGCCATTTATCACCTGTAAATTAATTTTGGCATTATTTTTCAATGAAAAAAAAAAACGGCTAAAATTGCAAGTCAGTTTCTACAATTGCCATTTTTCAAGCACTTTAAGTCAGGACCTGCTGTCAAATCTAAGTCTTATTTGGCATAGGTTGAATAAGTTTTGGAAACTGATATTAAGGCATTTATCTCCTGTCCTTATATGCGTGTAGCTATCCACGCTCATTAAATGTATGCTGTATAGAAGCATGATTTACTTTTTCAGTATAACTTTACACTGGATTTGATGGGGTTGCATTAAGGAATCTATAATAATGACCAAACTGCTAGCAGTATCTGTCCATTCTAAAAATTATTCAGCAGTTTCTCTTCCTGTTCTCCTTTTCTCTATTAGTTTTCATTTTTGCTTTTACACTTATAGAAGTCAGGATAGTTTTTGTTGTGTTTAGCTGTTTGCTAAAGGTGGGTGAATTAGTTCATTCTGGAAATCTAGTACTCCTATTGTTCCAGAACTGCCTGTTGTTTTAGGATCAGTAACTTAGATTTGTTGTTGACTCATGGGCGAGCCTAAAAAAAGGGTTATATTTCCCACCTGGGATTCATATGAAAGTTCCCAATGCTAAAACAAGCAGCTCCTAAATGACATGGCAAGCTGTTGAGATAGACCTGTTTTAACAAAATAGTGATGAGCGCTTGTATATCACAGTTGTAGATGATTATATCCAAGGGAATGGATATTCCATTTTTATTCTGTAGTCTGTAAATCTGGATGGATTCTGAAGGGACCTGTAGAACTGACTTTTGCCAGAAAGCCAAGTTTATAGTAGTTTTATTTTTCAGACCATCAGAAAAATCTCACATTGATAAATAGCAGAAAGTCAAACAACTTTTTCTGTTGCTGTCAAAGAAGCTATTTTCAAACCTCCAAGGAATGGGGTGCGATCTCCGAGAAATTCCATAAGACTCGTTCACTCTTCAGCTTTAGAGATAAAGGAAGCCATCTGTGATTTTATCTGATCAAAATAGGATGCTATGCAACCTAACTGAATTAAATCTGAAGCTCTTTCTGTGTATGCTACCAACTTTTCCTTATCTGTAACTCAAAACAGCCCATCCTGTCTGCAGTTCCATGATGTAATTTAGGAATGAAATTTGTGGTATTCTTGCTCACTTCTGATAGATATTTATTTGACCATATCTCTTTCAAGAACAATACACATTTTTACAAGGAATGTGAAACTATGCTTCATATGTTAGCATGAAGACAGATTTTTGTGGTCAAAAACCGAGGTAATTAGGTTCAAAGTATAGCAGGTACAATGGTACAATGCAAAACTTAGCGACATACAAGTCCTTGACTTACAACAGTTCGTTTAGACCATTGGAAGTTACAACGGCACTGAAAAAAGGTGACTTGTGACTGTTTTTCACACTTACAACCATTGTACCATACCTATGATCATGTGATCAAAATTCAGATGCTTGGCAACTGACTCCTACTTATGACGGTTGCAGTGTCCTGGGGTCACATGATCACCTTTTGCGGCCATCTTAACGAGCAAAATCAATGGGGCTTCACTTAACAACCTTCATACTAACTTAACAATTGCAGCAATTCACTTAGCAACTGTAGCAAGAAAGGTCATAAAATGGGGCAAAACTCACTTAACAAATGGCTCACTTAGCAACATAATCTTAGCAATCCCTCTGAAAAGGTTCGCAATCTGGGTATCCTCCTGGATTCACGGCTGTCTTTAGAAGATCACTTGACAGCCGTAACCAGGGGGGCTTTCACACAGGTACACCTGGTGTGCCAGTGCGCCCTTTCCTAGACCGCGATGCCCTCACCACGGTCATTCATGCCCTTGTTGCTTCTCGGTTGGATTACTGTAACGCCCTCTACATGGGGCTGCCCTTGGGATGCACCCGGAGGCTTCAGCTAGTCCAGAATGCGGCCACGTGGGTTGTTACGGGAGCCTCTTGTTACTCCCGTGTAACACCTCTCCTGCGCAAGCTGCACTGGCTGCCGGTGGTCCTCCTGTTTCGTTTCAAGGTGCTGGTGCTTACCTATAAAGCCCTATATGGTTTAGGCCTGGGGTACTTGAAGGACCATCTTCTGCCATCCTCCCATCGTCCTGTGTGCTCTTACAGAGCGGACCTCCTCAGGGTGCTGTCAGTCAGACAATGTCGGCTGGCGGCTCCCGGGGGAGAGCGTTCTCTGTGGGAGCGCCAATCCTCTGGAACAGTTTGCCCGCCAAACTTAGGAAAGCCCTCGACCTCCTCTCCTTCCGCCGCGAACTGAAGACATGGCTTTTTCATCAAATGGACTGATCCGTTGAGGGGTTTTTTACATTGCAATAATTTTAATTAATTTTAATTGGATTTTAACTTATATTTAATTCATATTGTTGAATTTTTTTTTAATCTTGTAAGCCGCCCTGAGTCCCTCGGGAGAAGGGCGGCATATAAATTGCAATAAAATAAAAATAAATAAATAAATAAATAAATTTGGGGCTCAATTGTGGTCATAAGTCAAGGACTAGCTGTACATTTCACCACCTAAAGATACCCACACCCACAGGCAAAATGTTCAGAAATACAAGCTTCTAGAAGGGGATTGTCTAGAATTATATTTTCAACAATTGCTCTCGTATATTTATTTCTTTTCACTGAATATGAGAAATTTGCCTAATGCAATTTATTTGACGAATTTCTTATAGTTTTGTTCTGCCCGCTTTATTTGTTGATTCAATTTTCTTTCATTTTATTCCAGTGAAATGCTTGATGATACACAAGTCAAACTATGTCTCTGTTCATGGTGGCTGGTACAACAGAGGCCTTAACAATACGAACTAACATATTAATGTATTTAAAAAGAACCTTTCAAATCTTTTTTGTTAAACAGCTACACTTACTGGCAAGATTAGGAACAACAGTCTTTTTTTCCCCCTGTTCACTGTCTTATTGTTGCAGCAAAACCAGCAGTTTCATAATGCCTTCAACATTAATACCACAAGGCTTTGTGAGTTAAAATCATCTTGTGTTTCTTGAAGTTAATGATAGTGTAAATAAATAGAAAGTTTTGTAATAAATGAAAATAATGAAGTTATGATCATCATAATGTACCATAATATTTTTGCTTGTTCCTGCAGAAAATGAAAGGGCCTCACATTTTGAAATCAAACTTATTGCAGTTTGAAGTAAGGACCCTGTTTCTGTTCTAGTTTTTGCAGGTAATCCTCGACTTATGACTGGTCACTTAGCAACCATTTGATGTTACGACCTATCTGAAAAATGAGATTTACAACCTGGATTTGAACTTCTGATGGTTAAACCCACCCTCCCCCCAAGGATCACATGACCAAACTCTGGGTGTTCAACAATAGAACTACATTTACAGCTGTTTGCAGTGTTCCACGGTTATGTGTTTTACAATGTTTTTTTTTTTTAAACTGGCTTTCTGGTTTTCTGGAAACCCTTCTCATACTGAACAATGAGTTTGCTCAATGACTGAGGCACTCATTTTACAATTGCCACGTTTGCTTAATGACCACTGCAAAAAATACTGTAGAATTGGCTTGGTGACGTGACCAATGACTGTTACAACTTGTGGGTGAGTTCCATTACTGTTGTAACTTGAGGACTACCTATACTGGATTTAGTACCTGTAGACTTAGAGTTTTAGACTTAGAATAACTTTATTGTCACTTTGAATGTACACTAATCAGCATACATTAAAATGAAATTTTGTTGCATACAGCTCTCAAAGGGTCACCACCTCCAATATACACTACATAACCATGACAACAAACAAACAAACAAAAATTTATGCAAATAGAATAGAATAGAATAGAATAGAATAGAATAGAATAGAATAGAATAGAATAGAATAGAATAGAATAGAATAGAATAGAATAGAATTTTTTATTGGCCAAGTGTGATTGGACACACAAGGAATTTGTCTTGGTGCATACGCTCTCAGTGTACATAAAAGAAAAGATATGTTCATCAAGAATCATAAGGTACAACACTTAATGATAGTCATAGGGTACAAATAAGCAATCATATACCCACATACCCACATACATTATATGACACAGAGAAACAACACAGTCTAGTTTGGGTGTATACGTGTACACGGTGAGAAAAATGAATCTTCTGAGTTTACCAGACGGATGTCATAGGGAACAAAGCTGTTACAGAATCTGGTAGTCCTGCTAGAAATAATTCGAAACCTCCTCCCAGAGGAGAGCAACAAAAACAGACCATGAAGTGGGTGTGTGGCAGTGGTGAAATTCAGCTAGCTCTACCCGGATCGCGCGATCCGGTAGTGGGAGGCTATGCTCACCCGCCTGGACGTCATCACTTCCTGTTTTGACCCTCTGCGTGGAGGAGGTGCGCACGCTCACATTTGTGAAGGTAAGTTAATACCACCCCTGGTGTGTGGTGGGGTCTCTAAACATGCTTCGATCTCTAAGCACCTAGTGCTTATAAACAGTATCTTGAATAATGGGAAGCGAGTGTCCGATAATCTTCTTGGCTGTCCTTACCACTCTCTGTAGGGACAGCTGAGAAGAATATTCCAAGGAAGCATTAATTCATTACTGTTTTCAGCAGGATTCACTTTACTTTTTTTCTCTAGTGACTATCCAAGCATGGATAATAGTGAGGGATGCTAAAAACTTTAATTAACGAATGATCCAGAAGATGTCAAGTTCCCATATCCTATGAGAACTTTATGGTAGAGACTGTGTTTGCTTTTATTTCTAGTGGTTTGAATGAGGTGGGGAAACCCAATGTAATTTCATTGGTTTTGGATTGATTTTTAAATCTAACATGAAAATGAAGCAAGTATAAGCAGCACAACTTAGTCGGAATACCTATTATTACCACTTTGGGAAAAGATAAATCTATTATTTAATGATCTAGCCAGAATGAGAGTTTATTTTAAAAAATCTCATATTTTGAATGGGAGATATTAATTGACAGCAATGTACAATATATTGTCAATGGTTTAATTATTAAAGTTATGTTTTTATTGGTAGATTTATTTAATAGATTTGTGTTTTCCTTCTCATTGTTAGAAATCTCAGAGCTATGTTTATTAGCTGAAAAGAAGATATAGTGATTATTAGTCAAATTTTCAATTTTTTTCTTTGTCCTTACTGTTTCTTTCAGCCCCTCATCTATACAGATATACTTCTTGTAAGATGATGACTCATAATAAGCTCCTTGTACGGCTTGTAACTAGAGAATGTGCTGTAGCTGTTTCTAGGTCAGATGCCATCACTATTGTGGACCAATTTAATTTGAGGTTGCAGTAGGTAAGGTCTACTATATGATTAGAAAAAAGTTAATAAAGAAATACAACACAGCCTGAACTAGCAATATAAACGCATCACAGAGAAGGAAGGTTTTTTGTCCCTTTCTTTTAACTAGAAAATTTAGTGTAATCAGCAAACCTGGCACTTTAGTGTAATCAGCAAATCTGGCAATTTTAGTCATTACTCCAAATTCCTGAAATAGTTAAAAAGCCCCGGGGTGGATCTTTGTGGGAATCCAAAACTATGAATGTGATAAATTCTATCTTTTGCTTTTTGTTTTTTGACTTACCAGATAATAATAGGATTCAACATTTATATCATAATGGCTAAATTTCCTTTGGACTTGGTGGGGAGGAACTCTGTTAAAAGTCTTTTGAAAATGAATGCAAATATTATTTACCTTTATCCAAATACTTAAGGTAAATCTTGACTCAGTAACTTCCTATAGTTCATTCAGAGTTTTGACAAGATTAATGAGCAAAGATTTAGCTTGTTGAAATGATGTATGTATCTCAATAGACTCATTTGCTGCTTTAGATATGGGATAACTCTAGGTAATGTACAGGTTATGACTGAAAACAGCAAAATGCAAATATATAAAACAGTAAGGTTAATGGCTGCCTTGTTTAATGACCATTCAAAATCAAAATGGCATTGATAATGTAACTTTACCACTGGTCCTTGCATTATGACTGTCTTAGCATTCCTTTGGTTAATTGTGGCATTCATAGTGCAGACATTTATTATAGGTGGTCCTCGACTTACAACCACAATTGAGTGCAATATTTCTGTTGTTAAGTGAGACATTTGTTAAGTGAATCTAGCTTCCCCATTGATTTGGCTTGTCAGAAGGTTACAAAAGATGATCACATGACCCCAGGGCACTGCAACAGTCATAAATATGAACCAGTTGCCAAGTGTCTAAATATTGATCACATGACCTCAGGGATGCTACAACTGTTGTAAGTGTGAAAAACGGTCATAAGTCACTTTTTTTCAATACTGTTCTAACTTTGAACAGTCACTAAACAAACTGTTGTAAATTTAGGACTACCTGTACTGTTGCATTGTCCCGTGGTCATAGGATCAACATTTGTGTACTTCACACCCAGCTTCTGACCAGCAGAGTCAATGGAGAAACTGACAGCAAAATCATAAATCACAGTTACATGATATTTCATTTAACAATTGTGATGATTTGCCTAACAATTGCAATGAAAGTAAGGTTGTAAGTCTGTCACAGTCACGTGATGTCTTGCTTAACAACCACATCACTTAGTGACCGAATTGCCATTCCCAACTGTGGTGGATAAGAGAGGAATACCTATAATACATAACACCATATCAAGGAAAGGATACATCGAACTGTATCACACCATTAAGCCAAGATATACAATCAGGAATCACCTCATGTTACCTCAGGAGCCTGGAAAATCAAAGTTTTTTTTACAGCTTTACAAAAGTATAGCAGAATTAGAACCCCCACACACTTTAGGGCAGGGTTGTCAAACTCAAGGCCTGGGGCTCCGTTTTCACTGGCAAGGGCAGCAGGAGGCTGTCACGGCTGAAAACGGAGCTCAGGAGCCCATTTTCACTGACAGAGTACTCAGTCCACCACAGATGCCCCCAACACAAGTAACGTCAAGCTGGCCATCCCCACCCTGGCCATGCCCACCCGGGACCCAGAGGTCAAACACAACCCTGATGTGGCCCTCAATGAAATCAAGTTTGACACCTTTACTTTAGGGTCAATGTTCTTTCAAAGGACAAGTGATGCTCCAGAGAAGATGATCATTTATATCCATAAGATGACAATTCTTTACAGCTGGCAGCTGGAGCATGACAACTGATCTATTAGATCTTACTGGTTGGAGAGAAATGACAGGAAAAAGCAATCATGTAGATAACCAGATCCCAGGCCATTTAGGGTTTTATAGGTAATAGTCAACATCTTGAATTGCATTCAGAAGCCCGCTGGGTAGTCAGTGCATTTCACAAAATTGTGAATGTTATTTTGCCCAGGCAAAACATAATAACAACTCATGCTACTGGATTCTAGACCATTTGTAGCTTCAGAATGATCTTCATGGGTAGCCCCACGTAGCATGTCTTCCAGTAATGAAAGCAAAAGGAAACTACAATATGAGTAACTGTGAGCAGAGTTTTCCAGTGCAGGAAAGATTGTAATTGACACACAACATGTCTTTATGGAAAGGCCCTTTAGATGACAATTGCCATTTCCTTATTTGAATAGGAACCAAGAATCCATGAGAACCACAAACTGCATACATGTTCCACCTTGGGAAGTGCAAAGGCACACGTTGAGTGGATTTTCAAAGTGCTGAAGTGTAGCATTTTTTCAAAGCAGTAGTACAACCATTTAAAGAGCCTCTTTATTCATGTGAACATTTGTGTACATGCAGAGACAACACTACTGGGATTGCTATGAAAGAAGAACGGTCAATTTCTCATAGTCTTATAGTTGAGAACGTTACCCTCAGCAAGATTTCCTGCATTTAAAATGGTCAAGATTAGGTTTTTTCTAATCCTGCAATCTTTGATCAAGCTTGTTGGAAAATGTAGCAAACCCAAGTTACATTTTTCATTATCCATGTGTTGTTCTGTTCACATGATGCAAGATAGCACTGTTCCTCTTGCATTCTGTCTTATCTCCGAATGGCAGGAAACAGATAAAAGTGAAGATGTGGAAGAGCATTGGTGAATGTTGAAGGCTAAAGATGGTGGGTGCAGATCTGTCTTCAGCTTCCTACTGTTTTGATATGTGGGTGGACCCCACTGCCCTGTTTTTAATATAGTCATTCTAGTTAGCTTTGTGTATATTGGTTAGCATTTTGTGGACATTATCTGTAGAAGTTCTAGATCAGCCGAGAACTTGGTAAACTGCATTCAGATACTACCCTGAACTATTGTTTAGCTATATTTTAATGAGCAAGTCAGAATTGACTGCATTCCTATGTCATGCTAAGCCATCATCATCATTTTTTTTTACTATACGTTAAAGCAGAACTACGCAAAGCCAATTAGGCCTTAACACGTTGTGTGAATGCAGCCTTCCTATGCTTTTGTTTCCAAGTGAAAAATATGAACCTGTTTCTATATGAATAGTGATAGAAGTAGTAATGTAGGTAATCAGTTCATTTTTTTTGATAATTACTACTTGATTATAACATTTTTATTACTTAAAATAATTTCAAGAATCATGTGTGCAATAACTTTGATATGGAACTAAGTTGACTTTAGCATTTAGCCTTATTTTTTGACATTAAAATGGGAAACATAATTTTATTTTGCAAAGGCTTCAGTTTAATAAGTATTCTGAACAAGGGGTTTTTCAAATTTTGCAACACCAGAAACCTCTAAAACGATAAAAGGAATTTGTGCACCTCCCTCATGAATGTCTTTCATAAACGAAGTCAGTAAATAAATTTATTACTAACTTCTCTGGGCTAAAGGTTGTGTAAGAAATAAACATGTCACTTAGTAAAAGAAATGTACAGATAGACCTCCAGTTACAATCATTCGTTTAGTTATAACAGCACTGAAAAAAGCAATTTGACCATTTTTCACACTTATGAGTGTGGAAACATTCTCGTGATCACATGATCAAAATTTGAACACTTGGGGCAACTATTTATGAGGGTTGCAGTGTCCCAGGGTCATTTGATCACCTTTTGCAAAGTCAATGGGGAATCCAGATTCATTTCTCTGTTACTAACTTAACAACTCTAGTGATTCACTTAACAACTGTGGCATGAAATGGGGCAAGTCTCATGTAACTGTCTACCTTACCAATGGAATTTTTTTTGGCTCAATTGTGATCATAAATCGAAGACTAATTGTCATATTCATGCTCCAATCTTGAGTTAGGCTTGTTTCAACAGACTGGTCAATTTCAGTTTGTCATCTCCCATCCAACAAAAGCGTTTCTATTTAAACATTTAAAGTAATAGATATGGGAGCTTACTGAAATAAATACACCTACAGTACCAGATATACTGCATACTATCCCAGAGTTTACCCGCATGTGGATAGCGATTTTTGACCAATAGGTTGATGGGTCTAACCCACTCTCTCAAAATCCACTCTAGGCCTTGCTCCCTGCATTGCCTAAGGATGCTACCTGTAGACAGAGAGAGACTGAATTTTGACACCATAATGTGATCACATTTCAGTTGTCGTCCATTTTTTTAAAAGAATGTTTGTAGCATCCCACCCACCTCCATTACTTTATTTATTTATTTTATTTTATTTTTTAAATTTTTATACCGCCCCCTCTCCCGAAGGACTCGGGGCGGTGAACAGCCAAAATTAAAAAACATACAATATAAACATTAAAATACTATAAAACAAAATTAAATTTATCTTTGGCTTCCCCCAATTTAAAACCCCTTACCCATAAAATTCACCAATTAAAAATTTTTTAACCCAGCCCGGCTTGCTGAAATAAAAAAGTCTTCAGAGCCCGGTGGAAGGTCCAGAGGTCGGGGGTCAGTCGTATCCCTGGGGGTAGCTCATTCCAGAGGGATGATCCACTTGTGCTGAAGGGTTGCAATCTACAGTTTTAAGAATCCCAACACTATTGAATTAGGTTTCTTTTTATAATTGGAAATTAATTCTGTTTCTCAATTGAGAGGATAGGCTAGGGTTTTTTTTTGTTTGTTTTTTTGGTTGTTTTATTTGGGGAAGTTCCTTTCTTAGAAACTTTGTATCATCAAGGGTACTCTAAACTATTACTCAATAGTCTTCATTTTATATCCGGACTATTGAGATAAATATAGTTTTCATTCTCACTCTGGAAATGTGTCATTCTTGCAGACAGACATTTTTTAAAAAAAATAAAATAAAATTTGTAATGAACAGCCTGTCTAATAAATCTCAAGTATGGAAAAAAATAAAGTTTTATTGTTGAATAATAGTATAGTTTTGTGGATTAAATTCCAATTTACCTAGAATTGGGTCAAAGTCTGCATGACCTGAATTGTGAGAATTGACTTGAATGGAATTCTGCTTCCCAATTCCAGAAAGAAACATTGTTTTGATTTTGTTGGGGGGAAAAAAACATACTATATTGATATTTTCTTTAAGTTGGTTCTTCTAGCATTAGGAAGAAATATCAATATCCCACCTCACCATTGGAGTGATCATTGGACTCAGGAAAGAATCAATATGACACAATTAAAAAATACATCTGAATTGCTTTGACAATCTTATTTTGGCCAGTCATATCTGAATGAAAAGTTCCCAAAGACCACTAGATCATATAACTGTGGTAGCCAATCTTATGTCTACATGTCAGTCTATGACCTTAGTCACTTCCTGATAGCTCTTTCCCCATAGCATATATCAGTGAGTTGGCTTCTTTATGGTCCTCCACATAGTTTCACAACAATTGTTAAAGGTGGTACCGCTTGATGACTGAAAACAAAGGTGGAGTAGGAATGTGTAAAATAGGAGTAGGCAGGTCTCTTAGCCTTTAATGGACTCCCTATTCTGTATTGAAATAAATGAATGGGAAACTGATGTCTTACAAAACAAAGCAGTAGAATCTGGCCTCTTTTTTTATTTATAAGAATCTCTTTGGCCATTTTTAGAGAAAAATACAAGTGTATAAGCGCAGTCAAGTGCTTTGTCCAGCAGTTTATTATCTTTTCAAAAAAGAATAAAAATAAAAGTAAACTGTATGGGGGGAAGGGGAGAAATGTCAGAGAATAATAGCAATAGCACTTAGACTTATGTATATACTGCTTCACAGTGCTTTACTGCCCTCCCTTCAACAATCTGGGTCCTCATTTCACTGACCTCAGGAGGATGGAAGGCTGAGTCAGCCTTGAGCAATTGAGAATCGAACTGCTCGCAGTTGGCACAATCAGCCTGCAATACTGTATTCCAACTACTATACCGCCACGGTTCTTCAACCTCAACTTTTTGACATTCTGATGATTACCAGAGTAGGAATTTATGGATTAGGAATAACTAAATAAAATGTGGAAGGTTTGTGATTGGCCATATCTCTTGCGGTAACCGTTTTGTGAATCAACTTTTATTCACATCACCTTATTGAAATTATCCATAGCGGGCTCTCATTTTAAATATTGCCATGGTCCAAAATTATAAAGTATCAAGCACTTGGAGAGCTGCAGGGTTACTGCAGACATTAGAATTTTCATTAAGTACCAAAACCCCTCAGCAGAACAAACAAACAATAAACAAAACAAATGTTCATTTTTCTGACAAGCTTTGTCCCTCTTATGGCTTTGATGTACCAGTCCAGCTAGCAACAAAAATACCATGTTTCCCCGAAAACAAGATCCTGTTTTATATTTTTTTGAATCCCAAAATAAGGGCTTGACCTTATTATCGGGGAGGTGTCTTATTATTTTGGGGGTGCAGGAGGCGGTGAGCGTGGCCACCTCATGGCTGCTGCTGTGTTGTGCTGCTATGGCAGTGCAACACAGCCACTCGTCAGCTGTTCTCTGTTTGGTGGGGGAGAAGCAAGATGTGTGGAGCGAGATGGGACTCTCTCCTCTTGCGGTCTCTTCTCCTCCACTCGCCAGAGGCTGGGGAGATGCAAGACGTGCATCTTACCTGCCTTGCAGCTCCATCGTGTGTAAAGACAAAGTTCTCATGAGTTCGAGATGATTGATTGAACTTGTGAGGTTTTTTTTACCCTATAACATGTTTGCCTGCAGACAATGGTGAGACATGCGATGGAGCTGCAAGGCAGGTAAGATGCACGTCTCGTGTCTCCCTGGCCCCACCCCTCCCCACCTGCTACCCCCAATTTGGGCAGGGGCAGGAAGCCCTGCCATGGCCAGCGAGAGGGGGAGAAGAGACGGCAAGAGGAGCAAGGCCTGTCTTGCTCCATGCGTCTTGCTTCTTCTCCACCCCACCTGCCACCCCCTTCGATAAAGAGCCGGGCACTGTGGAAAAGGGAGCTGGGCGGGTGCGGGCTTTGGGCATCTGGCGCTGCCAGGAGTCACCCGGTGGAGAGGCGGGAGTGGGGCAGGAGTTTGCAAGCGATCACTTCTCCTTTGCCTTTTCTCCCAAAAGCGCTCCTCGGGTGCAACCACTTCTGCAGCAGGATACTCGCGCCTCACACCGGCCTTCCGAAGGGTACTATAGCAGCAGCTTTCCACAATTTTTTAACTCAACCCACGTGGCCCAGTACTGTCGGGATGAAACAAGGGTAAAAAAATTGTGGATAGCTGCTGCTACAGTATCCTTCGGAAGGCCGGCGCAAGGCACATGGGGCGCATCGCTTGGCCTCCTGCTGCAGAAGTGGCTGCAATTGATGGCAAAAACAGCCATGCTTGCTGGAGGTGCCGGCCAGAGCGGCACCCAGCTGTTCCATGGACGGAATTGCCTGCTGTGACTGTCACCATTAGGTAAGGAGGGTACGAGGCTTGTGGGGTGCGTTGCTTGGCCTCTGGCTTCTTTTGCAGCCGCAATTGGCTGCAAAAGTGGCTGCGCTTGCTGGAGGAGGCGGCCTGAGTGGCATCCATGAATCAGCTGTGAATGGCAGCCTGAGAGGCTCAGCTGATCCGATTAAGGGGCCAAGAAACCCTGAGGTGACGGGGAAGGGAAGGGCTGCCTTCTGTGCTGGCCATGCCCACCCTGTCACTAGGGTTTATTTTCGGGGGAGGGCGTATATTTACGCCCACCCCAAAAATCAGGCTTGGCCTTATTTTCAGGACATGTCCTATTTTTGGGGAAACACGGTAGAAGTTTTATTTCCTTGTTAAATTTTAATGTTTTCCTCCAAGGAGTGAGACTAATGTTGGAAGACAGTTTCCTAAACCATTTGACAGGCTTGTTTTCATAACATTTTGAAATGTCATTTAGAATTCGATTATTTACAGTTCAAAATACAGTGGTGCCTTTTTATAATGCTTCTTCTTAATGGAACAGGGCATGAACTAAACAAGGGTGAATTTAGAAACTGGTATGAATTGCCTTTGTGTGTTAGATTTGTCATGAAAGTTTTTACAAATTAGGGCATTTTCTGCAACTTTCCTTGGCTTTTTAGAAATGAATTATGGGAGTTTTGAAATTATTTATTTATTTATTAATTCAATTTGTATGCTACCCCTCTCTGAAGACTCCGAAGACTTGTTATGTTCAAATCTATATGATTAGTATTCCTGACACCACACCCACTTACAACTTGTTTGGTTGCTGGAGTAGAGGATTCAAATTCACCATATGATCTACTTACTATATAGATGTATGGTTAGGTCTGGCATCTTAAATTTCATAAGACGTCATGAGAGGCTTAAAGGAGACATCAGTCTAGAACCAAGAGAACTTTCATCGTCTCTCTCATATAACAAAGAGAATCAATTAAAAACTGATTCCACCAAGATATAATTAACCTGAATGCCATCTAATGAATAAATCATGTTTTAGCCATGCTGTATCTATCTAGTACCGTGATGGCGATCCTATAGCACGCGTGCCCGAAGTGGCACATGGAGCCATGTCGCCTGGCATGCGTGGCATCGCCTGTTCCTCTTCCGGGTTTCTGCCGCGCATGCGCATGTGACGATCAGCTAGCCTTTGTGCATGCGGCAGTGCCAGAAACTGGAAGAGCTGGTCTTCCATTTTCCAGCATGAGCATGCGCGCTGGTCAGCTGATTAGCACATGTACATGCGTGGCAATAACCGGAAGATTTGCTTGCCGGCACATACGCACACCGGGAACCGGAAGTATCCTATCTGGTGCGCACATGCCCCCTGCGCAGCCCCTCTTCCTGGACGCAGCCCTGACGAGTGCACACACGGAGTGTTCCCTTTTCGGCACTTGGTGCCCTGCGCATGCTCTCTTTTTGGCACTCAGTGCCACTGATCTAGTATGTATTATCAAGACCTGGGTGAGCCCAGAAGAGATGTTCCTCTTTCAGAAATGTGCCCATCTGTGTTTTGGATGTGGCATCAGCTGAAGGCCCAAGACAAGGGTAAGTGAGGGCAGGGGGTTATGGTCACCCTGGATACTTTGGTAACTTTTTAGATGCAAGAACCTGTTTGTTGAAGATCTCTAGGGATCAGTTGGAACTATTGTTCCTTTTGCTTCAGCTTCTTTTCTGGGTTACAACCCTCCACCTCAGCTCCTGGATACTGTGGCTAGGTTGGTGGTGGAGTTCCCCAGACTCATGGTCTTGGAGGACTTGACCTTGGTTTCTAAGGGTGTAGAGTCTGAGATAGGCACAGATGTTCATGGTCACTATGATAGCCAAGCACTTGACCCAGGTCATTGAGGAACCAACACACAACTGGGGGGTAGGGGATATCACATGTCAGATCTGGTTTTCATGTCAGAACAATGGTGATATGACCTAGAGATTGTCATTACTACCCTGTTATGGTTGAGTGGTTTTCTGTTTGCCTGAAATGCCCTGATGTTACTTCACTACTATGATCAAAGAGAGTCTGGACCTATTTGATTGGTCCGTCCCAAAGACGATTGGATTTCAGAAGTTGTCTAGGATTGTTCCTGTGGCTAGCTTGGTGGTGGAGTTCCCCAGATTCACGGTCTTGGAGGACTTGACCTTGGTTTCTGATGCATGATATGACTGCTTGGAATGAAAAGATGGCTGAAACTTTGAATCACAGATAATGTACAAAAAGAAATGTCTGAAGCATCATTGAAGGACAACAAGGAATGAGCCCAAACAAGCACAAATCAGACCCATTATTAAGACCTACCTTGTGGCATAAGGCTGGTGGATTTCATCAACATTTCTCTGCCCATCTGCATCTGAAGATTCTTTATTCCCAGTTTCCTATTAAATATTTAAACCCCTCATTTTAGTCAATGTGTTGTGCATGTTACTCATTATTTATTCAGTTAGGATATTTTCCCCTGTTTCTACGGAGTAATTCAGTACAAGCCTATTAAAGCTTGTTGAAATGCAAATACAAATTATGTACCAAATGAATGTTAACATAATTTTTAATTATAAGCATGTTTATGTTCCTTTTTTGAGGGGAAGCCCGCTTAAAAGCTGAGCAATTTTCATGCTCCTGAGGCAAAATGTGTACACTCAGTACTTTCCAATCTATATTATGCTATTTTTTTATTAGCCATTTTAATTTTTTAAGGAAAATCTATATTTTTTCAAAGACACAAAGGTTTTGGTTGTTTAAACGTTGATTCGGACGAAGAAGCAGTACATACCGCAAAGGGGAAATGGAGTATTTCTTCGGGATTTTGGAAAGATGTAGATGCATATGATTTGTTGTGGCAGTGCCAGAAACTAGAAGAGCTGCTCTTCCGTTTTCCTATGTGAGCATGTATGCTGGCCAGCAGATCATTGCATGCACATGCGCGCCAGAAACCCGGAAGAGTAGCTGGCTGAAACCTGAAGTTCAGTAGGTGAAACTGGAAGTTCATTTTCGGGCATGCACATGCGCCCTGGGCAGCTCCTTTTCCGGAGCGCACTCTCTTTTCAGCACTTGGTGCCAAAAAGATTCACCATCACTGCTATAGAACATAAAATAATATGGTTGGAAGAGAAGGTAGACTTCTTGTTCAATTCCCTGCTTGTGCAGAGACCTTATATCATTCTGGATAAATGAGTGTCCAGTCTCTCCTTGAAACCCTCCAGTGATGGTTTTGAAATGTCCTACAATAATATATAGGTCAAAACAAATAGCAAAATATAAAATAGCCAAGGTTCTATAATATATAAGAAAACAGCCACTTTATTTTGATTTCCCCCAATGGCCATTGGGAAAATTTTATTCTGTTGTCAGCCATTGCATTGACAAATATGAAAGTGTATTTATAATCTTATTCTGTGTTCTTAATTCTTTATTATATGTCTTTAATTCTTAAATGTTATAATTAAACATCCACCCCTCATTTTATTACGTATTTTTAAAGGTTCAAAAGATTGTAAAGGCTGAGATGTAATCCAGCTAGTGACTTACAGATCACATAAGGAAACTTTAGGTGGCAAAATTTTGTTTGATAATCATGAGATTTGCCTATCACTGCATGAACTGAAATTTAAATCTAAATACAAAAACTTTTTATTCCCATTATATATTTCCTATTGGATCTCATTTGATTTGTTGCAAGTCTTACACTATGAATAACTTGGAACATTTATTTTTTTCCTTCCTGTTTAAGGACTTAAGATTGTATGTCGTACAACCAATAGCTACTTCAAAAGTATGCTCCAATGCAAACAGTTCTAAAACTGATAAAAAATGTTCCCCTCTAACTGTATCATTTTATGTATATCTGATGTACAGAGGCAATGAGAAACTAAAGGCTACTCAAGACTGTTTAACCGGTAAATCAAATCATGGCAATTTGGATTCAAAGTGAACCATGGGTGTCCCTAAGTCCAGTCTTCTCAACATGACTTTTAACTGCAGCAGTCTTCTCCAAAATGATGTTCTCCTATGAGGACCCTATTTAAAATGGCTTTTGACCTCAGATAGGACACCAAACGTCATTTAGTCTAAACCCCTCTGCTCTGCTCTGCAGCCTTCTTCACATGAGGCCATACAGCTTGTATCTAAGTATCTCTAACAAAGCAGAGCCAATCACATCTGGAGAGAATCTGTTTCCAAGATGAACACAGGTCTCTTGCAATTCGCACTCAATTTTTTCTAGCACAGCCGTATGACACAACGGAGTGAAAGGATTGCTTACCTGATTTACAACATACTTGAACTTCATGACCATTTTACTCACCCGGATTGCACATCTTCCTGTAGTTTTATTCTTCCTTCAGTCCTTTGCTTTGCATAGGTTACATCTTTTGTGCTTTTGCCCCCATAGTTACTATGGACGTATCCTTACATCCCTTTAACCATGGCACAAAGGAGGTTAAAAGTCTGTAGAGATTCTAGTGGCCTGGATGGCTGAGAATTTCTACAGACTTTTACCTATACAATTTGGGATGAACACCCTTTGAATGGTGTAGGACAGGTGTCAGTAACCTCGGCTCCGGAGCTGAATGTGGCTTTTTGGGCCCTCTGCTGTGGCTCCATGTCAAGTGATCTCACCACTGGCTGGCCCCGCCCTTCTTCCTCCCCTCCCAGTCACTCCTTGCCTGGCCTGAGAAGGTAAGGGCGACGACGGGAGATGGAGAAGTGGCCAGGGCAGAGACGGAGAGATACAGAGAGAGTGGGAGGAGACAGACATAGAGAGATACAGAGAGGGTGGGAGAGAGGGGGAAGGGAAGGAGGGAGAGAGAGAGATATCAAAAGGGTTTTGTGATTCCCTGTGTTTTTTAACAACTGATTCTCTGTCCTAATGACTAGCTGGGTAGGCGTCGCTAAGGGATCATGTGACTGGTGGAAGTGAATGATGTCGAGTTGGCCACACCCACACGGATTTTGTGGCTCCCGATGGTTTCTTTTCTGTGGGAAATGGGTTCAAATTGCTCCTTGAGTGTTTAAGATTTAAGACCCCTGGTGTGGGAGTAGGAATGGATTTCCAAGAGCTCTACTCAGGTGATTCTGAGGATACAGATAAACCTCCAACAACTTTCTAAAAAAATGCAAATGTCCAGCTGTCTGCAAGGAATATAAATCCTTCCATTTCCCCATTATCCTGTCAGAGCTGAAGAAGCTTCTTGGATGAGAAGTGAAACATCTGCAAAGAAAAAACAAGAAAGTCCAGTTGCCTCCTGAAAAAGCACCTTTGGGACATAAAGGAGGTTGATTTGGTTTCATCCCCATTTCATAGCTAAGGCAGCTTGATGTTATTTTTTAGCTGTTGCAGTTTTAAAGGAGTATTTTGTTTGTCTATGTTGGGAACAACAGTTTTTGCCAAGGATGTACTCTAGCTTGTTTCACTAACAATAAGCTTAATGTCATAGTCAGGGTTCATAACTGCCAAGCTCCTACTGGCCCTTTTAAGCTGGTGAGAACTTGCCTCTTCCATGGTCACTTACATGTGGGCTGCACAGTGGTGAAATGTAAAATTTGTTGCTATCGATTCTGTGGGCGTGGCTTGGTGGGGGGGGGTAATGTTACTGGGTGGGCGTGGCCAACGTTGTTTTTTTTTAAACTTTTTTGAAGCATTTTTTTACAACCCATTCAGGCGAATAGGTTGTAAAAAACCTATTTAAAAGTAAAACCTTTTAAAATCTTTAAAAACCTTTTAAAAGTAAAAAAAAAGGCTCTGATGATCACAGCTGTGGCACGTGATCGTCAGAGCCCTTTTTTTAACCCTTTAAAAGCATTTTTTTACAACCTACAGTATTTGCCCAAATAGGTTGTAAAAAAATGCTTTAAAAAAGTAAAAAAAAAAAGGCTCTGATGATTGCATGGCACAGCTAAGCCTTTTTTTTTTACCTTTTTAAAGGAGGAAGTAATGACACCCGGGAGGGTGGGCAGAGCCTCGCGCCACCATCGCTACCGGTTCTCCGAACCACCTGCCACAATTGCTACCGGATCTCTCGATCCGGTCCGAACCTGGAGCATTTCACCCCTGGGGCTGCAAGAAAGACTGGCTAACTGGCTTGCTCAGAAACACCTGACAGTTTCCAAATTGCTTGTCAAGTCTTATGTGGCCTCCTTAGCTTCATGAGTTTATCACTTTTTCAAAGAGTATGAGATCTTTTTTTACAAAACTGGACTATAGTATTCTTTTGGGAGAACAAAAGAGTTTTGCCCCATAAAAAATGCTGGTAGAAACTAAAATATAGAGATAAATTCTGACAACAATATGTTGCTGATGCTGTTTCTATAACTTTTCTGCTGCTTCTGCCAATAAGGGTTTAATGTGGGGTCCTTGCTTTTGTCTGAGCTTGGTTGTTTTCTTGCAAACATTTCATTACCCAATTAGGTAACAGCACCAGTGCTAAAAGGGAGTAGGATTTGCTCTCTGTTATATACAAGTAGCTTGCCCTGTTGTTGGTGGGAGTGTTCTTGGTAGTTCCATGACTGAGGTACTGCTTAATGCCCAGACTTTCTGGGAGGCAGAAACATAATTTTATCACCCATTGACTATGTCCAACTTGTTGTATGTCATCACACTATCATCGCTGCCATTCTGTTGAAGGTTGTTCAAACAATCTTTGTTTTCCGCTTCACCCTGTGCCCTTTTTTCTCTGCCAGTTGGAATCATGAAAGGTTGGAGGTACGGAGTAGGGTGACAGTGGCAAGGAGTTTTCCTGACATGCCAAGCAGCAGTTTCAGGAAGGTTCTCCCCAGCTTTCCTCTGCACCCCTGTGAACATCCAATCTGTCAGTCATTCTGACTGGACACAGGCTTAGCACTTTCAAAAGACAGCTGGACCTGAGTTTCAGAAATAGCCTGATTGACTGTCCCTTTGCTCCAGCTTCCTGTAACTCAGGCAGTTTGACAGGTGCTAAACCTGTTTGTTGAGGCGCACATACATCGCACCTTTTGTTGATGTGTGTGCACACACATGCACAAACAAACAAACAAACAAACAAACAAACAAACAAACAAACACAAAGCTCTATAACTTTAAGTTACAGAGAGAAATTGATGAATTGTCCCACTGGAGGGAAGATGACATTCTCAGTGGGTTGAGAAACAAGGCCAAGGAAAACTACTAATGACTTTCCTGAACTTGTCTTGCACCATCTGCTAGCCTCAGTGTGCTGAGACAGAATAGGGCTTTGTACTCCAATGTAGTCAGATTTCTATTACTAGAACGATGATCATAACCTGAAACAGTTTGAACTTTGCTCTGTATGATCCTCTCAAATGCTTGTGACTGCATCATCATAATATAGATGATACAATGTTCTCAGTGTATTTTTTTTTTCAATACCACCTCGCCTGAAAATCCAATTGTCCATGTATAATACCGTTACAAAATATGTAAAATGCATATAAATTAAATTAACAAAGCCACAGAAAAACATGTTGCTTAAAAAGATGTTGGGAAAGGAGAAGACAGGAATAAAAGCCATTTATACAACAATGATATTTCATAATGAGGTCCCTACCTTGACAAAGTTCTGGAGGCTTTTAAAGATGGAATACTTTCAAAAAGCTTTCAAAAAGTGGTCAAAAAGTCATGGTAGTTGTTTCTTTCCTTGTTTGGTACTGCTCCTCTTAGTTGCAGAGTCAGTTTTCATGATTTTCCTCTCTCCTTCTTTGGATACTTCTAGAAAGGTTCACATTGTGCTGTTTGGGAGGGAAAAATAGCCCAATTCAACAGTCACTCCCTATGGGCTTCCGGTTTGGTTTTCGCCGCTGGCGGACGGTCTTTCGGGGCTGCCAGCCTCGTCGCCTGTAAAGAGCCATTTCTACAGCTGAGAGACGGCTCGAAAAACTCCGTCTCCTTAAGGAGATGTGAGATAGAGCCGGTGAGGACAGGTAGAGTTCTCTGCGAACTCCCCAGAGTTTTTTTTTTTACTCTTGGGGAGGAAGCAGAATGTGGCTCCCTATACAGCTCGCCGTTGCTCCGGGTGTCGGGGGAACTCTGCTTCCTGCAGAGCCAGGCGAAGGGACCAATCCAATCAACTAAATCTAACAGATTGTTCGAACAAATAGGATGAAATCTTGACTTGGGACCCCAAATCGCAAGTATTTCTAACAAATCTTATGAGCGATTTTAAAAGTGAAGGAAAAAAGTTTTTAAAATGGCGACTGGCTGAGGCTTGAGAAGAAGAAAGCTGAAAACGAAAGTCTTTCCGTTTGAATAGCTTAATACATTACAAAGTATCTAGTGCTGGCTAGAACTGAAGAGAAAAATCTCTATTTTAAGTTTCTTTCTTCCTGGAGACTTGATACTGATATTGCTTGGAGAAAAGTCCTTTTTTCTTTTTAAGAAAAAAAAAAGAGTTTGTTTGTGGGGCAGGATGGCGTTGAAACAGACAAAGCCAGACAATCAAGCGGTGGGGGGGGGGTTTCCCCATTTACAAATCATATGAGCAAGTTTTGAGCCTGTAGACTCAGAATGGCTTGGAAGATTTAAAGAAATTTGTTTTGGAGGAGATGGCAAGATATGATGAGATTGTGAACCAGAATCTTGAAAAATTCAGGCAGGAAATTAAAGAGTTGGTACAACTAAAGTATGATAATTTGAAACAAAAAACTTTTTCAGAAATAGTTATAAAGATGGATAAAGATACTAATTTATTAGAGTCTAAAATGAAGGAAGTTGATGATAAGATTTATAATTTGGACAATAAAATACAAGGAATTGAAAATGATTTGATAAATATTCAAGAAAATAGCTCAGAAGTAAAGCCTAAAATACAGAAAGCTGACCACAAGATTTACAATGTAGATAATATAAAACAAAGGATTGAAAGAGAAGTTACAGTGATGCAATACAGGTCCATGGAATTTGCGGTCAGAATGAGGGGACTACAGGAAAATAATAGAGATGACCTGAGAAAGATGTCTGCTGAAGTTCTGGCTGTGATTTTAAAGGTTAGTCCTGAAGAGGTATCCTGCAGGATTGATAAGGTCTACAGAGTAAATTCTTGGGTTGCGAAGCAAAGGCAGTTGCCTAGAGATGTGGTGATTTACTTTACAGATAAAGGAATAAGAAATGATATTGTGCAAAAGTCTTTTAACTCCACTCTAGAAATGTATGGAAGGAAGATTTGGATATATAAAGAGCTGCCGTCCAAGATGTTAAAAGATAGAAAGGAATTCGGATTTTTGGTGACTGAGCTAAAAAAACAAAACATCCCATTTAGGTGGAATGTTCCAGTTGGTATAATATTGAGATATCAAGGAGAAAGATATCAATTAGACACTGTTGAAAAGGCGGAAGAATTTTACTACAAGGTTTTTAAAATGGACCCAACATCTCCACGTATGTCATCAGTATCAGGAATACAGGAGGGGAATAAAGAAAAGAATGAACAAGAGACTGAAACCCAGGCTAAGCAGTTGGAGATGGAGGTTATGGAAAAACAACAAGATACAGAGGTTCTTTTAGATGAGCCGCTTCTGGATTCTCCTTCAGAGGTTATAGCTGGATTACCTACAGACATAAGAGAGGCAGCTTTGGATTTTAATGAGATGTCTTATCAAGTTACAGACCAGCATGGAATTCAATCAGCTGATACACAAGTCCTAGAGAGACAACTAGGATGGAGATCTAAACCACAGAAAGCTAAGAAAAGAAGAAGCAGGTCTAACAAAACTAAAAAATTTTAAACTGAACAACAGCTTAATGCCAGTTACTGAAGAGTCGATTAAATATAATAAGCGGGACTTACAGATGGCTGACATATGATATATGAAAATATAATTGAGGCAAATTATTGACTTTCATTATCTTGAGAAGAATAACAGATCTCTGCAGTGCTGGTGCTTTTGGGTAGTGGAAAAAGGCCTCTGAGTGAGTGGATTGGAACTTTCTATTTTGGACTCTTTGAAAAATGGATTACGTATTTGCTGAGTTATGTGGCAAGAGAATTATGGGATTGGGGCATGCAGAAGATCTGGTTGTTATCCCAATTCGGTGGTTGGAATCAACAATCTAGATACAAGATACTACAGAAGATACCATATGGAATATAAATATAAAGTCACTCGGGTGGTTTTTTATATACGAAAACATTTATTATTGAGGAGGACAGACGGTAATGGAAGACACGGAGTATGCTGTTGGTAGCTGAAGCTGATGTTACCCTAACATGGGTGATGGAACTAATAATCTAGTTGAAAGACGTTACAGAAGACACTATATGGATTATAATTTTAAAATCATTTGAGGACTCATATATGGAAATATTTTTGTTAGTTGTGTGGTGTGGGCAGAAGAACAGAGATATTAATATTATGTAAGGTAGACCTGTAGGAAAATGGGTGGAGATGGGTTAGGTTATTGACTGTTTAGTTTAGGAAAAGGGATGTTATGTTATGTTTAGATATAAATATACGTAAAAGATTTGGATTAGGAGATATATGCATGTGGGAAGAAATGGGTAGATTATGAGTTGAATAAACGTTAAATTAGGATTTATTACATAGTTTTATAGTTGAAGGTTGCTTTGAAATGTATAGTTTAGGGGGGAAATAATAATGTTAGAAAGAAATGGTTAGCATGTGGGGGGTGGTGTAAAAGGATGGTAAAGTATTATATAATTTGATATCAATCTGGAGTTAATTTTTGGAGAAGCCATGGGGGGTGGGGAGGGTGAGGGGGGGTTAGGGAGGAGGAGGGGGGAAAAAAGGGAGAAAAATCTGTATTTGTAAAACTTTTTCAATAAAAAAAAAAAACAGTCACTCCCTATGGAATCATTTGCGAGAACAGTTAACTCCAGTATTGTTCAGTAGGGACAAGCAGCTGTCAAGATTATCCAAGTATTCAAGCAAATATTTTTTAAGTGCTGCCATTTCATTGCTTTTAATTCAAAACTTTTAGTTTATTGTTACCTATCCTTCAGCTTTAATAGGTTTTCTTAAGCCTCTTCTCTATGCTGTGCTACTCTTTTGTTTGGTCCCCAAAATTGGGTGCATAAATTAGGCAATCATCTACAGAACAAAGAGTCACAACTGCATTAAGGGATGGTACATAAAGTCACCACTTAAATTTGCCTGCTTATAAAACTGGAATTGAACATACAAAGGGTGTGTTTACAATAGCCTAAATGGTGTAGCTAAGCTTAATGTGAGAATTAGACAATTATTTATTTATTTATTTATTTATTGGTTCGATTTATATGCTGCCCTTCCCTGGAGACTCAGGGCGGCTTACAATGTGTTAAGCAATAGCCTTCATACTTTTGTATATACCTGCTTAGTAGGGCTTTCGGGCCCCCCTAAGCGGTGTTCTTTTTATACAAAGTCAGCTTATTGCCCCCACAATCCGGGTCCTCATTTTACCTACCTCGGAAGAATGGAAGGCTGAATCAACCTTGAGTCTGGTGAGATTTGAACTTGCAGTAATTGCAGGCAGCTGGCAGCTAAGTGCTACTTAACAACACTTTAGTCCGCTGCGCCACCAAGGTTCAATTACCCAAACTATAGTGAAGGCAGAGGTGTTCACATGTTTGGGAAAGGACCTTAAGGAGTCCTTCCCTGAATGTTTTTACAGGGTGGGCAGGATAAGTCAGGTCTGCAACATAACCTGGTCCCATGCTATGTATTTTATTTATTTATTTATTGAATTTATATTTTCGCCCATGGCGACTCAAGGCGGCTTACAAAATATAAAACCACATTTAAAACAATAAAAATTAACAAAAAGAACCAAATAAATTAATATCAAAATCACCTCCCACCTCCCGTCCTAGCAACAGCAGATCACATGAGCCATTTAATGGGCTCCATCCTACTCTGGGTTCCCCAGGCCCGCTGACAGAACCAGGTCTTCAGCGCCTTCTGGAAGAGTATTAGAGTGAGGGCCATTCTAATCTCTGGGGGAATGATGTTCCAGAGAGAGGGAACTACCACGAAGAAGGCCCTTCTTCTGGGTCCCACCAGGTATAACTCTCTTGGGGATGGGACCCGCAACATTCCCTGCCTCCCCGCTCTGATGGGTCAGGTAGATGTGACCAGCAAAAGACGGTCTCTCAGATAACCTGGTCCCAAGCCATTAACGGCTTTAAAGGTGACAACCAGCACCTTGAATTGTACCCGGAAGCAAATCAGCAACCAATGCAGCTCCAATGCAGGAGTTCTTTATAGGTTAAAAATAACCCAGCATTTTGAATTGGGATTAGAAGCCTATTGGTTGCAAAAGTGAATGTAAAATATTATGCTACAATGCCACATTTCACATGCCAGCAATCCTGTTGCTACATTTGGTACAGTTGTGGTTTCCATTGTCTTAAAGGCAGTCTATGTAGAACCCTTTGAAAAATTCAAGCTTGTGGTAATAAGGGCATAAATCACCAAGACTTCCTGATATTGGTCAGAAATGATCTGACCACAGCACACTGTAACATCCTCCACATTCAGAATCCATGTCATCTGCTCCAAAGTAAAACGTTGTTGAGTCTGGGCTGAGATTACCTGGCTGAAGCCCAGGATCATCACAGAGGCCTTGAAATCCTAAAACAATCTTGATCTCACCTCCAAGGTATGGTGGTTAAAGTCCCCAGCGTCCCAAAATATGGTGGATTCCCAACACCAGCCTGGCAAAGGAGTGTATAAACTCCAAGAAAACTGGTGCTGGGACACCAACAGCTCTAACTTTTCTCTATAGTCCAATTGTACAGATTATCTAACTAGCAGTGTTACTGGTTATTACTAAGGTCTCATGAATTATTACAATTCCCTGCCGCATGCTATTGGGTTAGAAGATAGGACCTGTATCAATGTGTGAATCCCTCTTCTTCTATAATGGTCTATCCAGCAGTATTGCCCTGCCGCACCTTTCTCAGCCCATCCCTTTCTCAAGTATAATCTTTGTGCTAGAACTGATTACCCCCCGCCCCCCTTAATAAGAAATAAGAAATAATCCATATTGGAAGAAAAATGGGATGGAGCAGAGCAGCCTAGCTTATTACACATTTGATAAAACTATCTACTACTGAAATATAATCATTCATCAGTTGGCTTGATAAAGATCTAGTTTGTGATGACTGCCAGGAATTCCAAAAATGGAAGGATTGAGAACTATGTAGAAGATCAAAATACATGGCTGATGAATCCCATTAGGGCTACAGCATTGCATAACAAGCAAGTCCTCTCAATGTAAGTACATTCAGGGGTGAAATCCAGTAGGTTATGACAGGTTCTGGAGAACCGGTAGCGAAAATTTTGAGCAGTTCGGAGAACTGGCAAATACCACCTCTGGCTGGCCCAAGAGTGGGGTGGGAATGGAGATTTTGCAATATTCTTCCCCCAGGAGTGAGGAGGGAATGGGGATTTTGCAGTATCCTTCCCCTGCCATGCCCACCAAGCCACGTCCGCCACACCACGCCCACCAAGCCACGCCCACAGAACCGGTAGTAAAAAAATTGGATTTCACCACTGAGTACATTGCTGTATTATTTTTTTTAAATATAAGCAACCGTAACTAAAATACAAGTCAGTAAACGGGGGTCCCACAAAAAGTAAAAGTGGTTATGATCGGAGTGATTTGTACCCCCTCCTCCTTATTTTAAGATACAATTAATCTGGCTGCATTCTGCTGTTGACTGATCTGATCTGTTTTTAGAAACGAGCCATTTCCACACTTATCCTATACAGATAATATGAGTAAGAAACAGGGTAGATAGTGAATCAGCTTCAGATAACCAATCGTTTGCACTTAGCTTAGATGTCTCTTTTTCAGAAAAGAGAAACAGCACAATTTTCAGCGTTTCAATCTTTCTTGATTAAAGCAGATTTCCCCACTGCCCCAAACGTTTGCATAGTGTTATGCTGTATATTCTATCCTACAACAGTTATTAGCGCATTGTCCATTAGCTTGAAAAAGCTAAGCAGGATAAATATCGTATTAGTATTTGGATGGGAGACTACAGTAGGAGTGCAGGCTAGAGTGACACTTTTTTTTCATCCTGGAAAAAATAATAATAATACAAGAAGCCATTTCAACAAAAACAACCTGGACACCTATGGTACTCTTGTATGTATTCTTTTAAAAAAATGAAAATCTCAAAAGCTTTTTTTATTGGTGTAATTCTCTATCTATTTTATACATTCCATTTTTGGGGGTATGATCCACAGCTTATCCATTTCATATTCTGTTTTGAAGAGATATACCTCCTCCCAGGAAAAGCTGCATTTGTCGTGATTCAAAAATGCAACTCACAGTAATGATGCTCAGGATACTTTGTGTACTTTTGCTTACATTTATTTATTTATTTATTTATTTATTTATTTATTTATTTATTTATTTATTTATTTATTTATTTATTTAATTTCTATACCACCCTTCTCCCAAAGGACTCAGGGCGGTGAACAGATTAAGATTTCATATACATATAATATATATATATATATATATTTATAAACAGTAAATAATAAATTGAGTCAACTTGGTGTATCTGCTAAGACCTTGGCATAGAATTTAGATGTTTATGCTAGCCCTGCTTGTTGAAACAGAAAGGTCTTCAGGGCACGTCGGAAAGTGCGAAGATCTGGGATTATTCGTATTCCAGGGGGTATTTTGTTCCAAAGAGTAGGTGCCCCCACAGAGAAGGCTCTCTCCCTTGGAACTACTAGACGACATTGTTTTAATGATGGTACTATGAGTAGGCCTACTCTGTGAGAGCGTATTGGTTGGTGGGAGGTTATCGGTTGCAGCAGGTGGTCTCGTAAGTACTCAGGTCCTAAGCCATGGAGCACTTTAAAGGTAAGAACCAACACCTTGAAGCGCACTTGGAAGGCCACCGGAAGCCAGTGCAGCTCGCGTAGAAGAGGTGTTACATGTGAGCGCCATGTTGCTCCCATAATTACTCGCGCGACCGCATTCTGGACCAGTTGGAGCTTCCAGGTGCACTTCAAGGGGAGCCCCATGTAGAGAGCATTGCAGTAGTCAAGTCGGGAAATGACGAGGGCTTGAGTGACTGTGTGTAATGAGTCCCGGTCTAGAAAGGGACGCAATTGGCGAATCAGGCGAACCTGATAGAAAGCTCCTCTGGCCACAGCTGTTATATGATCTTCTAAAGAAAGTCGTGCATCCAGGAGGATGCCTAAATTGCGAGCTTTCTCTGCGGGGGTCAATGACTCGTCCCCAATAGTTAGTGATGGGACTAACTGGCTGTACCGGGACGCTGGCAGCCACAGCCACTTAGTCTTGGAAGGGTTGAATCAAAGCCTGTTTCTCCCTATCCAGACCCGTACGGCCTCAGGCAGTACATGACACAAAAGGTTTGTTTTGTTTTATTATAGGTGTGGGCCAATTTCAGGCCTGTTGGATTCTGTTTTATTTGTTCATTATGTTTGCCTTTTTTGGCTTCCTAAGCATTAAAGACAGTTTACATCAGTAAAACAAAAACAAAACAAAATATGAATTAGTAAAATCTATACTATTTAAATTGTATCATTAATAGCAACATCGGTAAACTCAGCTAAAAAATTGGTGAAAGAGATATGTTTCTGCCAGTTTCCTAAATCCTGGGGGGGGGGCATAACTCTCTAGAGAGTATTATATAGGGCAAAGATGAGCAATTGTGGACTTCAACTCCCAGAATTCCTGAACCAACAAAGGACCAGTTACTCACTCCTGATATAGGCAGTGGTGGGCTGCTGCCGGTTCAGACCGATTCAGGGGAACCAGTAGTTCCGACCAGTGGCTGGGCCCACCTGCCCGCCCTGGTGCTATCACGTCCTATATAATCACCGTTTTTTTGAATAATGGAAGTTGTGTAGAAGAACCTCAGAGTGAAAAATTACTGAAACTGAATAGTTAGATCTTTTGCTGGAGCCCCTTTACAGAATTGTTCTATTTATTTTAGTGTATTGCATTCTCAGTTTTGATATCTGGAACGAGCTCCCCCCAGAGATACGGAAGATCCCAGACCTGCGCACGTTTCGCCGTGCTCTCAAAACTTTTCTATTTCAGCAAGCTGGCCTGGCCTAACTCCCATCTTTTAAATTTCTTAAATTTTTTAATTTGTGATTTTATAAATTGGGTGTTTTAATCTGTGTTTCGGCCGAAATATTTAATAATTTTAAGGGATTTTTTTAATATTTGTATTATCTGTATTTTATCTTGGCTGTTCACCGCCCTGAGTCCTTCGGGAGTAGGGCGGTATAGAAATTTGATTAATAAATAAATAAATAAATATCACCCATATTAAATAGGAAAAGGACAATGGAACATGAGTTGGGGTGCCTGAACTAGTTTCTGGGCTGAGATGGTACCCCCCATTTTCAAGTAAACAGCACTTTTAGTGAGCATGCATACTTTTAAATTGAAATTCTTTAATTAGTCAAGTTGGAGAGAGCAAAGAGATTTTTTTGAAAAGCGGAAATCTCTGTAGTTTGAAAGTAGCCAAGTTGCTTAAAAATGATGACAACATACAGCAAGAATGATTTTTGCTATTTCATTAGAATTAGAAAAGAAGAGGGAATTTTGGACTGATTAAACTATGTATTCATAGCAATGGATGTGAGCAGCATAGTGGCCCTAATGGTGAAGACGCGCACCTCCTACATGGAAGTTCCATCCTAGATAGCAGCAGATGTTTCTGTCTTAGGTCAAAAGGAAAAAAATTTCTGCTTCGAACTCCATGGAGGAGTCAGGAAGGACATCCAGCTAATAAACCATCAGTTTCACCCAGTCGTCCTGACTCTCCCCCCAATTAAGGGACTACAGGGTCGTAAAAGGAAAAAAGAACTCATAACAATGGATGCTCCGCCATTCTGGCAGTGGTAGGACTCATGTAGGACTTCTAGGGCATGAAATTGCCCAAGGTCAAGTCCTCCCCACATCATATATGATCTTCTCAAAGGCTTCTTAAGGTTTCCCCTTATGTGTGCAAAACCCCTTTGCTTCCTTGAAAACCCCTACAGAAATGTTAAAAGTCCATGCATGCTAGACATTCAAATAAAGATATTCATTCATTTATTTGTTCGTTCGTTCGTTCGTTCGTTCGTTCATCCTTAAACCTTTCTAACATCATTTAACATCCTTTCTTTGGCCTGTTTCATTTATGCCTGTTTAATGACCTTCTATTTGTCTCCTTTTCTCTTTTTCTTTAGGGCTCAGTTTTTTTCCATTTTGTGTCTGTGCTTCTTTTCCACACCTGAAAAAAGATGTGTTTTTAGAGCTGGGCGTACATTTTAAGAATTATGCCCTCTCTGCCTCCCCCATCCATCCATCCATCCATCCATCCATCCATCCATCCATTTTCATTACACATATGATTTTTAAGTTTACTTTATATTTGAAGCATGATATCTGGAAAACTTTTAAGTCAGGGTCCCCAACCTTTTTGGTTCTGTGGACCAGCTCAGTGGTGGTGGCTTTGGAGTTTGGGCAGCGGGGGAGAATGGTTTTGTGCACACAACCTAAATCCTATGCATGCACAAATGAAACTTCATGTGCTCATCTGTTGCTTCAGCAGCCCAGTTCCTATCGGTCCATGGCCCTGATCGATTGCGCGCTCTCTCTCTCTCTCTCTCTCTCTCTCTCTCTCTCTCTCTCTCTCTCTCTCTCTCTCTCTCTCTCTCTTCCATTTTAAAGTCCTTCAAAATAGTTTATTTGATGCAGGAAAAGACTACTGCAAGAGCAGTATTACAACCATTTGCTTTCTAGGTTCTAGATTTGTTACTGGGAAGGTAAGTACTGTAAGTGCACTAGCATTCTTGGGAAGCATTTGTCTTATGGGCTGAAGTTTTTATCACTTTGCAGGTAATTATCATAAAAGGATAATCAGAGTGTGTTTATTTTAAAAAAATGTTGCAGTGGATGAATCCTTTTTTTTTTTTTTAATTTGATTTATATGCCGCCCTTCTCCGGAGACTCAGGGCAGCTTACAATGCGTTAAGCAATAGCCTTCATACTTTTGTATATTTATACAAAGTCAGCTTATTGCCCCCACAAACTGGGTCCTCATTTAACCTACCTTAGAAAGGATGGAAGGCTGAGTCAACCTTGAGCCTGGTAAGATTCGAACCTGCAGAAATTGCAGGCAGCTGTGTTAATTACAGGGTGCATTAAACCACTGTACTACCAAGGCTCTTTTTATGTTTGGGAGGGACATTAAAAAATTCAGTCAGGTTTTCAATGCTTTTTATTCTTGTACTCTTATTTCATTAGGTACCAGGATCAAGAGGTATCAGGTCTGGTCTTCAAAAATCTAGACAACCAATAAATCACAGCAAACTGTTTTTTTTTTTTTTTATTGCAATCATGTTGGTGGTCTTAATATTTGCAAACCAGATCTGGTAGCCCTGTATCTTAACCACCACATTTCTCTCTCACACACACTGGCCTAAAGTACAAGGAGTTCTTCCAAGTAGTGCATCTCTTTCCTTCATTTAGGCTGTGATTAAAAGCTTCAGTGGTCTTGTGACCAAAAATAAATGTTTTTCTCCAAGCCATTATATGGAAGTAGAATATTCTGACTCCTTTGTTGAAATTTGTTGGTCACCACCTTTAAAGCACTCCATGGCATGGGACCTGGGCATTTGCAGGACCGCCTTCTGCCGCCGATAGCCTCCCACTGACCAGTACGCTCCCACAGAGAGGGACTCCTCAGGGTGCCGTCAGCCAGGCAATGTCGGGGGAGGGCCTTCTCTGTGGCAGCTTCTGCCCTCTGGAACGATTTGCCCCCGGAGATACGAAGGATATCGGATCTCCGGGTTTTTCGCCGTGCCCAAAAACTTTTCTTTTCCATCAAGCAGGGCTGGCGTGAAACACCCCCCCTTTTTTAGTCTTTTTTAGTTTTTTAAATTGTCAAATGGGTTTTAGTTTTCAATGTTTTAAATTTTTGGGCCACAGTTATTTAATTCTTTTAATAATTTTAAATTTTGTATTGATATGTGTTTTAGTTCTGGCTGTGCACTGCCCTGAGTCCACTAGGAGAAGGGCGGGATATAAATTGAAATAATAATAATAATAATAATAATAATAATAATAATAATAATAATAATAATAATAATAATAATTATTATTATTATTATTATTATTATTATTATTATTATTATTATTATTATTATTATTATTATTATTATTATTATTATTACAGGCATTGAAATGATTTTGTGATTTCACAATGCCAAGTTGAAATAATTAACCGAGATGGGTTGTATAGATACATTTACATCTCATGACTTTGTGTTTTATGCTAGAAGGTAATTTTTACAGAATTTATTTTAATTGAAATAATTTGGGCCTTTTTATTTTGAGAACCTTCGGAAACTTTTCTGTCACTAATACCCAGGAGAAAGGAAGGAAGGAAGGAAGGAAGGAAGGAAGGAAGGAAGGAAGGAAGGAGAGAGGGAGGGAGAAGGAGAAAGAAAAAAAGAAAGAAAGAAAGGAGGGAGGGAGGGAGGGAGGGAGAAAAAGAAAGGAAGGAAGGAGGGAGGGAGGGAAGGAGAAAGAAACAAAAAAGAAAGAAAGGTGGGAGGGAGAAAAAGAAAGAAAGAGGGAGGGAGGGAGGAAGGAAGGAAGGAAGAAGAAAGAAAGAAAGAAAGAAAGAAAGAAAGGAAGGAAGGAAGGAAGGAAGGAAGGAAGGAAGGAAGGAAGGAAGGAAGGAAGAAAATTTTTTTTTTAAAAAATGACTGAATGGGAATATAGTTCATGTTGGGTTTAAGGGCTTTTTTATGTACAGCAGCATGTATTACTCATTTACTTTAATTTTGCAGAAGTTCTCCAGCATAGTCGCAAAGATTAGGAAGTAGATAGTAGGAACAGAAGCAGACAGCTTTTGGACACTGATACTTAGCGAACTGTCCATGCAGTGCTAGAATTGGACTATTGCACAGAATAACAGGATCATATTGAATGGTGGCTTATTGGATTCAGAACTAAGAAATGGATTCTCTGGGTAAGTTAGAGAAGTTAGATATTTAATCTGAAATTACAGGTGCTTCCTTGCAATTCCTACATGTTCCATTTTTTGAGAGGCCCCTATTTTCTGTGGATAGGAGAAAATGTTTCAGGAGTTGCCAATAATGTACTAAAGGCCAATAAAGAGCTGTCTAAATAAAATTGGTGAACTGTGGCTACAGCATCATTTACTTTCAGTTATTTCATTGCAATTCGGCTGTTTTGTTTCAGGAAGTTCAACTAAATATTAAGTGTTTTTTTCCCCCTTCTGGCAAGATTATGGATGCTTTGGTGTTTGTTTGGGTTTTTTTTATAACAAAAACTATGTATCTGCTGTAACTAATCTGGGTTAAAATGTAATTAATTCCAATTTTACTATGATGGATTAACATGGTTATTTCCAATACAGGTAGTCCTCAACATACAACACTTCAGTTAGTGACTGTTCAAAGTTACAATGGCACGGAAAAAGTGACTTATGAGCATTTTTCACACTTATGACCATTGCAGCATCTCCATGGTCAGGTGATCAAAATTCAGATATTTATGAGGGTTGAAGCACCGCCATGGGGTCATGTGATCATCTTTTGTGACCATCTGACAAGCCAAGTCAATGGGGAAGCCAGATTCACTTAACAACCGTGTTACTAACTTAATAATTGCAGTGATTCAATTAACAAGTATGGCAGGAAAGATTGTAAAATGGAGCAAAATTCACTTAACAAATGTCTCACTTAGCAACATAAATCTTGGGCTCAATTGTGGTCATAAGTCGAGGACTACCAGCGCTTTCTAAATGAATGCCCAATGGGACTTCTTCCTTTCTGCTTCTCATACTCTGTCTAAATCTGCTCCAGAAGTTTCCACCACATTTGGAGTGATCTTTCATTGATGGTACAAATTGGCAATGACTGTGTATGGAGGTGAGGGAGCCCATTTATCAAACGGTGGCCATTTTGCTGATGAATGCATACAATTGAATAAAAGCCATTGTTATTTTTTTCTGGCAGGAAAGCTCAAAAGGCAACAATGCCATTTTTCAAAAAGCTTTTCTATAGAAAAACAGAAGCTATCTTTTAAGAAATTCACACTTGGATAGTGTGGATTGGTGTCTCTGCTCTATTATTATTTAAGTGATAATTTTTAAATCCATCATTGCTCATCAACTATGCAAATGCTGTTAATATAGTTAATATAGCCATCATCCTATTTTTTACAGATTTATTTGAAAGCAAATGAACATTTTGAAACCCCAATTTTCTTAAGATTTCTTGGCTTGTATTCTTTTTTTGTCTGGAAGCCTCATTCAATTAAATTAATCTGAATGGGAATGGATAAAAGATTTCTATTTTACTAAGTTTTTTTTTTAATCGGTCGGGAAACTGCGTACTGCTTCTTCAAAGCTCAGGAGGTCTTATCCTCAGGCTGTCTTCCCCTGTTATTGAAAAATAGGAGAAGTTGTTACTCCTAAAAAGGTTTAAATGTTCCATTTTGAGACAGCCATATCGCTCTGACTCAGAATTTCTGAACTTGAGGAAAATCTTACTGTTTCTTGAAGATGTCGATAGAGTTCACATTAAAATGAAACCATGACATGCACTGTTTAGTAAAAGAAAGATCAAAAATGCCATTTTTACATAACTCCACTTACTTTTATTTTGATTTCATCAAAACAAGTTTTTTTCCCCTGTTGGTCAGTAGCGGTTTAAGGATTGCTACATCTTTTTGTCTTCTTTTGCCTTTCAGAAGAAGAATCAGTAAAAGAAAAGTTTGTCATTTCTTAGAAGGGTCATACTAGCGAACAACTGATGACAATCTAATTTCCCTATCGTGTCTACATCATGCTTTTTTAAAAGTATTTTTCAGAGACCATCACATACCTTTGTTGGAGATGGGTGATAATAGTTATCAAAATTCAGACGCTTGGCAATCGGCAGTGATTTTTTATGCTGCAAGATCCTGGGTCATATGATCGCCTTTTGCGAACTTCTGACAAGCAAAGTCAATAGACAAGCCAGATTCACTTAGCAACCGTGACTAACTTAACAGTTGCTGTGATTCACTTAATTGTGGCAAGAAGGTTGTAAAGGGGACAAAACTGACTTAACAATGCTCTTGCTTAGTAACGGAAATCTTGGACTCAATTTTTGTTGTAAGTTGAGGAGGACCTATAAGGCAGGGGTGTCAAACTCAAGGCCTGCGGGCCGCATCTGGCCTGTGGGGTGCTTAAATCCGGCCTGTGGGGTTGGCCTGGAAATATCAAAGGACCGGTCCGTGGTGCCTCTGGCAGCTAAAACGGGCTGTGTGGGATCCCCCGCACCTCGTTTTCACCTCCATGGCCTCCTGCAGCACTCTGCGGGCCGAAAAACAGGCAAAAAACTGGCTGAAATATGGGCTGAAAACAGCCAGCAGAGTGCTGCAGGGGGCCATGGAGGGTGAAAATGAGGTGCAGGGGGACCGCACAGGGACCCCTTGTGTCCCATTTTGGGAGGCAGGGTGCTGCAGGAGGCATCTGTTCCCACCGCCCCGGCCCGCAGAGGAGAACTACAATGCTGATCCGGCCCTTGAAGAAATCCAGTTTGACACCCCTGCCGTAAAGGGTCCATTTGACACGCATTTGTTCAGTTTCTTGTAATATTAAATAATAAACTATCCCAAAGTTTAGCTCCTTGCAAGGCACAGCTGTTGCCCTCCAGCCCTTCAGTGATGTACTTTCTTCATTTCTGATCTGCAGTGATTCGTTTTCTTCACCTGAAGGCTCAGGGCCTGTTTCCTTTGCAAGGTCTGGAAACTGTTTCTGTAATGCAAAGTATATTCTTTATTTATTGCTAGTGGTTGTTGTTCTTGCTACTGGATTGTGTCTTTTGTTGGAATCTTTTCCTTATGGAGAGTCACTTCCCCTGTTAGTTCACCTCATCAGCTGAAGCATGACCAGTTACTGTTCCAACTCTCTAACTTTTTCTTTAAGCAACATTTAAAGTTTCAGTCATATGCCAGGTTGTTCTCAAGGAGAACTGCAAGCCTGTTGTATATACTGAAATTTACTACAGGTAGTCATGGACATAGAACCATTCATTTAGTGACTGTTCAAAGTTACAATGGCACTAAAAAGTGACTTGTGACCAGTTTTCCCATGTATGACCATTGCAGCATCCCCATGTCATCAAAATTCAGGTGCTTGACAACTGGCATGTATTTATGACGATTGTATTGTTCCAGGGTCATGTGCAGAGGTGGTATTTAGCCGGTTCAGACCGGTTTGGGCAAACCTGTGGGTGGGCCCGCCCCCGCCCACCTGCCCGGGCGCAATCCCGTCCTATATTGCTGTGCTTTTGACACCACATGCATGCATGGATGGCACACGCGATCGAATTGCTGTGTTGTTTGACATTGCATGCATGCGCAGACGGTGCGCGTGAGCGTATTGCCGTGTTTTGTGACACTGCACACATGCACGGATGGCGTGCGGGCAAGTGAAGCGAGTGCGCACACATGCACACACACTCACATTTCCAGTGCTGGGCAAACCAGTTGCTACAGTATATGAAGCCCACCTCTGATCATGCGATCTCTATTTTGAAACCTCCTCAGCTGGCTTCTGCAAAGTCCTATTGACTTTGCAGATTCACTTAACAATGATTTACTTAAAAACTTTTTAAGTGATTTTTAAGAATCACTTAAAAAGTTATTCTTTTAACAACTGTGGCAAAAATGGTCATAAAATGAGGCAAAACTCTTAACTGCTTAGCAGTGGAAATTTTTGGCTCAGATGTGGTTATAAGTTGAGGACTACTTCTAGTTCAAAGTTCTTCTTCTAGTTCATAGTCTGTTGTATTTCTTTTGAGACCAGTAGAAGAATTTTGTGTTCATTCTTTTTTAAGATTAGCCAAGTATAACGTCCTCTTCCTATTTGTTTTCCTTGTTCATTGAGCTTCTTCCCTAGAATCTGCCCTATCTTCTCATATGTCTCTCCTTTCCCAGTAAGAAACACTCACTTACATCATCCATACAGGACAGTAAACTGTTTTTAGAACGCACGCTCTGCAGACGGCAGGAAATAACTTTTTCACCCTCATAGTTGAGTTCAGAATTCCCCAGAACACATTTTTTCTGTGGTCACATTTCTTCCTTTCTGGTCTGCTTCTTTATTTGAACTCTGTTTCTAAATTTCACTTCAGTCATTCACAAAGTTAACTCATTCACAAAATTTAATTCAATTGGTGGGGTGTGTGATTTTGAACTTTTCATATGTTATTTAAAGGGGAAAAATGCATTCCTAGATGAGCAAACCTTATGAAATATATGTACAAATGATGACAAGATGAACCTGTGGACCTATTTCTTGATGTCATCTGATTGATGTTCTCATTTGCTAAAAGCAAGGATTGTTGTAGTTTCTGTATCTATTGCAAGTAAAGGTTACAGGGGTACAAGTGAAGAGTCCTAGGCGGAGTAGACAACAGGACTCGTCCCTTTATTGCAATTGGATCTTAAGGACATAATTCCATAATAGAGTCAAAAGAAATAATTTGTCACAAAAATAAATTTGGATGGCTATGTTAGCTATTATATTAATATCTAGTGATATCTTCAATTGTAAGTATTTTAATATCACAAACCCATATAACAACACATTGACAATGGCAGGTCATAGTTACCATATGGCATGAGCTAAGTGGCCCTCAAAGTGATTGAATTCAAATTGCCTTCACTTAATCTGTTACCACTGACTTAATCAATAGAAGAGAATATTTATAGCTCAGAGTTGAGCTGTGGTGTCCTTGGTATTCTCTGAGCTTAGTTGTTGGTTTTTTTGGTAGACATTTCATTACCCAACTAGGTAACTTCTTCACTGCTAGAAAGGAGTAGGGTTTGCTCTCTGTATTTATATGTGACTTGACCTGTCAATGTTGATGTGGGAGTTATTTTCTTCTTGGTAATTACTTGATTAGGCTGTTGTTTACTGTTAGCTTGTTTGTCTGAGTTGGTAGTTTCTTGATTGGGATATTATTTACTGCTTGATTATTGATCTAGTTTAGTATTAATTCTGGTGATAATCCCTGCTTAACTGGGCATTGATTGCTGGCAAGGAAGTGTTTTGGTCTTTTCATTTCATTTTTAACTTTTTGATCGTTTCTTTTAAATGGCACGAACATTTATAACAGTTATATGGTATTACGGTTATATAATTTTTTTATAATAAATATTTAATAATATAATTTTACACTAAAATATAGTAAATGGTTATATAATATTTTATAATGAACTGTAAACAACATCAAGGAACTATCAGTTCAGACAGACAGTAAACAAGGATTTACCAAGAATAAAACGCCAGTTTTACTGATAAGGCAAGCCATGAATATAGGGAGCAAATCCCAGTCCTTTCTGCCACTGAAGATGTTACCTAGTTGGGTAATGAAATGTTTACAAGAAAACAACCAAGCTCAGTTATCATTTAATCCTTTTCAGCTTTCCTTATCTTCTGTTAACATAAGTTGCTGCCCTATGAAGACTTAGCTAAGAAATCGACTATCCAAACATTACTTCAGTTATAAGTTCCTGGATCAAGGAAATGGATTAGTAATATTAGCTGTTAGCACTTCCAATGTTATGATCTCCCTGAGTGAGTGATGATCCAACCACACAGCCATCTCAATAAAGTGATCAGCATCCATTCTTGGTCTCTTCTGCATAGAGTCACATTGAAGTATTAAGTTTTCCTTCTTCAAGTTCTCATCCAAGAATGAAGAGATAGTATGAAAGTGGAGGGCATGATTAACAATTACATAAAGAAAAACTTGTTTAAATTGGCCCGGGGTATTTGCAGGATCACCTCCTACTGGGCTCCCACCGCCCAGTGCGCTCACATAGGGCTGCCCTCCTCCGGGTCCCCTCGGCCAGACAGTATCGGCTGGCGGTCCCCAGGATGAGGGCTTTCTCTGTGGTCGCACCGACCCTCTGGAATGGGTTGCCCACCGGGCTCCGGATGGCCCCCGACCTCTGCACCTTCCGCGCCGATCTAAAGACATGGCTCCTTCAGCAACTTCCCTGATCTGCCGTGGATTTTAACTTGGGGATTTGGGGATTTTAAATTGGTTTTTAATATTATTTAATTTTTATCTATTGTCGGGTTGTTTTATTGTTGTGAGCCGCCCCGAGTCCTATGGGAGAAGGGCGGCATATAAATCTGACAAATAAATAAATAAATAAATAAATAAATAAATAAATAAATAAATAAATAAATAAATAAATAAATAAATAAATAAATAAATAAATAATTCTCTTATGCATCCTATCCACATGTTTCAGAATTTGCAATTTATTTTATCCAGCAGGTACAGTTGATCTTTGTACCCATCAAATATTTTGTGTAAATTGACATATTCCTTTGCTTTGGGTGCTTTGGGAGAAGCTGATGGAAGCTGAAGGCCAAAACATTTGCTTTTTGTCAACAACATGATTAGTTGGACAATTTAAGTTTAAAGGAAAAATACCATTCAATCCTTATCACAACTAGTGTTATCATAAAAGGGCAATAAATTAGAAATAAGTGTCAGGGTTCCAAGTAATAAACCCATAGCAACCAAAATTACGAGGCAGATGACTTCCTCAAAGAATAGCTTTATTGGAGATAGTGGCACAGATCTGGTGAAAAGGTTCCCGCAATTTTAACCTAATTAAAAGAGAAAGTTTTCCCTCAACCCCAAACAATCAGTCACATGGTCCAATCAAGACGCTGCTTGGTTGCCTGGTGACCTCACTCCTCCTTCCATGGCCAGGTGTGAGAATGTCCTTGGTACCCTTGCCTACAAAACCCCAGCTATCTCTAAGCCCCCCTCCCTATCCCTCAGCTCTAGTGTGGCAGCACTGAAGCTCCAATATGGCTCTGGTCAGATCAACTTCAGGGTTGACAAATAGCAGATATTGTGGAAGGAGGCTATCTGAGCAGGTGGAATGCATTTTCTCACTTTGCCACTTATCCTAGCAGCAAGTTGGATGGCTGATATAAAGTAACAAATAAAAGAAACCACAGGAGACTAGCTTGGGGTTCCAGGAGATGATTAGATTACACAGCCCACAATAGAAGAAGTTTGTGATGAATATCTTCTAATAAAATCTTAGTTTTAAGTAAGCATCATTTAAATAGAAATGAATCTTTTTTCCCCATTGATGTAGTATGCAAATGATTCCAGCTGTTTGACCTGCGGTTAATGCTTGCTCAGACATAACACCTTAAAAATAAACAGAACCACCCGTATGCTTATTAAATATTGAATTAAGATATCAGATTGTATTTTTAATATATATAGTTTAGTTGATAAATGCAGGTATATCCATGAAGCCTTTCCCAAAAATATTGGAACACTGCCAATATATAACCAGATGTCAGCTTTGGAAGCCATATTAGGCCGGAAGCTTCCATGCTGCCACCTTCTCATGTGTGGGAAAGTAGGAGGGGGGATTTAGTAGAGGGGTTGTCTGTAGACATAATAGCATTCTTCCTGTCGGTCAAGGTCAGCCCGATCCTGCATCTGGAGAAGGAGTGGTCGGAGTGCTGTCTCGAGATGGGACGGACGGTGATTGGATATGTGATCGACTGAGGAGTGAGGGGATGGTTTGGGGGTTTTTGATTTACTGAGGGAAAATCCGGACCTCTCAGATTCGGGTTTTCCCAGATGTGCCACTTTACCTATTCTAGTAAATAGAACTTTGAAAAATGCTCGCTTCAGAGTTTTTACATGGAGTTGGGGTTTTTTTTCTGGAACACTGACGCCAGAAAACTAAAGAATAACAACCACTCTGTGACTTGCTGCTGAATAAAATTCCTGTACGTTTCAACTGAACATTCTGTAGAAGTTATTCTCTGCAAAAGCAGAGCTGACAATCATGGTGAAGACCAAGGAACCAATGATTAGACTGGTTCCTTGGAACCTCTTTGAATAAGGAGAGGAAGTGAGATTGCCCACATGTGCTCCACATGGTTGCTTCTTGCAAAGAGACCACAGGACAGTGATTTTCCATGTATTTAAGCATGGGAGATGACAAGATCAGCCATTTTGGTTGCAACCATGGTGGAGCTTTTTAAAGGACCCTACATTTGAAAACCTCACTTTCTAATCACGTTAGTAACTTGCCTATTAACTATCTTAAAGTTATTAGAGACCTTTGGAAAGACAACTTTCAAAAGTCTTCATCAGGTGAGCTGAAGAATTCAAAGAATCTGAAACAAACAGCAAAAAACTAAAGATTTTGATATTATGAATATATAAATGGATTAAGTGTTCAGATAAATTTGGAATACTGATTATAATAAGGTTTTAGGTTTTAACCATAAACAACTCCTCATGGGAAACAAATTTATTTTGGCTTTTCTGGCTATCACAAGTCATAATAAAAGATAAGTTTTGTCTTTTGACCACCATTCTTCCAAAATGTTTGGAATTTGAGAAAAGAAAGGAAAACACCATTGGTGCCATTATGTCATAATTATCCCATGCTGTTCTTCTTTTTCTGTAAAAACATTTAAATTACTTTTTTTTTTACATCTCAGAACTTAAAGCTATCATCCAGAGATAAGATGTTATGAAAGCTCAGGGTTTCTTTTTCACCTTTTCAGAAGAAAAATGCCTTTGGGCTTCTTTGGGCTTTGAAAAAAAAATCAGTATAATCTGTATTTCATCCCTAATGGCAGTTAGGCAATATAAAAGTTGTAAAAATAAGGAGTGAGGCAGTTGTGTTTGTCCTAATAAGGTGCTTTGTGCCCTGGAGGAAACATGATTTTTCTCCTCATCCAAGGGAAGCAAGGTGGTTCTTCACTTTGAATATTCTGCATGCATATTTTATCTCCATTATAACAAGTCACCATACAGAAGAAGATCTAAAGTAGCAAGTAATAACATGGATTTGCCTTTGAATGCTTCTTGGCTTTAATCAACTTTCTATGCTCAGATATTCCTTTAGGGCTGCATAAATAGAGTATATCTTTAATTTCCCTCCATTTGATTTCCCTCCTTTTTACTCACTAAAAATATTTTAACTGCTAAACTTTATTGCTCTTGTCTATTTTTAGCGATATAATTATGAGAAAGGGGCCAACAGCAAAATGCAGTGATGCTTTCCTTTTACCCTTCTTGCCAAAAAATCAGGTATGCGTGTTGACGTTGACCACTTGGCAGATTTGCGTAGTAACTAACGCAAAATCACCATGACTTTGGCAACGCTATAGGAGCAATCTTTATATAAGAGGGAACAATTTCTCTAGTGTTTGCTACAAAACTGCTTTTCATCATTGCCATATGTGAATTGTTCCAACTAGGCCTCTCATTTAACAGAAAGAGAGAGAGAGAGTGGAAGAGAGAGAGAGAGAGAGAGAGAGAGAGAGAGAGAGAGAGAGAGAGAGAGAGAGAGAGAGAGAGAGAGAGAGAACAGTCTGTGTAGAGTGTTGGCAAGACAAGCAAATCGGGTACATTTTGTTGAAATCCACAATTTTATGTTTCAAATCTGTTTACAACTGAAATGACCAAAATATTTCACAATGATAAATGATTTAGCTGAAGGAACTTTATGCAATTCACTTAACCACAATCCGGAACGATTGCACTTCCATTGTGAATCACATGGACCAAATGATTGCCATTTCTGTCACCCCTGTGGGGAGGCGGAAGTGGTGGAAAACTGTGATTGAGTTTAGACTAGTATTTCTCAACTGTGGCAATTTTGATTGGGTGCTCCCTAAAGTTGGCTGAAAGATAGATGGCTACATAAAGGTTTCAAACAACATAAATAATATTTAATAAGATGTGTGGATTTCAATTCCCAGACATTTGGGGAGTTCTGGGAGTCGAAGTCCACACACCTTAAAGTTGCCAAGATTCAGCAACATTAATTTAACATGATCAGGGCTGCTGTGAGACCTCCAGACAATGTACGATAGCCATGCACCTACTTTATAAAGTGTACTTTTCTGTTGGAAGACATCCCTTCAAGTTATATCCAAGTCAAAAGCAAAGAATCATAACAAAAGAGAATAGAACCCATCAACTTTACATCCTGAGATGTGCTGAATATTATTTAATGTATAGTAGTTAACAGGAATTGGGTTTTAGCAGACATTGACTGGTCTTTGATGAACATAGAATAATAGAGTTGGAAAAGACCTTGGAGGTCTTCTAGTCCAAACCCCTGCTCAAGCAGGAGACCTTATACCATTTCAGATAAATGGTTGTCCAGTCTCTTTGAAAGCCTCCAGTGATGGAGCACCCACAACATCTAAGGCAAACTGTTCCATTGGTTGATTGCTCTCATCGTTAGGAAGTTTCTCCTTAGTCCTTGTTTGCTTCTCTCCTCTGTTAGTTTCCATCTATTGTTTCTTGTCTTACCTTTTGGTGCTTTGGAAGATAGTTTGACTCCCTCTTCTTTGTAGGAGCTCCTCGGATATTGGGACATTGCTTTCATGTCTCCCCTAGTCCTTCTTTTCATTAAACTAGACATACCTAATTCAGTGGTGGGTTTTAACTGGTGTAACAACCGGTTCGCTTCGTGCACACACTTTGTGCGCGTTTCAAACCGGGGCGAACCGATAGAAACCCACCACTGACCTAATTCCTGTAACTGTTCTTCATATGTTATAGCCTCATATGAGGATTGGATCTGGTTGGCAGTTAAATTGGAGATAACCAGAGATTCCAGGGAAGACTGGGAGATTAAAAAAAACTAAAACAATCCTCCTCTCCAAAATCACCACCAGTGATAGAAAACAATGACTAACCACTTCTGTATTTTTACCAAGAAAGATATCAGTGGTGGGATTCAAATTTTTTTAGTACCATTTCTGTGGGCGTGGCTTGGTGGGTGTGGCAGGGGAAGGATACTGTAAAATCTCCATTCCCACCTCACTCCAGGGCAAGGATACTGTAAAATCTCCATTCCCTCCCCACTCCAGGGGAAGGTTACTGCAAAATCCCCATTTCCTCCTGATCAGCTGGGACTCGGGAGGCAGAGAATAGATGGGGGCGGGGCCAGTCAGAGGTGGTATTTACCGGTTCTCTGAACTACTCAAAATTTCCGCTACCGGTTCTCCAGAACTGGTCAGAACCTGCTGAATACCACCCCTGATGTATATGGCCTCTCTCATTACAGTTTGCCCTCTCATGGCCATTGATCAAGATAACCTGACTTGAAATAACACAAATCTGGAATAGCAAAGGATGGCTATGGAAACCCCCAATGGAGAAATAGAGGATGAAATTTAGGAAGGACCCAACCTTAGTGGTCAAGATGGTTAAAAGCGGCAAACTGGGAAGTTTGGACTTTGACTTGTACGTTTCCATGAATGTCACCTTATAATAAGCAGGATTAGCTCATCTAGTTGTGTTTCCTTTCTGGTTTACCCAGGAGGGCTAACAAATTTACGAAGAAAAGTTAAGCCTTTTGTTCCCCATTTTAATCTTCATGATTGAACCTGCTCTCCTTGTCTGACACGGGCAATTTCTTTCTAAAAACAACACAGAGATCTAATCGTAGATTGTCTAGCACAGTGATCGGCAAACCACTGCTCACGAGCCACATGCGGCTCTTTGGCCCCTTGAGTGTGGCTCTTCCACAAAATACTGAAAAGTCCACAAAGTGCCGAAAAGTCCTTCAGCCGGTGAGAAGAAAGTTGCGCATGTGCGGAGATGGCGGCAGTGACCGGAGGTCTTTTCGGGGCTGTGCGCCAGTGGCTGGGTAGAAAGATCAAAAGGCGCGGAGCAGCCTTTAATTAGGTAAAAGAAAACAAACCACTGAGGGAAGGAGCCCACTGAAGCTGCCGGCGTTGCAGCCCCCCCATCCCCGCAGCTTGGAGCTTCAAGCGGAAGAAGTCCTCAGCTGTTGCAAAGAAGCGGCAGCTCTGAGTGAGCCATGCCCGCTTCTTTCTCTTTGAGAGCTGCTTTGCAAACAAGGTGCAAAGCAGCTCTCAAAGAGAACGAAGTGGGCGTGGCGCACCAGAGCTGCCGCTTCTTTGCAACAGCCGAGGACAGAAGAGTTCGCTCAGGAGTGACTCCAGCAAGGAAGGCGGCTGGGTCGGAGGGAGGCGTAGCCTGAGCTCTCTGGGATGGGTAAACAAGTGTGGGGAGGTGAACATGAGCGGACTTGGCCCTCCGCGTGTTGCATCCCCCTCCCCCTACTTTTTAATTGTAGTTAAAAAGAACTAATTAAGTTAATAACAATGCACCTACCTATATAGTTTAAGTTTAAAAAAATTGGTTCTCAAAAGAAATTTCAATCGTTGTACTGTTGATATTTGGCTCTGTTGACTAATGAGTTTGCCGACCACTGGTCTTGCAACATAGCAAGTTACACTTTATTTATAATTTTATTTATTTATTTATAATTAAATTTATATACCGCCTTACTCCTGAAGGACTCAGGGCGGCGAACAGCCAAAAAAGTAAAATATACATAATACAAACGTTAAAAACCGTTATGATTGACAAGCTTTCATTCAAAAATTTGTGTCATCCTGTTCTTGTGAATTTTGTTGCAGTTTAAGAATTTCACTGGCTTTAAGAGTCCCCTCGCATTCAAAATCCAAGTGAATGGATTAATTTTGACTGAACTGGAGAAAGAACTTTATATTCGATCTCCTGAGACTAATTATAGCCTCCATGTAGACATTTCCATTATTGTACTGTGCCATATATTTCAATGTGTTGTAAACATGATATTTTTCATGGCTAAAAAGGACATTTTGTGAAAAGCTTCGGGAAAGGCAACTTGAGGTTGTGATGTACAAGCTCCTAAAAGGAAAGGCACATTTGAAAGATAAGTGTAATGCAGGCAGGTCTGCAAAGGCATACTGTATACAAACTGCTGAATAAGGAAGCTGGTATTATTTTTGGTTTAAGGATAGCTGGAAAATCTGACTCTTTCAACATGTTCCTACAATTCAAGGAACAAGGCTTTAGCTGCAGTTGTAGCTTTCATTTGTCCTGATCAAGAACTTTTGAAAAGTATGCCTTTGAACTTTGTGACACCATTGTTTTCTTTATTTTTTTTAAACTGGGTGACATTCCTCTTCTTTGGTTGTCTTCTTTTAAAATAAAAACTAGGATCTATGTGTAAAGATTCATTGTAAAAGACACACTCTCTAAACAGCTTCTTTTGCAGTTAGATTCCTGTCGTCCCACCCCACCATTTATGTATTTATTCATGTAATTTGTTTATTTACTAAGACTAGCTAAACCACCATTAAAACCAATGCCAGCTAATGATATTGGGGAAAAAATATGAAACTATAAATATAGGAGAGGTATATTAGCAAAAGCATAATACAAAGTAAAAGTTAGATTATTTGTGGATCAGATTAGAAAATATTATGTATTAGAGTTTTGGAAAAGGAAAACTACAATAAAAATTATTTAAAAAAAAGAAAAGAAAATATTAATAAAACTTTGCCAAGTCTGTCTTTTGAGGCAGGGAATTCCAAAATTAGAAAAGTCTTGCTCTCATGCCCTTGAACTATCTCTCCATCACATTTGGGATATAGAAAAGGGCCTTTACATCAGATCTTAGGGAACAAGAAGATTTGGCACAAAAAGAGTCAGTCCCAGGATTGATTGATTGATATTTATTTATTGGTTTTCTACACCTGCGCATCTTGTAAAAGTAACTCTGGGTATCCAATATTGTTATGTTGGGCGAGTGAGGAGCCAGCAGCCAGGTCTGTGCGAACAACAGCAGCTCTTTATTTCACAGTGACAAATCCAGCAAAGATCCCAGTTGACAGCTCCCTTTATATAGTTTCTTGGCCAGGGGGTTGTCCAATCAACATTGAGGGTTTTTCCGCTTAATTTTCCCTCCAAAAGTGAATACATAACAAATATAATTAAACATCAATATATTGTAATAACAAATAACAGAAATAATAAATTGTAAGTTTTATCATTTCTTAGTTGTCAAGGCAGGTGTCGTTTATTTGTATTTCTATTTAACACAGTATTATTATTTATAGTATTTATTTATTTAGCATGTGGCATAGAGTACATGGATGACAATAATATATATATATTACTGGTAGCATTTCACCCCTGGCATACACGTACTGTATGATGAAAGATAGTCAATTTTGTACAGCATGAGGAATTTAAGAAGTTATATATAAATTAAAGGTTACATTTTGAAAGATGTTAATTCATGAGAATGAAATAAATATCTAGGCCATTTATCCAATTAAGTACAGTATGAGTTGGAGAAAATCTGCTTTTCTTCCTGCATAAGCTCTCTGGTCACTATATGATCCAGTATCTGAAAAGGAGCACCACATATTCAAGAGAGGATGCTCTGCCCCATTTAAACAAAGGGTCTTGGACATGACATGCAAGGTGCCGTGCATTCTTTGTAGTTATTTAATATCATCAATCAATGCTATTCCTTATAACAGTTCGACAGTTCCTTTGAAATCCCAGTGGGAAATACGACCATTCCACCTACCAAAATAGATCTGCTAGGCCTCCTTCTCGGTAATGCTTTTTTCAGTCTATCTATGACCCTCTGAAGTGCTGATTAGTGACTCATATCAGTGTTGTTAATGATTGCAAGAATAACCTAGATTCAATAATCTGCAAATCAAGTACCCATCAATATAGCATTAGACGAACTCCCATAAAACACAGTGAGATCCATGGAACGGTGATTAAAACACGTTTAATGCTTAACTGAGCTGCATGGAAGTGTTGGATTACCATAAATTAAACTTTAAGCATGATTTGTAGGGAACAAAAAGTGTCTTTAATAAGAATCAAGAAATTATGGCCATTATCTTTTTTTCACTCCTGTACATATTTAGGGTGAACCTATATATTCAATTCATGGGATATGAATTGAAACACCCGGGATTCAGATATTTACATCAAATGGTTTCTCCTGGGTCTGTTTTGGAAAAATATGTGGAGAAAGTGAGGCTAAAGGGGTCAGTCGACTAAATCTATTATAAAACTTATTATATAGGTAGTCCTCGATTTACAACCACAATTGATTTATGTTGTTAAGTGAGACATTTGTTAAGTGAGTTTTGCCCGATTTTACAACCTTTCTTGCCACAGTTGTTAAGGGAATCACTGCCATTGATAAGTTAGCAATCTTGTTGTTAAGTGAACCTGACTTCTCCATTGGCCTTGACCGTCAAAAGGTTGCAAAAGGTGATCACATGACCTTGGGACACAGCAACGGTCATAAGTATGAATCAGTTGCCAAGCATCTGAATTTTGATCACATGATCATGATCATGAAGATGCTGCAAAAACTCGTGATAACTCACTTTTTTCAGTGCCGTTGTAACTTTGAACGGTCACTAAATAAAAGTCAAGGACTACCTGTATGCTGGTCAAGTTATTTTCTTCCTCCCTTCCCCAAAGCCTTATTTCAATCTGCTCAAATACATACCCTGTCAATGCTGCTGGAGATATGCAAGTATAGGATAGATATACATATAGGAATCTGTGTTGCAGAAGCTAAAGAGAGCAAAACAGACAGGTGAATTTGTGCTTTACCTTCAGCTAAATTGTGGATGTCTCGACACCTCTACAATTCTTCCTTCCTTCCTTCCTTCCTTCCTTCCTTCCTTCCTTCCTTCCTTCCTTCCTCCTTTCTTCCTTTCTCTCTTTCTTTCTTCCTTTTTCTCTCTCTCTCTCTTTTCTTTCTTTCTTTCCATCCTTCCTTCCTTCCTTCCCTCCCTCCCTCCTCCTTCCTTCCTTCCTTCCTCCTTTCCTCCTTTCTCTCTTTCTTTCTTCCTTTTTCTCTCTCTTTTCTTTCTTTCTTTCTTTCTTTCTTTCTTTCTTTCTTTCTTTCTTTCTTTCTTTCTTTCTTTCCTTCCATCCTTCCTTCCTTTCCTCCCTCCTTCCTTCCTTCCTTCCTTCCTTCCTTCCTTCCTTTTTCTCTCTCTCTCTTTTCTTTCTTTCTTTCTTTCCATCCTTCCTTCCTTCCTTCCTTCCTTCCTTCCTTCCTTCCTCCTTTCTTCCTTTCTCTCTTTCTTTCTTCCTTTTTCTCTCTCTCTCTTTTCTTTCTTTCTTTCCATCCTTCCTTCCTTCCCTCCCTCCCTCCCTCCTCCTTCCTTCCTTCCTTTCTCTCTTTCTTCCTTTTTCTCTCTCTTTTCTTTCTTTCTTTCCATCCTTCCTTCCTTTCCTCCCTCCCTCTTCCTTCCTTCCTTCCTTTTTCTCTCTCTCTCTTTTCTTTCTTTCTTTCTTTCTTTCCATCCTTCCTTCCTTCCTTCCTTCCTTCCTTCCTTCCTTCCTTCCTTCCTTTCCTCCCTCCTTCCTTCCTTCCTTCCTTCCTTCCTTCCTTCCTTCCTTCCTTCCTCTCTCTCTCTCTCTCTTTCTTTTTTTCTTTCTCTCTCTCTCCTTTCTTTCTTTTCATCCATCCATCCATCCTTCCTTCCTCCCTCCCTCCCTCCCTCCCTCCCTCCCTCCCTCCCTCCCTCCTCCCTCCCTCCCTCCCTCCCTCCCTCCCTCCCTCCCTCCCTCCCTCCCTCCCTCCTTCCTTCCTTCCTTCCTTCCTTCCTTCCTTCCTTCCTTCCTTCCTTCCTTTCTCCCACTTCTGCTTCCAACAAACTCTTTTCTGTCTCCTTGTCAGGTAGGTGCTGGATTAAACAGGTCTGCTAATGCAGGGACACTAAGGAATCCTGGGCTCTGTTGGGATTGGAGTTGCCAAGGCCTTTATCAAGAGCCACCCCTAGTGACACAACCAGTGCCAGGATTTGCTTTGACTTTGACTCTTCTCCAAGGGCTTTGCAGAGCACCTTTAAGCAGGAAGGGAGCAAAGATGGAAGCTCTTAGGATTCCGGTGCTCATGCCTTGTTCCTTTGAAAGCCACTACCTGTAAGTGACACTTCCGAAGGGGTGTGGGGGTGGGGAGTGGAGGACAAGAGCCCCTTTGTTGAAAAGGGATTTCCTTAAAAAGGGAAGCAGACTGAACTGAGGCTTTTTAGCTTCTTACTATCGGAGAAGGTACAGCAGCTGCTGGGGCTGCCCGGATAAGATAAAGATAGCAATGGAAATGTGAAAAGCAGATAAGGGACATATCTGCGCTGTGGCAACATGTTCATTGTTGTTACAGGAGCTAGAATTTACAGTTGAGATGAAACACAGCATTTTGGATTTAAACTTTTTGCCTATTGGGAAACCGTGTAGCATTTTTCTCAAGGCACAGCTTTTGTATAGAATTTGGGTTCCTGTTGGAAGAAAGAGATTCCTTTTCTGTTTGAAGGAATGAGCCAGACAAGTTAGGTCCATTCTTAATTTCAGATATTTGTCACTCTATTTGGGAGGCATTGTTATACTTTTTGCAATCCTCGTGGTATCCACGCAGTTAGCTCGTCTGCTATCGCAACAATTCACAGAAAATTTAAAAATGTCCTACCGAGTGGTGAAAAAATAACCAGGAGTCTAAGACAGGTAGTCCTTGATTTACAACCATTCATTTAGTGACCTCTTGCAGTTAAAACAGCACTGAAAAAAGTAACTTATGACCGATTCTTGTAACTTAAGACTGTTGCAGCATCCCCAGGGGCATGTCATCAAAATTTGGGTGCTTGGCAACCAGCGTGTAGTTATGACATTTGTAGAGTTCCCAGGGTCACATGATTGCCATGTGCGACCTTCCCAGCCACCTTCCAACAAGCAAAGTCAATGAGAGAACCTGGATTCACTTAACAACTGTGTATGATTTGATTAAAACTGCAGTGATTCGTTTAGCCATCGTGGCAAAAAAGGTTGCAAAATTGGGCATGACTCTTAACAAACTGCCTTGCTTAGCAACAGAAATTCTGACCCCCTATTGTAGTCATATGTTGACTACAATACATGTAGTCCTCCATTTACAACAGTTTGTTTAGTGACGGTTCGAAGTTACGGATGCACTGAAAAATGTGACTTATGACCATTTTTCACAATTGCGACCTTTGCAGCAATTCCCTAATCCTGTGATCGAAATTCAGATGCTTGGCAATTGGTTCATATTTATGACCATTACTCTGTCCCCAAGGTCATGCAATCCCCTTCTGTGATCTTCTAACAAACACAGTCAATAGGGAAACCGCATGCACTAAACAACTGGGTTACGAACTTATCAACTGCATTGATTCACTTAACAACTGTGGCAAGTAAAGTCATAAAATGGGGCAAAACTCACTTAACAAACGTCACATTTAACAACATAAATTTTGTGGCCCTAAAACGAGGATTACTTGTAGTTTTTCCAACAAACAAACTTCATGAAAAATGTTAATAATTTAAAATAATAAAATGTGTTAATCAAAGCAACCCTACACCTAATTTAGATGCATCTAAAGGGTGGAGGAATCTGAAATATGGCTTGCCATTAATTTTGCACCCAGGACTACACTCTGAGTTGGTTATTTTGTACAAAGAAAAAAAATAAGGATAAAGGAGTTTCTATCTAGCAACTCTAAAATGAATACTGTGGAGGTTTCAGACCGGTGGCTATGAACTTGATTTGCCTCTAGGACTAACCATTAAGTCTTCTGCAGAATGCCTTTTTTTTTTTTTAAACTGACCTGTTGCATCTCTACTTCATTACCTGGTAAAAGATTTCCAACTAAGCTTTGTGTCCCTGTAAGCAAATTAAGCATTCAGGCCAATCAACTTAAAGCATTTTACTGAACTGCAACTCATGCAAAAAGCAGGGGGGGAGGGTGAGGGGAACCACCACCCTCTACCTCCAGAGCTTAATAATTATTTAGTGAATGTTCTTGGGCCACGAGAGAGCCTCTCATTAGATTAACAAAAACACTGCGGCTGAGTGGCTTGAGAAAGTATGGGCATGGAATGGAAAAATACTAAACGGGGTACAGGGTGGTCTAAATTTTCACCTCCCGACGGATTTTGTGAGTGGCATTTTGCGAATCTAAATCTGGAACACCATCTGAATATATGTACATGGACGTGTGAACTCTCCGGCCAAATTTATTCAGAGAATCCTGTGGAAGGCTTCTGAAATTCAGCCATCTTCAGATATAGTGGAAAATGTCTTGCGTCATTTCAGCAGCATAACTAGATGGTACTGGCCACGTTGATGAGGTGACGATGAGGAGAATGATCCCCATATTTAGGGGATATTTAGAACACAACATCTTTAGAACACAGAATAAAATATTAGAAAAATATTTCATTATATCCTGCCTTTTTCAAAGAGCAAAGATGGCTTTCGTGGGGGTAGGGAGCTCACCCAATGTTGATCTCGAAAAGGCAGCTTTAAGGTAAATTGGTCTGAGAGAGTTATTGGAGTTCAGGTCCAGGTGCAGTCGGCTTGAACCTGGATCTCCCAAGGTTGTTCACATCTATTAACCTTGTGGAAGGTTGTACAGAAGAAACAGTGATTTTAACATATCTCTAGATTTTAACATTACAAGATATAGTTGGTGAAAATCCATCTTGGGTACAACCTTTTCTACCCTGGGGACTATTATGTGATTTGCGATGGTGTACAAAGATACAGGTAGTCCTTGATTTACAACCATTTGTTTAGTGATAGTTCAAAGTTACTGTTGTGGCCCGCTGGTGGCCAGCAGAGCTGGCTGCAGAGTCAGACAATGAGTAGGTTGGGAAGGAATATGGGCCAGTCCTGGGGGCTAGGGAAAGCTTCGGTGAAAGCTCTGTGTCGGAGGCTAGACAGAGAGGGAGCTAGACAGCAGTGAGGCAGAGGAACAGCTGGAGCCTGTTCCCAGTGTGCGCATACACAGAGCTGTCGGAAGACAAGAACAACTCAGAAAGCAGGGTCGACTTGGGAGTAAAGCCACACCTTGGAGGTATTTGGCCCCTCCCATAGGAAACAAAAGAGGAGCGAACAGGGAGTGGGCTTTTGCAGGAAACAATCCATTCGTTCCATAACTCTGAAAGACTCTGTGCCACGTTTTGCCTTGTACTGCGTTTGGAAACAAGTTACGTGGTAGCTTGCCAAGTGAGATAAGGTGTGTTGATAAATATTCCTCTGAAAGACTGTTTGGACAGGCCTTGCTGACAGTGAATGAAAGTAATTCACAGTCGTGTAAATAAAAGAGATTTTGCTGGGACCAAGACTCTGCTTCCTGCTTTTTAAGGAAGCCTAGTTCAGAACAGTTACAATGGCACTGAAAAGAGTAACTTATGACTGTTTTTCATACTTACAACCATTGAAGCGTTCCCATTGGTCACATGATTAACATTTGGCTGCTTGGCATCTGGCATATACTGTATTTATAACAGATGTACTGTCCCATGGTCAAGTGATCATCATTAGTAACATTCCAGCTGGTTTCTGACAAGCAAAGTCAGAAGCCTGAGTGGCGCAGCAGACTAATGCTACTGTTAAAGGTAGTATTTAGCTTCCAGCTGCCTGCAATTACTGCGAGTTCAATTTTCACCATGCTCAAGGTTGACTCAGCCTTCCATCCTTTCTAAGATAGGTAAAATGAGGACACGGTTTGTGGGGGCAATAAGCTGACTTTGTATAAAATATACAAAAGTATGAAGGCTATTGCTTAATGCCTTGTAAGCCGCCCTGAGTCTCCGGAGAAGGGCGGCATATAAATTAAAATTAATTTAAAAAAAAGTCAGATTTGTTTAATGACCAAATAATTCAATTAAGGACTGCAGTGATTCACTAAACAACTGTGGCAAGAAAGTTTGTAAAATGGAGCAAAACTCACTTAACAGCTGTTTCACTTAGCAGCAGAGGTTTTGGGCTTCATTGAAGTCAAGGACTACCAGTATATAAATATAGATGTAAAATAAAGAGTTGAAACTCTGTATGATTTTGCATTTTTCAAAGTTTACATTCTTGTGATGGAACAATCTTGGATACCGGTTGAAGTATCAGTGATAATTATATTTCTAACAATTTTTGTAAGTGTAATCTTTGGCTAGACAAAATACCTCAGGCCTGAGTTTAGATACTAAATCTAAGTTTAGAATAATGTTGTCCACAAAAAATATTAAAATGGCTACCAATCATGATAATATCCCATTTGGCTATTAAAGCCTTTAATTTTAAAGTTAGAAACTCAGACTAATGATGTGCTTTCTGTCAATCACTAAAACATGCAAAACGGATTATCAGGCAAGTCCTGTCACAAGATATGCAAGGATTGGGGTTCAGGGGATAAGTGAAAGATTCGCAAGATCTTTAGGACTAAGGAGACAATTTGGGCAGTATAAAGAAAAATGAGAGTTCAGGCCTTAACAATGGAGTTTAGTACTGAGACAAGTGATTCCTAGATTAGCTTCTAGTTAATAGAGGAGGTTAGTCAAGTAGAGAACAAGGAATACTGTCACAAAGAGTAGGCATGAAAAAATGATTAGAAACTTTTTTCTGAAATCAAGGACAGTTTGGGAAAAGATCCAAATTCTGTGTGCAAGACGAATCAAGACAGTCATAGTAGAATCAGAATTGTAGAATTGGCCACCAAAAATAAGCTAATAGATCATTGATTGCTTATCTTAATATCAAAGCAAACAAAAAATATCCCTGTGATTTGCTATAATGATAAGCGTCATTCACTTAAGGTCCAGTATGGCCAACAGAAGCAAGTCAATGACTTGTAAAGCAAAATTTTACAAAATCCACATCACTGACATTTAAATAGTGGAATTAAGCATGTGTTTCTCTTTAATTCACTTCCCAAGTAAATCATCTAGCTACTATGTAGTTAATTTATTTCATCACTCAACATTTCAGAGCACAAGAATTGGGGAGTAGTGAAGCAAACTAATCCTACAATCTACAAGGAATTCATTTCTCATCTTCAGTGTTAACGAAGATAATTTAACAATGAATGAATACGGTGTTCAGTCACAGCACTATGCATTATATTCAGATGTAACTAAATTTAATGTCAAGTTGATGACCTTATTATCTGGTTTTAGGGGAATGATTTGCTTTTAATCCCAGTGCCCAGATTTTCAATTTGGCAGCTATTTAAAAATTATTAGGGCAAATAAGTGTCTTGCTAGCATACATTGGAACATAAATATAGCAATTTATCTGTTTTGGATATGTTAAAATAAGTTATACTGAAGAAATTCTGCATAAGGAACAGTATTAGGGAAATTTATATAATATGTTTGGAAAATTTAATGTTGAAAACTATTTTTCATAGATTTTATGACAAATGCACAATATGCAGTTGAAAATGAAAACTTTACATATAAGGAAATCATGAAAGGCAAAACAGACCTTTTAAACATCAATTGAAATTTCATTAGATCAGAATACACCAGTCTAGTGTAGATCGTAAATCAATAGTTTCACATTTTTCATTTAGTATTTTTAAAAATATTTAATTAAATAATAAATAATATGCATTTTATATAGCTACAGTAAGTTGGTAACTTACTGTTTCCTAATTTACGGACTCCTTATGCTCTCTGAGCTTAGTTGTTTGCTTGCAGATGTTTCATTATTGGACTAGGTAACATTATCAATGCTCATCTAGGCACTGATAATGTTACCTAGTTGGGTAATGAAATGTCTGAAGGCAAACAACCAAACTCAGAAAGTATCAAGGACTCCATAGTTCAACCCTGAGCTACATACAGTATATTCTTTTCTACTGCTTTCTAGTTTCTTTAGTTTATGCTCAAGACATTTTTGTACTGTGAACCAGTGGTGGGTTTCAAATTTTATTACTACCGGCTCTGTGGGCGTGGCGTGGCTTGGTGAGCGTGGCATGGCATGGCATGGCTTGGTGGGCGTGGCAGGGAAAGAAATTTTTTTGGCAGAAATTTTTACTGTAAAATCTCCATTCCCACCCCACTGCAGGGGAAGGATACTGCAAAATCCCCATTTCCTCCTGATCAGCTGAGACTTGGGAGGCAGAGAATAAATGGGGGTGGAGCCAGTCAGTATTTTTACTACCGGTTCTCCAAACTATTCAAAATTTCCGCTACCGGTTCTCTAGAACTGGTCAGAACCTGCTGAAACCCACCTCTGCTGTGAACCAAACTTTCCAAAAACAAAACCTATGGAATTAAAATAGACCATGATTTTGGCATCTATTTGTCACATAGTAGTTATCCATGATGTTCAATCAATATGTAAAAACAATACAGCATATTTATTATTAGGTCCTTGGCAGAGCAAGGAAAATTATTTTCAAGTTTTTTAAAATATAGCTGTAAAACTTGGCAATCAATGGAATGATTAATCCAATATAACTCCCAGTAAAATATGTATTGGATTAGAAGGTGAGAAAAATGCAGCTTGATTTGTTATGATATGCAGAATCATTGATTAAATTCAATCACTATGCTTTTTTAAATCTGCTATTACATTTTACCATATTATATTTTATAGGTCATTTAATGTTTTGTCCAACAGCACACACTAGTGTTGGCACAGGATAAATTCACATGTAGGTTCCAGGTGTTTAAATTACGGTTTGCTATTCATGTGTTTTAAAATAACAAATTTAATACAGATTACAGTTCTGAAATATTTAGTAAACCATGGAAAGATTCAATTGAAACAATAATTTAGTTGTTCATTTCTGCCACCACAAATAATATATGAATATTTTACTTGGTGAAAGACATTACACTTTCATTTCAAAAATAAACAAATAGCAATCTGAGATTTTTTAAAAAAGCTGCCTGCAATTTTCCATTCATATTTTTGCAACAGGTATATTGAAAAGTAAGGCTTGAACTACAACCTAGGGACTTACTGGAGGATTTACATTTAATCAATGAATTCTGAGAAAATGGTTTCCATTCCTGAGACATACATATAGGCAATTTAGAGATGTAAGTATGTAACAAGAGCGATAAGGAATTGTGAAGAATATTATATAAGTAGTGGCATTTAAATCCACTTTTTTTGAAGGCATCAGGCAGGTTAGCCATAGGAGCTATTTTCAGTATATTTTTTCCCAAATTTCAGCGGGAGGAGAGCCTTCACTATTTTGACTTAATCAGAGCAGATTCCTGGTTATTTTCAGGCAGAGAGGAGCAATATTTTCATCAGGGATCTCTGGTGATTTTTTTTATGAATGTGTACTTTGTTTGTTTTTGATCCACTGCTTATTTTTCTGTTACTTGCTTGATGAAATGGGAGCAATTATTTTGGAAACTTAAGCAGTAGACTGAAGATTAGCTCTAGATTGACTGAATATTTTTTTTAAAAAATATTACGACGACAAAAAGGCACATAGCAGACTAATCTTTTTATCCTTTCACATTCCAAGCCTCGGTAATATTTTGGTCAGTGGAAGTGACTACAATAAGCATTTCTGTACTGCAGTTTCACATATTAAAAACAATATAGAATCAGCTCTTTCTTAACTAATTTTTAGCGTTGGCATCCAAGAGAGAAGAATATTTAGACATGTATTAATTGAAATGAAAACAGGGTTAATGTAAAAACTTTTTTTACAATTTTTATTTTATTCGAAAGATTAAAATACAAAATCCAAAAGATAAAATATTAAACAGAGAGAAAACAAAACTAGACAAAAATGTGGATTAAAAAAAAAAGACAAAAACACATTATCCCCCCTCCCCCACTTGTTGAACACTGGCAAATCTATTACAACAATAATAGCATCCTCCCTTGCAAAGCAGGCCCAAAATTTATAAGTGTCTACATATATTTGCAACCCAATTGATTTGTCATACATTACATATATGAAAAAATATACTCAACTCAACTCTCACAATTCTCCACACATGAAATCCACACATCTTAAAGTTACCAAGGTTGAGAAACTCTCCACTAAGTCACAGGAAACCAATACTTGAAGGGCTGTCTCAGGGAAGAAGGAGTCGTTTTATTTTCCAGAGCACCGCAGGATAGGACAAGAAGCAATGGGTGGAAGCTAGTCAGAGACAGGTTCAACCTGGAACTAAAGAGAAGCTTCCTGACAATGAGAACAATTAGTAATGGATTAGCTTGCCTCCTAGAGGGTGCTCCATTCCTGGTGGTTTTCAAGAAAAGATTGGACAGCCATTTGTCCAAGATGGTATAAGGCCATGATGGTAAACCTATGGCACGCATGCCACAGGTAGCATGCAGCGCCCTCTCTGTGGGCATGCGAGCCATCGCCCCAGTTCAGCTCTGCCGTGCATGCGCGCACGCCTCCCGCTGGCCAGCTGGTCACTGGGTCTCTGCCGCACATATGTGGGGGGTGGGGTGCATGTGGGGGCCACACATGCATGCGTGGGGGGCAGGGCATGTGCAGGGGGCCTGTGCGTGCATGCATGGGGGCGAGGTGCATGTGGGGGTACAAAGTGTGCATGTGCAGGGGCCACGCACGCATTGTATTTAGGGGTTTGGGCACTTTGGGCACTCAGTCCGGAAAAGGTTAGCCATCACTGGTATAAGGACTTCTGCCTAGGGCAGAGGTTTTGTCCAGTTTAGGTTAAGTTCTGGAGAGTTTTAAGTTCTGGATCAACAGTGCTAGTACATTAAAAGGCTTTATGGCTGGTGCCAGAGACTTTGGTTGATAGAAAAAAACCCCTTTTTTCTCACTATCTTTTAAGCCAGTTTTTAAATCATCAATGCAATCTGATACACAGTGATGTTAACATTCATTTAACTGATTTCTTTGAATTCAGGGGAAGATGTGATAGATAGATGGACAGAGTTATATTGTGTAAGCATGAAGGATTATATTGTAGCATGTCATCTGAACCCAATTGATGTGACTCTGAATTGCCTGCCAAAGAATGCTTCAGATCTTGGTATTTGCTGGAAAATGGAACAGGGACAAGGTATCTTCCATTTCAGTGTGAACACCTCATGAATACAATATTCACACCTTATCAGCAGCTTTCCATCATGTGCCTAAATATAAACAATGTTTTTCTGATTTCAAATTCAGCATCTCTCCGTCTTATCATTCCAATTCAGCTAAAGATTCACATAACATGTTATAATCAATTTAGTTGCTCATTAATGCCCTTTTTAGATCTATGATTTATATGAATGAGTATCTCTTTGTAAAATACCCATGCATCTTTGTGTATTTAAATCAGTGAATAGTACAAGATATCCTTTGTATGCTTGTATGGTTTTGAAATAATTAAAAAAGTCGGTTTAAAGCTTTCACATCTTTGTTTTGTAACTCTTGGAAGCATTTCAGAGGCTGTGTGTGATTGGCTTCGCTTCTGCTGAGTTGAAATGATGAGAAGAGGGAAACAAATCACAGATCACAGATCAGGCTGTGATCTGAACTACTGTAGGTCCCGCAGCAATAAAAACCCCTTCTCTCATTCAAAAGATTTTAAAAAAACAAACAAAAGTGGGAGGAGGGGAGGAGTCACCTTCTGTTTTGCTTGCCAGGTCATCTCAAGCTAAAAAAGAAGAGGGAAAGTGATAAAAACTTCATCCTTGATTGAGGAAGAATTTTGAAGTGGCTATTCATTCATTAATGTTATTACTTCTAATTTAGACACATAATGATCAACAAAACAAGATTTAAAAATAAACAAATGAAAAGAATGAATAAGCTGTATAAAAGAAGCCACATCTGTGAGAATATATAAATGTATTTTTAACTTAAGAAAAGGTACAGACACTTTAAACATACCTGTAACTAATACATCTGTTCAAGAATATATTTGTATAGATCAGGTAATCTCTTAGGAACCAGCATGATGCTTAATTAAAAATGGAGACAATTTGAACTAGCCTATCTTAATTAAATGATTCTCCAAGATTCTCCTGCTGCTTTGTTCTCCAATATTTTTCTATAATAAATCTTGTGGTTAATAATAAAAATAGATTTAATTTATTGTGTTGTACCATTTTATATTTCCAGGGAAAAGTATATGTTACCCTTTTCATTCTTTAAATAATCTTTAATTGATTTTGAAGGACAATTTTTCTAAGTTTCTCTAAATATCCAGCGAAACTAAGTAAATGAATAGTATTGCCATATGCATGAGAAAATATACAGATTTCATTATAATCACTCTAACATATTCTAGAAAGACTTTGATTAACTTATTGCAACTGTAAGGAACATAGTGTTGCCTATGAATTATTTTCATAATTCTTAATAACACACTTATTTTATACGATATTACATTATTCTTTTATATAATAAAGTGCTCAAGGGATGTTTGGAGATTTTTGTGTGTGATCACGGCATAATTGTCAATATTGTGTAGAGGGCTTGTGGCATTCTAATATTTGGTGATAAAACTGATAATCATCAGCTTTTTTATCAGTTTACCACTTACTGTATATAGCTTCCACTGAGGTATATAGCTTCTACTGAGGTTAATTGTCCTATAAAGTGAGGAGAAAGGCTGAGACCACCATGCAAATTTGATATAATACTGCATGAAGACACTGGATAAGGTTATTTTCAATATGTGTGAGGTATCGCCAGTACCCCGCATATACTCAGCTGTACATCTATCTGGACCACTGTCTAATTAAATGATTCTATCAAAGTTCTGTCCCAATGAAAGCAGAGGAACCTAGATGAGGAAGCCCTACCCTGGCAAGATTGGAGTAACTATGGATACAGGTTCTTTCTGGATTCAGAGAATTTCCACCTCTTGTTCCATCTCTTGTGAATGGGATTGCATTTGTGCAGAAAAAAATATTGCACAGTTTGGGAGTCTTCCTGGACTCACGACACCTGTAAGAAAAACAAGTGGCAGATGTGTCAGAAAGGATTCTACACAGATTTCTCATGTGTGTCAACTGTTCCAAATATGCTTTTTTAAGAGAAAACTGGGCTTTCCAAGAAGCTTCTTCATCTCTGACTGGATGGTGAAGAAGTTGAAGAAGCTTCTTGGATAAGAAGTGAAATGTCTTCAAGAAAAAACCAGAAAGTCCAGTTGCCTCTTAAAAAAGCACCTTTGGGACAACCATGACCTGGATGACTGAGAATCTCCATAGACATTTGTATCATCTAGACTGGGAAGGTCAAAAATGACCTTTTCATGCCTTGGATTGTAGATTACTACAATGTAATTTATTGCTCTTGTTGACTACTTGGAAGCTTCAGCTGATCCAGAATGTAACAGTAGATGCAGTTATAGGCATCTGTTATTCCGTAATACATACGTTTCACAAACTGCACAGGTTACCAATATGTTTGTGCAAGCTCTACTGGTTATCAGAGTTCAGTTCAAGGTACTTGTTATCACTATAAAACCTTACATAGCAAAGCGGTATATACCACTTCACTGTGCTTTATAGCATTGTCTGAGCAGTTTACAGAGTCAGCATATTGCCCCCAACAATCTGGGTCCTCATTTTATCAACTTCGGAGGGATGGAAGGCTGAATCAACCTTGGCTCAGTGAGAATCGAACTGCTGGCAGCTGCCAAACTCCAGGCTGGATAGAGCCAAATTCTTTATATAATGTAAGATCCCATATTTCAGGATTAGAATTTAGTATGATATTTACATTTTTAACCATTATAATTTTCCCAAAGCTATAATTAAATTGAAAAGGAACAATTGCTGGAGATGATCAAATCAGATGAATCATTGAGCCCTCAAAATTTCTTACATTAGTAGCATAAGAAATCAGATAACCTAGTTACAATTTTCTGTAAGAGTTTTCCTTTTTTTTCCTGTCCTTTTTTTCTAGAGAGATTTTCTGTTTCTTAAATCTTAGATGCACTGATTTTCCAAAATTGGATATTTAATTCCTTATTCCATGTGTCGTGGATGTTACCAATGTTGTAATTTCATCTTATTTTTTTCATTTAATATAAAACAGAATTGTTGATTTCACTTCAAAGACATGCTGGAATTAAAGCTGCTGGAATTCCAGATATCTTTGACATTGGATGTTATTTTGTCAGGCATGTTTTAATGATACATACTGCTAATAAAAGTATTCAAATAACATGTTTTTAGAAGCCTATTTCAGCAAAGCATCTGAAATCTTTATTATATGCTAGTTAAGTACATCTCCACAAAGTATGTTTAGTTTGATTCCAGCTGGTTTGAGTTATTTCTCTGGTCCAGTCTCTGTGTTTTAAGCAGGATTTTATAACTCATGTTATTCAATAGCTGAATTCAATAGCTGAATAACAAGACAAACATTCCCATCTAAAATGTTAGGTTGACCCTGTGATACTTTGTAGGGTGTGAGAATTCTTCACTATTAATTGAAAATTCTCCCATTTCTGCTTGAGCATCGCCGTCGGTGACTTCTCTTGAACAGCTAATTAGTCCGATTATTCCACAGATGCATAGGTTTACCACAAAGGTTTTTCTCGTAGTTTATCAAACGGATCATTCTCCTTGGGAATGTTGCAAACTGACAGGCTTGGAATAGTAACACAATCATCATTCCCCATCCCCATCTCACCTCTGTTGGAAGGACGGGCGGAGAGGGGGGAGAATGCAAGGGAATAAATTGTTAGTGGTCTGAAAAATCTGGATTTGATCCATTTGGCAGTTGGGGGTTGGGAAATATCCAAAAATGTGCACCTTTCAAAGTCTGGATTATTGAAATGCCAAATGAACCACTGGATTCAGGTAATAAGCATTCTGGAGAAGATTATAAGAAATAAGCTTCCTTCCCTCTCATTTGCTTCCAGTCAAATTTGTGTGTGTGGGTGTGTTGTGAGATAGATAAATTTGCTACAGTTTTTACTTCCTTGCATTGCTAGAGTTTGAAATGTACATTAAACTCATGAAAGTCTTATATAAGCTTTATTGAGACCGTGATCCTTGTTAGATCTACGTTGCAACAGTATTGTTTGCTTGTTTATTATTATTTCAGTGGAATTTTCAGTAAGAAAGAACAGTAAAAATGAATTACATAGTTCACATTTCTATTCATAATGTTCCTAAAGTAGCTACATAGCTACTACCTATGCTATGCTATGCTATGCTATGCTATGCTATGCTATGCTATGCTATGCTATGCTATGCTATGCTATCCTATCCTATCCTATCCTATCCCATCCTATCCTATCCCATGTGTCTCTTTAGCCTAATCCCTTATTTAAAATTTCTGTCTTAAACATTAATATGTTTAATATTTTTAAAAAATATTACATAAAGCAGTCACCCCATTTCCTTCTACACACAACTCCTAACTAACTTCACTGATTACATTTCCGCAATATTAAATTGTTTCAATTTACATACCGTGTTTCCCCGAAAATAAGAATATAAAAAATATATTTTTTGTCATCAAAAAAGGCACCAGGTCTTATTTTCGGTGTGGGTGGGTGTCATCCACTGACATCACTTTCGCATGTTGCCCCCGGCCTCCTTTTCACTGTCAGAGGCCTTCTTTGACCGGCAAAGCTTTCCTGAAGGCCTCTGCAGCTGATGACAGAGCTCCAGACTGATCCAGAGCTCTGTTATCAGCTACAGAGGACTTCAGGAAAGCCTTGATGGCTGCAGAAGAAATGGGCCGAAGTGTACAAGGCCTGGCTGCAACTGTCCGAAGGTAAGTAGTAGGGCAACTCCGCCCCACATCCCCAACCTAGCTTAATTTTTATCCGTGCGCCCTGGAGTGAGTGGGGTTTTAATTAGGGCTTATTTTGGGGGGTAGGGCTTAAATATTGGGCACGTGTAAAAATCAAGCTAGAACTTACTTTCGGGATAGGTCTTATATTCAGGGAAATATGGTATTTTGATATACCCTGTTTCCCGCAAAATAAGACATCCCCTGATAATAAGCCCAATCGGGCTTTTGAGTGCATGGCAATAAGGCCAAGTGCTTATTTCAGGGTTCAAAAAAATATAAGACAGGGTCTTATTTTTGGGGAAACACGGAAGTAAATTAAGCAGTCACCAATAGCGATTGATGTCTCTGTTTCACAAATAACTTTTAAATGCTTGAGGGGAAAAAAAACCCCACTTCTTGTTTATCTTGACAAAACTTTGACCCTATCATTGTAATAATTGCAGGATCTGAAACAAAATTCTGCAGGAGATTGTCCAGACAAAGCTGCACTACTTAGGCATTTCACCAGTTTTCTCACAAAATTTTCAGACAGTCATTTTGCCTGAACAGGTAGTCCTTGACTTACAGCAGTTCATTTAGTGGCCATCCAAAGTTACAACGGCACTGAAAAAAGTGACTTACGACTGTTTTTCACATTTACAACCTTTGTAGTATCGCCATGGTCACCTGATCAGAATTCAGATGCTTGGCAACTGACTCAGATTTATGATGGTTGAAGTATCCTGGGATTGTGTGATCACCTTTTGCGACCTTCTGATGAGCAAAATCAGTGGGGAAGTCAGATTCACTTAACAACCGTGTAACTAATGTAACAACTGCAGTTATTCGCTTAACAACTGTGGCAAGCAAGGTTGTAAAACGGGGCAAGATTCACTTAACAACAGAAAGGTTGGGCTCAATTGTCCAAGTCATAAGTCGAGGACTATTTGTTCAGCATACCTGTGTTGTTATAGCAATTCTTTACTTGAGCAGCTGGGGTGATAGCCCAATTGAGCTGGAGTAGAAAATTCCCATTAAGCTAGACCTTTGAATTCAGGTCCTCTCTTAGTATGAAAGCTGTCTGGCTGACTTTGAGACAGTCACTGTCTCTCAGCCCAGATCCCTTTGTTGTGGGAAAAGTAGGAGATAGAAGCATTATGTGCACCACCTTGAGCTGTGAAAAATAAAGACAGAATAATAATCTAATAATAAATCGATCCAAGGAGTCTGTTATTGAATGGGCATGTAGGCAATTCCATTTTCAGTATGATTACTGGGCCAATATGCATACAAAAACATCAGACATTTTCCCCCTCCAAAAAGAAAAATGGAATAAGAGAATTCTGACGGAAAGAGTAGGGCAGTCAAAGACATCTTCTTTCTCCTTTTCTGAATTAGTAAAGCAGTGCAATATAAAGATTGGGGTGCCGATCATTATTTATTTGTCTATTGATCAAATTTATATGCCACTCATCTCGGTAGTCTAAGTGACTCTGGGCGGCTTACAGGGAAATAAAAATATAAACATCAGAACAAGTATAAATATTAAAAAAAATGTAAAAATTACGAGAGTTAAGCGACCTTCGAAGACTAGAATGTAGCTGAACATTTTTGTGTTAAACAGGGATCAAGCCCAGCAATCTGTAGATTCACACCCCTGACGTGCATTTTTCCAGCCTTGCAAAAGTTTTTGCCTATGTCCTAGCCCCATGCAATGATACCATCCCAAAGCCTGACTCTTTCAACTCCAGCTAATATTTACTGAGCAGTGATGAGTGTTCTCTGGTGTTTCCCTCAGCAGTTTGGAGCACCCTGGAGCTTCCAAGCCTCCGCTAAGCTCCTCCAATATGACATCACGGATTTTGCTACGACAGCAGCTCATGCGTGAGCAAATGCAGGAACAAGAACGCCGAGAGCAGCGACAGAAGCAGCAGGCAGCTCAGTTCATTCAGCAGAGAGGGGCTGTGAGTCAGACACCTGCCATCAACGTCAGCCACCCCGCCAGCCTTCCTCCTGCAACCCAGGTGCCAATGGAAGTCCTGAAGGTAGGCGACTGGGTGGGCTCGGATTTGAGAAGGTGGTGGAAGTTTGTTCCATTAGTGCAAAGCTTTCCAAAATTGTTTTGTGCAGTAATGACGGAGTTTTTTAAAAAATCTTCTTACCACTTTTGCTCTCCCTGTGCAACTTTCCCAGGAAAAGTTCATTTGACTAGGCAAGGGATGGAGCTGTCTGTTTTTTGTAAGTGAATTTTTTCCCCAGAAAGATCCTTTTCTTCCCCATTTTCCCAATGGATGTGAAACACGCTCACCATCTTGAAAACTGGTCTCTTATTTTAGACACTTAAAACAATCATCAAAATAGTTTACAAATTCTTTAACTTTGGTGGAATCATCTTTTTTTTTTGTTATTGTATAAATATGTGTGCATCTATGTATATACATGCATATATGCACAAACTGTATATATGTATGTGCATGTATACCCACCAAAAGCTTTTTTCAAAAACTAATAGAGATCCTGCACAAAGGATTATTTGAGAAAGGTTTATTCTGGAATACAGTCCTTTGCGGTAAACCATTAGTAATTCTGTTTTGCTCAAATGACTTCATTTCTTTTTGTGACCATTCTGTTCCTTCTCCAACTTCCTAATAGTTAGGGAAGTTGTTTTTACAATAGATAGAATATCAGACTTCTTCTCTTCACAGAAACTGAATTAAGCCAATAACATTTCTTAAGCAACACTTGGCATTTGACACTAACAAAAGTAATCCCAAAATTCAAAGGGAAACTGCCATTTTCAACCTTTTGTAATGTTTTACCTGCAACATATGCAAACAATGTTTTTCTTTTCTTTTTGTTCTGGAGCTAACGTCATTGTAAACCCAACTGTGTTCCTCCATTTTGAAATACAATTGTATTGTGATGGTAGTCAAATCAAATGGTAAAATGGAGTTTTTAAAATGAAATCTTAATTCTCAGATGCAAAGAGAATTTAGCCAAACTTTCTTCAGTCTGGTGCACTTCAGCTTTACTGAGGTACAATGCTCAGAATTTCCCAACTAGAAATCTGATGGGTGCCAGAAAACTGAGTTAGTTTCATGTCTTTTAAACTAAGACATGCCAATTTTAGGATTTTCTTCAGTTGTCATATGTTCTCATACCATAATGGCAGAAAACTATGCTGTCAGGTTTCAACAGTCATAGTCAAATAGGTGTCTGAGAGTTACTAAAAAAAAGGTGTGTGTGTGTTATGTTTTGCTTGGGGTCACAGATTTTCTACCTCTTTCCTCATTGCTGTGGTTTGCAAATTAAAAAGAAAACTACCAATGGTTTTTGTGATATAGCAATAGCAATAGCACTTATATACTGTCCCATGGTGTTTTACAGCACTGTCTGAGTGATTTGCAAAATCAGCATATTACCCCCAACAATCTGGGTCCTCATTTTACTGACCTTGGAAGGATGTAAGGCTGAGTCAATCTTGAGCCAGTCAGGATCGAATTCTTGGCAGTGGACAGAGTTAGCCTGCAATACTGTATTCTAACCGCTATGCCACCACAGCTCCTAACGTCGGGCAAGAATTGGTTGGAATTGAGTTTTCAGCCTCTGTGTTGAATCTTAAAAAATGATTAGCATATTAGGTCCAAATGAAATGTTGTAAGTAGAATCAAGAAGGCCCTAGAACTCATGGAGCAAAGGAAAGAAATTATGAAAAGTTAGGGAACATGGATAATACGATGCAGTTTTGTCTTAAATTGGGATGCAATAATGGAGACAGAATTATGTAGTCCTGGCAAAGCTTTATGTAAAACAATGCTGTGATTCTAAACTAAGCAAGAGACCTCATTTTAAAACAGGGAGCTCTGAAGAAATATCCTGGTTCCTAACATAAGAACTTAATTCTTATTCAGACTGAGAAGCACAATTAGCATTAAGGTGTATTCTCCAGCATAGCTCTCATATCCAGTCATATGTTCGGGCTAGTTATTATTTTCTCCTGATCAAAATCACCATCTATGTACATTGGCATATATGCACAGACGATTATTGCTAGTGGTTGTTCTAAAGGAGCTTTTTCAAAAAGCAATTGGACTTGGTTTTTTCTCTTGATTTCGATTCTCATCCAAGAAGCATCTTCAGTTCTGCTTCAGTTCGCTTCTTGGATGAGAAGCAAAACATATTCAAAAGAAAAAACAAAGTCCAGTTGCCTTTTGAAAAAGCATATTTGGAACAACTATGACCTGAATCTCCCTAGACAGTCATTGCCATGGAACTCCTACGACCTTCGTCTCTATCTATGATAGGTTTGGTCAAATATGGGTGCTTGGTTGTAATGTGAAAATTTCAGTTAGTACAAAATACGGAAGAAAGAATACAAATGTAAGTGGATATTATGACTATATTAAGCAAGTTTGATGTAATCGTCACTTTCTCCTATTAGCTTCTATCCCCAATTCAGGTTGCTGACATACAGTATTGTTATGTTAAAAAAAGATAATGCCAAATCAATCTTATTTCATTCTTCAACATAGTGACTAAATTAGTAGACCAGCAAAATACTGTGGACATAATATACTTAGATTTCAGCAAAGCATTCAACAAAGTGGACCACAACTTACTTCTTGCTAAGCTAGAAAAAAATGGGATAGATAGCATGACCACCAGATGGATTCGTAACTGGCTGACAAACCGTATCCAATGTGTAGTCCTTAATGGTTCTACGTCTAAATATAGGGAAGTAAGCAGTGGGGTACCACAAGGTTTCGTCTTGGGCCCAGTACTCTTTAATATCTTCATAAACGGCTTAGATGAAGGAATAGAAGGGGAACTTCCCAAATTTGCAGATGATAATAAGCTAGCAGGAATAGCTAACACCCTAGAACAGTGATGGCTAAACTTTTTCTGGTCTGAGTGCCCAAAGCACACGGCCCGCCCCCCTACATGGCCCATGTGCATGCGGTGTGCCCCCACACTCCTAACCGTATGCATGCACAGCAGAGACCCCTGCATGTGCCCTACCCCCCGCGCATGCACGGCAGGGACCTGAAGACCAGCTGGTCGGTGGGAGGTGCGCACGCATGTGCAATGGAGCTGAACTGAGGCAATGGCTTGCGTGCCCACAGAGAGGGCACTGCATGCCACATCTGGCATGCATGCCATAGGTTCGCCATCATGGCCCTAGAAGATAGGGTCAAGATGGATCCAGATGGCTCTTGACAGACTTGAACACTGGGCCCTATCTAACAAAATGAAATTCAATGTAGAGAAAAGTAGTCTTACACTTAGGCAAGAAAAATGAAAAGTACACATATAGATTGGGTGAAAGCAGGCTTAATAGCAGGAGCTGTGAGAAGGATTTTGGAGTCCTAGTGGACAACCAGCTAAATATGAGCCAACAGTGTGCAGCAGCAGCCAAAAAAACCAATGCAATACTAAACTGCATTAACAGAGGAACACGATCAAGATCAAGTGAGGCACTAATACCACTCTATAGAGCCTTGGTAAAACCACATCTGGAATACTGCATCCAGTTTTGGTCTCGATATAGATCATAAGAAAAATGTTGAGACTCTAGAAAAAGTGAAGAGAAGAGCAACCAGGATGATTAGGGGACTGGAGACTAAAACATAGGAAGAACGGTTACAGGAACTGGGCATGGCTAGTCTAGCGAAGAGAAGGACCAGGGGAGACATGATAACAGTATTCCAATATTTAAAGGGCTGCCACAGAGAGGAAGGGGTCAAGCTATTTTCCAAGGCACCTGAAGGCCAGACAAGGAATAATGGATGGAAACTGACCAAGGAGAGAAATTTTCTGACAGTGAGAACAATCAACCAATGGAACAGCTTGCCTTCAGAAGTTGTGGGAGCTTCATCACTGGAGACTTTCAAGAAGAGATTGGACTGCCATTTGTTGGAAATGCTGTAGGGCCTCCTGCTTGGGCGGGGGGTTGGACTACATGACCTACATGGTCCCTTCCAACACTGTTAATCTAATCTAGTCTAGTATGTAGTAGCCCTGTAGCTCTTAGAGAATCATGCCTGCTGCCTATTTTTTATCCTACCAGGCCCAGACAGGCCTATCATCACAGAGCTTTAATATTTTAATACATTATTATGTTAATTTTTTATAGTCTGGACTGCAATGGAACATCTTAATCTACTTCTGCTGTCTGTGCTTGTATCCTTTTTATATGATGTACTTTTAATCGCTATCACGTTGACTTGACCAAAGATACGTTTTAGTATAAAACAGCTCACGTGATGTACGTATCTACTTCTATAGAAGAAATTCTTTCATTTCAGTTCACATAAGAATCTTATAACAAGAACTGTGGAAGTTTATTTTTGCTGGGCATGATGCAAGTGAAATCTTTCTCAATTTGGCTTCTTTGATCACAGCAGATTTTAATTTTGTTATATGTGCGTATATGTATGTGTGTGCGTATAATTATATTTATATACATACACACACATACATACACTCATATACATTTATTATATAAAATAATGCACAGACTAGTAAGCAAATTCATACACACACACACATTTACTAGTCTGTGTATTGGAAGGCTTGTTGTTGACAACAACATTCTGTTCCTTATCTTATTTTAGTACAGGTAATACAGTATTTAAGGTGTTGTTTTGGGATTGAATTCACTGTCAGTCATGGAAGCTTAGTAAGTGCCTTTGGTTCAATCATTCTCTCTCAGCCCAGTCTATCTCATAGGAGATATTATGGGGTGAAATTGAAGGAATGAATGAAAGGCATAGTGCCATAAGAAAGGTGGGATATAAATCTATAAAAAGAAAGAAAGAAATATTTTTACTTCTTTGGTTGTTTAATTATAATATTTATTTTTGAAATGGAACTCTGAGGTATCCTCCTGATCTAGTAAGAGATATTTGAAGGCCTCAATTTGGCATTCTCCTTTTGACTTGCATACATTATTCTTTCATAAATTCACACTTTTCTCCTGTAATACCCTATGACCTGGATTATCTATGGAATATGTGGAAAGGGAAGAGCTGTGGAATGGGAGAATATGCTTTTGGCAAAAGTTAGAATTGGCAGAATTCTGTGATGCTCTGCTGAATACTCACAACTTTAGCACATACCTCTGGGTGTGTAGACCGTTGCAAATATTTTAATGTATATTTTTAAAAAGAAAATAATTTTGGTGATGTGCATTTTCCCTGTGACCTTGTATGAAAAATAGAATAACATTCTTAAACAGTCATTGGATCGGGAGAATTTTGGAGAAAATGCAGTGTAGGGGCTGGATTAATTGATGTGTGAAAAAGCCTCAAAAATGGGATCATAGCCTTAAAGCAAAAGAATTGAGATTAGTGACCCATACATACATAGGAATGTTCTTGCCTTGTTTCTCCTTTGGCCCCTTAAGTATACCTGGAAGCTGTTCCTAAAATTCAAAATATTCTCTGGATAGTAATGAAAGCAGTTGGAAAATGGTAACCAGAGAGGAAGAAAAAAAGCCACAGGATTTTTTTTTATATATATATATATTTTGGTAAACCATTAAGTTATATTTGTCTGCATCTTGTGAAGTGTGATGGCAAATGAAAGAAAAGAAGGAATCATGTTGCAATCATGTTGAAAGATTAGTTAGAAAATATTTTGATTTAGATTGGACAAGTTACAATGAAAAATGTTTCATACAAACACTTTCCCTAATTATTTGCTACCTTGTTATTACATTTGATGGTCTATTTGACAGCTAAATATTCATTGTCACATTTATATCATATTATTGTGCTTTTGTAGAGTAGAATGGGCACTATATGGATTATTCAGTCTTTTTCTCTTTAGTGTAAGATATATTTGATTTCGTCTAGCAGAACTACTGGTTATTGTGAAAGATATATCTTTTCACATAAGAGATTCCTAGATTTTACTTTGAAAGGTAAGGCAGTAATGATGTAACCTAGTAAGTGTGGAAGTTCTTGTTTATAATTATATCAAATAGAGAGGATATAATTAAACATAAAATAAACATGCATTGGAACCTTGAAATTTAGCAAAAAATATAAATCATACATTCTATGAAGTGCATTTTGTAAATATAGATGGAAAGGGGAAAAGGGCCCCAGTTCTGAATCCTATGCCAGAATATCCCTAGTCATTATCTCTGGATTTTTTTTAAAAAAAATCATTGTTCTGTTTTGAAAGGCAGAAGATTAGTAGAAGGATTTGTGAGTTCCCTTAACTCACATCAGGAAGCAAATTAATTTCTCTATCAGCCTTATGAGTGTTTGGAAGTAGAACCTGTCTTGATCCCAGTTAGAGAGGTAATGATATCATGCCAAGAATGTAAGCCTGTAAGTGTAGATTCCTTACCGTCATCTTTAAAAAAAAAAAAAGAGAGAGAGATGCAAGGATTACGAGAAGGTATGTTAATGAGGCTGTGCTATGCCAACTAGCGGATTTATAGAAAATGGTATTCTGCAACTAGCAAAGCAGTGGGGAAAAAAAATAGATACATCTATTCTCTATCTGTTTTTCTTCTCCAATTTGAAACTCTAGTTTATCTGTTTTAATTTTCAAATAGATTTCACTAACGTTTAAGGAGATTTATAGCTATACTCTGTTTAATAGTAAGTGCATTGAGAACCCAATAAATAGACACATGCTCATACAAGCACATAATCAAGGGTGCAGCTCTATATATAGTTATCAAGGGTAGGATTGTATTGCAAGTAAAGACGTGCATTTGGTGTCAGTGAAAAAAAATCATGAAAAATGTTAATACAGATGAACAATTCCTACTTTGTTAATTCCATTACCACTGCAACCCCACCATGAAAGGTGAAAATGCGGGATAAAAAATACGATAAATTAAAAAATAAAATAAAAAGTATTTTCTATTGCTATATGCATTTGTATATTTTTCCCTTGCGTGTTTGCAGTTCCTTCGGTAATGAAGGTAGCTAATAATAAACTGCATGATATTTTACTCTAAAGCAATGTACTTTTGTATGTACTTACCCAATATATGCATTTTTATGTGAATTTGTTCATGGTTAGGCGGGGAGGAGAAACTGCTTTTTTTTTTTAATTTGATTTATATGCCGCCCTTCTCCGGAGACTCAGGGTGGCTTACAATGCGTTAAGCAATAGCCTTCATACTTTTGTATATTTATACAGTCAGCTTATTGCCCCCACAATCTGGGTCCTCATTTTACCTACCTTAGAAAGGATGGAAGACTGAGTCAACCTTGAGCCTGGTGAGATTTGAACTTGCAGTAATTGCAGGTAGCTGATGTTAATAACAGTGCTTTAGTCTGCTGTGCCACCATTTTAATTATGGTTATGCATCATTTTAATTATGAATTGAACTACAATGTGCAGATTTTAACATGTGTGTTCATTCTGGTTTATCTGTAAGATTCATGTGATGTGAGCTGATTCAACTTGTGGGAAAAAATTGAGAAGCAATGAATAATTTCCTTTTCAATCAAGGACTGCAAGGAAGAATTTACTTATAGGTTTCTCTGGATAATTTTTACTTCCTTAGTTAAAGAATGAAATATAGAAAGGTTAAATTAATGTCCTCCTTCACTCCCCTGACACACTGAATAGTGGTGAGAAGGAAAGAATTTGATTGGAGTGAATAGACCTTATCTGAATCTGAAACCTTCTGATGAAAAATCTTGCTTAAGCTCAGTCCATAGGCAGGAAGAAGGACAAAAGCTGTCAGGCCCAAAGAACAACACACTGAGTTACTTCTGAGTAGTTCCTTTATTGTTGGTCATCTACAAACATAATCTTGCCAGACTAAAGAAATTATCTGCAATAATTACAGATATACTGTGAATTGTTAGGGAGGGTCTGACTTGCTCTCTTCCTGTCCCCCAGATCAGTGGTGGAATTCAAATTTTTTTACTACCGGTTCTATGGGCGTGGCTTGGTGGGCATGGCAGGGGAAGGATACTGCAAAATCTCCATTCCCACCCCACTCCAGGGGAAGGATACTGAAAAATCCCCATTCCCTCCCCATTCCTGGGGGAAGGATATTGCAAAATCCCCATTCCCACCACACTCTGGGGCCAGCCAGAAATGGTATTTGCCGGTTCTCTGAACTACTCAAAATTTCCACTACCGGTTCTCCAGAACCTGTCAGAACCTAATGAATAGCACCCCTGCTCCAGCTTGCTATCTCTTTGCCCTCTGGGAAAGAGCCTGTCCCTCCTGCAACTCTGGATTACATTTTATTACATCAACTGCTTTATGGGATTGCAGTGCAAGTCCCAATCTCTTTTATATATCCGTTGTGATGTTATAATCAAACATAAAGCATAAAACATTGTTTTTGTCACTCTGGCAAAAGCAAAATGCTTCTATGGATCCCCCTGTTTGAGCTGGGTTTTTGTCTTCATCATTCCTCCATCTTACTATTATGCATCTCTAATTTTAGGTGTCTGCAAAAGCTTTGGAGAACACATCTGTTTCTGTTCTGAGCAGCTTTGTTTCCTCTTTTGCAGCTTCTAATCTGTTGTGTGACAAAGGGAAATTCTTTTAAAGATGAAAATAAGATTCATGTCTCCCAATGGCATATTAATACCTGACATTTCTACAGTGGTATGCTGAAGAGTTATTGCATGGCCTGTACTATTCTGTCTGTTCATAATAGTTGGTCTTAAGAATTATTCAGGCACAACGATATAAGGAGTAGTATTGTCACTGTCATTAATAAATTAAACTGAGAGATCTTGGGTCGGTGTTTTTTAACCTTGGCAGCTGTAAAATGGGTGGATTTCAACTCCTAGAATTCCCCAGGCAACCATTTTCAGGACTGCTAACTCTTTTATAGCCATTTTGGTAGCCAACACTTTCAGGGGCTCTTCAGGATTCATAGATGTGGGAACTTACTTATAACTCAAAATATATGTAATTCTTTATACTGTCTTGATCTTCCCTTAAACATTAATAAAATCCACAATGGACTGAGAATCAGTGTCTACGCTAGATAATTGACAGCCAAGCTGAAACTTAAGTTAATTAAGGAAGAATAGCAAATGAGGGGAGGGGGAATATTTTCCTCAAACTTCCTCAAACTCCCAAATAAATTACCCAGACCTAATCTACATATCAGAGGAGAAGGTCTGTAAACACAAATAGATTTAATTAACATGGTCTCCCAGCAGAACTGCATATTGACAAGAATAAACATCATAGATGACAGGTACAAACCCAAAGCCCTCAAGTGTCACTCTAGAATCAGCACGTACACACTTCCATACCCAGAATAAGCTTCCCCTATAAAACAGTATCTCTGTACCCCATTTTGTCTGCAGCTGCCCCCAAAGCAAAGCTCTTTGCTTTTGGGAATAAATATTTGCCCTTTCCTCACAGCTGTCTAGATTTCATTTTTATTTATTCTTGCACAATCCTGGATCGAGTTGGAACCCCAGATTATTCTTCTAATATAGGACAGCAGGCAACTGGCATTCCTGTGAAGGAGGCCTGCATATTTAATGATGATCCAGCATGGAGGTAATTCTACATCTGTGGGAGACAATCCTTTTGACTACAAAATGAATTCTGATGAAATATTAGGGGCATAGTTGTGAAGTGGCTGCGATAATTTAATTAGCCAAAAAAATTCAAGGCCAGAAAATAGCACAAAAATAGAAAGCTTTACTTTTCTTCTTAACTGGATTTATATCCATTTGCCCTGCAAAATAAATTAATTTTCCTCTTTTAAAATGTTTTACTATGTCCCTTGAAATCAAGTGGATTCACGTAACCCTTCCTGTAAAACAGATCAATTTGTTTCTCTTAAAATGCCTACTTCCCCATTAAAAATAATTAGATATGCATAGATGCACAGAGTTATAAATACATTAATACATACATTAATACATTAATTTACTTCCCTTAAAATACTTTGTTTCCCTCATTAAAAGTGAATAGATTCACAGAAAGAGAGAAAAAGTAGGGCTTTGGGTGGTGATCTTTGTATCTGAATAAACATCCCACAGAAAACAAAGCAGTTCAGTCCTAATATAGATGGAAACAGCATGAGAAATTTCAGCCTAATCAGCCAGAAATTGTATGCAAATAGGTGAGCTTGAAATAACTAGCCAAAAACAAGGGATGTAGAATACAATCTTACTCAGCATAGACAAGAAAAAGTAGGACATTATCTATGGATTGTCTTGTTCACATAGTGCAGGGCAGGGGTGAAATGCTCCCGGTTCGGACCGGATCGCCTGATCCAGTAATGATGGCGGCAGGTGGTTCGGAGAACCGGTAGCAAAAATCCCTGCGCAACCCCCTCCACCATGCCCAGCTGAGCCGCACAATCATCAGAGACTTTTTTTAAAAAAAAACTTTTAAAAGCATTTTTTCTACAACCTCTTCCGACGAAAAAATGCTTTCAAAAGTAAAAAAAAAAAGCCTCTGATGATCGTGCGGCTCAGCTGGGATCGTCAGAGACTTTTCAAAGCATTTTTTTCTGCAACTTCTTGGCCGAAGAGGTGGTTAAAAAATGCTTTGAAAAGTCTCTGACGATCCCAGCTGAGTTGCCTGATCGTCAGAGGCTTTTCAAAGCATTAGAAAAAATGCTTTGAAAAGTTAAAAAAAAAAAGCTGGCCATGCCTACCCAGTCACATTAACCCTCCCCACCAAGCCACGCCCACAGAACCGGTAGTAACAAATTTTACATTTCACCCCTGGTGCAGGGGTGTCAAACTCACGGCATCACATTGTCGTCATATGATGTATCGCGACTTTTTCACCCTTTGCTAAAATGTGGGTGAGCGTGACCAGCGTGTGACGCATTCGGTCCATGGGCCACAAGTTTGACACTCCTGACATAGTGCCAACATGAAATGATTGTAGCCATCTTCATTAGTTCTTGAGTAGAAGGGTGGTAAGCTGTCTCTCTGTCTATGTCTCTTATCTCTCTCTCTCTCTCTGTGTGTGTTTTGTAGTTGGAAATGCTGTTGCTTTGCCACCAACCACATCTTTTCTCCACTGCTTTGACCACATTCAAGGATCATAGGTAGAAGAGTCTAGACAATTAAGACAGATCTTGACTTACTTCTGCCTTCGGTTCCCTTCAGTCTCTTTTCATGAGACTTAGCTTCGAGGGGTCCTTGCGGCTATCTGAGCTTGCTTGTTTTCTTGCAGCGTTTTATTACCCTAACTAGGTAACATCATCAGTGCTAGTAAGGAGTGCTGTTTGCTGTCAGTTTATATTCTGGTGTCTTGTCTGTCTGTGGGTGGGGGCCATGTTAGTGATTCTTTGGTTGGCCTGTTTAATAATGGCTCTTTGGCAGTTTCTTGATTGGGGTATTGCTTATTTGATTGTTGGTCTGAAGTTGACGTTGGAGTTAATCTATGCTGATCTGAGTACTAATTACTGGTGGAGAGGTGCTGGAGTTTTTTTTCTCTTTTCGGCTAGTTGACTGTCTCTTTTGCATAGTCTAGAGATGTTGTTAATGTCTATGTGTCTATTGATGACTGATTTGTCAGAGTGCCAGACTTCTAGAAATTCCCTGGCATTTTTGGATTTGGCTTGGTCTGGGGTTGTCACTATTGGAAGAAGTGTCCATCTGGGTTCAGTTCCAAATGGAAAGAAAGACACTGGAAACATGGAGACTGCTTGGAAAGATGGTTTAATGGTGGACAGGAGCACATGGGTTGAGATCCTGGGGAAAAAGAGCACATGGGTGAGAGAGAGAGATTTATACCTTCTCTTGGGCCCCGCCTTGGAGCTTCCTGTTCCTGTGTAAGAAATGTATTCTGATTTATTGTCAGACTCCCATGGGGCTATGCAGGGGTAACTTGAATCCCAGGCTTGGTTGAATCTTGCTGGGTGATGATGTAATGAAGGGGCTTTGAGCAATTCCTGTTATGGCTTAATGGCTTTGTCCTGGTTTGGATCTTGAGTGAGGGCTAATCCTATCATGTCCTGAGGGTCATGTCTTGTGTTTTATAGATAAGATGGCCCAGCCTTTGTCTTGTAGATAGGTTGGCATCAAAATATCTACTGGGGGGGGGGGGGAGGGGGCAGGGAGCTGAGGCTCTGAGTTTATGTCTTTTAGAAACATGTTTCTCCTTTAGGGAAAATATAACGTTCTGCCTTTTTAATATTTCCTAGAATATTTCATTTTCCTAGGGGAGGGGTGGGTACTAACTTCCTACATCACATTTTTCCAAATGAAACTATGGTTAAATCTGTCTATATATTATGAAATCAAAGAATTGTCACTTAGGTTGAATCCCTTAATCATCCTTGTTTCCTTTCTCTTATTTCTTTTCTGTTTGTTTGAATCATTCTTAAAATGTGATGCCCCAAACCTGAATCTGAAATCATGGTGAGCTCTGACTCATGCATATAAATATGGTATTATTACTTTCTTCGCTTTGAGATTGGTACTTCTGTTGATTTAGTCTAAAGTTGCATTTGTGTTTGTTTGTTTGTTTTTTGTTTTGTTTTTTTTGCAGCCAAATTACTCCCTTGAATCAAAACTAACTAGTATCACAATTGTACTTTCACAAGTACTATTACTAAGCCAAGTATTCCCCTTTCTGTATTCCTGGATTCCATTTTTGTTTCCTTTATGAAGAACTTTGCAATTGTCTTGTTAAGTTTCGTTCCATTATTTTCTGTCCATTGTTTTGAATTTTATTTCTCTTTTCTAGGTTATTAGCCACCCCTCATAATTCTGTGTCATCTGAAGATTAGCTAAACTTTTCTCTAAATTTGGAATCCTAAACTAATTTTTCAAGCATCCCACTCGGTATATTCCAAATTGAAGAATTATAGAATCATTCCACTTTGATGAGGAACCACTGATATAAATGGTACATTAATGAATTAATATAAATTATGTGTACTTTATAGAAATTATATGCAGCTATGCGTTCAGCTATGCATTAATTTAATTGTCCTGGTGTATATCACACGCTTAATCATCTTGCTAATCAGAATGTCATGGGATACTTGGTCAAATATTTGCAAATCCACACTGACCTCTGGCAATTAATTCATCATTTTTAAGATGTTTATAGATCAATTGATCTAGGAAGTACTCTCAAAATTCCCAGGTACTTGAAATTTTGTGGGTTGAGACAAATGAATACTTTCATATTTTCTTTGCCATCTGTTTGCCATATTCGCTGAGTTAACTAGTATTCTGATTCCTTTCCTTTTTATTTCGAACGTATCTAAAAAGCTTTTTTTATTTTATTTTGAGCATCCTTCCCCAACCAGAATTGATTTTGGAGCCTTAGCCCAATATAATATAATATTCTGCCTTTTTAATATTTCCTTCTAGGAGAGGGGTGGTTGCTAACTTTCTACAATACGCTTACTTAAAATAACATTCCTAGTTTCTTCTAGAGTGCACAGGTCTATTTGAGACCCCCAGATCAGGAATTTGAGATGCCACATAGACAGGATTCAGAAGCAACTACTAGAAATCATGTTCATCATGCACTGTCCAAACACTCTTACTAACTGTAATAAGATGCAACTTATCTTGTGGTAGAAATCCATTGTCCATATTATTTAGATCATGTTTCCAGAATCCAAGTCTCTCATCTGCATCATTTCTGAAGCCAATCATTTTATCTCCATTATGCTTCTTTCTCTTTTAGTCTCTATCACTCTTGGACCAAAAAGTTTGACAAGACTATCTGAGCACTCAGATATTTCAACTTATTTTCTAGATCTTAAAAATCCACAATGATGCTTTGATATGGTTGTAACTGTTCTTGGTATTATCTTTTATCTCTGATTAACAGTAAGCAAAAACTGCCAGTGGACTTGATAAGGCTTAGAAGATTTGTACTTCTGTCATACATTGCTTCAATTCTTTGTAATCACCAATATCATGATTCTTAGTGTTCTTATAGGAATATAGGGGGATATCAGTTTGGTCTAGTCTAGTGGTAAAGGCATCAGGCTTGTAACCAGGAGACTGTGAGTTCTAGTCCTGCTTTAGACATAAAAGATGGGTAGGTGACTTTGGGTCCATCACTGTCTCTCAGCCCAACCCAACTCATGAGGTTGTTGTTGTGGGGAGAACAGGAGGAAAACAGGAGGCAGAATAATAAATAAGTATCACTTGCATTATATACCTATTTTTTCCCACGAGACTTGACTTAAGTTCTAAAATAATCCTTTTATTAGAAATGTTAAGTTTGGGGAGAAAGTTTGAATTCAACAAGAGGAAGTATCAGTTGTGAATATGCACATCTGCATTTGACAAGACGTTTAAATAATTTTACTAAAATGTGTGAAGTTTTTATAATTGTAAAAATTGCAAATTAAACTGTTTATATTTGTTCTTAAAGTAGTAGACAGAACAAATCAACCCAGAGTTCTCATTTGAGGCACAAATGACCAGGCTCAAGTTATCCTACTTTGCAGACCTGATGAAAAGACCCAGGTCTCTGGAAATGGCTCATGTTGGAAAGGTAGAAAGAGAAGACGATGATGGGCAGCAAGATGCATGGACTCAGTTACGGTGGCAATGGAGGCACCATAGAGCAGGGGTGTCAAACTTGATTTCATTGGGGGCCACATCAGGGTTGTGTTTGACCTTGGGGGGGGGGGCTTGGCCAGGGAGCATGGCCAGCTTAACATAATTCATGTCTGTGGCACCTGTGGAGCTGGGGGAATCCATTGTCTCCAGCGGAGGAAGGCGAGACCAGGGAGAGCAGCAAACCCTTGTCCTCTGACTAGGTGGCTCAGTGGCTAAGACACTGAGCTTGTCAATCAGAAAGGTTGGCAGTTCGACAGTTCGAATCCCTAGTACAAGTCTCCTGCGTGAGCAGGGGATTGGACTAGATGACCTCCAAGGTCCCTTCCAACTCTCTTACTGTTAAAATACTGTTAAACCTTGCTGTCTTCTGGTGGCCAAGTGCTAAGGCAGGACCTTCCTTCCTTCCTTCCTTCCTTCCTTCTTTCCTTCCTTCCTTCCTTCCTTCCTTCCTTCCTTCCTTCCTTCCTCCCTCCCTCCCTCCCTCCCTCCCTCCCTCCCTCCCTCCCTCCTTCCTTCCTTCCTTCCTTCCTTCCTTCCTTCCTTCCTTCCTTCCTTCTCTTCTGTTTCCTCCCTCTTCATTCTCCCTTCTTTTTCCTTCATGCTCTCTTCCCATCTTTCTTTCTTTTTCTTTCCTCTTTCCTCTTTCCCTTTCTCCTTTCCTGTTCCTTCTTGGATGCTCAAATGCAAAAGGGAAAACATTTCTCTTTTTCTTTTCTTTTTCTTAAAACCTCACTGGCAGAGGTTTTCACCTCTGCCAGTGAAAATGGAGCCTGGGCGGGTGCATGCACCCCCCGGGCACCGTTTTTGGCCTGGACAGCCTCCTGCAGCCCTCTGCCAGCCCCGTTTTTGGCATGGATGGCCTCCTGCAGCCTTTTGCCAGTGAAAACGGAGCCCGGAGCCCCCTGCGCATGGCCCCCCAGACTCCATTTTCACTGGCAGAGGCACCGCGGGCCGGTCCTTCACTGTTTCCATGGCTGCCTCGCCATGGCCAGAATTAAGCAGCCCATGGGCAAGATCTGGCCTGCAGGCCTTGAGTTTGACACCCCTGCCATAGAGGGACTTGAAAGAACAGGTTAGGGATGGAAAAATGCTATCCATATGGTCTATCAACCAGGAATCCTGATTGTTTCAGTGCTACTTTTGTTGACTGACCATGTTCCCAATAGAATGAAGCTCTGCTGTTTTTTTTAAGCAAAACATGCAAAACGAATAAGATACAGCCGATGAACATTTGGCATTGATTATGACATTAGAGGCATAATCAGCATATGTGAAGAGCATGATCAGAATCAAAACCACCAAAGGGGTAAGGGACTTGAGCAAGCCAAGACTTTCACGTTCATCCTGTGGCTACTTTCCATATTCCGTGGAAGGAGTTCAGCCTGTATTTTAATGCACTGTTCTTAAGCGGAGGAAGAATCTTACTTTAAAATATTAAAACATGTGGAAATATATTTGTTTTTAATCTTTGTTATAGGTAGAAAAGGAAAAGTAGTCCTACCGATATAACCTATAGTGTATAATGATTAATGATTATTGTCATTCATAATGATTTACATCATCATTGTCAGAAATGAAGAAAATTAACTTGCATATCCCGTCCAAATTTCTAAGGAGTCCACCAAGTAGGCTGTCCTTCCAATTTTTTTTAAAATTGTCAAAGAATACAAGTTTTAACTCCAAACTGATTAGTTTCAATGCACCCATAGCATCAAGAAAAAGGGAAAAGCTGGATTCAACTCTGATGAATATAGGAAATGCACTGGTTTTTTTTTTAAGATAGAGGAAATAAGACCACACATTTCTGAGACTTCTGTTCAGGGGTGAAATGCTCACAGTTCGGACCAGATCGGGCAATCCGGTAGCAATTGTGGCAGGTGGTTCAGAGAACCATCGGTAACAATGGCGGTGCGAGGCTCCGCCCACTTGCCCGGGTGTTGTTACTTCCTGCTTTTAAAAGGTAAAAAATAGGCTCTGACGATCGCGCGGCACAGCTGTGATTGTCAGAGCCTTTTTTTTAACCTTTTAAAAGCATTTTTTACAACCTATTTGCCCGAATAGGTTGTAAAAAAATGCTTTAAAAAAGTTTTTTTAAAAAGTTGGCCACGCCCACCCTGCCACCAGTAGTAACAAATTTTATGTTTCTGCTTCTGTTGCGTTCCGTCCTAATTTACGGAGCCATATATAAATCTGTATCTTGATGGGCATTTTGGAGACATGATAAAATAAAAATGGTTATTTTTTTTCATTTTTCCTGATTTACTGCTGCATAGTGTAGAGAGGTGTTTGAAGTATCAACAGGCAGAATTGTTGCACATCTTCAGCCTGTCTTTAGCGTCCCTGCAAGTAATAGAGAGATGCACTAATATGCGTTCAAGCAAGCCTGTCGTGTCATCCCTAACACCCAAATCTCTCAGTTTCCTACCTAGACTGAATTGATAGCTACAGATTTTACATATGTTAAGAAGAAATCCTTTTTGGTCACTTGATTTTATAATGTGAAAATGTGCTCCAAAGATTCTGTTCCTTAATTTTGACTGGGATTGCTACCTTGCACTGTTCTGTCAGAATTCTAATAAAAGGTTCTAATAAAAGATAAAACAGAACAAGCAAGTCTGAAACTAGTCCATTGTTAATCTGTTCTGCAATTGGCAAATTATAGGTTTGGAATTTTGTGATTCCAAGTTTCCCCAATTTGAACTCAACTCTAGTTGACATCCATGGATATATTCTTGTAGTTTTCTTGGCAACAGTATGGGCATAGTTGGCATTTGCCCCAGAGGTGGGATTCAGCCGGTTCAGTCAGGTTCGTTCCAACCAGTAGTGGTGACTGCGGGAGGCTCCGCCCACCCGCCCGGACGTAATGCGTGAGCAACGAGCATACACAGAAGGCTGTGCGCATGTGCAGAGGAGGTGTGTGCACCCACATTTGCGAACTGGTAGGGAAGGTAAGTAAATCCCACCTCTGATTTGCCCTCATCTAGGATATTTCTTTGATTTCCCAGTCTAGCCTACAGCTTCAAAAGAAACAGACCTAACAAAAAAGGAGGTGGAGTTGCATTATATAAAAAAGATCACTGCATCTCTACAGAAATACACAAAACCAAGGATGAAAACCTCCTAGAATCCATATCGGTCAATATAAAAGGGAAAAAAAATTGACATTGTTATAGGTAAATACTGCAGGCCACCCAAACAAGCAGAAGCAATAGATGAACTCTTTGCTAATCAATTAACAAATTTATGTAGGAAACATACCACAGTAGTTGTGGGAGACTTTAACTACCTTGATATCAACTGGGAGACAAACTCTGCAGCAAGTGGGAGATAGAACAGATTCCTAACCAACTTAACTGACAACTTTGTCATCCAAAAGGTAGAGGAGGGAACTAAAGGAAAAATTATAATAATTCTTACTAATAGAGAAGAAGTGATAGAGGGCGTTGAAGTCACCAGAACCTTGGGCGAGAGTGATCACGTCATACTGGAATTCAATATAATGCAACCCAAGCAATAGAATATAATTCAACCAGTGTCTTAAACTTTAAAAGAGCTGATTTTAACAAACTCAGAGAGAGGCTAAGCAAAATTTCATGGATAAAAATCCTAAAGGGGAAAACAACTCAAGAAGCATGGAAAACACTGAAAAATATGATCATAAAAGCCCAGTTCAACACAATACCACTAAAAAAGAAAAATAACAAATCCAAAAAGAAACCAGCATGGTTGCACAAAGATCTTTCCGATAAACTGAAAGACAAAAAGGATCAGTACAAAAAATAGAAAGAGGGACACATAACGAAGGCAGAATATCAGCAAATACCCAGAATCTGCAAAGAGAAAGTCAGGAAAGCAAAGGCTTGGAATGAACAAAGACTTGCAACAAAAGTCAAAGATAACAAAAAAGTTTCTTCCAACATATAAATAACAAATATAAATATAAAAATATTTAAATAATATATATAAATAAATAAAATATATAAATAAAAAAAAAATCAAGGAAACAGCCAGTCCACAAAAGAGAGAAGATGGCAAGGAAATTAACAGGCAGCAAAGAGAAAGCAGAGCCGCTTAATTTCATTATTTGCATTAGTATTCACACAAAAAGAAAATGTAGCCTAACCTACCAAATGCCTGTAAAAGACAGACTAGAAATAAAAGTTAAAATAAGCAAGAAAATGGTAAGAGACCTTGATAAATATAAATCAGTGGGACCTGATGGATTACACCCCAGAGTTCTAAAGGAGCTAGCAGATGTTTTCTCAGAACCATTGTATTATATCTTTAAAAAATCTTGGAGAATTGGGGAACTACCAGAGGATTGAAAAAGAACTGATATGGTTCCCACCTTCAAAAAAGGAGAAAAAAAGCCCAACTAGACCCAGGAAACTGCAGACCAATCATCCTAACATGTTCACAGACAAAAAACAGATCTGTGGACATCTAGAAATAAATAGTTATAACTAGTAGCCAGCATGGGTTTGTTAAAAACAGATCATGCCAAACCAAACTTATTTCATTCTTTGATAAAGTGACTAATTAGTAGACCAGAAATGCTGGGGACATAGTATACTTAGACTTCAGCAAGGCATTGACAAAGCAGACCTCAACCTACTACTTGGTAAGCTAGAAAAATGTGGGATAGACAACATCACAATCAGATGGATTTTTAACTGGCTGACAAACTGTACTCAACGAGTAGTCTTTAATGGTGCTACATCTACATGGAATGAAGTAAGCAATAGGGTACCATAAGGTTCTGTCCTAGGCTCAGTACTCTTCAATATCTTCATAAATGACTTAGATGAGGTAATAGAAAGGGACCTCATCAAATTTGCAGATGACACTAATCTGGCAGGAATAGCCAACCCCCAGAAGACAAGCTCAGGATCCAAAAAGATCTTACAGACTTGAACAATGGGCCCTATCCAAGAAAATGAAATTTAATGTGGAGAAAAACAAGGTTTTACACCTGGGCAGGAAAAACCAGAGGTACAAATACAGATTAGATGAAACCTGGCTCAAAAACAAAATTACTTAAACATGAGTCAGCAATGTGCAGCAGCAGCCAAAAAAGCTAGTACAATTGGTTGTATAAACAGAGGCATAGAGTCAGAATCATGAAAATCATCATCAAAATCAAAACCATGTGAAGTATTAGTACTGCTTTATAAAGCTTTAGTAAGGCCACACCTGGAATACTGCATCCAATTTTGGTCACCACATTACAAAAAAGATGTTGAGACTTTGGAAAAAGTGCAAAGAACAGCAACTAAGATGATTAAAGGTCTGGAGACTAAAACATATGAAGAATGGTTACAGGTTTTGGGTTTGGCTAGTCTAGAGGAAAGAAGGACTAGGGGGGACATGATATCAGTATTCCAGTATTTGGAAAATTGCTACAAAGAGGAGGGGGTCAATTTATTTTCCAAACCACCAAAAAGCAAGACAAGAAACAATGGATGGAAACTAATCAAGGAGAGAAGCAACCTGGAATTAAGGAGAAACTTTCTAACAGTGAGGATAATTAACCAGTGGAACAGCTTGCCTTCAGACGTTGTGGTGCTTCATCACTGGAGGTTTTTAAGAAGAGACTGGACAGTCACTTTCTGAAACAGTATAGGATCTCCAGTTTGAGGAGGGAGCTGGACTAGAAGACCTCCAAAGCAGGGGTGAAATCCAGCAGGTTCTGACAGGTTCTGGAGAACCGGTAGCGGAAATTTTGAGCAGTTCGGAGAACCGGCAAATACCACCTCTGGCTGGCCCCACAGTGGGGTGGGAATGGAGATTTTGCAATATACTACCCTCAGGAGTGGGGAGGGAATGGTGATTTTGCAATATCCTTCCCCCAGGAGTGGGGAGGGAATGGGGATTTTGCAGTATCATTCCCCTGGGGTGAGGTTAGGGTTGCCAGGTCTGCTTCCAAAAAATAGCAGACAAGCAGGGGGGTGGGGGGTTAAGTAGTAAAAAAATAAAAACTTTTTTTACAATTAAATTATATATTTTCTTACAAACATTTTAACACGTATTAAAATAATCACTTCAAAACTTTACTTAAAATTCAAAACATCAAATATATTATAATAATATAATAATAATAATGATAATAATAATTTTATTTCTATACCGCCCTTCTCCCGAAGGACTCAGGGCAGTGTACAGCCAATTTAAAAACACAGGACACAACAATAATTAAAAATTAAAATAATTAAATAGATTTGGCCGATTTAAAACCCCAAAAATTAAAATACCCCAATTTAAAATTATTATGTTGATAGCCCTGCCTGGCGGAACAACAGGGTCTTCAGTGCACAGCGAAACACCCGGAGGTCGGAGATCTTACATATTTCCGGGGGCAGTTCATTCCACAGGGCTGGGGCTCCCACAGAGAAGGCCCTCCCCCTGGGTGTCGCCAGCCGACATAACTTGGCTGATGGCACCCTGAGGAGACCCTCTCTGTGGGAATGGACTGGTCGGTGGGAGGCTATTGGTGGCAGAAGACGGTCTCGAAGGTACCCGGGTCCTATGCCATGGAGCGCTTTAAAGGTGGTAACCAACACCTTGAATCGCACCCGGAAGACCACTGGGAGCCAGTGCAGCTCGCGCAGGAGGGGTGTCACGCGGGCACAACGAGTTGCGCCCATAACCACCCGCGCGGCCGCATTCTGGACCAGTTGGAGCCTCCGAGTGCTCTTCAAGGGGAGCCCCATGTAGAGAGCATTACAATAGTCCAGCTGGGAGGTGACATGGGCATGAGTGACCGTGCGCAAGGCGTCCCGGTCCAGAAAGGGCTGCAACTGGCAGATCAGGCGAACCTGATAAAAGGCCCCCCTGGCCACGGCCGTCATATGCTCTTCTAAAGACAGCCGTGCATCCAGGAGGACACCCAGATTGCGAGCCCTCTCTGTGGGGGGCAAAGATTCACCCCCAATAGTCAGCGATGGCACCTGCTGACTATATCGGGACGCCGGCAGCCACAGCCACTCGGTCTTGGATGGGTTGAGTCTGAGCCTGTTCCTCCCCATCCAGACCCGCACGGCCTCCAGGCAACGAGACATCACATCAAGGGCATCGTTGGGCTGGTCTGGGGTGGAGATGTACAGCTGAGTATCATCAGCGTACAGATGACACTTCACCCCAAAACCACGGATGATCTCACCCAGCGGCTTCACATAAATGTTGAACAGAAGAGGCGAGAGGACCGACCCCTGTGGCACTCCCCATGCGAGATGCCTCAAGGTCGACCTCTGCCCCCCTGCCAACACGAACTGCGAGCGGCCAGAGAGGAAGGAGGAGAACCACCGCAGAATGGTGCCCCCTATTCCTAACCCTCTCAACTGCTGCAGCATGATACCATGGTCGATGGTATCAAAAGCCGCTGAGAGATCTAATAGGACTAAGACAGAGGAGCAACCCCTGTCCCGAGCCCTCCAGAGATCATCCACCAACGCGACCAATGCCGTTTCTGTGCTGTGCCCCTGCCTGAAGCCCGACTGGTACGGGTCTAGATAGATAGCTTTAATATGTAAAATATTAAATTACATTTTAATTTCATCATAAAGCTTTTGAATAAAAAAAAGTCCACTATTTTGTGAAAAAAAATAGCGAACATAATGTGAAAAAAGCGGACTGTCCGCTCAAATAGTGGACACCTGGCAACATTAGGTGGGGTGCAAATGGAGATTTTGCAGTATCCTTCCCCTGCCACGCCCACTAAGCCACAGAACTGCTCCAAAGTCCCTGATTCTGATCCACATTTATATATATATATATATATATATTAAAAAACATTTTGCTTTAATATAAGCATAGAAAGGAATATAAAAGACATGAATGCCAGTAAAACAAAACCACATATAAAAATAAATAAAGCAACCTAACAAACAAAAAAGATAAACCAAATACAGCAAAAATTCAAAAGTAACCACGTCAATACAATTTGTATTCTGGTCACACATAACCATATAACCCGGCTTTTCCTTTTCCCACAATAAATAACCAGTTCAAAGGCTAAGATTGACATATTTCATCAAACTTCTTGAATCTGGAATACAAGTATTTTTTTCTAGAAACATATGATGATCATTTTGGCCAAATGATCCAAACACAGCAAATTCAGAATTCTTCATAAACAACTTCCCTTTTTTGTAATATTATTTATCAACATTTTGATACCATTACTTCTTAACTGATTTACTTATTTCTCACTATGATAAGAATATTCAATCAACAAAAAGCTATTAAGAGATATGACCAAGGCAACTGAATTCATATATCTTCAGATGGATTGATTTTTGACAAATTAACTTGCTTTGAGGATTTTAAAAAAGATTGAACATGTTAAAACCTGATATAATTGATTCTGTAGCATAGAAAAATCTATTTCTCTCTTCTATATTTCTTGTACATTATCCATATTTATATTGTGTGGTGCCTTTGAATCAGTATTCACTCTTGGCAAATTACTGGCTATGTCACTGCAATTTTATTGACAATATTTTTCAGAAGGGGTTTGCCATTGCTTACTTCCTAGGGCTGAGAGAGTGTCTGGCCCAAGGTAGCCAACTGGCTTCCTGCCAAAGGTGAGACTAAAAATCATGCACTCTCAATTTCTACCTGATGCTTCCACCATTACACCAAACTAGGTCACATATTTATATTAGTAACATTTACTTTTGGTTGTAAAACTCAACTATTGTTTTAGCTTCTATAAGTAAACATTTTAAGTAATAAGTAAACAACTGTCTACTATGGATCTCACCCCATTCCTTTTTTTTTAAAACAAACTTTATGAAACATAAAAAGATAAAATATCAAATCACGTACATACAAAATACATTTATATTCACCTCATAAAATAGAAAAACAATACAGAACAAAACAAACTAAATATATATATATATATATATATATATATATATATATATATATATATATATATATATATATATATATATATATATAGTGACTTATTACATCATTTATCTTATTGACGGTGCTTGTTTATTAATTTTATTTTCTTATAGAATTTTACATTTACTCTCCTTTCTTTTGACTTATCCAATCGTACCATCTATTCCATACAGTATAATATTTTGAATCTACCTTGTCTTTTAACTCAAATGTTAATTTATCCATTTCTGCACAATTGTAAAATTTTTGGATTACTAGATGATCTGTTGGCAATTGATCCGTTTTCAAATGTTGCACTAATGCCAATCTGGCTGCCATAATTATATGTAATATTAAATATTTTGTTTCTTTGCTATGGTTTCCTTTGATCATGCCTAATAGAAAAATTTCTGGTTTCAACTGTATTTCCTCTGCTGTTATTTCTGTTAGCCAAGTTTTTATTTTTTCCCAGTATTTCCTAATTTTTGGGCAAAGCCACCAGACATGAAAGAATGTGCCCTGTGCTTGTTTACATTTCCAACAAGTTGGGTTTAAATTCTAATACATCTTTGCTAACCCCATTGCTAAAGGTCCGTAAAGGGGGCGTGCATAAGCGCACCAGTGTCCCTACTATTCCTATCCTACTATCCCCATTTATTTGTATTAATTTCCTTCATTCATGTCCATGTTCATATTCATACCTGCTGTCTTATACATGTTTGACAAACAAACAAACTAACTAACTAACAAACAAACAAACAAATAGTTTTTTTCAGTGCATTTGCAATCATAAGGTTTCTGAACCAGGCAATGCATTTGATGAAAAGAAAGCCATAACAAATGCTTTAATTCACTGTATTGCCATTTAGCATTTTTTTTTTTGTAAATTATATGTTTTTATAACTTTCAGCTTTCAGTTTAAAAAGTTTCTGTAATAATTACATTATTAAGGGCGACAATCCTTTTTACCCAGTATTCTCCCCTTTTGAGGGGGAGGGGTGTCCCTTCAAGTCAGTTTTGACTCCTGGCAGCTAGACTAGTCTACAGTTTTCTTAGTGAGATATCAGAAATGGTTTGTCATTGCCCGCTTCCTAAGGCTGTGAGATAGCGACTGGCCCAAGCTCATCAGGTTGGCTTCATGCAAGGCGAGATTAGAATTCACAGCCTCCCAGTTTCCAGCCCGATGTCTTAACCACTATGCCAAACTGGCTCTCTCCTCCTCTGTTCCCTTCACCTTTTACCTGACATTTTAACATAAAGATTATTTCAAAGAATCAGTGATACAACAAGGTCCCAGGCAGAAGCAATTATAAAACAGAAATAGAATTATCATTTTAAAGTAAGTCAATTTGTATAGCTGCCCATCACTCCTAAATGACTCTGAGTGGCTCATGATAATTAAAAAGAACTAAATAAAACAAGTTAAAAACAAATGCACAAATACATAAAAAAATCAATAAAAATTAATGCAGAATCAGTAAGAATCAGAATCACTAAGTCACATTTAATGCAACCATTGTATAAGCTCTCTACTACCCTGGTTGCCCAAAAATATGACCTACCCTGAAAACAATCCTAGCCCGATATAATGCACCTAATATAAGCCCTACCCCAAAAAGAAGCCCTAGTTAAGCCCCACCCACCATCTGGTTGTATGAGGTGGGGTGAGGCGTAGGCATAGGCGTAAAAATCTAGCTAGGGTGGGGATGAAGGAGTGAAGCTGCCCCACGCGCCCTGAACCTGCTTACCTTAAGACCGCCACAGCTAGGCCTTCCATCCCCCATGGACATATGAAGAAGAAGTCGCAGGAATGTGACAGGTGTCAGGGCGTGGGAGGCCTAGCTGCGGTGGTGCTAAGGTAAGCGAGTAAGACATCTCCCAAAAATGAGACCTGGTGCTTATTTTGGGGACGAAAAGAAAATAAGACTGGGTCTTATTTTCGGGGAAACACGCTATTAACAGACCCCATGAAAGATGGCAATGCCATGTCTTCAGGGCCTTTCTGAAGGCTGGGAAAATTGAGGGCAATCTCAGGTCTATGTTCCAAAGTCTCTTCCTGGGTGCTGCCAGATGATACTCTTTCATAAATGGGACACATAAAATGCACCTCTTGTGAAACTTAATGGGACAAATAGATGTTCACCAGATAAATGTCAAATTTTGTTATTCCCTACATTTTGAGTTTATTACAGAACAGCCATGGGCACTTTATAGCCCCTTTATAGCCCCTATATCCAGCCCTCTGACTGTCCCAGTCCGGCCCAGAGGGATTGCTTTTATTTTGAAGGTGATTGCTATTTTCCCCCCCAGTTTAGTATAGGTGTGCATGCATGTCTACACACCTTCACAGCCCTAGTAGTTTAGCCCTCCACAACAGTACCAGTTTCTCGCGTGGCCCCTTGGGAAAAGTAATTATCCATTCCTGTCACTAAGAGTCAAAAATATTTTCAGTGTTTCAGTGCCCAATGTTTTAACGTTTTAAACCTTTTCATTGTTTTATATGTTATTGATAGCAAAGCAAGCATCCCAGAGTTGCTTCACAGTAAGACAGGTGGCATATAAATTTAAGTAATAGAATAAATAAGTATCCATGAGTTTGGACTCAGTTCTTAACTAGTCAGATAAGTTTGTGATCTAAATAATCACCTTGAGGTGAACGTTTCCCTCATACCAGGTTTGAAACGATATTTGGAGAGCAAGTGTGATCATCTCTAGCTTTGATTTGTTTTAACAAGGAAAGGGAAAGAATTGGAGCACATAAGAAACAGAGAAAATAGGAAATAGCCGATCCCAAAATTTGGAAATAATATAGACCAGAAGTCAGGGGTGAAATCCAGCAGGTTCTGACAGGTTCTGGAGAACCGGTAGCGGAAATTTTGAGCAGTTCGGAGAATCGGCAAATACCACCTCTGGGTGGCCCCAGAGTGGGGTGGGAATGGAGATTTTGCAATATCCTTCCCCCAGGAATGGGGAGGGAATGGGATTTTGCAGTATCCTTCCCCTGCCATGCCCACCAAGTCACACCCACCAAGCCACACCACACCACGCCCACCAAGCCACGCCCACAGAACCAGTAATAAAAAAAGAATGGATTTCACCACTGCCAGAAGTGTGTCATTATAAATTCTAATATACTGCTCCCTTATCAAATTGTTGAAAATGTTCGTATTTTTTTAATTCTTTGCTTTGGAGGGTGAGAGAGTGGGAAACACGCAGTTCTCTGTTGATGTAAATTGGAGATTGATCCTTTGGGTTTGGCCGGAAAACCCTATAAGACCCTAAAGCTGTAATTAGCTTTGTTTGGAGCCCAAAGAAGAAAGCTTTAACTTTTGAACAGTAGCCCTTCTGTCACTAATTTCTGTGCCATGGTTTGCCAAGGAATACACTGACATCAGCAAGGATGGGGTTTATGGGTCTTATACAATCTAAACTATGAAACAGAGACAGGGTTTGCCTTTCTACTTGCCTTGGAGCAAGCTTCTTGATGTTTACCAACTTTCCTCATTTTTTGAGTTCTCAAGCCTAAAGGCCAATCGTTTCAAAACCAAGGTCTCTTTGCTGGAGTTTAAAAAAAAATTCCTCAAAATAAAGAATCAAAATAGAAAGTTGAAAAGAGATAACTTGTTTCTAAACATGAATGAGTTTCACGGCGATAAACATGCAGAGAAAACAACAATATTCGTTTTTTTAAAAAGACAATAAAGTTTATACTTGTGCAGAATTTAAAATACTTTTTTAAAAATAGTAAAATCAGACTGTGCCATTCGGACAAAACAGGAAAATATCATATATAAATAGATGCACAAGTGAGGGACATTTCATTTCCACATACAGTGGGAACTTATTCTGCAAAGTGAATAAGTTATGATTATAACTTAAACAGTTATAATAGACAATAGTTACATATTTATTGTATGCTGTCTTTTACTCCAGCTTGTTTTGTTGATTTAACAAATGTTCCAAGAGGGTATTTCCAATCATGTGTACCTCAAAAAGATTGGTTCTGTTAGAGAGGTGACTGCCAAAAGCAACAGAAGCAGGAACAGTCAGAGCACAATAATGTTGGAAGACTTCATGATGAACAGGTTGCCCTCGATTTACAACAGTTCATTTAGTGACCGCTCAAAGTTAAATTGGAGCCTTGGTGGCGCAGCAGACTAAAGTGCTGTTAAGTAGCATTTAGCTGCCAGCTGCCTGCAATTACTGCAAGTTCAAATCTCACCAGGCTCAAGGTTGACTCAACCTTCCATCCTTCCGAGGTAGGTAAAATGAGAACCTGGATTGTGGAGGCAATAAGATGACTTTGTATAAAAAAAGAACACTGCTTAGGGGAGGGCCGAAAGCCCTACTAAGCAGGTATATACAAAAAGTATGAAGGCTATTACTTAATGCATTGTAAGCTGCCCTGAGTCTTCGGAGAAGGGCGGCATATAAATCGAACCAATAAATAAATTAATTAAATAAATAAATAAAATAACTTTATTGTCATTATACGTGTATACACAGTATACCCATACAACGAAATTCACTTAACACCCAAAGACCAGGTCCAACACACATAAGAATCCCCAAACACATTCCCATCCACCGCAATTCTCCACCCCTAAACCACCCAAACATCCACACAACAGACCAAGTAATGCTGTCCAACAGCTCACTGATGGTGGCCCTTTAGTTCATTGTTGAGTGCAATTATAGCTCTGGGATAAAAACTATTCAGAAAACGTGTGGTCCGAGTTTTAATTGTTCTGTATCTTCTGCCAGAAGGCAACAGTCCAAAAAGATTGTAAGCAGGACGGGAAGAGTCTCTGAGAATGTTATGCAACTTCCTCAAACAGCAAGATTCAAAGATGTCGTCCAGGGCTGGGAGCTGGAGTCTGATGATATTCTGGGCAGTTTTAATGATTCTCTGTAGAGCTTTTTTTAAGTTACACCGGCACTGAAAGAAGTGACTGATGACCTTTTTTCACACTGACGACTATTGCGGCATCCCCATGGTCACGTGATCAAAATTCAGATACTTGGCAACTGGTTCATACTGTTGCTGTGGCTGCTGCTGTGGCCCAAAGTCATGGGATCACCTTTTGCGACCTTCTGACAAGCAAAGTCGAAGGGGAAGCCAGATTCACTTAACAACTGCAGTGATTCACTTAACAACTGTGGCAAGAAAGGTCATAAAGTGGGATAAAATTTACACAACAAAGGTTTCACTTAGAAATTTTGGGCTCAATTGTGGTCGTCAGTCAAGGACTACGTGTATCTCAAACTATTATGAAATTAGCGGTCCTTGGTACTCTTTGAACTTGCTTGTTTTCTTGCAGACATTTCATTACCCAAACTAGGTAACATCATCAGTGCTAGTAAGGAATGCAGTTTTCTGTCAGTTTATAGTCTAGTGGCTTGCCTGTGTTGGTGGGGATGTTTTTAGATATTCTTTGGTTGGGCTGTTTGCTGTTGGCTTCATTGGCAGTTTTTTGATTGGAGTATTGTTTACCTGATAGTTGGTCTGATGTTAACCTTGGAGTTAATCTGTGCTGATTTCTGGTGGGGAGGTGCTTTGGTCTTTTTGTTCCCTTTTGGGTTGGTTGATCGTTTCTTGTGCATAGTCTATAGATGTTGTTAATGTCTATTGATGGCTAATTTGTCAGAGTGCCAGGCTTCTAGAAATTCCCTGGTATTTTTGGCACGGAATTTCAACCCTTTATTAGTATTATGAAATTATATAACAAAATTATGAACCACTGACTCCTACTGGTGCATGTTGAAATTCTCCATTTATCAGGTGGAAAACTCAAATCTAGGAAGCCCCACTGGCACTTGCACAACATCTGCCCAACAACTTTAATATCAATTCCCAATGGAAAACCAAATGGGTCCCTGAACTCCCAGTGATAGGAAGATATCTAAATGATTCCACAAAAATGGTGCCAGGCTTTGAACTATGGTACCGGCAGCAATGGATTCACACCTCACATGGCGTTTGCCGGGACTCTGTATAAATGGAGCATAATATCTTCACCTCATTGTGATTGCAGGGCCTCAAGTCAAACTGTACTTCACATCGTGACAGACTGTAAGCTGAAGGCATATACCAGGGGTCGGCAACCTTAAACACCCAAAGAGCCGCAAAGGTCCTAACCGGAAGCCCCCGTTCAATTCTGGAGCCACCCAGAAGTCTGGTTCCCCCATCATAGGCTCCCCCTAGCGTGGCATCCTTTTTCCTCGGCTGACCAGAAGTCCGGTTCCCCCACCATAGAGTCTCCTCCTAGCACGGTGTCCTTTTTCCTCTGCCGACTGGAAGTTGGTTTCCCCACCATAGAGTCTCCTCCTAATGCGGCATCTTTTTTCTTCTACCTGTCCTAACTGAAAGCCCATTCAATTGTGGAGCCGACCAGCAATAGGGAGCCGCAGCAGAGGGATGAAAGAGCCACATGCAGCTCCAGAGCCACGGGTTGCTGACCCCGGGCATATACCATCCAATATCTGATTTTTTAAAATATAAATGATGCTGCATTTCAATAGTTAGTTGACCTAGACATTGGTATTTGAACATAGATTGTTTTAACATTTATATTTTATTGTGAAATGTGAAATGTTAATATATATTGCTACTCCACGTATAACATGCTGTACGCTAAATAAACCTCAAACTCTTTTTGGATTTCTTGAAGGACTCCATCCCATCAGTAGCCCAGAAGAAAAAGAAAAAAAATAGACTTTGGCTTCTAATTGTGAAATGCAGAGAGTAGCACATTGTCATTCCGTGTCATAGGCAGAAAAATATTTTGCAAAGAGGCTGCTTCTTATTTCTTAAGGAAGTCAACTAGAGGATTCTGTACCATCTTGTACCAAAGGAAATTCACCAGATTTCCCCCACCCCTTAAATAAAACTGTACATGGCTGCAACTATGTAGAATTCCCTCTACCTCTCTCTTCCCGCTCCACACTTAAATAGTTCCTGCATTTTCATTTTCTTCTGTTGCGCTAGCTTCAATTTGAATTAATTAATCCTATTTGAAGCTAACACTATTTTTAATGAGAGAGTGCCCATTCATGCATGTAGTAATAATTCCTCAAATTAGCGATTCTGGTATGTTAGTATTAAATGCCTGACTTAAAATTAAACAATGGAAGTACTTTGGATTTCATTTAAAGGAATATCCCCACCTGTCTTATTTTTTGATTCATAACTAAGAAGGTATCTAACATGCTCTATATTAAAAAAAAGAGCACAAGTAGATAAGGGTGAGGTTTTTCTTCAGTGTAGGAGGTTCTTTTCTGTTAACTCCACTGAATGTCATTTTCTTATACTATTAGACAATCAAACTAAGGAGTCAAAAATCTATGTATTAATTAGACTTTCTTCAAGCCTTTTCTCACTCCCAAGCTAGTTTGCAAAGGAACATTATATTAAGATTGTAAGGCATTAAAGCAATAAAATAGCATATAAAATTAAGCAACATTAAAATTATAGCTCTGTGTATAGATAACTGTGCCTTAAAATGACTTTAAGAAAAAAAAATCAGGAGCCTTCTAAAAGATAAGATGAATCTAGATGCAGTTTCATTCCAATCCACAATATTTCTGTATCAAAGCCTTTTTCCATTGACTTGAAGATTTAAGTGGGTACTACTTACCTTTACTACTGGTTTGCAATGGGGCCGCGCGTGCATGCGTGTGCTTCACTTGTGCTCACACTTTTCTGCGCATGCACAGAAGCATTTTGATGATGTCAGGATCAGTGGGTGGGGCCTCCCGCCGGTTTTACTACCAATTCTACAGAACCGGTGCGAACCGGGGGCAACTCACCACTGGTACATATGCCTTTCTTATGTGTCCCTTCAGATGTATTAGACTAATTTGCATAATTTCTACAACAAAGTTGATGATGAATTATGGGAGCTGAAATCCAAAACAGGTCTGGAAACCAGCTTGCACAGGGCTAGTATCCAATGTTTGGATCTTATTTATGTCTTTTAGGTTTTGTATAATTTTTATATTTTTAAGATTGTTACCCTGTGGTAATAAATTTTACAAATACATAAATAATCAAATAAACAAATAGTATAAGAAGTATATAAACCTGTCCTTCCACACATGTCCACATTGTCTTTCAATTTCACCTGCCAGTAGTGTTCAGCATAGCTGGAGAATTGGAAGGAATTGTGACGTTGTCCAAAAGACCAGAAAGCACCAGTTGCTTTCCTGCTCCAAGTTTAAGCAGTCTATTTCTTAGCTGAAATTAATTAAAAAGGAAGCGTAGTTTTCTTCCTGTTAGATTTATACTATCAAACATGATCTTCTCCCTTAAAACATTTTCCCAATCTTCTTTGAGTAGTACTTCAGTTTTTGCAAATATGATTATATTATATCTTTTCTAGAAGAAAAGAGGAGATAATTACTAAACATATTTTGTTTGAAATCTTGATTTGTAGAATTGACTGTATGGGTGTGCATAGAAATCATTCTGAGGAATATGAAAATTGCCCTAAGTGCCTCAGTAACTATTGTCATTTACTGGGTATGAAAATACACTTATTTCATTTCTTTGTGTGCAAGAGGTCATCTCTCATGATAAGAGCTCTTTCAACTTCATATGGGAGTCTGAGGAAGTAGCAATGGAAGAATAACAGCATAGGCAGATTATTTATCCATTTAGTTAGATTTTATATAGTGCTGACTATTGAGGACTGAATAGACATTAATGGTTTTCAAGTTTTACTGAATTGAATAAAAGAAGATGTTATTTCGCCTCACAATTTGTTCACCACTACTTCTGCCATCTATCTGGGCAAAAGTTTTCCTTACAACAGACTCGGATACTCAGAGTGAGAGCAAGAAAAAATTGTTTCATTGTGATTAGTCTTCACAATGCTATAATATAATCAGAAATGACTTTACATTGTTTTAATATCTAAAGATTCTTGTTTTTGCTTTGATTCTGTTATATCTTTATTAAAATGTACTGTTGTTTTCAACTGTATGTGGCTCTGAGGTCTTGGTGAGCAGAGAGATATTACAAATATTGGTGTTGTTTGATTCCTGATTAGCTGAATTCATTTTAGGTAGAAGAGCAGAGATCAGAGTGTAAAAAGTTAGTACCCACCCTCTCCCAGAAGAATGAAATATTTAAAAAGGCAGAATATTATATTTCCCTAGATGAGAAATTGAGAAACGTGTCTTTTTAGAGGGAGAAAGCAGCCCCCAACTTTCTTAATAGCCCTCATCAGATGCCAGCACTTAAAAGATAAAGAGCTTATTGAAATAAGCCAAGTATCTAGGTAGCTCTATTCATAGGTAAAAATTCCCTGCAGCAAGGTTTGAACAAAGGTAGGATTAGCCCTCAGCCACAATAGGAATTGCCCAACACACCTTCATTGCATCAGCAGTCCAAACTTTAACCAAACTTAGCTCAAAAAAACATGACCCCTACATGGCCCCATGGGAGTCTGACTACAGCCAATAGAATACATGTTCTTGCACAGGAACAGGATGCTCAAGTGTAATGCCCAAGAGAAGGTATAAAAACCCCTTACTCTCAACTCCATGTGATCGGCTGCCTGTTCGGCTCTGTCATTAAACCATCTTTCCAATCAGGCTCCAACCTCCATTTTGTCTCCACTGCCTTTCTTCCAGCTTGGAACTGAACAAGAAGGATATTTCTTCCAAGAATACCATACTTATAGCCCTTTCTGAGGAATAAATATGTTCACTATGTTTCTGGAGAAGGATTAGTAGCAACACATTCATTAAAATAAATATAATATCTTCTGTGATCAACAAACAGTTAAAAACCAGAAAAAGCAGAAGTCCTTTCCTGAACTTCAGCCATTAGTTCATGGGATTTCTGTTGAATAAGAGGACCCTGCATAACACTGACATTTTAAAAGAATGTTTTAAAAGAATGTTTCTAAACTGTTTTTCTAAAAAAAATTACAAAGATAGTGTACAAGTTTCGAGAGCAGTAAAACATTAGCTTCATTGTAAAGTATAAAAACTGTGATGTGCATGTAAAACAACATGGGCAGGAACTTAATAGCATTTTTAAAGCTAAATTAAACTTGGATCAGGATGTGTTTTCTAAAAACAGAAAGACTGAATCATTGTTTTCAATCAGTTGGTTTTCTAAAATTGTGTTCAGCCTTGAAGCTATGTATCCTTTGCACTGTGGATCAATTTGAAGCAAGTACTTTTTAAACGCTGCTTTTTTGGGCTCCCTGATCATCCTTCACAAAGTGCATACGGTAAACAAATAAGGCCAGGCTTTAAAAAAGAATATTTTGACACCCTAAAAATGGGGGAAAACATTTTTACATTAAGCTTTCAAAAATCACTGTCAGTTTCATCAGATGAAAGGCCAGTGAAACTTCTTGCTGCATAAACGCATGAATGATTTCAGCCATATTTACACCTGCTCCCCTTGCTCCTATTAGGTTTGTGTGTGTGCATACATCTTCAATAGAGACAATATTGACTCTTGGTAACTGCCTGAACTAATCTCTACAGTTTTTTGGCAGTATTTTTGAAAGTGGTTTGCTCTTTCTTCCTTTCTAGGGCTGGGTCAAAGTCATCCAGCTGGCTACATGCTTCAGGTGGCACTAGAATTCATCATCTCCCAGTTTCTAACCTGATGTCTTAACTCAGGGGTGTCAAACTCAATTTCATTGAGGGCTGCATAAGGACTGTGGTTGACCTTGGGGAGGGGCGGCAACTGGGTGGGCGTGGCCAACTGGGTGGGCATGGCCAGCTTGACGCCACTCCCCAAACTGTTGGCATGTTTCCTCTTCACACTGCGTAGACCGGTCTGAAGCCACACTGGCCCGATGTGTCTTCTTCACACTGGGTAGACCGGTCCGAAGCCACACTGGTCAGATGTTTCCTCTTTGCATTGGGTAGACCAGGCTGAAGCGATGTGGGCCAGCCACTTATATTTTCCAGGACGGCCCCGCAGGCCGGATCTGACCACATTGCAGGCCGGATCCGGCCCGTGGGCCTTGTGTTTGACACCCCTCTCATAACGACTATACTAAGTTGGCTTTCTTGTTCCTCTTAGTGACATGAAGAAAATGTTGCCTTTCAATGAAAAAGGTACTTTCCCTCTGTCCAGGTAGTCCTCAACATACAACAGTTCATTTAGTGACCGCTCAAAGTTACATCACTGGAAAAAGTGATTTATGGCTGTTTTTCACACTTATGATCATTGCAGTATCCCCATGATCACGTGATCAAAATTTGGATGCTGAGCAACTGGCTCATATTTATGACAGTTGGAGTGTCCCAGGATCGTATGATTCCCGTTTGCAACCTTCTGTCAAACAAACTCAATGGGGAAGCCAGTTTCTCTTAACAACCCTTTTTCTAACTTAAACACTGCAGCGATTCACTTAACAACTGTGGCAAGAAAGGTCATTAAATGGGGCAAAATTCACTTAAGAACTGTCTCACTTAGCAACAGAAATTTTGGGCTCAATTGTGGTCATACATTGAACATTACCTGTAGTCGTAAACTGTAGGTGTGCATGACATGAGGACAGAATTGTAGAGCACATACTTGAAGCTTACATCATAGAAATCTCCATCTTCATTCACATCTTCATCTCTGTCTCTAACCTGTCGCTAGCACAGTATATGCCTGAATCAGATGCTGGGTTATAGTGCAAAATGAATATGGCTCCCGGTGGTCTTCTGAGTGCGCTTCAAGGTTTTGGTTACTACCTTTAAAGCGCTCCATGGCTTAGGACCTGGTTATCTACGGGACCGCCTGCTACCACCAATAGCCTCCCACCGGCCAGTACGCTCCCATAGAGAGGGGCTCCTCCGGGTGCCGTCGGCCAAACAATGTCGGCTGGCGGCCCCCAGGGGGAGAGCCTTCTCTGTGGGGGCACCTACGATCTGGAACGAGCTCCCCCCGGAGATACGGAGGATCCCGGATCTTCGCACCTTCCGTCGCGCGCTTAAAACGTTTTTATTTCATCAAGCTGGCCTGGCCTAAATCATCTCCTCTTAAAAATTTATGTTTAAATTTAAATTTTAAACATAAATTTTTAATCTGTTTAATTATGGGGTATTTTAAAATTCAGCCTAAATTATTTAATTTGTTTTAATTTATTTTAGATTTTGTATTTCCTGTGTTTTATCTTCTGGCTGTTCACCGCCCTGAGTCCTTCGGGAGAAGGGCGGTATAGAAATTTAATTAAATAAATAAATAAATAAATAAATAAATAAATAAATAAATAAATAATCAATCTTAAATGGAGATAGTTTTACTTTATATCACCAATTCTGGCATCTGGGCTCTCCAGTAATGTTGTACTATTAACCCCTTAGTCAATTTTCTAGTATAATTTTCATCAAATCACAGCAGTGCAAGGAATTTTGATAAAGTCCTAAAGCACTTTGGGTAGTATTACCCAGGTATAATTTTTCCCCTTTTGTCTATTATATGCCCAAACTGGCATGTCTTCTGAAACAATTGTATAATATAGCAAAAAGGAAAATGAGAAAGTTTTTTATGAAGGTGACTGGAAAATCCTATATTTAGTGCTTGATCATCTTCTTCAGTGATGTATCAGAAGCTATTTTACTATAGTCTGATAAAGTTCAATACGCACATAAATAACAACATAGTTCATTTAAGCAGAGAAATAAAACCAAGCTATTCAGTACAATATCAACTTAGGTTACCATATGATTCTTTTTTTGTTTTGTTTTGTTTTGTTTTCTTGTTTATGGTATGAACATTCATCCACTTTAATTTTTCATAAAGTAATTTTACTCTTTGGGATATCTGCACACATTTAAACAATTGTATTGTTTAAGAAGGCACAATATGAAAAAGTACAACAGAGGTGCAAACTGTGCACACAAACACGATTTGTGCACATAATTGGAAATCAAATTTCTCACAGATATTTTTTCTGGAGAGGAAAACTTATTTCTACCATATTACCCTAATTAATCCCCTCTGACAATTAAGTCTGTCTTCCGATCATATGTTACCTTATGATTCTTAAAGTGGCCTTTTTTCAGAAAAGGTAATGTCCAATAAAATGTTAACAAAATAATATAATCTTTTAAAAATTATTTCTGATGATAAAAAGTTGGTAGACAATGAACAATTGACTTTGGCTGGCTTTATTTTTACCATAAACTGTGACGCTTAATAGCTATAAGGGATTTAAGTGGCACAAAATACTTTTGAATTAACAGAATCTCTCATTCTTTGCCAAATTATCCCTGTGGCAACTTAACATTGCTGCAAAAGCATGTAGCATGAAAAAAAAAATGGCCATACTTGTAAAACAAGTGTTCTTTTGTGTTGTGGCAAGAGCTGGCAAGTAAAACAAAAACTGTTTTAATAATATAACAGCATCTTTTAATATTTAAATGTGCAACAACAATTTCGGTTTTGGACATCTACCTGTTCCAAGTCAGTATCCCAAAGTTAGATCTGTTATTATGTGATGCTTCAAATGGTAATGGCCTTTTTATTGTCAGTTTTGTACGGCCAAATCTTAGCACATATTTAGTAAAGAAGCTCTAAGCAAACTCAGCTTTATCTGTGCAACTAATTAAAACTTTATTTACAAACAATACTGTAGATACAGGGATTTAACCTCTGTGTCAGTAGAAGAAAGTTCATCTTGAAAGTATTGTTTTCAGAGCAGGGGTCAAATGATCTGTATTCTTTTTACCATCATTTTAAGAGGATTGGGTAACCTGCTGTTGAATAATGGGGTGTTTTCAAAAGGACAAAAAGATTAAATCAAGTAAACCCAAAAGCTTAAGAAAAACCATGGCTGATTTTAAATGAATAGTTACAGTGTGCCAGAAATATGTGTACTACTATACTTTTTAAATCTAATTTACATTTTTTAAAAACAAATGTGCCTTGAGGGAGAGATAGACAAATATCCCTATGCCTATATATATATATCTCATAGGATTTATCAATTTAAGAAGAAAAGAAATCCCCCGATTATTATTATTAAAAAATTATATTTAGCGGTGTATTTGGCAAACAAATCATTGCCTTATCCAGCATTGTCATCTTTGTTTACAAGCCTGTTTCTGGGACTGAGTAAGTCTTTTCTACTTTCTGGGGGGAATACAAGTAATGGGTGGTGTTAGCTCTGGTGCCTTGCTTAGAATTATACTCAACTGTCCAGAAAAAGGACAAAGTTAAAGTTAAGAAAATCCTATAGATGTTTGGATCCAATGGTGGTTATCGTCTAGTAAATTACTACTAACGACTTGTCTCCCATGGCAGACATTTTGTAAATGGACACGATCCCATGGTAATGTGTTTAGTAAAACACACACAACAACTCAACATATTTACCAGCACAAATGAAAATCATTCCTGGACCTTGAAATAATACGATGCATAAAAAGAAAAGCATCTAGAATACAAATATAAAGGAAGGATGTACTAATTCCCCCCCCCTCTCAGATGCTTTGCTTTCCAGACTTGTCTTTCAAGATTAAGCCTGCGTAGTAATACAGGTAACCCTTGACTTACAGCGATAATTGAGCCCAAAATTTCTGTTGCTAAGTAAAACATTTGTTAAGTGAATTTGCCCCATGTTACGACCTTTCTTGCCATAGTTGTTAAGGGAATCACTGTAGCTATTACATTAATCAAATTGTAGTTAAGTAAAGCTGACTTCCCCATTAATTTTTCTTGTCAGAAGGTCGCAAAAGGTGATCACGTGATCTGGTCACTTTGTGTTCTGCTGGCATCTCTTTTACATTTACATTCTTTTCAAGCATGAGGAAAAACTTGTCTATAACTATTGCTCACATTCTCTCCAACAGAGATTTTTCAACTGTCTTATAAAAATGATATAGGATCACACAGAATGAAGGACAATTTTTCTAGGTATCTGGGAGACTACAGGCTATGCACTGTCCTGTTAACTTGGGGATGCTTAGATCAGTGATGACGAGCTTTTTCAGCACCAAGTGGCCAAACCGGAACATGTCTGCGTGTGCATGCGCCAGAGCATCGGAAACCCAAAGACCAGCTGCCAGCATGTGCATGTCTGTTTTTTGGCCGTTTTTTTAGCTGTTTTCAGGGCCATTTTGGGGCTGTTTTCAGCCCAAAAAACAGCCTGAAAAATGGCCTGAAAATCAGTCTGGTTTTTGCTCATTTTGGGGGCCATTTTCAGGTCGTTTTCAAGCCAAAAACGGCCCAAAAATGGCCTGTTTTTTGGATGTTTTCAGGACATTTTCCAGCGCTCCGGCACCCACATAGACCAGCTGGTCAGCACGCCGGAAACCAGAAGAGCAGCTGGCGATGGCACATGTGCCCACCATCATGGCCTTAGATTGTTGTGTGAGGTCTTGATGCCTTAGTACAGGGGTGTCAAACTTAGTATAGGGGTGTCAAAATTGTCGTCATGTGGTGTATCATGACTTTTTTCCTCTTCGCTAAACCGGGGGTGGGCATGCCAGCACATGATGCATCCGACCTCTAGGCCACAAATTTGATACCCCTGCCCTAGTAGTATTGCCAATGGTGAAGGAAACAGATTTAAACTACAGTATTATATTGACTCAAAAGGAAGATAATTCTGAACAAAAGACAAAATCTTCTTCTTGATGTCAGGAATATACTTGCTATTGTAAGATGCTTCACTAATGTCTAGAGAGCCATAGGGTGCCCACCTTGGTATAGAGTTTTAAAGGTATGCAGGTATCCTGATCTACAGGTAATCCTCAACAAACAACCATAATGGAGACTGCCCATTGCAATTGTATGTTGTGACAATTGTAAAAATGAGTCACTCATGTGATCAACTCGATTTTACTATGTTTTTTGCAGTGGGCATTATTAAGCAAAAGTGCTGGTCATAAGTGCAAACGCAGCAGTTGCAAGTGCAAATGCTGTGGTCATTAAGCACATGCCACGGTCGTAAGTGTGAACTCACTGTTTGCTATAGGTGTGCTTTTGCCAAAAATCAGAAGTGTCCATTTTTAGCAAAGCCATTGTAAAATGCAATTATCATGATCATGGGATGCTGCAAATGGCTGTAAATGCAGCTATGGTGCTAAGCGGCAAAGCGTGGTCATATAACCAGGGGGGAAGCCATTGGAACTTTGGATGAGGGTTGTAAGTCTTCTTTTTCAGGTAGGTCATAAGTTCCATCGGTCATAAATCAAAGCACCTATACTTAAAGAGCAGACAGGAATCAAAAAAGTAAGTGAATTTTGTAAAATTATGTAAATATCTGCAGATTGAAAATACCCAGTCTTTAATACGGTGATAATCTGTTCCTAACATTACGTTTCCAAATGGATTTTCCTCTCAGTGACTAAACTCTCTCTTTTTTTTAAAGTAAAATAAGGACTTAGCTTAAAAGTCCCAGGTAGCCCCTGAAACAATTTTCAATTTTTGTACTATTGTAGGTTGGTACAATTTGTATTCTGGCATTGCTGATTGTTAAAATCTTTTTTTTTTTTTAAACTTTTAATTTTTGATCCCATGACATTTTAAAACAAAAGTTCCATTGAAATGAGAGTAAAGGCTAAAAAAAGTGTTTGATTTTTAATCTCAGTCCCTAAGGCAACATTATAAGAACAAAAGTTCGTTTTTCTAAACTTCCTCCGCTTTGAACAGTAACTATTTTACTTGAAATATGGTATGTTTCTTTGCCTACTGCTGTTAGCTGAATGACATGAAGAGTCTTGGCTGGGATTTAACAGTGACATTTTTCTTTATAAGATTTTCTTAGCTTAATGCAATTAAAGTTGTGTTTTTCTAAATGGGGTCATTTATGATTTTATACTAAGTACAAATAGAATGTCACATGCTAATTGAAAGTTATAAGGTTATTTTTAAATAGGGTTGGGTTTCTAGGACCAGAAAAGAATTTAGAATTATTAATAATGATAGTAAATTAATTTGCTCTGAATAAAATACAAATATCCTTTCTGAACATGGGAACAATATGAATTGACTTTTTCTAGTACGATGTATTTTGTACTGAAATATTTTTCAGAGATTGGCAATATAAATAGATGAATTGAGATATTAGTATCCTAACTTTATAAGTACGCCATTATTAGAAATTCAGGTGGATTTATGCTTACAAATTTCAAAAGGAATTGAAACCAGCAAACTACAATATATGATTGTGTATTTCTTCATGAAGAGGTCTACTCCAGCATGCAAATATATATTTGTTTGTAATTTTAAAATAAAATAAAATAGCTGTATTAAAAATAGAAACAAAAAGAAGTTAGATTTTTATGTCTTATTTACGCATTTCTTTGCTTGGCAGCCAATTATAGATCTGATTCTTGAGTTTCCTAAGACTACATGTAGTCCTCGACTTACAATTGATCCTAAAATTTCTGTTGCTAAACAAAACAGCTGTTAGTGAGTTTTACGACCTTTCTTGCCACAGCTGTTAAGTGAATCACTGAAGTAATGAAATAAGTAACACGGTTCATAAGTGAATCTGGCTTCCCCATTGACTTTGCTTGTCAGAAGGTCGCAAAAGGTGATCACATGACCCTGGGACACTGCAACCATCATACATACCTTCCAATTCCCTAGCACTCGAAATTTGATCATATGACCATGAGGATGTTGCAACGGTCGTGTGAAAAACAGTCATGTCACTTTTTCAGTGCTGTTGTAACTTTGACTGGTCACTAAACAAATGGTTTAAAGTCGAGGATTACCTGTAGTCAATATCAAGTTCCTTCCCAGAATGAAAGAAATCACGTTGCATCTTAACAAGGCAGGGCAACTTCAAAATTCTTAAAATATGCTGATTTCACTTGAAAAAGCTCCAAAATTTTCCTGAAGAAAACCTCTGTGTTTAAGGGGATGAAATTTTAGTTGATGAACTTTTAACTGGTTGAAGCTGACTTTTATTGAGAAGAGTACTGTGTTTTGAATGAGAATTAATTTAGAAATTAGAGAAATTTTCATAAACCATTATAGAAATGCTCCATAGGCATTGCACTTGTGCTGCACGTCTGGAAGTTAACAATTTAATACCGCTTAGATTTATATACCACTTCACAGTGCTTTTTCACCCTCTCTAAGAGATTTACAGAGTCAGCATATTGCCCCCAACAATCTGGATCCTCATTTTAATGACCTCAAAGAATGGAAGGCTGAGTCTACCTTGAGCTGGTGAGATTCGAACTGCTGAAATGCTGGCAGCTAGCAGTCAGCAGAAGTAGCCTGTGCCATCACGACTCATTAATGATGCCTATATAGAAATTTACCACTAGAGTTGCTGCTGGTGCTAGTACTACTACTGGTAGTAGTAAATTTAAATAGAAGCTCTTATATGCTGTGAAGACCTAGCTCCCTGGTTTGATGGGAATGATGAAAAAGAGAAAAAGTGGAGGACTTATAGCAAGATAGAAGGGCCCAGTTATAGTGGTACTGGGTGCACTGTTAGAAGACCTAGAGGACAAGGTTTGGAGCAGATCATCTTTGGTTGACTTCCCTCAACCTGACAACCTTTAGACATATTAAAACCTCAGTTTTTGTATCCCATAGCAAGCATTGTCTGTAGCAGTTATTTTGGGACTAGAAATTTATAGACTTTGGTGTAAATTGAAATTGGGTTGGATATACTTAAAGAATCCTTGAGCAATTGTTTCCAAGACTGTAGGCAAGGCAGAACATATATCTAGGTAGTCCTTGACTTACAACCATAATTGGGACCAGGATTTCTCTTGTTAAACAAGGCAGTTTAGTGATTCATGCCTGTTATTGAAATCTTTTTTTTTCTTTTTTCTTTTTTTGCTGTTGTTAAATCACTCATTTTTATTTTTAAGTGAACCCCGCTATTATTAAGCAAATCTGTCTTCGTCCATTTACTTCCTCCATATGAGCCGCATGGCGCAGTGGTTAGAATGCAGTACTGCAGGCTACTTCGGCTGATTGCCAGCTGCCTGCAATTTGGCAGATCGAATCTCACCAGGTTCAAGGTTGACTCAACCTTCCATCCTTCCGAGGTGGGTAAAATGAGGACCCAAATTGTTGGGGGCAGTAGGCTGACTCTGTAAACCATTTAGAGAGGGCTGCAAAAGCACTGTGAAGCAGTATATAAGTCTAGGTGCTATTGCTATTTGGTTTATTGGAAGCTGGCTGAGAAGATTGCAAATGACGATTACATAATCTGGGAATGCTGCAACTATCATAAACATATGCCAGTTGCCAGGTGTCTGAATTTTGATCCCATGATGTTGGGGATGCTGTGACGGTCATAAGTATGAGGACTGGTTGAAAGTCACTTTTTTCTGTGCCATTGTAGCTTTGAAAGATTGTGAAGTCAAGGACTACCTGTATTGGGCAAAAGAGCTGGGTTCACATAATTCACTAACTATGCTAACATAGAATTAAACAGCCAGTGGTTCCATGCACGTGAGGAGCCCAGTCTGTGGCTTAGAGTATCAGAATGTCGCATTAAGCTGTAACATGGTTTATGTGTTAGCTCACATTTTATACTATTAAGGTTTGTTAACTCAAACAGAGATGTTAGCGTGTTGTGTGAACACCCCTTCAACAAGTGGTGGGTTGCAACCGGGTTCAGACAGGTTCGCAAGAACCAGTAGTAAAACCAGCGGGAGGTTCTGCCCACTGACATTTATTTTATTTTATTTTATTTTATTTTATTTTATTTTATTTTATTTTATTTTATTTTATTTTATTTTATTTTATTTTATTTTATTTTATTTTATTTTATTTTATTTTATTATTTTATTTTATTTTATTTTATTTTATTTTATTTTATTTTATTTTATTTTATTTTATTTTATTTTATTTTATTTTATTTTATTTTATTTTATTTTATTTTATTTTATTATTTTATTTTATTTTATTATTTTATTGCAATTTATATGCCGCCCTTCTCCCGAAGGACTCAGGGTGGCTTACAAGATAAAAATTCAACAATATGAATTAAATATAAATTAAAATTCAATTAAAATTAATTAAAATTAACATGAAAGTTGATCTGTGCATGCGCAGAAGAGCATGCGCGCGGGCACGATGTGAACTAGTAGTAAAGGTAAGTAGAGCCCACCCCTGCCTTCAACTGTATGGAACACACATGAGGCAAGTAGTGGCCTACAATGATGATGTCAGCCTTAATTTTAAGATACAGTAGTGCCTGGTAAGAGGCACAGCCATGTTTTGAAGACAGTAAGTCATTGTGAGAACATGGAGGCTCTGATAACAGCCAGCATCCTCTCATCAAGAGATTGCAATATTTCCCCAACAGTAGAGAATAAGGCAAACAAATTGACCCAGTAGTTTTTCTGCAATGTCATCTTAACTGTGGGCCTAAAACAAGTAATCATACTGCTAAAGAAAAATGTCATTGTTTGCTAGTATGACTGGAACGAAAGCTGAATAATTATTTGGCCTGAAGCAAATAATCAATCTGACTTTGATAACCCATCACTTTAAAAGGGCCTTTTATGTTTGTGAAAAAAAGTCTGACGTCAAAGCTGTGGAAAAAAAAAATAGCACCAAAATTTCCAAGCTAAATTTACGTTGCTTCTCAAACACACAAACACATCTGCACACAAATACAAAAAGGTTCCCTGTGCAAACTGATTTTTTATTTTACTTGCATAACAAATTAGTTTATGGTTATTAGAAGCCTGAGATGTAATGTCCAAGTTATTGTGCCATATTTGAAGAACTTGTTTATGCTTCGTCCATCGTTGTGCCTTTGAACTGGTAGAACAGAAAATAAAATGAAAATTGTCCAACTAGTTGCTAGACATTCCTAGGACTATATAAATGCCATGCTGGAAATGCTTGAGTATAATCATTATCAGGTGAGTTTTTCTTTCTTTCTTTCTTTCTTTCTTTCTTCTTTCTCTCTCTCTCTCTCTCTCTCTCTCTCTCTCTCTCTCTTTCTTTCTTTCTTTCTCTCACTTTCTGTCTCTCTGTGTGTGTCTCTCTTTCTGTTTCTTTCTCTCTCTGTCTCTGTCTCTCTCTCTCTCTTTCTTTCTTTCTTTTTTCTTTTTCCTGCCCTCTCTCTCTTCGTTCGTTCGTTCCTTTCTTTTTTTCCCCGTGTGCTTCAACCATTTTCCCACTTACAGATACATAAATCTATTTATTTCAGTGGGACTAAAGGTATATGCATTTTCGCAAACCTATGGTACAATGGAATTTAGAGAAGATTACAAGGGATATTTTCTTAATAAATATAATAAATGTATTTGTAGTATGAATATTTGTAGAGAAATGGAAAACAGTTTTTAATATAGCATCAGGTTTTTTTCATAGACTAGTTGAATGCCACAAAAGCAATTGAGTCCAATAAAATCTATTTCAAAGTGATGAAAAACATAAAGTAAATACTTAAGCATTGTATCTACAACGGTATACATTTTCAGGGTTTTGAAAGTGGATTTTCTTTTTTTGTAACAGTAGCAAAGACATTTAAAAAGACTTCTGAATATCATTCTCTATTTTTATTTATTTATTCACATTTCTTATAGCTGTTCAAGTCCAGTGGGCTCCAACAGTTTTAAAATGCATCAATTATTTGCATGCATTTTATGAAGTGTATGTGTATCAACAGATTTTATTGAGAAAATGTATATTTTATACCTTTCTGGTTATTACCTTATTATTTAAGTTTTATAAATTACTGATATTTAAGTATTGATCTGCAGGGTTCTGTCTGTTATATAATAATGTATAATAATTCCTGTCTTTTAAACAATGCATTTACATTAATATACAAGTTTTCCTTCTACACGTAGCTTTGTTTTCATGTGGGAAAAAAAAAAATCAGTGTTAAATAACTGATGGGTAAATCTTTATGGACACAATATTCAGAGTAATTCTGATTCCCAAACATTGATGAGAAGCTGCATCTTTTCCTTCTGTGTCCACAGGTGCAGACTCACCTGGAAAACCCCACCAAGTACCACATCCAGCAAGCTCAACGGCAACAAGTCAAACAATACCTCTCAACTACGTTAGCAAATAAGCACAACAATCAGGCGTTAAGCTTACCTTGCCCAAATCAGCCCGTTGACCACGTTATGCCACCAGGCACTGGGAGCAGTGCACCCAACAGCCCTATGGCCATGCTTACATTGAACTCCAACTGTGAAAAAGAGGTAAGAGCAAATCCTGTCTTTGGCCTTTGATGCTTTAAAAAGCTATGTTTCTCATGCGCTCTCTTTTTCTTCAGATTGTGAAAATACTTGATTGGTCTCACAGTCCTCTATATATAGTTGGGAATAAATCTTTGAGCTGCTCATCCAACTTCCCTAAAAACAGAAACAGCAACTATAAATATTAATATGTCTAAATGAAAAGCATGAACTATTTCATAAGAGCAACTATAGCAATTATCTCCCTATTTGAAATATAGATACTCCTTGTCTTTATCTTGTTCCAATATTTCTTAATTGGAACAAGATAAAAACATGGATAGCAGAAATAATAGATTATGAAATTGAATTAGAACCCGAAATTTTTTTATTAGGTATAATTAAAAAGAATATTAGGAATGACATAAAATATTTAATACTTCACATAATAACGGTGGCTAGACTAGCAGTAGCACAACTTTGGAAAACAAATAGATTGCCAACTGATCAGGAGCTAATACAAAAGATATACACATGCGCAGAAATGGATAAATTAACCTTAGAGTTACAGGATAAGGAGGACTCAAAATATTTTATAATATGGAATAGATGGTACCAGTGGATAAATCAGAGGAGGCCAAACGGGTTGAGATGAAATTTAGAGGAAATTAACATAAGTAAAAAAATGCACTGTCGGATAGATAGAAAATGAAATATGTCACTGTAGGTTTGTATATATGTATATATAATAATAGAAATTAGTAGTTGAAGTCGTTTATCGTATATGTATATGTAAATTTGTTTCTTGATTAAGTGAACTTTTAACTTAATCAAGCTTTTGTATGTTTTAAATGTTTTTTTTAAGAATGAATAAAGTTTTGCTTTTTAAAAATTTTTTAAAAAAATGAAATATAGATACTCCTAGATTGAGCTTATACACACCCAAACTAAGCATTATACTATTGGCTATTTTGCAGGTTCCCGCATAAATCTTTTCATGGATTTTAGCTTTTCAGAACTCTTGCACACTGACTTGATCTTAGTTGAATTTTTTATAGTTAATTGGCCACAACCAATTAACTGTTAAGCAAATTTTCTCTCCATCCTTATGACCCATACACTTCGGGATTTCTGAAAATTCCTATTTAACTGCATGCAGAGACCCACGGGTGAATCCAATCTGCATCTTTTTCCACATAATTTCAATATTTATGCATTTGTCAAATTTAGATACTACCCAGTGACTCTAGGCAGTGTATAGTTAAAAAATATAAAAGCCTAAAAAACATATAAAAATGCAATGCATCTATAAAAAGAGCCAATAAAACCATGAATAAAATAAGTTAAAAGATGAGGGCAAGTTTGTTAAGGCACCAGCCATCACCAGGGTTGCATGCTGTTCATGCAAACTTGCAGGACCAAGCTTCAAACCCCTCCTTCAAAGGCCAGGAGAGTGAAGATCTGCCTGACCTCTGGAGGGAGGATATTCCAGAGGGTCCATAACATTCATTCCCTACCTGTCCAGGTGAGTGAATTGATTTGATAGGGATAAGACGGTTCATTAAGTAGTCTGGCCCAATACCATGAAGGACATTAAAGGTAATAACAACCTCTTGAATTAGATCCAGAAACAAACCAGCATCCAGCTTAGCTCCGGCAACAAAGATGTTTCATGGATCATTCTTGGGGAGCCCAAAATTGGTCACATGACCACATTCTGCACTAGCAGAAGCTAGATACAGATAAAATCATAAATCAATGACCCTTTGAACTAGAATATACCATATCAAACAATAGTTCTATCATAATAAACTTATCTAAGCATCAAATCCTAAAATTAAAATATCATATTTTTTTTCAGTTTCAATAAAAAAAAATTGGCTTCCAAGTAGAAACGAAGCTAGATAAGGTCTTTTCTTTAATCGAAGCAGTCAGTTTCACCATTTCTGCCAACTCCATTAACTTCAGCTTCCATTCTGGATATATGTGTATCCTTCCATCTCTGCATGTATAGAAGTCTTGGGGCTATTGTTAGATACAGTATAAAGCAAAATTCCAGTAGCTATTTTATTTCTTAATTTAGCTGTAAAATGTATTGCAAAAGAGAGTTCCCCAACCTTTTCAGCTTTGCAGACAGACCGGGGGGGGGTGCGTTTGTGTGAGCAGCGGATGCATGCGCTCACCACTTTTGCAAGTGGAGTGTGTGCGCACATACACTCGCCCGCTGCTCGCACAAGTGCGGATGCATGTGGGCTCCCTCGTCAGTTCCGTGGGCTGGTTCTGAAAGGCTCAAGGCTGGTAGTCGGCCATGACCAGGGGGTTGGGGACCTCTGTTTTAAAATTGTAATCAATGAATATTTCAGTAAACAATAAAGGAACAAACTTAGACAAATTTCCTGTCATGAAAGCCATTTAGCACAGGTAAGCAAACTTTTGGAGCTTGGGCAACATTGATACTTTTTAGTGAATTTTCTGCATTCAACAAAACAGCTGTCTTTGCCAGTCAAAGAACATCCATTTATGAGTGGTCAAACTAAGCCCAGAATGTTCCTCACTATCACAGTTGATCTACCTCCATCACAAGAACACTTGAACAACCATTTGTGTGAGGAGAACTGAAGCACCAGTGCACGTTACAAATAATAATAATAATAATAAAAACAACCAACCTATTAGCTTCAGGAAAAACTGTGCCATAGGAACAAATAAACATGATGTGAATTTTGAATTATGAATGTGCATAATTCTCCACTACAGGATGTGCCCTTGATTGCTAGTATAGTTGGATTTAATAGGGATTAAACCGTGAATGGACAACAGGTCTGTTGGGGTATGGAACTCCATACTAGTGAAAATTATTGAGGAACAAGTTGTGAGGACCACCTGGTTTCACAGAATAGTAAATAATCTTCCAGAATCATCTGGTTGACCACCGTGGGACCAAAAAGGCTAGTTTGCATGGATCTTTCTAGGATTTTTTTACATTAATTTGTTTGTAGAATCAAAGTGTTTTTTTAATTGTACCTTTTGAGTACAGCAAGTACTGCCATAAATGCTGTTTATTTAATTGAACCACTACAGTATTTGCATCTCCTTAATTTTCATTATTAAAATCTGATGTATTTATTCTATTGTGACAGGATTAACTTTCTGTTCCAAAGACCTATTGGTTATTTAAATATTAGTTAAATGATATTTCATTTATCCTGGTGTTGCACTCTATCCCATTCTGATCTCTTTGTTATTACATTTGTTCTCTTTTTTTTCATGGTTGCAGGGCTTTTATAAATTTGAAGAACAAAACAACAGAGCCGAAAATGAATGCCAGTCTCTGAATACTCATTCTCGAGTGTCATGCATGCAGGTATGTATGCTTTGCATATCGTCTGATAGAATCTTTATGTGATTGTTAAGATCTCCAAGCCTATTTCAGATTTATTGATTTCAGGTTAGAATGGAATGGAATGCAATGCAATGCAATGGAATGGAATGGAATGCAATGGAATGGAGAATAGAGTAGAGTAGAGTAGAGTAGAGTAGAGTAGAGTAGAGTAGAGTAGAGTAGAGTAGAGTAGAGTAGAATAGAATAGAATAGAATAGAATAGAATAGAATAGAATAGAATAGAATTCTTTATTGGCCAAGTGTGATTGGACACACAAGGAATTTGTCTTTAGTGTATATGCTCTTAGTGTACATAAGGAGAATAAAATACATTCATCAAGAATAAAAAGATGCAACACTTAGTGATAGTCAAGGTTACTAATAAGCTATCAAATCGTACTAGGAAACAAATAAAAACAATATAAATTGAAAGATACAAGAAACATGGTTATAGTAATAAGTAGGAAGAGAAGAATCATTCATTCATTCATTCGATTCCATTCCATTCATTGGGCTACCTAAAATGCAGTTAGAAAGCAATTGAATAATTACACATTTAGAAATAGCATATGTCCTACAGATATGTTCCTGGTCAAAATGGCAGCCAGGCATTTCATATGGCATACTTGCTTATGCTTTTATCCAGTTAACAAATATTGGGCATGAAACAGTGAGAAAACTCAGAACAGTTAGAAATTACTAACTGGTGGTAGAATTTTGACTGTGGCTTGAATTTTGTAGTCTTTCACTAGGATGTAAATCCCAGCAACTCAGTGGTCTTTGATCTGATTGGATTACTTATTCATAGAGATCTGTTCTATTTATTAAATGCATTTGTGTTCTGTCAATAAAACATACAAATGCATTTTTAAATAGCCAAAAATAATTTGTTTTATAGGAATCCCAGATTATTCAAATCCCTGAACAAAATCTTCAGACTACTTCATAAGAAAATAAGAGTTTCTGTCCATACTACAATCCAGCTGTTATAATTTGCAGTTTAAGGAATATTGGGATTGGTATTTCTGGGAAGAGTATTGAGAAAATTTATTAACTATTAAAAAATGTTCTCTGAGAAAATATGCATGTAGTTATTTAAGAAGTTTTTGTATAACAAATGCATATAGTCATGTATTATTTGTACTAATTCCTTGTTTATCAGCTTTCAAAATATGAGCAATTGTCAGCACCAGGGATAAGAAATATCTATATACCTTTCAAGATGTCTTACTGTAGTGCATTACTTTTGAGGATTTCATCTCTTGGTTCTAGGTTCCAACTAGATTCATATTACTTCTTTTAAATTAATTTTGTTTCCTTATTTCTGTGTGGCTGATTTGAGTATGTGTAACTAGTTAACCCAGGCATAATCTAGCAGATACCTTTTTGAAGCTGAAGCTGATTTTGCAACTGTTCTTTTCTCACTGATCTCCCCTTAACATAATATGATGCACAACAGGTCTATAGCCAGTCTTAACGTTTACAGTAGGACTCACGTAATCCTGCAATAGGAAATAGCTTTATTATTATTGTTGTTGTTGTTGTTGTTGTTGTTGTTGTTATTGTTATTTATTTATTGAATTTATATAGATTCAAAAGATAAGATTATAAAGATTATATAGATTAAAAAGATAAGAAGATATTTTCAGGATTAAAAAATTGGGGGTGATCAAAGAAGATTTAGAGGTTCAGTGCCCCGGCTCCTAAATAAATAAATTGGGATATTTTTATTTATGGAATTTATACAACTTTCCAACTCAAATACAGGACTCTAGATAGCTAACAATATTTTAAAAACAGAATAGAAACAATATAACAACATTATAAATAATATGATTAAGAGCTGTGAATTGGTAGAAGAATACTTCATGTCGGTAGTCCAAAACTGACAATTACAATGGAGCCCCAAATTTCCGTTGCTAATCAAGACAGTTCTTAACTGAGTTTTGCCCCATTTTATGAAATCTCAGGTCACGGTTGTTAAATGACTCATTGCAGGTGTTAAATTAGTAACACAGTCGTTAAAGGAAAATTTGGCTTCCCATTAACTTTGCTTGTTAGATGGTAGCAAAAGGTAATCACATGACCCTGGGACACTGCAACTGTCATAAATGCATGCAGTTGCCAAGGGTCTGAAGTTTGATCACATGATTATGGGGATGCTGCAAAGGTCGTGAGTGTGAAAAATGGTCATAGTCGTTTTTTTCACATCCATTGTAATTGAATAGTCATACTAAATGAATAGTTAACTAAATGAAAGGTTGTAAGTTGAGGATTACCTGTATATCCAGGAGGTCTTTCCTTTCTAAGTGTTTGATGGGTATGAACATTTTTTTGTCCTAATTCAGATTTCTGATACTCCTTATCTTTTGTTATAGATGGATGATGTAATTGATGACATTATCAGTTTGGAATCAAGTTATAATGAAGAAATCTTTGGTTTGATGGATCCTGCTCTACAAATTGCAAATACGGTAATTGGTTTTGTGTTGTGTCTTTTAGTTCTCACTCTTAGTTCCTTTTTTTTTCATTAAAACATGTTTATTTATTCTTTTATCACCAAAGATAAAATGTAAAACAAAGAAAAGAAAGAAGAAGAAAAACCGATTAACACTAACAACAACAAAAATCTATGTGTACAACCCCCCCATAATAAATACATTGAATATTAAACATAAGAAAAAATCCACCCCAGCTGAATACCGAAAGGTACATCAAAAATCTAATATATTCCCCTCCTCTTACATAATGGGTCTATAATAGTTATAAATTTTTCCATCTATTTTTAGCAAAAATTCTATATTATATGAACAACCATCCCTCATGTGGAAATCTATTTATCTAATAATCAAATCGACCCAACATCTGTTTTTTCATACACATATATATATGTGTATATATATACTTATATATATACAGTGCATACACACACACACACACACATATTTGTGCGTGTGTGTGTGTTTGTGTGTATGTTAAAACTAATCCTCAAATCCCTCTGTCAACCCTCTGTCACATAGGAAATCCACTAATGGATTTCAGTCTCTTACAAACTTGTCTAATCCATTTTCTCTAATCAAAGCAGTTAATTTTGCTATCTCTGCTAATTCAGTCAGTTCTAAAATCCATTCTTCGCCAGCGGCATCCCCTTTTCCTTCCAATCCTTAACATAATCAATCGTCACAGCAGTCACCATGTAAACATACCAAACCTTTTCCCCCAGTTGGTTTATTCGTAATACCTAGAAGAAAAGATTCAGGTTTCATTAATGTTTGTATTTTAAGTATTTTCTGTATTGTTAATATTATATTTATCCATGATTTAGCATACTAACAAGTCGATCATATATTTCAGAATGTACCTGGATTTTGGTTGCATTTCCAACACCTGTTCGAAATTCCTCTATACATTTTCGCCAGTCTATCTGAAGTCAAATACCAACAGTACATCATCTTAAATGTTTTCCTCCAGACTGTAGTTCAAAATGAATTTTTAATCATTGGTCCATACATTCTCCTATTGGTCTAGCACCATATCGTAACCATTTTTTTCCCACCCATTTTACCATACAATTTTTAACATCTTCCAGATTCATCTTAAGTAACATTTTATAAACTTTGGCAATCAGTTGGTCATCTCCACAAGATAAAATCATATCCTGTTTAGATTTAACTCCTGCAAATACCAAACTTTTTTTTATCAAGTTTAAATTTTTAAAAATTCTATAATAATTAAACCAATCACAAACAAATCCTTCACTTCACTATTCATTAATTGCTCTCTTGTTTTTATCTGAAATCCCTCTTGTTCAAATATCAGTAGATCTCAATATGTCATCCATTTAGAATCCAATAGCATCACTTTTCTGTGTAGTGTTTTATGGGGTGATAATCAAAGTGGCACTTCGTTAGTCAATCTTCTTTTATACTTATATTTCCACCATACTTTTATACTTATATTTCTACCATACACACCCAATCGTTTGTCTAATAACACAATTCTTAAAACCAGGGTTAACTTTAGGATACCACAAATAAGCATCCCACCCAAATCTCAAATCAGAACCTTCAAAGTCTAACAAAGTTTGGGTTTTTCAAAATTATCCAGTCTTTTAACCATACCAAACAACAGGCATCATAATATAATATGAGATCCAGCAAACCCAGACCTCATCATTCTTTAGCATCCTGTAGGAGCTTATATTTAATTCTTGCTTTTTTTATTTTGCCAAATAAATTTGGATATATCTTTCTGTCACTGTTTAAAAGAAGAATCTTTAATCAATATCCATATAGTTTGGAAAAGAAATAACATTCTGGGCAGTACATTCATCTTAATTAATAGAATTCTTCTGATTAAATCTAGTTTTTCTATCTGTGTAAGTCCAACTTTATCTCTTCCCATATTTTAACATGATTATTTTTATATAATTTAGAATTTTCATTAGTGAGAGTCACCCCTAAATATTTTACCTTTTCACAACTTTAAGTTCCAATTTCCTCTTCTTTTCCACATTCATAGTCTTAGTATTGTCATGTTTTATTTATTTATTTTTAAACCCATCATTTTCTCGAAATATTTTAATCATCCTCATAATATACTCAATATTCTCTTGTGTGTCTTGCAAAATCAAAACTAAGTCATCAGCGAAAGCATGAACTTTATATTTATGTGCTTTAATTTGTAATCCTTTTACTCTGTTATTTTGTCTAACAGTTGCAGCACCAGGATAAATAATAAACGGGATAAGGGACTCCCCTATCTTGTTCCTTTCTGGATTTCACATGGTTTTATCAAATCTCCATCCACCATAATCTGTGCTTTCTGGTGTGTATACTGTAAATGGACTTCAATCCCTGTAGAAAGCCCAGCCCAAAATCCATCTTTTTGACTACCTTAAACATAAAGTCCCAACTCAAATTATCAAAAGCTTTTCTTTTCTAATCTAAGATTAGTGAAACTCTTTGTCACTACATTGTTGTAAATGTTCAATTATATCCAAGATTACTCTCACATTGTCTTTTAATTGTCTTCTGAGTAGAAAACCACACTGGTCTTCATGTATATAATCTCGTAAAACTTTTTTAAGTTTTTCAACTAAAATGGATGTAAACAATTTATAATCATTATTAAGAAGAAAAATTGGTCTGTAATTCTTCATAGAATCCAGTCCCTCCTTAGGCATCAAAGACATGTAGGCACAGTTTATTTGTAGAATAGAGTTCATTAAATCTTTCATCAGAAGAAGTAATTGCTCTTCAAAAGTTTTATAGAATCTACTCAATAAACTATCAGGTCCTGGCGTTTAACCTATTTTAGCCCTATTAATTGCTTCTGTTATGTCAAAGGTCATTATTGGACTGTCTAAAATTGTAATTTTACCTTTTTCCAGATGGCTATTTAGATTTTTTTTTATTCATTGTGCTCTAGAATATATAAAGACATTACCTTCATAAGTAAGATATCATCAATAATTTGATAAATAATGATAAATGTATATGGAGAAATGTTTTTAGCAATATAGAAGCCAAGATGGATCTTGAGACTTGATTTGATTCAAATTGGAAATTTGAAATTAAAAATCAACATGATTTGTTTTGGGGAAAATAGAATAAGCAGTTAACAGGGAAGCTCTGGTGGCTCAGCAGACTAATTAACATCCACTTACATCTGCTGCCTGCAATTACTACAAATTCAAATCTCACCAGGCTCAAGGTTGACTCAGCCTTCCATCCTTTCTAAGGTAGGTAAAATGAGGACCCAGATTATGGGGGCAATAAATTGACTTTGTATAAATATACAAAAGTATGAAGGCTATTGCTTAACGCATTGTAAGCCGCCCTGAGTCTCCGGAGAAGGGCGGCATATAAATCAATTTTTTTTTAAAAAAAGCATCTACATTTCCTTACCTTCATATTTTGACAAATGGTATGAAAATAGCCAGTATGCCCTAACCCTGCAGAATATGAGCTGGGTAGCTTCAGGAGTCTCTCTATATTATTATTTCATAGTATTATACTATTATTAAATATTATTTCACATTCACCTAAATGATGAAAATTTAGACCAGTCTCTTTCATAATCTGTGACAATGAAATTGTGTTGAATTCATATCAGAAAGAATCTGATTCCATCTTTCAAAAACCTTTAAAAAAGTCAACTCTTATTTTTTAAAAAATCAAAATGTCAACCTTCATCTCGCACTGGATTTTTGAGCTGGGAGACTTGATGACAAAGCTGATGGGCAACATTAGCCTTTTTGGAAGAATGACAGAGTAGATGGTATTTGTGACCAATTTTTAATACTCTCTGAAGAATACTCTGACTGTAATTCAATATGATATAAATAATTTGCATTATGCAGCATTGGTCCATCAGCAAGCACATTATCTCAGAATTACTCATACACTGAAAAAGACACGCTCAGTACAAAGTAAGACAACAACAACAAAAGGCTACCACAATAAGTCTGAATGTCTTTCTCTCTACAAAGTCTTCCCCACTGAGACCAAAACAGTAGGGTACTCCACTCCTCCACATGGTCAGTAAGGCAAGCTTTGCAGAAGTCACCAGCTGATTATTCATGTCCATATCAGAAAGCTGATTGTGCTCCTTTGTCCATATTTAGAAGGAAAATTTTCAAGCAATGCTTGAAACCTTGCAAAGCTACTTTATCTCCAAGTGCTTTTGAATCTCTTGGGATATGAAAGAAACTGGTTCAGCTTGATGTCTCAATTTACTTGAAGATTCATTGCCAAAGTATCAATTCCATTTCCTTCCAATCAAATCATCTAGTTGAATCATTGCACATCATTGTGTGTATGTGTGTGTACATTGGTTTACCTGAGCTAAAAGAGTAAGTTTCTATCTTCATCAAAAAACCTCTGATCAAAATCTATGATTTAACTCCTCTGTTAATGGATAAATCCAAATCGGGTTGGTTACCGATTTGGATTCAGAGGAACGGAGCATAGAAAATGTACTTGCAAATCAAGGGACATTCCCAGGGTGGGCTTCAAAAATGTTAGCATGGGGTTTTCTGCTCGGTTGCTGGGTGGGCGTGGCCATGGTAGGTGTGGCCTAGTAGGCCTTCTGCACCATGGGGGGGGCGTTTTTGTCCTCCCCAGGCTCCGGAGGCTTTCCTCTAGCCTCCGGGAGGACAAAAATGGCCTCCCCAGGCTCTGGAGACCCTCTGGAGGCTGGAAACGGGCCTGTTTCCAGTCTTTGCAAACTTCCAGTAGGTCCGTTTTTCACCCTCCCTGAGCCTCCGCGTGTGTCCTGCACTTACCTGCATCTAGAATGGGCCAGGTGGGGACTCCTGGGAGGGGCTAGTGGGGTGGGAGGGGCCAGCCAGGACTGGGATTTGGTGGTTCTCCGAACTGCAAAGAATTTTAGCTAGAGCTAGAACCCCCAGCAGCCCACCCCTGGACATTCCCAAAAAGTCATATCGTGACTTTTGGAGGACAGCATCTTCTTATCAGCTACAGTATAGTTCCTTGATATTTCTTGAAGTTTCTTACTGAAGTCTACACCAGAATGTATCCAGTGGTGGGATTCAGCCAGTTCGGACCACTTCGGGAGAACCGGTTGTTAACTTTCTGAGCAGTTTGGCAAACTGGTTGTTGGAAGAAATCATTAGGGCAGAGAACCAGTTGTTAAATTACTTGAATCCCACCACTGAATGTATCCTACAGGTTGTCTGTTAATTTAGAAGATTGCCCTACATATAAAAATTAGTAAGACATAATTGTAGTACCTACTTGAAATCCATAGCTCAAATCCAGGAATAATGTTGATAGATATCGTATTGAAATATGGTAATCCTGATTCGGTAATACTGTGGATATCTTTAGAATTCGTGGTCTCAGATGCCAGGCCCCTAAAGTAGAAGATAAGCAAAATCCCAATAAAAGAAGATGTCTCCTTGGAGCCCATGAATAGTTCTACAAAGTTAATAAGGATGCCATTGTTCAATAGCAAAGAGAAGGCCCAGTCTGTAACAGTGATAGCTGTGCTCATTTGCTATTGAGATACAATAGTAACAGAAAATCTCATTTTTATTTATGCTATAAATTATTGCAATGGACCTTTATGTAAAGGTCACACATGATACATGTTTCATCTGCTTTGACTCAATAAGAGCGCACATATCTTCAGAACTAGTCTGTTCATTCTTGCGGTTTATCTTTTAAGTAGAACATTCAGATTTTCACAACAAACTATACAATGCTATCTTAAAAGCTATTTGTGGTACCTTTTACTAAATGTTCTTAACTATATTCAGCAAAGAGTAAATTCCATTTATTTCTTTTAGAATTGCAAATAACCATGGGGAAGTTTTTTAACGTTCCATTTATTTGTTTAATACTCTTAAATTTTGATAAGATAATATGCGTATTCAAAGCAACACTGATTAGCAACCCAGACTTTTAAAATGAATTAGTTCTGAGAATTTCCTAAAAGTAATATGTTTTGTTTTTATTTCTAAAAGCTAAACACTATAAAACAAAAGAACCATCCCAACAAATTCCAAAGTTTTAGTGACCTTGAAGTAATTGTGTGCAATATTAAGAAGAATGAGTGATTACAAAATAGGTCTTCCGAAGTCATATTAATACCTAGGTAAATATTCCTGTGGAATAAATTAAGCTTTAGGATTCCCTAGACTGAGGCTGTTAAGAGGTTTAAATTGGTATTTTGAAACAAACACTGTTGGAAAATAGTGAATTAATTAGACAACTATAGGATTACACCCTGAAGAACTCAATCATATAATGTGGGGTCTGTTGTGCTCTTTGAGCTTGGTTGTTTTCTTGCTGACGTTTGATTACCAAACTAGGTAACATTATCAGTGTTTGGTTGTTTTGCTTACATTTTATATTCTAGTGCAGTGATGGCTAACTTTTTCGGCACCAAGTGCCGAAAATGCGCACGCACACACACATAAAGCAATGCGTGCGTGACCCCCCCCCACATGCCCTGCCCCCCAGGCATGTGACCCCCCCCACATGTGCATCCCACCACCCCACATGCATGCATGACCCCCTGTGCATGCGCCTTAGCCTCCGGGCATGCATGCGCATCTCCCGCATGTGCCCCGCCCCCGCATTCACAGCAGACACCCGAAAACAAGCACACCGGTGAGAGTAGTGGTGGGTTGCTACCAGTTTGCCCCTGTTTGGACGAAGCGGTGGTGGTGGGAGGCTCTGCCCACCTGCCCAGATGTCATCAAAAACGCTCTGCACATGCGCAGAACCTTTGTGTGCACTGATAGCGAACAGGTAGTACCGGAAATTGAAACCCACTACTGAGCGAGAGGCGTGCGCATATGTGCGGCAGAGCTGAGCTGGGGTGACAGCTTGTGTGCCTGCAGAGAGGACTCTGCGTGCCACCTGTGGCACATGTGCCATAGGTTTGCGATCACAGTTCTAGTGGCTTACCCTATCAAGGTTGGTGAGAGTTGTCTTGGTGGTGGTTTGTTGATTGGGCTGTTGTTTCCTATTAGCTTGTTTTGAGCTTCATTCATAGTGTATTGTTTGCCTTTTGATTGTTGGTCTAATATTAATCTTGGTGTAAATCTCTGCTCGTATGGGTGTTGATTGCTGGTGAGCAGGTGTTCTGTTTCCTTTTTGATCATCTGTTTTAAATAGCGTGTAGATGTTTATGCCTGTGTACCTGTTGATGGCTAATTTGTCTGAGTGCCGGGCTTCCAAATCCCATATATTGGTTGGATTCTCTGAAGTACATCTCAGACATCAAGATATAATGGTGGATGGTTCATTTATGGTGGAGCTATATTGATAGGCAACAATACAGAAATGTTGGTAGTCTTTGCTCCAAACTTCAGCTTTAAAACTATCAAGGATTTTTTCAGGGAGCTAACATCTCATCTCTTATCTTTTCCAGTTACCTGTCTCTGGCAATATAGTGGACCTGTATGGGAATCAAGGTTTGCCTCCTCCAGGACTTAACATCAGCAATTCCTGTCCTGCTAACCTTCCTAATATAAAAAGGGAACTCACAGGTAAATATGAACTCTATTTTTACAAGTATAATAAACAAGCCACGTAAGGAATAAATTCAATTTAATGCTAGAAATCTAAACACCCTGTTGTATTAAACACTTTCTACTATATTTATTGAAAGAAAGATGATCAGGGGCTGGGAGTGACATGGGGAGATAAACACAGGCAAAAATTTTCTGCAGAGACCAGCTTCACCACGATCAATTTAGAATTGCCAATTTCATTTGAATGCAATATAGAGCCAGACTATAAAGCCAGGATGCTAAAAATTGAATTAATAATTATTTGTTAAAATTAATTGCCTATAAAGTTTTCCATTTATAAAATTAATTGACTTTCCAATATAGACACAGACAGAGATTTCCCTGCCTTCTTCCATCAGAAACTCAAAGAAATGGGAATAAGGAAGACTAAGGAAAGGCAAGGGGCATCTGTCCTGGGAAGTAAGTGTAAAGGAAAGAGCAAACTAGATGGGGAAGGAAATTTAAAAACAAAACAAAACAAAACAAACAAAAAAACAAAACAAAACAAAACAAAACAAAACAAAACAAAACAAAACAAAACAAAACAAAACAAAACAAAACAAAACAAAACAAAACAAAACAAAACAAAACAAAACAAAACAGAGAAGGGTTAAAATTCATCAGGCAAGCACCCTTTCTCAAACAGGGCCTAATCTTCAGTCTTTAAATAGTTACTTTCCAGCTCCCCAAATGAATCTCTTGGATCTCTTTTGTTTTTGGCAGCTGTTTCTATTCTTATTCCCAGAATCCACAAATAATTCAGAACAATACGCTACTCAAGAACATCCAGTTCAGAAGGATTCTTAGGTCTCACATCTTGAAAGGAGCTGCAATTAATCTTGGGGTCTCCACTCTGACCAATAATATGCTTTGAGACCTTCCATAGAATATACCCTCTACCTGCCACCAACTAAGATTGAAGCCGGGATCTTTGCCAGATCCTTATAGACTCTTGCTGAGCTTTCTAAACAAGGCTAGCAAATTCTTTGCCCTCTCAGAAGAGCAAGGGCAGTGTTTTCTGTTGATGCTGTCAACAGAACAGGTCCTCTTTTGCAAGCCTCCATAGTTCCTCTCTGCACTTGGCAGGGAAAAAAGCAGGCCAGCTGGGAGAGAAGGCAAGGGATATCAGGATGACCTGAGGTTACCAGTGAGAATTGCAGTCTTGTGAAACACGCAATTGCTATTCCTACTTGAGCCTAAAAACTAAAAGAAGTAAAACTTCAGTGGCCAGGAAGGTTAATTTCTCTGTGATAGCTGAGGTACAAGGATTATGCAGTGTAGGCCGAAGTGAGCTTGGTAGACAAACAGCCTAATTTGGTATAAAACAGGGGTGTTAAACTGGATTTATTTGAGGGCCGGATCAGCATTGTAGTTCTCTATGCCGGGGGGGGGGGGAGGAGGAGGAGACGGGACAGATACCTCTTGCAACACCCTCCAGCCAAAACGGGATGCAGGGGGCCTCATGAGCCCCCCCGCACGCCATGTTTGGCCTACATGGCCTCCTGCAACACCCTGCCAACCAAAAAAGCCCCGTTTTGGCTGCCAGAGGCACTGTGGGCCTGTCCTTCGCTATTTCCAGGCCAGCCCCGCCGGCCAGATTTAAACGCCCTGTGGGCAAGATCTGGCCCACAGGCCTTGAGTTTAACACCCCTGGTGTAAAACAACTTTATATGGAACAGAACGAGTGATGGGCAAAATAGAAAGTGTAGAGCAACAAGGAAAATGAAATTTTGCTTGATGACCAAGTGTCCTTTTCACTATTCATTTGCTTAAGGGTCATTTGTCGTATATACACTATGGTTGACGTAGGGTAGCCTGAAAATAATCGATGCTGTGTTCAAATGTGAAATGTCAAGTTCTCTGAGAAAGTTCCTTGTACCAGTCACGTTGTATGGTCCTACAACAGCATCCTTGAATCGATGGGCAAGTCATGAGTGCAGAAAATATTTTTGTTAACGTATAGTGTTTGCCTTTCTTTTCTTAAGGAAGGGACAAGAGGGGGGGCGGGGGGAAACACCCAGCAAGGATAAGGCATCGTTGTGTCTGATGCAGCTTCATTAAGGAAGATGCAGCATTTGTTCATTATTATGCCTTTATAATAAAGAGGCCTTTATTACCCATATTTGGAAATAATCTATGAGTAGCCAATACAGACGTTTCACTGCATGTTTGATGTTCATCCAATGGTTAATAAAACATGTGTAGCTTTTTTTATTAGTAGTTAGGGGGTGGGGGAGTGTTAGCGTTATTACAGTATGCCGCTTCCTTGGAGCAAACCTAATATTTTAATGGATAAAATCCAACGTTGCACAAAATGACTTTTATACTTGTGCAACAGGACTTGGCCGTCTCGTTCCCCAACCTTCTGGAGAAGATTTTGAGGGTGCAGGGTACACAGGGGTACACGAAAAAGGAGGAATCTCTTCCTTTCCTGTTCTACTGATGGAAAATATTCTGGCAGATGGAGGCTTAACTGAATGCAGCCCGTTATCCTCAGGTTAGCTGCTGCCTCAACTGAAAATGTTACTTTAATATGTTACTATGCATGAAGGATATATTAAAACATATAAAGAACGGTTGCAGGAATTGGGTATGGCTAGTCTAGAGAAAAGAAGGACTAGGGGTGACTTGGTAGCAATATTCCAGTATCTGAGGGGCTGCCACAAAGAAGATGGAGTCAACTTATTCTCCAAAGCACCTGAAACAATGGATGGAAACTAATCAAGGAGAGAAGCAACCTGGAATTAAGGAGAAACTTCCTAACAGTGACAACAGTTAACCAGTGGAACAGCTTGCCTTCAGAAGTTGTAGGTGCTTCATCACTGGAGGTCTTTAAGAATAGACTGAACAGCTACCGGTCTGAAATTGTATAGGGTCTCCTGCTTGAGCAGGGAGTTGGACTAGAAGACCTCCAAGGTCCCTTCCAGTTCTATTTTGATTCATCATTTCTAACCTTTAAAGTGGCAGCATTACAGCTACACTAGTTTCCAGTGATTAGTACACTTCAGCGTGCCAGATCCATGTAAGAAAGGGGCCCCAATCAATTTACATGTTCTTTCTCGCTACTCTAAAGATACTAGCAATGGCAGCTCTGATTTTCGTGACAATTTAACAAGCTCCACCTCTGTATTTATCTCTGCATCTCCACCTCTGTATTTAACTCTGCAAGCGTGGCTTCCTGAAATGGGAAAGATAACATTTGGAATCATCATAAAATAGGGGATTTCACAAATCACATTTATTGATGAAAACCAGTTACCAACAACATTATACTAGCATAAAGCACCAGTTGACCAAGTGTAGTTGCTGAACTAGCAGACCATTGGAGAGAAAAGCAGTCTTTGAAGTCTTTGCTACTTTTCTACAAGCTGTGATTTGTTTAGTTTATTTTTCACCTCATGGACCGAGGGTTTGAATCCTGCTTTTGCATTCAGAAATTCTATCCCTGAATGTTAAAATTGGTCCTTTAATGACAGCTAGCCATATGTAAAGAAAGAACAAAGACAATATCATGCTGGACATTCATTATCTTCAGCTATAGGCTTTCAGTTTTAAACTTGAACCTGTATCTCTAATAAGTCAGATTGAATATCCATGATATTAGACCATGGAAATATACCGGAAGGTTTTGCTATGGTGCAGTATAAGTGGTATATAGGTACGTCAGTCAGAGTATATATGAAGTAGAATGCAGCAGAGAAATATCAAAGTTTATTTTGCAAGTGTTGCCTTTTAATATTATACCAATTCTGACTACTTCATTAACAAGCATATCATGTGTATTTCCCGCAGAATCAGAGGCAAGAGCTTTGGCCAAAGAAAGACAAAAGAAAGACAATCACAATTTAAGTAAGTTGCTTATTTTGTGTTCTTTTCAACAGTCAATAAACAATAGACAAAAATCAGTAGCCCGCAGTCTTTGTGATTTTAAGAATTTACTTAACCCATTCTCATAATAATGGGAGGAAAATATAATTACTTAAATATTTCTAAATGTCCAATTGAGCTTCCTGTACATATAATTAGATATTTATTTGTTATTTTGTTACTTGGTTTTAAAAACATTAATTTGATACCTTGACACTGAGCCTGTTTTATAAGGAATTTAATAATTTTCTTCAGCATTTGTTTAGCTTCTGTAATATAACAATACTGTATTCTTACAAAGTTACTGCATATTTTATTCCTTTACATTTCCAAATAATTTTTGGCTGGAAACAAAAAGTTTATTTGAAAACATCAAATAAAATAATAAAATCCCTGATTGTTTTTCATCCTTAACACAAATAGTAAAGGACTTGTAGGAAGTCATTTTAATCTAGCATATTAATCCAATCATATCTTTACCATTCCACTGTACCAAAGCCTTCCTGTGCTCCCAAAATTAAGAATTGATTATGAATGATATAAATTAAGAGTTTATGTGTTAGCTGGGAGTAGAGCTTTGTTAAATCTATATAGCTAGATGCAAATAATAAATATATTCATTGTAAAGCCATCTGGATATTATACTTAATTTGAATTTTTAAGCAGACTTCTTTAATATTGTTGGCTTCTCCATGCTTAATATAACAGAAATCTAGCTACATAGATTTAAATTATTTTAAAAGGTCATATAATTTTTTTAAATTTCAGGCACTCTTAGTTTATTTATTCTCTAAAGGCATTTGCTCTATATTTATGCCAAAATCATTTCTGAGGTGACAATTTCTAAATGAAAAAAAAAAATTAAAGCAAAATTAAAATGGTTCTAATTTGATTTTTGGAGTCTGTGGATGTGGCTTAGAGATTTTAGTCTGCCCAATTTGTGCTGTGTTGATAAATCTATTGTAGAGTATTTTTCTTTAATTGAATTTAGGGATCAGGTAATAATAAAGGTAGTTTGTTATTTTTTCAAATGTTCTCTTCCATCACTGATTCCTGATTTTATACTGCTTTCTTAAAAGTTGAAAGAAGACGACGATTCAATATTAATGATCGCATAAAAGAACTTGGTACTCTGATACCAAAGTCAAATGACCCGTAAGTATATAATAAATTACTCCAAGAAAGTACATTGCTTTCAAGAAATGATTGGATAGTTGTTCTATTTAGCAGAAATACCTCATTTTAGACTGTACATATAACAATGGAGGAGGAGGAGGAGGAGGAGGAGGGGGCAGGGCTGCTTCACTTCTGGGAAAAATATACCTTTGAAGCATTTCCATGAAGTATTCATTAGATCCTGCTTATATTAAAACTGCCTGTTTCTCATTATGATATTGTAAATATTCAATAATGTTCAACACAGTCCTCACAGTGTCCCTTAACTGTCTTTTTGGCAGAAAGCCATATTGATCTTCATGAATATGTACCCGTAAAACCTTCCTTAATCTTTCTGTCAAAACTGCAGCAAAAAGTTTATAATCATTGTTTAATAGTGAGATTGGTCTGTAGTTCTTTACCTCTGTAACATCTCAACTTCTTTTAGTAGTAACATAATATTAGCTTCTTTCCAAGTTTGAGATAACTTTCCCCCTCTGTAATATATCATTCAATATAGCTTCGAAGCATTTATAATATTGGCTTGTAAAGCTGTCCGATTAGACCAGGGGTGTCAAACTCAAGGTCCGCGGGCTGCATCTAGCCTGCGGGGTGCTTAAATCTGGCCTGTGGGGCAGGCCTGGAAATCTCAAAGGACCGGCCCATGGTGCCTCTGCCAGCCAAAATGTTTTTGGCCAGGAGAGTGCTGCAGGAGGCCATGGAGGCCGAAAATGAGGCGGGGGGGGGGGGCGTTTTGACTGGCAGGGTGCTGCAGGAGGCCTCTGTCCCATCTTACCCCCTTGCCGGCCCACGGAGTAGAACTATAATTCTGATCCAGCCCTCAAAGAAATCCAGTTTGACACCCCAGGATTAGACCCTGCCTATAATTGGCAGAGCAGCTGCAGCATCATGACCAAGTGTGGCTTCTATACCACAAGCACACCTCTCTGCTTCAAGGCACAGTGATGCATTCCATGTGTAACCAGAAGTGTGTCCTACCAATTATTAGTGAAAGAACCATCCACTCCCTCCTGTACTAAATTTAATATTTATTTTGTTGTAACCATTTTTTTTTTCTGGCTTACTCAGTCACATTTTTGGAGAACGTAGTTTTTGCATAACAATTGTATGGGTTGTGTGCCTCCTTACTACCACAGTTCTTCCTTAAACTAAAAAGCCCTCAATATATATTTAATGGTTGATCAGCCATATGGTTTTCTTGGCACCAGTATGGGAATGGGTTGCCATTGCCCTCATTTGCGATGTGCTTGTGAGAAATGGTTCTCGGATGGTTAAGAAGCCATCTATCCATTACCAAAACGATCAACAGGTGTAATCTCCTTCCCTTTACATTGAAAAAATGCAATAAAAAGAATAAGAGGCCTCCTGTCCTCATTTACCTAAATACAGTTCCTGCTTTCAAAGTAGATACTTGCTGGAATTATTGTGTTCTTCCTTGAACCTCTTGCTGAATAAATTTAACTCATCTGAACTGTGAGATTTGCTTGGGGTATGAGCCACTTCTAATCGATGCTGTTACCAGGAGCCTGGTAGCTTTTTGACCTCCCAGTCTAGCTGACCGAAAGGTGCTTCTTCAAAAGGCAACTGGACTTCGTTTTTTTCTTTGAAAACTTCTCACTTGTCAACCAAGATTTTTTTTTTCAGTTCTTCAGAAGCAAAAGGTTTTCAAGAAAAAAAAAAACACCAAGAAAATCCAGTTACCTTTTGGAAAAGCATCTTTGGGACAACCATGACCTGGAACATTGAGAATCTCCATAGACAATCTAACTGATCCTGTTTTGCTTCTGAGGCCAGCCAAGGTTAGCTAGATGCTTCTACCTGCTGTGATTAGTGTTTCTTTATAGACATAATGATCTGGATTATTCTTACAGAGACATGCGTTGGAACAAGGGAACTATTTTAAAAGCCTCTGTGGACTACATCCGTAAATTGCAAAGAGAACAGCAAAGGACGAAAGAGCTGGAGAACAGACAAAAGAAACTGGAACACGCTAATAGACATCTTTTGCTCAGAATACAGGTTTGCTTTTAATTTGATGTATATTAATTTGATGAATATTACCCTTCTCTATTAAGGCCTCTTTTGAAGCAAGGACAGAATAAAAAAGGTTAAAAACCTACATGAAAATTAATGCTATAATTGCTACCATTTAATATAATTAGGGTTTGTTTCCAGAATGGTTCTAGAATATTAATCAATTTGGAAGCAATGATCATAAGTACATGAAAGCTGTTTTTGGATAATTCTATTTGTAACTCTGCAAAAGTTCATAAACTTTTGTGCACACAGACATAGGTAGAGTTGAACATTCTGCCATCGCTTTTGTGTGCACATACAGTAAATGAAACATAGGAGTTTTCATTTTATCACAGATTCCAATTTCACCTGATCCATAAAACTATAATTCCCAGGTACACCTGTGCCTAAGCACATAAAACTACTCTGCCATACTCTTCACCCTACAAAATTCAAGGTGCTTAATTGATACTTGGCCATAGAACTAATGATGCATATGAAAGTAGAGCCATGCCAGAAGCATGGTTCCATTCCCTCATGGTTATAGATACAGGTTGTCCTTGACTTATGACCAAAATGTCTGTTGCTAAGCAAGAAAATTGTTAAGTGAGTCGCACCTGATTTTAATTCTTTTGCCATGTTTGATAAGCAAATCGATGCAGCTGTTAAATGAATCATGTAGTCATTAAGTGAATCTGGGATTCCCCATGACTTTGCTTGTTGGAAACTGGCTGGGAATGTTGCAAATGGAAATCATGTGATCCTGAGACATTGCTGCCTTCATAAGTACATGCCAGTCTCAATACTTTGATCAAATGAACTTGATGTGAGAATTGGTCATAAGCCACTTTTTTGTGTGGTATTGCAACTTTGTGCTTAAGGAATGGTTATAAGTTGACTACCTATATATCCTTTATGTTCTAGGCCATGGGTGTCAAACTCGATCACGTCATGTGACGTATCGCAACATGTCATGACATTATTTGCCTTTGCGGAGCCGGGGTGGGTGTAGCCTGCGTGTGATGCATCTGGCCTGTGGGCCACCAGTTTCACACCCCTGTTCTAGGTTTATTAGTCATACTTGTGGCAACAGATACTTTAAATGTTACTTAATAAGGGACTTGAGGCAAAATCCTAGTATGCTTGGATGTTTTAGTGACACTTTATCTACAAATTAGATGAGATGTTGCTTTTCAGTGCCCTAAAAGGAATAGAAATCCCACCTACCTTCCCCCTCAATCAAATTCTAAGGCTTGAATTTGATATAAAATTCTAGATTTTTATAAGAATGTTGTTGGAAAATGTGTCAGCAAAATAGTTTATTTCAAAATTACAAAACGGATGTAATTTATTTATTAGGGAAAAGGAAGAAAGGATTTTATAATAATAGAGGGTTATTTGCTTAACTATAATAACTAGGAATGAATTTGGTTATCAAGAACTTTTTTCTTTACCACACGAGGGCAAATCTATTTTTCTATTAACATTTTAGTTATTCCAGTTTAAGTGTTCCCCTTTCTCTTTTCTATCCATTCTTAGAAAATCTAAATAATCACACCTCTTTTTAACAACAAGCCATGATCATGGGAACAATTAGTTTAACAGACTGGTTTCATGTAACAATAAGACATCTTTACTATTTGGCCTTTCCTTTTAGGCCACTGAAAACATATATCATGGGTTAGAGCAGGCATGTCCAACCCATGGCCCACATCTGCATGCAGCTCTGGACAGCTAATAAAGTGGCCCCACAAAATCGTAAATTTTTCACATTATTATGTGACTCTTAGCTATATTTATATACATTAACTGGATAGATAGATAGATAGATAGATAGATAGATAGATAGATAGATAGATAGATAGTTATGCTATATACTATATTATATATATGTGGCCCAAGACAATTCCTCTCCATTCCATGTGGCCCAGGCAAGCCCAAAGGTTGGACACCCATGCTTTAGAGTAACAGCTACCATGGACACTTTCCTTTATCTTAGGGGTCCCAAGCCTAGCCCATTGGGAACCGAGCTGTGCAAGCAGCAAGCAAGCACACAACGCTCCATTGGCGCATGTGCAGGATTAGGTTTCACAAACAAAACCATCTTCTTCCCTGCCCCCCACCGCCCCCGCCACTGTTGCCGGTCCGTGAGCTGGAAAGGTTGGGGCTCATTGCTGTACCCCACTTGCTAGGAACAATATTAAGAGCAATTTTTTAATCACGCAGAAGCATTTTAGAGAGCACAGTGAACATGCTGGCTCCATTTTGAGACTGAGCAAAGAGAGGAAATTGCATGGAAGATATACCGATCTTCTGCTTATTCTCAAACAGACACCAAAAGCTGCTTCCCTTCTTGCGTATATAGTATTTTCTTAATGTCAGCGCTATGATGGAAAAGCAATAATTATCTTCTTTTCTTCCCTGTGTGCTCTGTATCTTCCATTTTGACCACTGGCCTTTTCCCATAGCCTGCATTTAGAAAGAAACCCATATTGGATGACCAATATAATTAGTTGTAAGAGGGTTTGGAATAGAAGGCTTCCCTGCTTTTAAGAAAAAAAAAATAGTTGAATTCTAAAGTTGCCGCTCTTTTTAAACCTTCCCAATGCACTTCTTGTTTTTCATGCCTCTTCATAACAGGAGCTCGAGATGCAGGCTCGAGCTCACGGACTTTCCATCATGCCAACAACGGGCCTTTGCTCTCCAGAAATGGTAAACCGGCTGATCAAGCAAGAGCCCGTGCTTGACAACTGCAGCCAGGAAATCCTACAGCAGCACCATCCTGAGCTTTCTTCCACAACTACTCTTGACCTTACCGACGGCACCATCACTTTCAACGGCGGCCTGGCAAATGTGACAGAATCGGCCACAAGCACCTACACCATCCCTCCCAAAATGGGATCTAAACTGGAAGATATGTTGATGGATGATACCCTGTCTCCCGTTGGAGTAACTGATCCACTCCTATCATCGGTCTCTCCTGGGGCTTCAAAAACAAGTAGCCGGCGGAGCAGTGTAAGCATGGAAGACACTGACTATGCTTGTTAGTGGATATCCATAGACAGGCCTCTCACAAACTTCTTCGTTTTTCCTGATCAGTAGATTAAAGTAACTTTTCTTCCCCCCCCCCCCTAATATTTGAATATATAAGTCTACGGATAGCTCAGCGTATATGTGACTTTTTTAATGTTTGAAAAGACTTGTATATTGTTTTATAACTACAGTGCTTCCAAAGTATAGTACTGTACTGTGAACTAGGTTCATCAAGGAACTCCACATGATTTCATCTCTACTCAGAAGCAATAGACGTCTACAGATCAGCAAGATCCACTAAAGAGGAAACTTCAGTATAACTAAGTAAAGTGACTTGGAAGTGAAATGAAGAAGAATGTATAGAAACCAAAAAGAAAATTAGCTTTGTATAAACTATTTTTCTGTTGACTTAATAGTGCCTCCTTTAAAAAAAAAAGAAAGCATACAGTATCTATTAATTCATATAATCTTTCCCATGGTGATAGATACTATACATGTATCAGCAGGTTACCTGTACAGAAACTAACTAATTTTAAGTACAGTTCAAGCTAGATTTAATGCAAAGGAGAGATATCTAAAGATTCAGTGATATTTAAGTTCATATTATTATTATCCATTCAAAATTATTCTTTATCTTTTCAAAAAGCATTACTTTTAAATAATCATGAGGAAATTATTTAAAAAAAATACTGTGCAAGACTTCATATTGCAAACTTAGTATTTTTCTCTCAGTGGGGCATAAACAATTATTTCTTCTTTTTTTAAAAAAAAATATGTGGTACAAATATCTGATCTAAATGAAATTTTCAATTTTTTGATTCAACATTTCATTCTGAATACATTTTTTTTAGAAGAAAATGCCTCTCAAGTTTTTTGACTGTCAAGTTTTTAATTGTCAAGTTTTTGACAATTAAATTCCACTGAAAGAAAGCCAGTTTAGTGTAGTAGTTAAAACACCAGGCTAGAAACTGGGAGACCATGAGTTCTAATCCTGCCTTAGGCACAAAGCCTAAATGGTTGACCTTGGGCCAGTTACTCTCTCTCAGCCCTAGGAAACAGACAAGGGTAAATCACTTCCAAAATCTTGCCAAGAAAATTCCAGGCAGTTGTCAGGAATCAAACACTGACTGGAAGGCACACACAAATCCCACTGAATGGATTGTTTTACATTTTTTTAATGCACATTTCAGTATAAGCTTTGATGCAGGTACCTGTCTTTTCACGAGTGGATTTGTTGCTATTTTGTATATTACAGTATTCTTTGAAAGGAATGTTTTGACACAGACAGTTTAAATAATAACGCAGATTTAATCTAGTTAACAAAACAGAGCTCAGTATAAAACAAAAACTCTGTGGTGGGGGAAATCCCAACATGCTCCTTTTTTTTTCAGTGAGAGTAATATTGTTGAAAATAAGGTTGCTATGTTCTTTCATACCGTATTACACTTTTCAGCAATCGTGTTGGAAAAAAATTACTGTATCTTCAGGTGACTGTGTCTTGAGCCCAACAATGTTAGATTTAACCATGCAACAGTGTTGTTGTAAGAGCATGTTCTGTGCATTATCTACTCTGGTGTAGGCCTATGCAATAACAGTAGTGGCGCCTGTACCCTAACCCTAACCTTGCCTAATTATTTTATACAGAGGTTGTATAATCTAATCAGTTGAGCAAGAGATAAGTTTCCACCATAGCATGGAATCCTATCTCCTGGAGAATGAAGTGCCTTAAATTTAGCTGTAATCCTTATGAACTATGACTGAAGTGTGATGTAGGAGAAATTGAGGGGAGAAGGGAAGGAATCAAAGGGGGGTAGTTGTTGGGCTTAGGTCATGAAACAAAAGAGTTTCTGATCCTCCCACAGTCTGCGTTTCCTAAAGTTTTTTTACTCCCATGCTTTGCTTACATATTCAGGAAGTCTGGTCTACTGGTCAGAGATAAGCCTTCAGAATGCTAGTGAGAAAGGCTGATCAAGTCGTGGTAAAATAAGGCTCCACAATCATGAGCTGCCATGCACTTTTTGCTTTATGAAACCTCCTTGAAACCACTCAGGCCCAATTGTGCTGCTCTCTTAAGTCGAGTTGCACAGTGGAAGTGAGGCCTGGACCTGTTTTCAGCTTTGCCGATCTCATAGAGGCAGAGAAGATGACTTGAAGTAAAGACCTTTTCTTTTAACCTCAACGGGTTTTTTCCCAGCTCATCAGTGACTCAGTGTGCTCCAAGCTGACTACCTGAATGCTGATAATATTTAAGAATGTTTGTATCCATAAGATAGGCGTAGAAATTTGAATGCTTTTATTGCTAAGAAACTTTAATCAGCTCAGTATTTTTTGCAAGTTAAAATGTTTGCAAAACAATATAATCTGGAAATGAGTATTTCCCATGCACAGCAGAAACCTCAAGTTTAGTAGCCGATAAACAGACTGTTGTTGCCATAGATCTACTTTCTCCAAACTGATGCCCACCACAGATGTTCCTGGACAGTATTTGGAGGCAGTAGGTTGCATGAAACTGCCATGTACTATCTAACTGTAGTTAGCATTTTGTTGTGGACCGGACTCTTGATATTTTTGTTTTTATAATTATTTTTTTAAAGTATTTCTGACTTTGGGAGAGAATGCTGTTCAAAGCCTAACCAAGCAGGCCATAGCTTGAGCCTAAGCAATGCCAGTGGCTTGTATTATAAGGTATTTTTTTCCTTTTTTTTTTTTAAGTGAATAAAGAGCTGGATCTGTGCATGTTTTGCAGGAGTCGGCTTTCTTGATACAACATTTTCTCTCCTTTTAACTTCAATGCAACAGTGTAGATTATGCATATTAAACATACATATTTGCTTCTTTTTGCACAACCCATTTCATTTAATGTAATTGTTGGAATGTCCATCATGCAGATCCAGGGAAGATCTAAGGCTGTTTTCAGTGCACACAAGAGTGGGGATTAAGGTGGGGGCCGGGATAAGAGGGATGGAGTTTGTAATCTACTCTCTGAATTCTGTGGGTTTTTTTTTTTTAAATCAGGCATTACTGTTATGGGCTTTCAAATCTGCTTTTGCACACCTAAGGACAAGAAATGTCCTTATTTCTTCTGGAGGGAGAAAACCGAACCTAAGATTTTTAATAACAGAAATTCTGCTCTGGTGTCAAGTTCTGTGGCTGCAACGTAATATATGCATAGCCTCCATGGTGAAACGAGGCTGCTTTTTTAAAAAAACAAAAAACAAAACCCATTCATTCTGCTGGATTCTGTTTTGTAGTATTTTGAATCAAGAAACACCCTTAGACCTAAATAAAATGTAACTGTGCCCTGTCACTGAATTTAGAGCATCTCACACCTTAGTGGAAATACAATCTTATCATTTTAGATCCCCTTAGTTGAAATTTTTGCATTCCACGATTCCTGCTGTATGTTGTTTATAATACAGAGCTTTTTCTCATTTCACAGTCTGCAACACGACATATTTGCCTTTTTCTCACTAGCCATTCACTATTTTTCTATGGGTTTCCCCTTTAATGTGCCTACTTTGGAGTTTTCATATTGTCCACTTGTAGTTCATAAAAATCAAATCTTGGAGACTGGTGCCAAACTTTGCAATTGTAACATATGGTTCCAGAGGATTGGGGAGGGGGGGGCATCATCATCATCTAGAACCCAAGTCCACAATCTGATTAGGTTTTCAGTGTGTGTTGCATTTTTAAAAAAGAGATGTCAGGGCCATCAGATACATGGTAGAGCATTAAACTCTACTGAATCTCAAAGTACAAGGATTGCATGAACCCAGATGAGAAAAATAGAAGAGAATCCTGAAGTGGCTGTTTGGACATGGAGTTCAATTTCATTTTTGCCAAAATCACAAAGACTTCTTAGTGCCATGAGCAGCTTCCTTACTACTTTTAAACAGTTATAAAAAGCAATACTAACTCTTTTGCCTACAAAGCCTTTAGGAGAAAAGAAACAAACAAACAACAAAGCACAAAATAATGCACTTATCACATGGTTGGACACAAAATGCACTGGTGGAAAAAAAAATTGATGGTAGAAAAAAGTTATCTTGAAAAAAGTGATATGAATTACTGCCTCTAGTTCTGGATGTTTAGTACCATACTGTTAATCTTTTCATCTGCTGTTGGCCGCAGCAGTAAGTTGTGTATGATCCATCGCACTGTAAATTATGGGTCAAGTTAATGTAAGGCAATTAAATAATTTGAACTGTTCCTAATAGATGAATTAAAGTGGTTTTTTTTAATGTAATGATTTCATAATTCATGTAGAGTGCGATTGAGTGATCTGTTTTAAACCAAAGAATGACTTTTGGTGTTAACTTGTGAATATGAATAACAAAGAATACCTTGGATTGTAGAACTTCGCTTCATATGAACCCTCCCTCCTTTTCTTCCTTCTTTCCTTCCTTCCTGCCTGCCTGCCTGCCTGCCTGCCTGCCTGCTTTCCTTCTAGTGGGCTCGACATGACACTACAATGTATTGATTTTGCATAATTTGCAGATAGGGAGAATATCATTTTTTTCCAGCAGCATAGGTGCTGGAATAAACAATAAGCAATAAACTAATAAACTCTTTACAAATAACTTTAACATTAATGTTAAAAAGCAGACTGCCTGTATAAATGGTGGCAATCAGTTGAAAGCAGACATGATATCAATCTCTACACTCTAATATTTTTTTTAAAAAAAACTGCATAATATCTTCCTGATTGAAGCCATATTCACTTTTTTTTCTGCTTTGCATAATTCTTAGCCTTCAGAAATACTCATTGATTTAACAGGAACAGCTAAATAACTGGCAGAGCTGTTATACATCTTAAAATTCAGTTACCATTTAAACAAACCTAAACTCGGAATACCCAAGTGACTAATATCCCAAACTGCCTGATAATAAGCTGTACCAGAATCTTCAGTTGTTTCACTGGTCATTGGAAGTAAACATTCTTGGAGTAAGAACACTTCTTGAACCAAAATATTTCTTGTTGAAAGTGTTGTTTAAAGTCTATCACAAAGCTTGAAGTCAAAAGGAGCCTAAAATAAGGGAAGGGTGAGCAACAGATGAATTAAACAGATAATTAAAAGATAAAGGTTTCCCCTGTCCAGTTGTGTCTGACTCTAGGGGATGATGCTCATTTACATTTCTTAGCTAAGGGAGCCAGCATTATCCAAAGACCCTTTCCATGGTCATGTGACCAGCATGACTATATGCCTAGGCACATGGAACACTGTTACCTTCCCACCAAAGTGGTGACTATTTATTGACTTGCATTTGCATGCTTTCAAACTGCTAGGTGGGCGGGACCTGGAGCAAGTAACGGGAGCTCACCCTGTCACGCAGCGCTCAGGTCTTGAACATGGGCTGTCAGCTTTCCAGCTGACAATCTCAGCATCTTTCATCACTAAGCCATTGTGCCCTCTACTAAAATGAGGGAAGAGTGGGTAACAGTTAATGGAATATGGTTAAAGTTGGCAAAAGCAAGAAAATCAGTCTTGAAAGTATAAAGGATGTGGGTACATACTATTGAGACAGAAGACACCTCAAAAGAGTCACTTTGGAAAGGAGACTATTAGCAGAGGAAACTGGAAAAACGGGGATATGGGACGATGTCAGATATTCCGTCTGATCTAGACAGGGCTACAGCTAAATTACATAGAAGATCATTTCTATCTTTTACTGACTTTGAAAACAAAAGCATCTTAGAAGATGTGAGAGAACAACTAGAGGAAATAAATGGATTTCACTATTAAACAATCCAGCAATTTATAGTTTCTTGTTATCTTACATAGGTCACAAGATCTATGAACAGTACATAGTTTTTTCTGATCATTCAAAGCCCATGGGACAACCATACCTTTAGAAAAATTCAGAATGGAAAGAAGGCAATGATGATAATGCTGGAAAATTGATCTGGGAGAGGTTATAAGAAAGATAAATCTGTATAGCTTGAACCTGCATTCTAGTTTTGTTATTTCTATTAAATGTTGCAGCTTTACATAATTTCTCTGACAAATGCAGAACTAATGTAACATCCATACTAGATTAGTTCCATATGATCAAGCCTAATTCAACATGGACCAAGGAAATTCATGTTGCTCTAATGTGTAACTCCAATTTGTAAGTTCTTTTGTCTGAAAGTAGCATGTAATTTGCATCACTGGCAGTCTCAGCTGAAGAGAGACAAGAATTGAACCATTTCACATTGAGCTGCCTAATCTATATTGTGAAATTGATGCTGATATTATTCATGGTTTTAAATATTTTTTTGTTTTTACATTTTAATGAGAAGTATAGGAAAAGGATTTAGCCAAAAGATATGCTTATCCCAAAGGACAACTACACAATCACAGGCACATCAATAAGCCCACCCAGGAGTAGGATGAATGATAATATTGACAAATAAGTGTCTGTGTAATTTTTTAGTATTACTGAAAATATATTTATATTTTTTATTGTAACACTAACATTAAAATTTCAGCAGGAAATCTTCCAAGGAATAAAAGGCTAACCAAAAAATATGTAAATATGTTTGAGAACATAGTCTGATCTAGCTGTAGAGCAGGTTTCCCCACTCTGGATGAATCCATTCATTTCTTCAAATTAAAATACCCCAAAATTATGTCCAGGTGACTTACAGAAGAAGAAATTGCACAGGTACAGTATATGTGGTACCTTGCGCAATAGTGGTGACTGTGAGAGGGATCTTGGAGTCCTAGTGGACAACCATTTAAATATGAGCCAGCAGTGTGCAGCAGCTGCCAAAAAAGCCAACACAGTTCTAGGCTGCATAAACAGAGGGATAGAATCAAGATCACGTGAAGTGTTAATACCACTTTATAATGCCTTGGTAAGGCCACACTTGGAATACTGCATCCAGTTTTGGTTGCCATGATGTAAAAAAGATGTTGAGACTCTAGAAAGAGTGCAGAGAAGAGCAACAAAGATGATTAGGGGACTGGAGGCTAAAACATATGAAGAACAGTTGCAGGAACTGGATATGTCTAGTTTAATGAAAAGAAGGACTAGGGGAGACATGATAGCAGTGTTCCAATATCTCAGGGGCTGCCACAAAGAAAAGGGAATCAAGCTATTCTTCAAAGCACCCGAGGGCAGGACAAGAAGTGATGGGTGGAAACTAATCAAGGAGAGAAGCAATTTAGAACTAAGGAGAAATTTCCTGACATTTAGAACAATTAACAAGTGGAACAACTTGCCTCAGAAGTTGTGAATGCTTCAACACTGGAAATTTTTAAGAAGATGTTGGATAACCATTTGTCTGAAGTGGTGTAGGGTTTCCTGCCTGGGCAGGGGGTTGAACTAGAAGACCTCCAAGGTCCCTTCCAACTCTGTTATTCTATTCTATTCTAAAAGGCAGACTAAAAATGGCTTGCAAAAGGTGGAGCTGACAACCGCAGCAAAGAATGAAGACTCAGTAAGTAAACCTCTCTGGACAAGGAGAGAATGGGAGATCACCCACATGTGCATTGAAATATTGCTCCTCGCAAGGAGACCACAAGATAGCAGTGACCGGTGGTTTTTGAGCGCTGTGAGATACAGGAATAACATTGTGCTCACAACCACAGTTAGTGCCTTTTAAACGACACTGCTTTCACAAATGTCTTTTCTAATTTGGGAATTGTTTGTTAATTATTTTTAAGCTATCAGAGACCTTCAGATAGATGACTCTGAAAATGCCAAATGAGTTTTCCTTCAATCTTTAATGAAAGAAAGTTTTAAGTAATAATTGACCCAAAGCATGTAGATTGTGATTCCTTGCCTCTAGTTTTCATATTGAAATTGTTGGTGTGTAATCTGAGGGTGGAGATCATTTCAATCTGTCATGGTCAGATCACTGTGATTTGATCACTAGCTCACTAGCATTCTTGACCTTCTTGAAGTCATGGGAAGGACTGGTCAGGATCAGTAACAACTCTTTCTGGATCGGGACTCATTACGCACGGTCACTCATGCCCTTGTCACTTCCTGCCTGGACTACTGTAATGCTCTCTACATGGGGCTCCCCTTGAGGAGCACCTGGAGGCTCCAACTGGTCCAGAATGCGGCCACGCGGGTGGTTATGGGAGCGACATGGCGCTCCCATGTGACTCCCCTCCCGGTGGTCTTCTGGGTGCACTTCAAGGTTCTGGTTACCACCTTTAGAGCGCTCCATGGCTTAGGACCGGGGTACCTACGACACCGCCTTCTGCCACCAATAACCTCTCACCGACCAGTACACTCCCATAGAGAGGGTCTTCTCAGAGTGCCGTCGGTCAAACAATGTCAACTGGCGGCCCCCAGGGGGAGAGTCTTCTCTGTGGGGGCACCTGCTATATGGAACAAGCTCCCCCCGGAGATACGGAGGATCCCAGATCTGCACACTTTCCACCGCGCCCTCAAAACATTCTTATTCCAGCAGGCTGGTCTGGCCTAACCTCCCTTTTTAAATTGCTTTTAAATTGGTTTTAAAATTGGGGTGTTTTAAATCTGGCCAAAGTATTTAATGTACTTTAAATGGTTTTTAACGTTTGTATTATGTATATTTTATTTTTTTTGCTGTTCACCGCCCTGAGTCCTTTGGGAGTAGGGCAGTATATAAATTTAATTATAAATAAATAAAATAAAATAAATTATCTGTATTGGGTACTTTATGGATCCAGTGAGTTTTCCGCAAAAGCCTAGGGAGGCTTTTAGTGATCTGGCAGATAGTTCTGCTATCTGCCTGAATTATTTCTAGAATTTGGAGGTAACTAAGACACTGATGTGATGGCCTACAGTATAGGTTGCCTGTCCTCCCACTTTGCCAATACCAAGGTTTTTTGATTTACTAAGAAGCCCTGGGTGATGAAATGGGAAAAAAATTAAGAGTTAATATCATCAAAAAGTGGTATTTGTTTAGGTTCCAGTCTATATGGAGACAGTAAATGTGGTCATCAAGAGCTTTTTGGTTTTTGGTTTACAGAGCAATCCTAAGGATGCTTGCACTGTCTCAAAAGAACAGCCAAGCATAGAGGGTTGATCATCAACTCAAGCAGTCAGTTTTTCTTTGATCCAGGACTGATTGACTCATTGTTCTTGCAGTTCATACAGTGAGTGGGTGGCTAGGCTGGCTTCTTCCAGGTGTTTCATTACCCAAACTTCAGAACTGATGAAACTTCTTGGATGAGAAGCAAAACATCTTCAAGCAAAAACAAAGAAAGTCCAGTTGACTTTTGAAAAAAAGCACCTTTGGGATGGTCATCAGTGCTAGACTTCATGCTGTCTCCAGAGTCATAACCGAAAGGTGTCCATCTTTTTCTTCTCACTGTTTCTCAGGTTCATTTTTTCACAGCCACATATAACCACGGGGGTGGTGGGGGGGGAGAGACACAATTGTTTTTACTATTCTGATCAGTGGTGGGTTTCAAAAATTTTTACTACCGGTTCTGTGAGTGTGGCTTGATGGGTGTGGCATGGCTTGGTGGGCGTGGCTTGGTGGGTGTCGAAGGGGAAGGATACTATAAAATCTCAATTCCCTCCTGATCAGCTAGGACTTGGGAGGCAGAGAACAGATAGGGGTGGGGCCAGTCAGAATTTTTACTACTGGTTCTCCAAACTACTCAAAATTTCCGCTACCAGTTCTCCAGAACTGGTCAGAACCTACTGCAACCCACCTCTGATTCTGATCCTAAATAGCAGATAACTATCCTTATCCTTCATGATCTTGTCCAAGTCTGTTATTGCCTTTCTCACTAGGCTTAGTCTTCTTTTTACTTTTCAGCTCACTTATCTATTTTGACCCCAAGAAAACTAAACTAGCTATCACATTTCTTCACATCAACCGCAAGTTCATTAACCACAAAGTTGACATTGCAAGGATTTTTTTAACTTTCCATTTTTATTTTCATAATGAGCTCTTTTTCAAACTCCTGTCTTTCCGCTCATAAAATAGTACTCCCGCAGATCTCAGATTGTCAGCATTTAATTTCATTGTTGATGCCATCCATCATCTCTTCCAAACCTGTTATTTTTGTAACCGTTCAAATATATAAAGTCCACCCCATTTCAATAAGTCATTTTTTTTACAATGCTTTCTTGTTCATTGTGAAACTACTTTTAAGAATGGGCAGGTCTTCTGACATTCCTATTAGCATTCTGATACAATCTGTTGCCAATAATCTACAATCTACAGAGGAATTATTGAGTCTGTCATCTGCACCTCTATAACTGTCTGGTTTGGCTCCACAACCCAACAAGACAGACACAGACTTCAACGGATAATTAGAACTGCAGAAAAAACAATAGCTACCAACCTGCCTTCCAGTGAGGACCTGTATACTGCACGAGTCAAAAAGAGGGCTGTGAAAATATCTACAGACCCTTCACACCCTAGACATAAACTGTTTCAACTTCTACCCTCAAAATGACATTATAGGGCATTGGACACCAGAACAAATAGACACAACAACAGTTTTCCCTCCCATGCCATCACTTTTCTTAACAACTAATTCCCACAACACTGTCAAACTATTTACTAAGACTAAGTATTACTATTGTTCTTCTCATCCTTCCTATTATCTATTTCTTTTTCTACTTATGACTATAACTTTGTTGCTTGTATCTTTATGATTTATATTGTTTATTTAGTTTCCTAGTATAATTTATGTTGATTGCTTATTTAGTATCCTATGACTATCGCTAAGTATTATATCTTACGATTCATGATCAATGTATTTATGACTATGATCATGATTTATCACTTATATCTTTTATGTACACTGAGAGCTTATGCACCGAAGACAAATTCATTGTGTGTCCAATCACACTTGGCCAATAAAGTATTCTATTCTGTTCTGTTCTGTTCTGTTCTGTTCTGTTCTGTTCTGTTCTGTTCTACAAAGGTGAGCCCCCTTCTTATATAATCTGACAATAGATTGAAGAACTAAACTCTGTCTTTTTCTTAAACATCTTTGATCATTTGGAGTTTCTCTCACCATGTGTGGTTTCATTCCTCTGTATAAAACCTTAAGCAAACTGTTGCTGTTCTAAGATATTAGAACAATGGTTCAGTAATTTGCATCTTGTTTCTTGCATCTCCTTTCTGCATATGCACTACAATAATCTTTTCCAGTGTCTAGGCCAAACAGCCTTGTTTTATATTTGTTGACACAAAACGGTTAGCACTTTAATTGCTTCCCTTGAAGGTTTAAACAGTTTGGTAAGTATTTCATCTTGCTTGCTTTGACCGTCTCGTGAAGTTCATTCCTGAACACATTCTTTCTCTGCAAATATTTCTGTCATGCTATGCTCCTATTTGTAAAGCATCCATTATAATCGTTCTATTTTCCAGTCTTGCATTAGATATATGTTTTCCTATTATTTCTTTGACTTTAAAAAGCTCTTTCTTTTCTAGTTAGTTCTGTTTTTTTATATTCTTGATTGAGACACTTTCCCTTGTCTTTGTGTTAGATCTATCAAACACAACAATTCTTACTTCTCAATAGGAGAAGATAGAGAAATAGGATGCTGGTATTCAAAGGAATTCTCACAAAGAAAACTAGAAAGAAAATATGAAAAGGTTTGCTCACTTGTTTCATTTCTTGAAAACATTTGTACATAATTACAATCTCCTCAATTTTATCAGTCTGCTGCTATCTCAGGGATTTCTTGAGAGATCATTGACATTTTGTACTGTATATTTTTACACTGGCATAAAATCTTAGGGTTCCTGACAACACCAACAGTGAAAGGAAAGCCACTATATAAACAGAGAGGAAAACCTACTCCTTTCCAGCACTGATGATATTACCTAGTTGGGTAATGAAATGTCTGCAAATAAACAACCAAGCTCAGAGAGCACCAAGGACCCCATAGAAGATTGTCCACAAATTGACTGGTGACTTGCCATGAGCAGTGATTAGGAGCTTCATATAATTCAGTCCTATTCACCTTTAGGGAAAAATCTCAATGTTTACTTTATTTAGTGTTACTTTGGGAGATTTGTCACACATTATATTGGGATTTTACAACATTTTGGGAGAGCATTTGTCTTTTCATCTGCCAGAAGAAAACCAAGATGGATAAAAAAGAAATAAACAAGGGAAAATATTCCAAATGGGCTTAAAATTCTTTTTTTCTTCTTCTTTTTTTTAAGAGAACAAATTATGAAATTGTATATAATGTTGTTTCTTCTCTCAGGTGATAATACTCAAAATGTATTATCTGTGTTTCTTTTCTTCCTTTCAAAGGTTTACCTGACAGCCAAATAACCACATACACAGCATTCTCTATTTCTAAATTATAGTTTGAAATTATGCAAAAGGAAAGGCTGCTTATATTTTTTCAAGAACTGTTTTGATATTTCAAAATGCTGTTTAGAGAGAAAGATAGAATGCGACTGCCTAAAGATTTGTGGCAAAGTGTTATTTTCTGCTTGAAGGTCCTCTAGTCTCCTTTGCTTTGGGGGATGACTACTATACTCTACAGTTAGTGTTTTATGACAAAGGTACTGTCAGAAATTTGAATGGCTAACATTTATTGCATGATTGTTTCTTTCTTTTTTGAATAACAGTTCTCCATTTCCAAGAGTCTGAATGTTGCTAGTCACTGCAAAATAGCAGCCTTCTGAAACCATTGAAGTGGATATTATACCCCGGGGTAGGCACAATTGGGCTCTCCAGAGCATGTCATAAGTGGCCTCACAAAATGGCTACCATGGGAAGGCTTGCTGACTCTTAAGATGGTCGTCATGGTAGATGTGGAAGTCATAAAATGTGCATTTACTGGAAAAGGCAGCATTGAGATTATTTTCTGAAATCCCCATTACTAGTTCCCATTCTCACGGTCATTTAGTTTTGTATTTTTTTCAGGGCACTGGTTTGCATCCAGCAAACATCTTTATTTTGTAATATCTATATAATTCAGGTGGGGCCCTAAGGCATTTTTTGTAAAATGAATAAAGAGGACACTGGAGGCTGGTGTGCTGCTTTGCCACATGCCTGTTTTCCATGATTTATAATTAATAATTAAAATAACTATTATTGTTTAATAATAAAATATTTCATCAAATTCAGTAAGGATACTAGCGAGTGCCAAGGAAAGCATTAGTTTAACTTCCTTGTTACAGTGTTGATGAAAATGCTATTTTGTTTGTCCTTTGTGTTCTCCATTGTTTGACTGAAATTCTACCAGAAAAAGACAAGTTTGTTTTGAGAGCCTTAATTACTTTTTTCATATATTTATAGAACATCTGGTATTGATTTTCTGTTTACTAAATACTAAATACACATTTGGTTTTTTTAAAAAATCCTACACGATGAACTACTGAGGATTCATATGACAAGTTAAGAAGAGGTAGACGATTTTGCAGAGATTTTGGCACAGATTCAGAAGCTTTTAGAGTTTTCATTATCCAGGATAAGACAATAAAAAAATAGGATGAATAAATCCTTTAATATGATCTTTGGATTTTGTAGCATAAGCATTCCCTAATGCAGTGTCCTTCAGCACCTTTAGACTATAACTTGGGACTTTGGAGAATTGCATTTCCAATGTATTGGGAAGAGTCATGTATCACATATACACAAACACTCACCCACACCCACACACCCAGAAACAAACACCCGTGAAGTCTGGGCTATGGAATCATTCTGCCTGAATGCCTTAAAATAGTATTATCATATCTATTCTTGTGGAACAATTAGTGTAAAACAACTTAAGGAAAATGTTGCGTATATGTGTGTATTTATGTATGACATAATTTTGCAGGACCAATAAATAAATAAACCGTCTCCCTAAACAGATGCCCCATATTTGACAGAGTATGTTGTATATTTTTTTTAAAAAAAATCTAATATGAACAAATGTGTATGTGGTCCCTCTATCAGAGTTTCAAAATTGGACAAATAAATTTTTAAAAATAAATAGGCATTATACTCATTTCCTTTATTTTTATTTTTTACTTTATTAGTAATTTCATTAAGCTTATCAAGATATGCTTGCCGCCTTATTTGTAAAATATAAATAAATAATAAACAAACAAAAGAAAATGAAAATAGTGGGAAAGGGGGGGAGAAAAAGCATTGATTTCCAACTTTTTTTAGCACAGTAGAATAAAGAAGTAATATTAGAGCCTCAACTTTTTACTTTTTATATACTTAAGTCAAAGTTTCGGAGGTTTTTCCCATCTCAAGCAAAAAAAAATAAAAAAAATCCAGAAGTGATTTCAAGTAGAAACAAAGTTGGATGTATTCTTTGCTTTGATAAAAACAATTAGTTTAGTTATCTCTACTAGTTCCCAGTTTTTCCAGCCATTCATCTATGATAGGAATTAAAGTATCTTTCTATTTTTGTGCATAAATACATATTCTTGCTGCTGTCCACATACATAACAGAAAAATTCCAGTTCTTTTTCCAAGTTCTTTGGTCATTAAGCCTAACAGAAAAGTCTCTGACTTGATTTTTACTTTATGAATCTTCTGTGTTAAAATATGAATGTTATGCCAGTGTTTCTTTGCTTTATCCCAAGTCCATCAAAGATGGCAGAAGGTTTACATTTATATTGCCAACAAGTTTATACACCTTTGACAATTAAGGTAAAGGTAAAGGTTCCCCTCACACATATGTGCTAGTTGTTCCCGACTCTAGGGGGTGGTGCTCATCTATGTTTCAAAGCCGAAGAGCCAGCGCTGTCTGATGACAATTCCATGCTCATGTGGCCAGCATGACTAAACGGCAAAGGCGCATGGAACACTGTTACCTTCCCACCAGAGGTGGTCCCTATTTTTCTACTTGCATTTTTTATGTGCTTTCGAACTGCTAGGTTGGCAGAAGCTGGGACAAGTTACAGGAGTTCACCCTGTTACCCGGTACTAGGGATTTGAACCACTGAACTGCCGACCTTTCGATCGACAAGCTCAGCATCTTACCCACTAAACCACTGTGTCCCTTCTTTGACAATTACTCATCTCCTTTACTGAATGCATGCTAGATTTATGCCTGTGTTTGTCTTATACAAATGATCTTGATAAACTTGATATATGCCATTGTTTATATTCCCACATAATTTCCATCCTCAATTGTACGTTCTAATCCAGGGGTCCCCAACCCCCGGTCCCCAACGGTCCCCAACCCCCTGGGAACCAGGGTGAAGTGAGTGAAACTTCATCTATGGATGCACAGGATCTAGGTAGTGCATGAAATCATGCCAGCCCCCAATCTATAGAAAAACTTTTTCCATAGATCCACTCCCTGTTCTCAAAAGGTTGGGATTTGTTGTTCTAATCTAACATGTTGGCTGGAGTTATAATTGTTTAATGTATCGTTAGCAATGCATTATAAATAATAGCTTCTATGTGCTGTCTCTCTATATATTGAATAAATTTCTATTTTAAACCCTATTGCTCTGAGGGTTTTTGGTTTTTTTTTAGAAATATCCCTTGGGATACTTAAATCAGAGATATAACACAAAATGATTCTAACATCCCTGAAGAGTATCCTAGCACCTCTGCATTGCTTGCAGAAAACTTTCTATACAACAGGGGGATTTTTATCGGCAAGTTCTTACACAAATATTCACTAGTTTATTACTTAACTAATCTAAAATCTAATTCTATTTTATGGCTGACTAAAAGTCAAAGTATCAATCTGAATATATCAACACTGATGGTGTCAATTCATCTCTTTTTTGGGGGAAATGGCAAAACTGAGAAATCATGCAAAATTTCAAGAGATGCTTCATGCAAAAACAGAGACAAATGGTCGAAAGTAATCTTATTTCAGTCATTCCAGAGAGGTCTTGGCATCAAGAAAACAACTCCAGGCTTATAGATCCTATGATGGTACACAGTGAGATTGAACATAAAACGAGACACATAATTTCTTCCATGGTGATTTACTGTCTTAATGTAAAATATTTTTTAAAATGTCTAAACCTCAAACGTTTGATAACAAATATGTGTGAATTCATAGAGAGGCTTAAGAGAAGACAAACTTCTAAAAAGTTCTATTCTATTCTATTCTATTCTATTCTATTCTATTCTATTCTATTCTATTCTATTCTATTCATTATTTGGAGACTCCCCCTTCATTCATTATATAATGATGAAAATGAATATATAAGTAAAATGTCAATGATATAATTGAGATAAGGAAACAAATTATCAGAAAACCGCATGGAAAAAACAATACACATCAGTCTTCATTCGTTGAACTCAGAGCTCCCAAAACCGCCGAAGGAGACAGTTGAGGACTTGATGCAATCATTCAGATCTTTTAGGCACCGCCAGGGCTTTCGTTTTCAAATAACTTTCTTTATGAACATTAATTAATCTGCTAACTAAATTAGTTTCAGTAACTAAACTAATTAATTAAGCTAATTTTAGGTATCATTAATTCAGCAGTCTGACTGGTACCCTCATTACTCCTTTCTCAGCTACAGAAGCAAAACGGAGCTTGCTAAATAGTCCCCATTTATTAACATATGTTCTGCTATGTGTGTGTGTGGGGGGGGTGAGGAATGAAAAGTTGATTCTTTTCTTAGGAATTAACAATGTGTAAACTGTTCCAGATGGTGGGTTATGGGGAAATCTGAATGTTAGTTTTGTTGCTGAAATAATAGCTGGGAGTTGTTTGACTTCCATGAGCTGGGTGATAATAGCTGTACATTATCTGATCAAATCTCTTAAGACACCAGTGAGGGGCAGTTAAGAGGTTAGCTTAAATGTCCTCTTTTTCCAGTCTTAGGGTAGCTGAGCGCATCTGTTATGGAATATGAATTCCATCTTATATCCTAGAGGACCAGAGGGAGAAAAAAATGATCTGTATTTCAAATATGAGCTTTCGGGTATGCATTCACAAATGTTTTGGGGCTCTAATTTGCTCATCTGGGGAGATTGTTTTCGTGAAGAACTAGCCAGATCTTTAAAATATTGCCATCGGCATTGTGAGGTTGCCTGAAAAACCAACCATGCCAATAGACTAATTATCCACCACCTTAAAGTGAGGGGGGGGGGAGTACATGTAAACAACCAGTATGTTACGCATTAAAAGTTCATCCCCTTTCCAACAACTGGATTCCTAAAAATGCTTTCTCCTTTGGCGTAATGCTGCCCATGATTGTAACCAGCTTGTTAACCTTTTTTCATGATGCACACAAGGACAAGAAGTCAGGCTGTCTTTGGAGGCCAAGGGATTTGTGTTCCTGCACTGGATTTAACTCTGATTTAATTTCAGAATCTTTTCTTAATTCCTTTGAGAGTTTCTCAGGGCAAAAGAAAGAGGATTTAAAATGTTCTTGCAATTTAGTGAAAGGGTCATCATTTTGATACCAATTGCATATGAGAAATGATGTCACGGTACAAATTACAGCTATAACAATATTGACATTACCTTGATAATTCAAATAAATGAATTATCATCATTCCTTGATTAATACTCAATGGTTAGACTGTTTGGAGTGTCCTCTTGGCTTACTAGTTGGCTACAGGGCTGGGACCGGCTTCCAGAGATTTTTCTGGTTATCTTCTTTGTTATTTTTCTTATCATCTTTTTTCCCCCCAGTTGGACACATAATTAGTCATAATATTGTCATCTTATGACATATAGTCATAACTGGGACTTAAAAGTGATGGTCACTTCTGATTATTTGTTCCTAGAATATTGAAATCAAAATTATAAAGTGGCTACTAGTTGCAGGTGGAGGAATTTTATACAATTCATCCTTTTAACAATCCAGCTAAATTACTAGCTTTGTGTATATTCAGGTAGTAATTTATGCAATCTAAATTTGCACTGGATTTTTAAGAAGGATGTCTCACTAGATTAAAAAAAAATATTTTCAAGGAGTTGGTATTAAAACAATTTTAATTAAAACAATTTTTAATGGATTGCCACCTAAATTTTTGTCTGTTGAGCCAAAACACCATCCACATGCAGAATAACAGAAGTTGGAAGGAACCTTGGAGGTCTTCTAGCCCAACCCCCTGCTCCAGCAGAAACCCTATACCATTGCAGAAGAGCTGCCTGTGCTACTGAGGAGTCTGGCCCTCTACGTGTTGCTCAGCACAGGCCACAGAGTAGGGATCAGAGTTTAGGGAGACCAGCTGCCCAGAGGCTCCTATTTCGCCAAGAGGCTGCTAATTGGGAGCCCACAGCTGACTCTGAAACACAGACTCCCCCACAGCCTGGGGGATGGTCAGTGGCCCCTTGGCAGGCCAGCTGCAGGCTACTGAGGAAAGACATCTCTGTGACTGTCCCCTGTTGCCCAAATTGCTCATTTTTTATTGACTGCACAGAATTCATAATTTCATAATTTTATAATTGGATAAACTTCAAACAGGGTAAAACATTTTTCTTTTGTCACTTTTGTATACTTCTTGTTTCATATTATTGCACTGAAAAGCTTTATTTATTAATTCAACTTAATTCAACTTATATACCGCCCTTCTCCCCAGGGGGACTTTAGGGAGTAGGATTGTGCATGCTTTGAAAAATATTCAGAAGTGCAAATCAAATAATTTCCTGCTATTTATTGAAGTATCTTAATGTATTATAGGCTGTGCTTGCCTGAAAAAAGAAAAGAAGTTGTGCATTTCTATGAAGAAATCCACTCATTAAAAGTTAATTGGACACTTAAAGCACTGGCACTTTTTCAGGCTCAGGTAGAAAATTAAAGATGCAGAGTTGCTAGCAAAGAGGTAAAACCATACAAAATCTAAAGGACCTCTTCGTAACTATTTTCCAGCTGTGCATAGGTCAAATAAATATACATGAATATAGTCAAACTACATGCTATTTTGAAAGTATAACAACAGAAGTGTCTGTTTTCCTCATTGTCAAACAAGCATGTGGGACCAGAACCTCTATTGTATAAAAAGGAGAATTCTGAGCCCCTAATTATGATAAAGATTGACTCTCCTTAATGTGAATGATGTAGAATAGTACAGGGTCAGCTATATGAACATTGAAGGACCCTCGTTATTCACATTATTATAAGAAAGAAATGTGCTTGTTTAGAGATTACACTAAGTCAGCTAAATTCCATTCTTGGTAATATATATCTTCTGAGGGGCCTAGCTGTCAAGGATGCAAAGACATCCATCTGAAACAAAAAGTTACTCATTATCCAAAAGCAGCCATGAATCTACGCATCAGCAGTTACAGAATTGAGGAAGGTTGTTTAGCTAAGATAATCTTATGAACTAGAAAATAATGAAAGAATTTAGTAATTAGAAAGTGTCAATTATCATGTAACAAATGTATGTTAACCATATATGGAAAACTGCTGTGCTTGCAAAATCCTTTGTCTTGGAGATGTATAAAAGCAGTTGTATCAGAGCTCTTTTTGTAGATACAAATCTGGTTCTGAAACTGCGCAATAAAACTGTCTCTGGCTGACCCAGGAATGTTGTTTGGTTTCATCATTCCGTAACATCCTTGACCACACAATTTGTGTTGCCAACTAAGGATAAATTTGTTTCCATTAATCAGTTTTAATAAGGTGGAATGCAGGCACAATTTAGGTTGGGGGGGGGGCTAAAGGGTTAAAAAATTTTCTATCCTGGGTAAGGTCTATTATATATTTTATGCCTCCGAGTATGGGCAAAATTGCCTGCTACTATCCTTACTATGGGCAAGTAATGCTGAATAGAGTACACTTTCTCTCTTATTAAAAAGCAATAATTGAAAGCCTTGCTCTATGTCATGCCCCTGTCAGACCCTGAATCTGTGGGGGAAGATGAGCTGGAACCTGAGCTGATAGAGATTGAGAGGGTGGCTTCCTTGTCTTTGGAAGAAAATGGGGAAGGGCAGAACCAGTCAGGCCAGGGCCTTTCAGGATTAGGACAGTTTGTAGACAGGGAGGAACGGGGGTGGGGGGCAGGATGAACATGAAAGACAGAGCTCAGGTGAGAAGCAAGGACCACCTCCTTCTGATCCAAGAGCTCAGAGTGTGGAGAGAAGGTGTGAACAGCACAGACTGAGCAGCCTACTCGGGAGAAGAGTGCCCTGCCCATCTTCACAAGGCACACCTGGGGAATGAGACTTAAGGAGACACTGTGGGCAGGGGCATTTGTCGGGAACAAACACTGAGTTCCTGAAGTGTTGAGTGCTGACATTTGAACATTCGAAGAACTTTTCCTTGCATTCTTTCTGGTGTTCTGGACTAATTACCTGGATCTTTTGCTTTTTGAACTCCTTGATTTGCCCTGCTGAATTTATTGCTGTGCAGCCCTGGTGTACACAGTGCTGGGCTGGACTAATTGCAGCCAGAGGCTGCTTGAGGTTTGTGTGGGGGTTTGTCATCACTTTGCTCTGGGACTTCCCAGAAATGTTGGAGCATTTGGGGAAATTTAGAGCAATAAAGGGGCAGTTTGAACTGCCAGCTATTTGTGTTATCTCTCTCTCTCTCTTTTTTTTATAAAAGTTTTTTTATTTTTTTTTAGACAAACACACATACAAACATACAATGTATTTTCTTTAAACAGAGTATTTGGCCGGTTCACAAATTTAAACAATATTTAATCATTTCAATTAAGTTTACAATTTCTATATTTCCTTTTTGCCATATGTATTCCTTATCTATTTTTTTTAAAAAACCAATATTACCCTTCATTCTCATCTCTAATCTTAATCATAATTCAATTTTTCCCTTCTATCTATTTTATACCCCTTCCTTATTGTCATCTATTTTTATATTTATCCTCACATTAGTTAGTTATGTAGCATTACAATTGTTTAATATAAAACCAACATTTTAGTATAAATCAGTTAATTATATAACTATCTTTTTTTGTATATTAATCAACATAAATCTTCCAATTATTTCCATGCAATCCCAATTTCTTACAAATCAATTAGTTATATTTACCAATAATAAACTCTACCAATAAACCAAATAGTTTTGCCCATATAATCCTCCAAATCACAACTTAATCATTTCTACTTTCATCACAATATAGAATTAAAAATATTTCAATCATTACAGTTTCCCTAATTAAATTTAACAATGTTCTAGCTGTTATCCAAGCTACAACTTAATTCCTTCTATTTTCACCACCATATACCATTACAGGTATTTCGATTGCTACAGTTTATACTTATTCATATTTCTAAAAGAAATTTTTTAAAAAAGAAAAACTTGTCATTATCTAGGTTTCAAAGATACAAAAACAAATATTCCAATTATTATTCATTTCATTTTTACAATCGTATGATTTCCCATTTGTTTCTTACTATTCATATTTCAATTCTAAATATATATAACATCTTTCTCTTTCATTTCTTTTTCTCCCTTCCCATTTTTATTTTTGCCTTTTTCTTTCTCCTTTTTTTCTTTTGTGTTTTAAAATCTTGAACTCTCCTCTTTTGCCCTAAATTTCCTCTTGTTTCCCATCTCTTTTCTCCTTTTTTTTTTTAATCTCCCCACTATTTATCCCACTGTTTATTCCAGTGTAATCATTCTGTATTTCACAAATCTGGACTCTTCTATTTTGCCCTGCATTTCCTGTTGTTTTCCATTCTTTTCCCCTCTCTTTTTTTTCTTTTCACTGTTAATCCCAGTGTAATCATTTAAGTTTTTTGTATTCTTTCTATGCCACTTCTCTCTCCTTCTTCATCTTTTTCCTCCCTTTCTGTTTTTTCCATTGTTAAGAAAATTTATTATATGAAGCAGCACACAGACAGATTGACTTCAAAAATGGTTGGCAAGGACATAAATACATGGAGAGATGTAGCAAATGATCTTATTGTAAATTAAATAAGAGTTACGTTTTCTCTTTTTTCTTCTCATCTCATGTTTTTATTTTCTTTGGCCAACTATTTCTTACTGACATTCTGGGTCCTTCTTACTCCAGAAGGGAATATTGTGATTGGTATAAATGTATTATATATTTGGATATGTTTACATCTTTCATCAAAGTGAAAAAAATAGACACAAGTGTTGGTTAAAGTAACATTTAAACATAGTTTGAACATTAAGTTAAGTCTTTATATGATTTATTGGGTTTTGGTTTCCTGTGTTGTATTCATTTATAAAAATCTGTAGACCACAATTTATTGTTTAATATAATGTTACCCAACCAAAAGCACACATACTAGGAGATGTGAACATGTCATTGAATCTAAATTTTGCAATGAGCCATGTGCATATCTGTACATTGGGGAAACAAAACAACCACTTCATAAATGCATGGCACAACATAGAAGAACAAACCCATCAGGACTAGATTCAGCTGTCCATCTGCATTTAAAAGAAAAAGGCCACTTTTTTGAAGACATCGAAATCCACATTTGGGACAGAGAGGACAGCTGGTTTGAAAGGAGTCAAAGAAACCTCTATGTCAAAATTGAACAGCCTCTATGTCAAAATTGAACAGCTCACTCTCAACAGACAGCGAGGGATACGACATCATCTATCTCCAGTCTACAACACAGTCTTTCAATAGTTCCAAGAAGGCTCCACACCAGTGGTGGGTTGCTCCTGGTTCAGACCGGTTCTATAGAACCGGTAGTAAAACTGGCGGGAGGCTCGCCTACCGACCCCAACGTCATTAGGAACCTATGTGCATGCGTGCGCAGCCCCGTTGCCAACCGGTAGTAAAGGTAAGTAGAACCCACCCTGCTCCACACCCATTTGCACTCCTCAGGTGACCCTGACAACACAGATAAACCTCCAAGTTTTTTTAAAAAAATTTGATTTATATGCCGCCCTTCTCCGGAGACTCAGGGCGGCTTACAATAGCCTTCATACTTTTGTATATTTATACAAAGTCAGCTTATTGCCCCCACAAACTGGATCCTCATTTAACCTACCTTAGAAAGGATGGAAGGCTGAGTCAACCTTGAGCCTGGTGAGATTTGAACTTACAGTAATTGCAGACAGCTGGTGTTAATCACAATGCTTTTAGTTTGCTGAACCACCAGGCCCAAGTTGCTGCAAAGAGTCTCTAAAATAGGGGTGTCAAACTGGATTTCTTTGAGGGCTGGATCAGCATTATAGTTCTCCTCCGCCAGCTGGCTGGGGGTGGGGAGCAGACGGGACAGACTCCCTACAGGCCAAAACAGCATCCTGCCAGCTAAAACGGGGCATGGTCTGTTTTGGCTGGCAGGATGCTGCAGGAGGCCATCACAGCTGAAAACAGGATGCAGGGGGTGGGGCATGCTGAAGCCACACATGCCCTCCGCACCCCATTTTAACTGACAGAGGCATCACGGTCCTCTGCTAGTCTTTGCTATTTTCAGGCCGGGCCCCGGAGCCTTGAGTTTGACACCTCTGCTCTAAAATAATGCAAATGACAAGGAATATAAATCCTTCCATTCCCCTCCATCCTGTCAGAGCTGAAGAAGCTTCTTGGTTGAGAAATGAAACATCTTCAAAGAAAAACCAGAAAGCCCGGTTGTCTTTTGAAAAAAGAAAACCTTTGGAACAACTATGACCTGGCTGAATGAGAATCTCAACAGACATTCTACAAGTTTAAAATGATAGCAGTTGCATTGTTTGTAAAGGCTGGAGTCCTATTATCTTTTTAAAAAGGCATCCCAGAAACAGATTTCCTAACATTTAAATTTCCAAGGCCTGAAAGAGAAAAAAAAAATGATGGGGATTGATTGTGGAACAGGGTATGTCTATCGCTAGTATGCACTATCGAAGACTCCAAAATTAGGAATCATCTTAAACCAGTCCCTTCCTGTGTCATCTCCAGCAAGTGCAGAACTTTTCTATCATCTGAGAAACTCCATGTGATCAGCCCTATTTTTCTCTAATCTTTCACAACCTTGGTAGCCAAATCTCTTAAATTAAGGAAATACAAAATGGCACATTTGGACCAAGGAATTTCAAATCTCTGATCTATCACTCCCACACTTCAGGAGTTTTATCGGCTGCTGGTGACCTCAGGAGCGTACTTCAAAATGTTGATTGTCTTATGCTCATGTCCATCCTAGTGCAGATTGGCCACAAGAGGGAGGTGCTCTGGTCGTTCACATTATTAACTAAGAATAAGAGCTTTCTATGTGGCTAGCTCAGGCTATGGAATTATCTTGAGAATACAAATGTTAAACATTTATGTAAGGTTTTTTTTTTTATTTATAGAGGGTTATCATTATTGTACTTAGTTAATTTATTACTTCAATTGTGAAGTACCTATACAGTATGTGACCAAATACCATATGTGTGTCTAAATAAATAAATTTGGGACGATATCATTTGATTATCTGTTGAATATTTGCAGCCAATCTTGCCATAACTTATGTATCCTCTCCATTAAATCCAGGGATAAACGGAGCTTACCATATCATATCATATCACTGAGAAGTGTGAATACTATATTCATATTTAATAACATATCCAATAGCCACAAGTGAGCAGGAATTCCATACAAGCAAGCAAGTTAACAGGCTGATAGAGGATGGACAAATCATTTAATTCCTCTTCTTTCAACTCCTTGATCCTCAAGCTAAATACAGAAAAATAGTAACAAGGTCTTCAGTATATTTAACTTCAGTGCTAATGGAGTGCAAGTTAGAACAGATGCTGCCTCATACATGACCAGCTTAGCATGCACAACAGGTTCTATAACATGCCTGGCTACTCTCCACATCCAATTTAGAGTGCAGTGAACTGGTGGAGGGACATAGACTGAGTTCATTGTTTTTTGTTTTTTTTTAATTTGATTTATATGCCGCCCTTCTCCGAAGACTCAGGGCGGCTTACAATGTGCTCAGCAATAGCCTTCATCCTTTTGTATATTTATACAAAGTCAGCTTATTGCCCCCACAAACTGGGTCCTCATTTCACCTACCTTAGAAAGGATGGAAGGCTGAGTCAACCTTGAGCCTTGGCGAGATTCGAACCCTGCAGTAATTGCAGGCAGCTGGTCTTAAGCAGCTTAATAACAGGGTGCCTTAAACCCTTGTACTACCAAGGCTCTTGTCAGATTGATTGGTACAAATTTCTTTTTTCTCAGTAGTTTAACATACCAGTAGTTGGAATTTCTAGTTTAGGAGCTAGGAACTTCTCTCTTGCTGTAGCCACCAACCTCGTAGCAAAGTATGAAACATTTGTTCAGAATAAGAATATTGTTGATTTAGTAGCAAGGCATTTTAATCTACTGATTAAAAATGTAAAGCATATTGAATGAGACATTCCAGAGTTGAAGTTATCAAGGTTGAGAAAGACTGGGCTAGTGCAGGTAATCCTCAGATTATGACCACAATTGAGCCCAACATTTCTGTTGCTAAGCAAAACAGTTGGTAAGTGAGTTTTGTCCCAATTTTTGACTGTTCTTGCCACAGTTGTTAAGCAAATCATTGCAGTTCTTAAATTAGTAACATAGTTGGCAAGTGAATGTGACTCCCCCATTGATTTTGCTTGTCAGAAAGATGCAAAAATTGATCACATGACCCAGGGATAATGCAACCATCATAAATATATGCCAGTAGTCAAGCATCTGAATTTTGATCATGTGACCACAGGGATGCTGCAAGTATAAAAAACGGTCATAAATCACTTTTTTCAGTGCCATTGTAACTTTGAATGGTCATTAAAAGAATTGTTGTAAATTGGAGACTACCTATACATTCTTGTTCACTCATGGTAGCATGATTTATTTTAATAGTCTTGTCTTGTCTTTGGTTCTGAGTTATTCATGAACATTTTGATCTCTACATTCCTATGAAATTGATCATACAAACATAAACACCTACAATTTTATTTCCATACATAAAGTGCAGCAAGATAATAGCATACAATTAAGTAAAGAAATTAAAGGCAATTAAAAAGTGAGAGAGAAAAGGAATCAGAGCTAGCTAAATCTAGTTTGCAAAGGTTTTGTAGAATACCTTGCTACCACCAATGTAAGGATTCATGCATTGTTTTACTGATCATCACTCACATAAGTATTTAATCTTCAAAGACATACAGATGGAAACGGATCAAGAAGAGATTCAACCTAGAAATAAAGAGAAATTTTCTGACAATGAGAACAATCAACCAATGGAACAACTTGCCTTCAGAAGTTGTGGGAGCTTCATCACTGGAAGCTTTCAAGAAGAGACTAGACAGCCATCTGTCAGAAATGATGTAGGGTCTCCTGCTTGGGGGAGGGAGGTTGGACTAGATGACTTATAAGGTCATCTAGTCCAAACTCTGTTATTCTGTTATTAAATCTGTTATTTGAAGGGAAGAGTCAAAGTAGGGTTGGCAAATGATGAAAGCAAGTATCACACTTGCAGAAATGTATCTCATTTCTGCAAGTATCACACAGAAATAGAGACAGTTTAGTGTAGTGGTTAAGGCACCAGGCTAGAAACTGGGAGACCAGGCGTTCTACTCTTGCCTTAGGAACAACACCAGTTGAGTTACTTTACTTTAGGCCAGTCACTCTCTCTCAGCCTTAGGAAGAAAGCAATGGCAACCTGTTTCTGAAAAAGTCACCAGGAAAATTGCTGGATGTTGACAGGAGTCAAGACTGACTGGAAGGCAAACACACACAAAAAAAGGAAGGAAAAGAACATGAGTTGCAATGTTCTTTTCATATTTTTGATAAAAGCATCAGATCCTGTGGCTATCTTCATATCACCACCATTCTCTTCTTGTTTTATATTTCTTAAGTACCAGCTTCCCACCGCATTCAATCTCCTTTTATATTTCTCCTCCATTTCTCATAGGATAAGAATCCAAACTGAGACCTTTTTTTTTTTTGATCATCAAAGTAAATACAGTGTGTTTTGTTTAAATTTTGTTTGCTTGCATGTTTGAATAGGTATGTGAAAAGCCATAAAGAAGCTGTGCTGAAAGTAGATTCATCATAATAGTCTTCAATACATTAATTTTTTAAAATCCGTTCTCTCATTGTATAATACAATTTATCCAATATTCATTGCAAACCATTCAAGCTTTCAGTTTTCATGGCATTGTCTGCATACAAAAGAGTCGGGATGCCCATCATGCCCAGCATTCATTATACATTTATCCATAAATACATTAAACAACCAAGGGAATATCCGATATTCTTGTTGGACTCCCTGCTTAATATCGAACCATTCACTAAGTATTCTCTTTATTTTCACACTTGCTGTACTTCCATCATAAACTGCTCTTATCACATTCAGCAATTTTATATTCATTCAAAACACTCCATAACTCAAATGTGGACATTTTTCCTCAATCCACAGGTGTATGAATATCTCTTTTTTGTCATTTTCCTATATTTCTTAATGACCTGCTGAAGAGCAAAAATCCGATCTGCAAGCCTTTCCCCCAAAATAAAGAGCCACTATACTTGTCCAATTTTGTTCACTGCCATCTTTGGGTGCTCTTTTGATCAGAATTCTGCTGAATGCAATGAATACGATATGAAGTAAATATCTACTTCTCAATACAATGATCTTTTTTGGAGAGGGGGGGGCAGAAAAGAGGGAGGAAGAGAAAATATGTTATGGATTACCTGCAATGTTCAAGTCTTAAATTCGTTGTGCTCCCTGCAGAGACTGTGAAATTAATTGAATTGCTGTTGCTCTCTAGTGCTCATTTGGTGTAAGTGAATGTGAATAAAAATAACCAGAGGCAAGCAGAATTCTTGTGGTGTGAAGATTTAAGGAGGGATTGGATAGAAGCAACAAAGATAGGACAAAGGAGTCTTTAAGGGAGAAAGTGCCACTGAGTTTTTTACTGCATGTTCCCTGCCATATTACAAAAGTCTAAGTAACCCCAGATTTCAAAAAGACCCCAAAAGAAAGACTTTTTCAGAAGGGTTTAGGATCTCAAAGGGATGTTAAATTAGGAAGAGCTAAAACTTTAGATGTGATGTACAGCTGCTTTCTGCGCAGCTGCTGAAATCTATGCTGAGGAGCAGAAATTCACCTCCCAGAAAGAGAAGAGGAACTTCAGAGGCTAATTAATTCTGTTGATCACTTGTAGACTTTTTGGAGTCCTAATTTTCTCCACAAAACTATAGGAAGCCATTAGAATATGTCAGGATTCAGACAGCTTCTGCCAGAATGTTTACAAGATCACTATCTTCAGTGATGTGGTATCTGAGATAAGGATTTGCTAATTATTCAAAGTAATGCAATGCAAACATTGCACATAGCCAACCTTTGCTTATAGGATAAAGTATAAATTGCTGAGTTCACACAGCACATTGCAAATATGCAGTGGTGGGATTTAAATAATTTAACAACCGGTTCTCTGCCCTAATGATTTCTTCCAACAACCAGTTGACCAAACTGCTCAAAAAGTTAACAACCAGTTCTCCCGAAGTGGTGCAAACTGCCTGAATCCCACCACTGCAAATATGCCATGATTTTCTAGGCCTAAAGTATATGCGTTTTCCAGAATCACACAAGGACAGATTTTTTTAAAAAATAAAAGCACTACTTAATTATGTTTTAGAGCCATATTTAAACTCTAATTTTCATTTTAAATTCTTTATGTTATTTAACAATGGAATACTTACAGGACTGTCTTTTCTGACCATTTTTGGCCTAGCTGACTCTAATATCTTGAGAGAACTTGCTTGTGACTGCACTTTTTTGAAATATGGGTGGTGGAAACTTGCAGAAGTACTTTCTCTGTGTATATGCCTGTACTTTGGTATAAAATCCCTCAAAAAATTCAATCTGCTTCCTCTCTGTTTGCTTTCTATAAGTTCTTAAAATCTAAATTATTTTGGAAAGCCTTTAAGGATGAGATGTTGCCATCCAATTGAATTATGGCATCATATTATTTAATTAAAGTTTATGTTTTTTTTAAAACATAGAGATTATATTGTATTTTTACTGATATAAATAATTAAGGTGTAGGAGATGACCAGGATGAGCCAGAGGGAGGGGTCAAATATATTATCAGTCATGAGTCCCTTCACGCCCACATGATAACTAAGTCCCAGCCTACCTTGCATTCCTTCTGTTCTTAACTCTCACTACTTTCCCTTGACTGTTAGTAGTTCAGATTAATATCAAGTTCAGATTAATGTCATGCACCAGGGAAATCAGGAGATCCAGGCAGTTCAAATGTGTATAAACATTTTTATGAGCTTCAGCTCTCTACAAGAATCTGAACTACTAATGGTCAAGGGCAATTAGTGGGAGTTAAGAATAGAAGGGAATTCAAGGTGGGCTGGATTTACAGATTTTGTGGGCATGAAGGGACTCATAATGCATTTGACCCATCCCTTGGGCTGAGCCTGGTCATCTCCTACACAAGGATCTCTTTTTGATTGCAGGAAAATATAAGCTCAATAAACAGACAAAGAAATAAAGTGTTCCTAGTCTATATAGGGAAGCTGATCTGGAATAGTGGTTAAAGGTACCAAACTAAAAATCAGGGGACTGTGAGTTCTAATCCTGCCTTAGGCACAAAGCCAGTTGGGTGTCCTTGGACAAGTTCCTCTCTCTCTCTCTCTCAGCTCTATCACTTCCAAAAATCTTACCAAGAAAATTGTAGCCACTAGTTCAAGAAGTGACCAAGAATTAAGATTGACACAAACCTCCAACCCCTTCTCTTGCAACTTCAAAAATATATGATGTCCAAATTGGAGAATAATTAACATATTGAAATACATATATCTTTTCTGGCTTGTTGATCCCAGTTGTCTTTGGATTGCTTATCTCAGAATTCCAACCTCCATGAAGAAAATACATTTGGTGGTCCAAGTTGGAGGTCATCAAAACAGAGAAACGGGATTACTTTATAAAGGAATCAATACCAGAACAAAACCCAGGCAGCTAGTTAGCTCTTGTGTGGGGTGCTTATTATGCATACTATGTATTTTTAAATAATGAATTTGCAGTACACCCCCACCCCCCCATTGTACCAAAGATGCTTAGAATGCATCCTTGGACAAAAAGACTCTGACCTTGGAATTAAAATCAAAGGGGATTGATTTCTGCCATGTGGGTATTTTAAGCTTTTCATTGGCTCCAGTAGAAGACATTTTCAAGCCAAATTTACCACAATCCTATTAGGATGGTTCAGAGGAAGTGAAAAGAGGCTGGTGTAACATGTGCCAAAACCACAAAAGGATGCTGCAATTTACAAGTTGCAAGCAGTGCTATAACAGATATATAGTACAAAAAAAAGGGGTTGGGTGGGATTAACAGATAGAGATAACCACAAATTGGATTTGGATATACACCACTCCACTCTCAATTCCCTTCCAGATTTTGCTCAGAACAGCTGCCAATTAACCAGTGATTGCCTCCTTATGCTTATGCAGGCATTATCTCCTTGCTGAAGATAATTATCTCCTTTATCTGCCTATCCTTTACCCATTATCTGCTGGATCTGGGTAGAATCTATGGATCCCTCCGTGCTTAATCCACTCTGTTGTGTAAGGCAGCCTATATACTATCATCTTGCTTTGATGATGCTTTGTTTCCTCCCGTGCCTTAAATTCCGCATCTGTATTCAGGCCTGTTATTTTGACAATGTTCAAGATCCACTAGTTAGGAGGCTCGAGCAAGATTATACCATTGAACAATGACGATTCCATAGCTAGGAGATTTTGCTAATTGTGGCCTGCCCCAGCTGCATGTCAGAGACTTTGCTCCCTTCCCTGTCCCCTGCTCTCATTTATTCAGCAGCCTAGGTGAAGAGGTGGAAGCACGGATCTTATTTCCCCTGTTTTGCTGCTTATGAAGCCTGCCAACAGAATCCACCTTGACAAAGTCAAGGACTCCCCGATTAATGTTGAACCGAGTGAATAAATTATGCATGAAATTGTGTCGGAGTCTCTTGTGTGCCGAATTGCTCCTTTTGATATGAAAGGTTAATTCAGAAAGGAGTCCAAAAGAGCTGGAAATTGTGGGGATAAGTGGATAGTATTCACTGTTGTGAGCTGTTATTACTAGAAATTGCATTCCCTCTCTAACTTCCCCTGAGATTTAGCTTTGTCAGTGAATACAAACAGGACACAGTAGAACAGCATCCAGGAACAACCCGAATGAATGTTCACATCCAGCCCGTAAAAAGAAAAGAATAGTCTCATGGTGTTCTTAAAAGGGAAGCTTACCCTTGTATTTCACATTCCCAATAGAAGAGCCAGGAACAAGTCATAGCAGGTCAAAAACATGCGATTTCCTTGAAGCTGTTATCTGTCCAGGGCATTTCAGGGCCAGTTTGAACACTGAGAGCTTTCCAAAGCTCTTTACTTTCAGCTGCTGTAACAACTCACGCCTTACATTGGAAGACGATCTGTTTTTCTTTGCCCTAGAGAGTGTTTGCCATGTTGGCTAATATGTATAGAGTAGGACAAAGGTCACCAAGTTCAGCGTCAATCACAACAATACCCGAGCACACAATAGATACAAACTTAAGGTAAACTGCTCCAAACTCGATTGCAAAAAAATATGACTTCAGCAACAGAGTGATCAATGCCTGGAATGAACTACCTAACTCTGTGGTTTCTTCCCCAAACCGCCAAAACTTTAACCTTAGACTGTCCACTATTGATCTCACCCAGGGGTGGGTTCTAATTTTTTTTTACTACCGGTTCTGTGGGCGTGGCTTATTTTGTGGGTGTGGCTTGGAGGTCATGTGACTAGGTGGGCGTGGCTAGCTGGTCAGAGTCATTTCTGGAAAGTCCTCGCACTTACGACCAATCCTCGCATTTACGACCCAACTCATTTGTTTGCTTTTAACACTGATCAGCTGTAGGATGGCCCTTTGAAGCCCCACGGCAAGAGTTTAAACACTTTTTTTCCCTCTAGTCATCAGCTGGGACTCAGGAGGCAGCAATAGATTGGGGGTGGGACCAAATAAAAGGTAAGAATAACGTGGGTGGGTGGTGGGTGGGAGGGCGGGGGGGAGGAGAACCGGTTCAGTGATGTCATATGTCACCGCTACCGGCTCGGCTGAACTGGACCAAACCGGGAGGAACCCACCACTGATCTTACCCCATTCCTAAGAGGCCTGTAAAGGGCATGCATAAGCGCACCAGTGTGCCTACCATCCCTATCCTAATGTTTCCTTTTATTCATATTAATTTCATGTATTTCATAATCATGTTTATACTTATATCTATTATCTAATATAGTCCTGGTCAGTTCTTTGCAAATTGATTCCCTTAGTAATAGTCATACCTGATTTGAAGTAAGTCAGGAGTGAGGGTGGGCCCTTTTTGATTGTGTTTCTGATTCTGAAATGCTAAGCCTACACCAAGTGTCTTGCATCAGTTGGAAACCTGAACATGTGCTGTAGTTTTAACTGCTTGCAGTGTCTAAATTCAGGGGTGTCAAACTGGCGGCCTGTGGGCTGGATGCGTCACGTGCAGGCCACGCCCACCCCAGCTCTGCGAAGGGAAAAAACATCGCAATAACATCAAGTGATGGCAACGTGACGTGGCAAGTTTGATACCCATGGTCTAAAGTGTTGGAACAGTTAGAGCTACTTGGAACATGAACTGCATTTGATTTAAGGACAAATTTGTAAGTTGCCAACTCTCTCTTTCTCTTTCATTTGTCTTGATCCAGTGGTGGGATTCAGCCAGTTCGCACCACTTCGGGAGAACCGGTTGTTAACTTTCTGAGCAGTTTGACAAACTGGTTGTTGGAAGAAATCATTAGGGCAGAGAACCGGTTGTTAAATTACTGGAATCCCACCACTGTCTTGATCTATATACTAAGCACTGTAAAACTAAATAATAAACACATTGAATTGCTCACCATTTCCCTGTATCAAGTTGTACATTCAACAGGTTGAAATACCTGTCTCCTGATTATATGATTAGGGGTTTATACAACAATTATAAATCCAGATTTGTGCTCTGTAGTAGATCGATATTTTATGTACACTGAGAGCATATGCACCAAGACAAATTCCTTGTGTGTCCAATCACACTTGGCCAATAAAAAAATTCTGTTCTATTCTATTCTATTCTATTCTATTCTATTCTATTCTATTCTATTCTATTCTATTCTATTCTATTCTATTCTATTCTATTCTATTCTATTCTATTTTCCCAGAATTCTGAGATTGGCAGATGAATCCGTTCAGAAGCCAAAGCTTGGGGGAAATGACCAAGCATATTTGAACGAGCAGCTAAAATGATGAAACTGCAGACTTGGATTCAATACATTTTGGCCAGTTCTAAATCTGAAATTTTATAAGATAAAAATAAGGGATGTAAGGACTCTGGTTCAAATGGTTTCCTTGATTTTTATTCAGTCTGGCGAAGGGAGAGCCTAATGCTAGCGAAAGCTCTTAATCAAGCATAAAATCAATATAATTTAATTGAATTGAAATTTACATTACATTTATGGGATCTTAATTAAAATTTAATTTACATTGCATTTATTGAATCTTCATCCTGAACCTGGCTGCTTTTTGGCATGGGCCTGAAATGTCTCTTTACATTCCAGGACAACCCTCCAAAAATGTGTTTAATCCTTGTCCTAAGAAAAACAAAATATTCTCCATGAAGCCAGGTGGAAGATTTACTGGCTTGTAGCACATTTAAGGCTTCAAATGATGTTCTACTACAGACATTGGCAGGATTAATACGCTGGGCTAAACAATGACTTGATGAATAAAACAATTGGCTGAATTCATCCTACATGCAACTCTAGAGGAGGGAGAGGGGACTCTGGTGAAAGGGGCAAATATGTGAAATATTAAACCAGATTTGACTCCATACGGATTGTTTTTGATTTACAACCATTCGTTTAGTAAGCGAAGTCAAAATGGCAGTGAAAAAAGTGACTTACAACTGGTCTTCACACCTATGGCCATCGCAACATCTCTCCACAGTCATGTACAAAAAAAAAATACGGATACTTGGCATGTATTTACATCGCACCTTCTTAAATCCCATCTTGAATGCTTGAGGTAGAATCCAGATCTTCATGGCCTTCTGGAAGACTAAGAGGATTAGATCCATCGAAATCTCCAGAGTGGGACACCATTCCATAAAGGAGGTTCCAAAACTAGAGAAGATTTGCTTCCTAGTGTGGGAAGACTAGAAGAATGAAATATTTTGAGAAATATTAAAAGCCAGAATATTATATTTCCCCTAAAAGTGAAATAAAAAAATCTTAAGAGAGACAGAAACTCAGTCTCACTGTCCCCAGCAGATATTTTTGTGCCTGTTAAGAAAGACTAGGCCATTCTATGTACAAAACAAAAGACCTTCAGCTTTAGGGTGAAGGGATTAAGACATGACCCTTCAGGATATAATAAGATGTAATAACCCAGAGACACAAGAGCTCACTACATTATACAATCTCCTAAGGACATTGCATCAACCTCAGAAACTTCAACCAAACTTAACTCAGACAAACACCTAGGATTTGTACTTTGCCTATAGAGCCAGCTATGACCCCTACATAACACCTACAATAACCAATAGAATACATGCTCTTGCACAGGAACAGGAAGCTCAAGTGCAAAGCCCAAGAGAAGGTATAAAACCCCCCTCACTCTCAACTCCATGTGGTCAGCTGCACTAGAACCAAAAACATGTGCCTCTGTTCATCAATAAATGAACAATCAGCCTCCAACTTCCATTTTGTCTCCAGTGCCTTTCTCTTGGCTTGGAACTGAAACAGATGGATATTTCTTCCCACACTAGGACCCACCAGATAGCAATCCTGCACCAGGGCAACTTGAAGCATGCTCATTCTGCTGGATCAAGTGGAATGGGGCAGAAACAAGTGTTGCTAATATTTTGGCAACAAAGCCATTCCTTCACTTGTAAACTGGCTGTAAGAAAATGATATGCTCTGCATATAGATATCCAACCAAACTCAACTCCAAAATGTCATGGATTTGGAAGGACCCACTCAATGCATTCCCTGGTCAGTGCAGGAATCTTTTTAAAGCAATCCTGACAAATGACTGCTCATCCTCTGCTTGAATTCATTCACCGAGAATCGTCCTACTAGTCCTCTGAATAATTGGTTTCACTGTCAAACTACTCTTACTGTTAGAGGTTTTGTCTCAGTTTCAATCAGAATCTGTCTTCCTGTAACTTATATCCATTATTATATGTCTAGCATTCTGGGATGATAGACAACAAGCCCTGACCTTCTTCTATATAACATCCTTTCACGTATTTGAATGATGCTTTCATATCCCTATTCAATCATCTTCTCTCAAGACTAAAGTTACCCAACTCCTTCAATAGCTTTAGTTTCTAATCCTTGTTTTCCATTCCATTTGAATTCTTCTTAAAGATAACACAATAGCAAATCCATATGCGAGAGTATTAAGATTCTTGAAAACCTGGAACAATAGGTAAAATCCAACACAATGAATTTCAACAGGACAAATGCAAAATCCTTCAACTAGGTAGGAAAAATCAGGTATAAGATTTGGGAGTTCATTTAGTGTGATGTAGGTCCAAAAAACCAGCAAATACAGCACTAAACCGCATCAGCATAAGTTTACTGCCAAGATCAGAAAAAGTAAGATCATTTCAATTCTATTCTGCATGGAGCTTCAATTCTATTCTGCATGGAGCATTGAGGTTCTAGCAGGGGTCCATAGATATTATATACCCTTGATTGAAGATAGGTATACTCCTTCTACCCGGGATGGTCATCCTCTTCCACTGATTGTGCAGCTTCAGAAGGGAAGCACGTGGATCATGTAGGGAGGAAGGGAATACCTGCCTAGCCAGTCAGATCAGCCAAATCAATGCTGACAATCACTGGGGTGACAGATGTCATAGCCAGATTGCCTTCCCTCACATCCTATATTTTGCATTGATTGGAAAACACCTAGAACCATGATGGCGAACCTATGGCACCGATGCCTCAGGTGGCATGCAGCGCCCTCTCTGTGGCCATGCGAGCCGTTGCCCCAATTTAGTTCCGCTGCGCATGTGTGCACACTTCCTGCCAGCTAGCTGGTCATTGGGTCTCTGCCGCGAATGTGCCGGGGGGGGTGCGCACATGCACAGGGGTGATGTGGGGGGCGCATGCATGCATGGGGGGCAGGGCGCGTGTGGGGGGGCTGTATCAGTGCTGGGTTGCCCCCGGTTCGCACCGGTTCTATAGAACCGGTAGTAAAACTGGCAAGAGGCTCCACACACCGACCCTGATGTCATCAAAACGCTTCTGCGCATGCGGCCCCGCTGCAAACCATTAGTAAAGGTAAGTAAGTAAGTAGAACCCCCTGCACATGCACAGGGGTGGGGTGCATGCACGGGGGCTGCACACACATTGCATTTTGGGGGTTCGGACGCTTTGGGCACTCGGTCCGGAAAAGGTTAGCCATTACTGACCTAGAACATTGTACCTATTACTGGAGTCTGTGTTTTAGGAAGAACATTTATAAATTGAATGTGTCCAGAGGAAAGTTATAAGGGGCCTGGAACAAACAAAAACTATTATTGGAAGCACTAGGTATGTTGGTTTTGAAGAAGAGAAAACAGTGGGGAGATTGTCTAACTATCTGAAGAACTATCATATAGAAGACAAGCAGAACTGTTCAGAGCTGTTCTAAAACACAGGAAATATCTAACAGTTAAGAACTGATCAGCAATGGAATAAACTGGTTTGGGTTTCTCGCCCTGGAAAAGTTTAAACAGCCATCTCAGAGAGGCTGCTGTAGTTGAATCATTGCTGAATAGAGTATTAGGTAATGATGTCCAAGGTTCTTTCAAATTCTTGACTTCTATATTCAGCACCTCTGATATTTGGTGTTAAATTTTGACAGTAGAATTTACAGCATGGCTGGCCACCATTGCTGTAAATGCAAGCATAGGAAAATAGATGAGTTGACCAGTCAGCATAGGAGGTGTGATTCACTGAAGCAGTTGCATCTCACATCTCTGCAAGCAGTTCCCTCTCTTGCTTTCTTGTAACCTCTCCAATCCAAAGTAGACATCAAGAGTATGGTTTGATCAAGCAAATAGACTCTATCTGAGCTAGTAGAATGTATTGGGCTTTATGGATTACACCTTACATGCTTGGTAGCAGGGGTAAGCAGAGCCTTTCTAAGAGTCGGGGGAGGGCAAAAATGGCCTTTCCCACCCCCACCCCGGAGGGCCTCTGGAAATGGCCCATTTGCCAACTTCCGGTGGGACCAGAAGGGCTGTTTTTCGCTCTCCCCAGGCTCCAGAGCCTTTCTAGGAGCCTGGGGAGGGCGAAAATGGTCTTCCCCACCAGGCCAGAAACAGCCTGTTTACCAACTTCCGGAAGGCCTAAAAGTCAGCTGGCCGGCGCATGCATGCCCGAGAGAGCTGACCTAGGGCAATGCTCACATGCCCACCGATATGGCTCCGTGTGCCACCTGTGGCATGTGTGCCATAGGTTCACCATCACGGCCCTATACCATTTCAGACTAATGGCTGTCCAATCTCTTCTTAAAAACTTCCAGTGTTGGAGCATCCACAACTTGGTTTGGTTCTCTTTCTCTCCTTTCTAGGAGTTGTTAGTAGGACTTTGCCAAGCTTTCATTTGGGAAATTTAATCCAAAGCCAATTCTGTCAACTCTCCAAACCAAATAAACTTTTGGAGTTGAATCTCAAACTCTAACTGAGTGGTATCAATTCAAACACTTCCAAAATAATTCAGCCATTCAGAAAAGCCTCTGAACTGATCTCGTGTAAAAGCCGTATTTTCTGAATTGATTTGGAAAATGGAATTGAATTAACTCAATATTTCTAATGGAGCTGAATTGTTAGGTTGCAATTGATCTATATACTCAATTGTTTACTGTTTTAGATTCTTATGATTTTGGAAAATGCTTCAGGATTTTCTGTTTACAACAGAAAAAATGAGGATGAAATGATTGTGTGGTTTGCTGACCCACAGCTGCAACAATGGTCCATACAACAATACTAGATCAAAGCAATTCTTCTGAAGATACTATATCAACTTCCAGTTGGTAAACAAGGACTGGCACAACTGAGCCATATGCTGTTGCCTAGCAGACATGATGCAGCCAGGAAAGCAAATTACCCTATATAGAATTTCTTCACTGGGGTACTTGAAGGAAAAATAACATACAATGAGGCATGACTGACGGGAACAGAGGAGAGCAATCTTTTGTTAACTGGTTCTATATAATACACATCAATCATCCAGCAAAAGAAGGTGTTCCATACAATAAATCATGTGTCAGCGGTGGCATTTAAGACTTTCCTAACAAAGTCGAGCCAAACAGAAAGTGCACTCTCTTTTATATTTACGCTCCCAAGGAGCACATCTTCAACTAAATAGCTGCAACACATTAGGGATAGCTTCTGATCAAATGTTATCCAATGACCAATGCTTTGTAGATACTGTGTTAATTGCTGTAATATTTGCACACATGGAATCAAGGCAGAGATGGTTGCCAGAATTAAGTTTGGTACCACAGAAAGACATCCATGAGCTGTACCCCTGTCAGCTCTGTCAAGCTTTTCATATTAAGGGAGTCCTTCTTTACCCAGGTTTTGAAATTTGATCAACTTACTGCTTACTTTTTTCCTGGTCAATATCACCATCATGAGGATGGTAGAGGACAGGAAAGCTTGGAGGAACGTTGTCCATGGGGTCACGATGGGTTGGACATGACTTTGCAACTAACAACCACCACCACCATCATAAAGCTTCCTAAATAGTAACCGCAAAGAAAATTATTCAGCAGACTGCTTGCGATTCAGAATTAAAAATGGAAGATTGGGGTGGAATTAGATTATTTGCAAAATTGTACTTCCTTTGTGACTATAATCACTGCTTTTGTCAAGAAACATCCAGGTTTAAGCTCCAGCACTTCTGGTTAGAAAGTTCTTAGTTTCAAGGGCAAAGAAAGCTTTTGAGAGTTTAGGAAGTGAAATACAGTAGATATTTTACAAATGTCAATTTTCTTCTTTTTAACTGGTCAGTTGTCTATATTGTAATGGCTTTATTCAACAAAGATCAGGGTAGGCAATTATAATTATGACAAGTGTGGGGTTTTTGAATTCATCTATACATCAATGCAGTGGTGAAATCCAAATTTTTTCACTACCGGTTCTGTGGGCATGGCTTGGTGTGGCTTGGTGGGTGTGGCTTGGCGGGCTTGGCAGGGGAAGGATATTGCAAAATCCCCATTCCCTCCCCACTCCTGGTGGAAGCATACTGCAAAATCCCCATTCCCTCCCCACTCCTGGGGGAAGGATATTGCAAAATCTCCATTCCCACCCCACTCTGGGGCCAGCCAGAGGTGGTATTTGCCGGTTCTTCGAACTACTCAAAATTTCCGCTACCGGTTCTCCAGAACCTGTCAGAACCTGCTGGATTTCACCCCTGCATCAATGGTATTTTGTCCTGAGAAAAGAGAGAGCATTTCTAAGATTTAGAAGCCTGGGACTCCAGTTCAATTTCTAAAACAAAGAAAAGCAAATAGAAGCAAATATAAGATGTGAGCAACAGTTTACTTGAACACAGAACCAGCAAACTGAGCATTCATGTAGCATCTCAGATGCCATAAACTTTGCGTTTGACACAACTGTAGTTTCATTTTCTGAGTTGCAGTTATTTTCATACCTGGATCTCTTCCAATGTATTACATTTTAAGGCTGAAAGGGTAAGAAGGCAGAAAGCCAACATAATACACAAATAGAAATGATCCCTTGAGCATGGCCATTGCAGTTATTCGCCAGTAGATGGCAGAGTGTACAAAGACTTCTACCAACGTTGGCATCTTAGAAGTGGCATGTATATACTTCTGAAATGATAAATCTTAAAAAAAAAAAGTATTAGCAAATTATTAGCATTATTATACAGACTGTAAGAAAGCACAGTAAAACTAAATAAATTATTTTTTCTTTCTTTCTTTCTGGAATACCATCAGATCTAAGAAAAACTGATCACCAAAAGACGTTAAGAATGGCATAGGTGACCTTACATGTAACAGAGCAAGCTTTAATACATAGCAAATTCCCCCAGCAAGTTTCATTTGCTAGAAAAATGGGACAATTTTTTTTAATGTGTCAATTTACCGGACTCATTTCTTGTTTCTTGGACCTTGCAATATTTTATCTAAGTGTATTTTACTGGCTAAGACACTGAGCTTGTCAATCAGAAAGGTCGGCAGTTCGGTGGTTCAAATCCCTAGTACAGGTCTTCTGCGTGAGATGACCTCCAAGGTCCCTTCCAACTCTGTTACTGTTACCTGTCATATCTGTGACCTGTATTAAATATACTGCTTCCAACAATGGTTGGAAATTAATCAAAGAGAGAAGCAACCTGGAATTAAGGAGAAACTTCCTAACAGGGAGGACAATTAACCAGTGGAACAGCTTCCCTCCAGAAATCATGGGTGCTCCATCACTGGATGTTTTTAAGAGTCTAGACCAGTGTTGGCGAGCCTTTTTGACACTGAGTACCGAAACGGGAGCTCCCACACGCACGTGTGCTGGAAACTGGAAGAGCAGCTGCTCAGTGCACATGCGCGCGTTGGGAAGATGATCTTCCGGTTTCTGGCATGCGCATGCACACCGGCTACCTGGTCTTCCGGGTTCTGGCACGCATGCACATGCTAACACCAGTTGGTGGGTGCTCATGCATGCGCTGGAGACTGGAAGATCATCTTCCCGGTGTGCGCATGCGTGCCAGGTGGCTGCTCTTCTGGTTTTTGGTGCTCCTGCATGTGTGAAGACCAGCTGGCCTGCGTGCCAAAACCCGGAAGAGCAACGGGCAATGGCTCATATGCTTGGAGAGATGGCTCTGCATGCCACTTCTGGCATCCGTGCGATAGGTTTGTCATCACGGGTCCAGATAGTCACTTATCTGAAATAGTATAGATTCTCCTGTTTGAGCAGGAGGCTGGACTAGAAGACCTCCAAAGTCCCTTCTAGCTTATTCTATTCTATACCCTGCTACCCTATACCCTATACCATTGATGGCTAACCTTTTTTTTCTCGGGTGCTGAAAGTGCACATGTGTGTGACAGTGCACACACACCCCATAATGCGATGCCTCCTGTGTGCCCTGTCCCCCTGCGCATGCACATGCGCCCCTTTGTTTCCCCAGCCCCTGCGCATGTGCGTGTGACCTCCCCACTCCTCCAACCCTCGCAGTCCCCCCGCCACATTGTGTGTGTCCCCCCCGGCCCGTTTTTGGTCCCAGGAGGCTTCACGGAGTTCTGCTAGGCCCAAAATGGGGCGGGGGGCACACCGCATTCCCGCCCCGTGCATGCGTTCATGACCCCCCGGCTCCCTGCAAATGTGTGCATGACCCCCCCACCCAGTCCCCCCTGCATATGCGCGCGTGTCGCTGCAGACCAGTCAGTTGGTCGGCGAGAGGCATACGTGCATACTCAGTGAAGCTGATCTAGGGCGACGGCTCCCGTGCCCGCACAGATGGCTCCGCATGCCACCTGTAGCACCCGTGCCATAGGTTCACCATCACAGCCCTATACCCTTCTACCGCATAGCTCCCAGAGACCGGTAAGATCCCACAGAGTTGGTCTCCTCAGGGTCCCGTCAGCTAAACAATGCCGGCTGGCGGGCCCGTGGGGGAGGGCCTTCTCTGTGTCTGCCCCAGCTCTCTGGAACCAGTTACCTCCTGAGGTCTGGACCATACCTACCCTATTGGCCTTCCAAAAAGCGGTGAAGACCTGGCTCTTCCGGCAGGCCTGGGGCCGTTGATATCGCTGCTGCGATTTGGCGAGATCCAGCCATGAATGGTGTGAATGGGTTTTAATTATTTTTAATGGTTTAACTTTTAATGTTTTATATATGGTTTTTAAATGCATTGTAAGCCGCCTTGAGTCTTCGGAGAAAGGCGGCATACAAGTTGTACAAATAAATAAAAATAAATATTCTATTCTATTCTATTCTATTCTATTCTATTCTATTCTATTCTATTCAAATAATACTTATGCAAATTGGTATTAATCCACGTGCTGGTATGATTTTTCACATGTTTGCATTGTTTCTTGGAATAAACCCTCCACCTTTAAAAATTTCTAATTGTTTTTCATCCCAAACATTAATTTAATAGATAATGGCCAGCCAATGTGGCTGTCAACATCTTAATTGTTGTCATATACGGATAAATGCTTATTTTGTGTGCTAGCTATAAATTTGTACTGAAAAAGATGCCCTAGTGAGCTTTAAACAAGCTTTTCTTGATATTTGTCCTGAACAATTTTAGAAACTAAATGAGTTTCTAAAATCAGTTAGCTGCTCTGCAAAGGAAGGTCTAGGTGAACAAATGTGTTTTAAGGTCTTCTCTAAATTGTGATAAGAATTAATGCCTGCATCAGTTTGTTCCAAAATATATGCCCTGGGATGAAATGTTTGAATTGTTCAATAATTGTTGAATTGTTGAATGTTAAGTCTAACATTCAGCCACTGGCCATCCAAGGTGCTTGTAAAATTCAACTATATAGCAATTGGATGTAGTTGTGTCTATCTAGAAGGCCACTAAATGGTGGAAAAGACTTAGGGGGTTCTACATTTCCTTGGTGCCATGGAAATTTTTAGACCTTACATTTGCTAGTTCCGGCCAATCTTCATGCCTAAGGGAGGATTAGAATTCACAATCTCTCTATTTTGAATCCAGCACCTGAACCACTAGATCAAACTGGTGATTGTGCATGGTGATAGGCATGAATTCCAGATTGCTATAGTGTTGAATGAGCAGTGCTTGTATATTAGAAGGCTACATTTAAAATCAGCCTTTGGAGAACTGGTGTGTTGTAAGAGATAGAACAACATGGCCCAACTACAGCAATGTAGTTCAAGAAATAGAACTACTGTACATTGCTCAACCAGCCTCCACTTGGGACCCTATGGAGGCACAAATTCTAAAGAGAAAATGAAACTGGCAAATCCTGCCTGATAAAATCCTAATGTGACTCAGCCCTTCAAATTTATTGACACTGGATGCAGGTACCTAAGCTATTACCTATGTTTTGTCTGTTTGTCAATTTGCTTCCCCTTATGGATGCCTTGGCCTTCAGCGTGGGAAAAAATGACAATTAGCCTTCCTATTTTGAAGACGCTGATGTTCAAGGGGAAAAATGGGAAACTTATTCCTTCTAGTCTCTTAAGATAAAACCTAAGTTAAAGCTTTAAATTAGGTCTTAAATGTTAAAAAGTGGTTGTTTTCTCAAACCTTGACTTAGAATGGTTGTTGAATGAGTTCCTGCTTTTTCTATTTTTTAAAGAATATGTTATTGTCTTTAAATTGTAAGCCACCCAGAGTCTTTGAGAACTTTGGCAGTCTTGAGACTTAATTCAAACAAATATCTTCCATTAACTCTCCTAAAAGCATCTCCTAAAATGTCTCAACCTATCTTGTCATCTAACGCCTGGTGTGAGTCTGAGGTGGATGGGAATGGTGCCATTTGAAATTAGAACCAACGACAGCTCCACTAGCTATATCAGATCAGGAGACCAATTCCATACGAAGGCTAAAAAACTACTTTTATTATATACTCACAGTGGCACGGATAGCCTTTGCTCAAAAGTGGAAAGAGAAAGATACCCCAACTGAAGAGGAAATATTACTAAAAATTCTTAACTGCGCAGAAATGGACAGACTTACCTTGGAGCTCAAGGATAAATGTGAAACACAGTACTATATAATCTGGAAATTTTTTACGAATGGCTAGACAAAAGGAGGATAGCCAAGACAAGGGTGTAGTGTTGGATGAGAAATATATACGTTATGATGGATAAATATGTATGTAAATTGCATAAATAGGTACAGGTATAGATTAATAGACAAGTATGTATAATTGTGTAGAAATATGATATAGATTGTTAGTATGATATTATGTATAAATAATGTATAAGGTTAAAGAATTATATTATAATATTAACTTTAACATAATTTGTATTAGTTTAAAGTGTTGAAAGATATTTAGAACCAGTGATGTCGTATCTATGTCCGATGTTTTTAATTTTGAATGATTAATAAAAAACCTTTTTAAAAAAACTACTTTTATTGAGATTGTCTGCAATAACTGAATCATGCAAAACTGTCTATGCTAAGCCTTCTCCTCTTCTTACACTGCAGTGAATCAGAGAGGCATGAGCCCTGTCAAATGCTGTCTCCTTGCTCCATATTTTAAACATGTTTTGGCCCCATTTGGCCTAGGTAATGGTCCCTGAATGTTGCCATCAAGGTCACCTAATCCTATAACCAGGTAGTGAATTTTCTTCTTGTCTGAATTCCATTCATTGGTAAATTGGAAGTCAAAGACTAGGACCTGGTTCACTTGTTGTCCTTAGAGTCTGGTAAGACCAGGAATGTCTTGCACCCAGCCATGTCAAGTTCTTGATCAAACAGCATTGCTTGGTCTCACCTACTTTGCAATAGGGCTGATAATAAAAAGGGTAGAGAAACCCATATAGCAGCTTAAGATCTTGAGAGGAAAATGGTGCCTAAAGAGAGAGAGAGAACTGGTGTAATGGACTACAGTGAAGGGGCAGTTTCCCGGGAAGATGGGAACACATTCTAGAAAGAGGGATGAGACAAGAGGCAGCACAGCCTGGAACTGGTTAGGAGACAGTAAGGTACTGTGTTTTCCTAAAAATAAGACCCTGTCTTATATTTTTTTTGAACCCTGAAATAGGTGCTTGGCCTTATTGCCATGTGCTCAAAAGCCCGATTGGGCTTATTATTAGGGGATGTCTTATTTTGGGGGAAACAGGACAGTAAGGACAGTAATTTTCTAGAATCTTCCAGGGTATATTCATTAAGATGAGAATAGCAAAGGTTTAGTCTGGCAGGAATCTGTCTATTGTGTGTGAGCAAACAAAGAACTGAACTCTGGCTGGATTGTTCTGCATTGTTCTTGGGTTTAGCCTACCAAAGGCAAGATAAACATCTAATACAGTATATGTAAAACATCCAATATATGTAAATAAAATAAAATGACTTTTAACCATGCACTACTTTTTTCTGTGATCCCTGCATTTCCTTCATCCATTTTCAATCCATGACAGACAAAAACTGGCTACTTTTTTTTTTTTTTTTTTTTTTTTAGCAATGTGTCTACTTGAAGTTCAATTTCAAATTTGCCCATTTGGAAATGCACTAAACTAGGGCGGCAGAAACTTTTCTGCTTTAACTGTTTTCTCTCCATATCAAGTTTTTATATCAAGCCCTTTAAAGTGGGGGGAAATTAGTTAGCACATAAACTCTTCTGAAAAGTGAGGACTAATTTATTATCATGTCATTATTAGCAGAATCACAAAAGGGGTCACCGGTCTCTCCTTTAATTTCAATCACAGGCTGCAGGCCGCATTATGCTGAATCAAGGATATGGGAAGATAATTAACACAGCATCTATGGCAAGTTTAATAGGTGAGTGATGAGAGCTTACAGTTGTGCTTCAGAATCCATATTTTAATTACTACTGATGCTATTTGAATCAATTAAGCCAGGATTGCATAGAAGTAAATCACTGACATTTTGTATTAGGGAAAAATGTACTACAAAAATTTTATTGATACCATTTTTCAACATTTATCTGTCCTCTCAATTTTAGAGCACCTATTACTCTTGATAGAAGAGGTGGGGTTAAAGCTTCTTGAGTCTGACATATTTTATTGTGTAAGAAAGGTACATAGCTGTTAATCCTCTTCCACACTTAGAAAGAAAGGAACATTTCACTACAGGTAGTTTGGTGTATTGCTTAGACTGTTGGACTTCAGTGCTGGAGACTCTGATTCATACCCCCACTTAGGCACTAAATTTGTGATAAATGTTTCTTAAACTTAGAATAACTTTATTGTCACTTTGAATGTACACTAAATGGCATAGATAGATAGCTCTCAAAGGGTCACCACTTTCAATATACACTAAATAAACATGACAAAATAAATATATAAATACAAAATTATGTATATACCCACATATATTATATGACACAGAGAAGCAACACAGTTTAGTTCGGATGTATACATGGCAAGAAAAACGAATGTTGGGAGTTTACCAGACGGATGGCATAGGGAACAGTCTTGGCCAGTCTGAACAGAAGGAAAGTATATATCAAAATATATCAAAACAACATATTTATGGGAGAATCTAAAGGATTTAATTAACAAAATAACGGAGTTGGAAGGGACTTTTGAGGTCTTCTAGTCCAGCTTTCCCCTCCCCCCTCAAGCAGACAAAAAGCTGTCCAATCTTTTCTTAAAAACATCCAGTGATGAGGCACTCATAATTTCTGGAGGCAAGTCATTCCACTTTTTAATTCTTCTTATGTCTATCTGGGAATGACAGAAGTTATGTGAGCTCACATCCTTGGTGTTGGTCACTGGATAGTTCTTCCTCGCAACTGACTTAGGGACTGATAGTTAATCAATGCCTCAGTAGTGGAATTCAACCGGTGTAACAACTGGTTTGCTGAGCGCGCGCTTTGCACGTGGATGCTCGCTATGCTCACATGCATGCCAAACACGCGCGCCGCACACACACAGTGCATTTGAAAACACCTCTAAAACTTACCTTCTACTGCAGTCCCGGTGAGTAAAACAGTTGAGGCGTGGCCATCCGCTCTGCGGCACCTATCAGATGGGCTTCAAACAAAGGAAATATAGGTTGGTATAGCACAGGGGCAGGCGGGCGAGTCCAGCTGATCATTGGAGCGAACCAGTTCACTCTCAGCTGATCGTTGGAGCTATCGGTTCACCTGAACTGGTCTGAACTGGCTGAATCCCACCCCTGCCTGGGCTTACCATAGATCTGTGACTGATCAGGATTTTCCCAGCCTGGCATTTCTGGTTTAGAAAAAACACTGAAAAGTAAGACCGTGCATAATGACTCTTTCAATAAATGTTCCTCTGGAAGTCTCACTGTCTGACTGGCTCCAAAACCCAAGAAAGACATGTTGAGATTTTTCTAAACATATTTCTTCATTGTTCTTATTGTTCTGGGAACTGTTAGGGAGGAACTGTCTTCACACTCTTTCTCTCACACAGTCTATCCAAACTGTGTTGTTCCTTGCTCCTCTGGAATGCAGTCCTTCCCTCCTGGGAATGACTTGTTAAGTGAATCACTGGAGTTGTTTACTTAACATGGATGTTAAGTGAATCTGGCTTCCCAAACTGACTTTGCTTATCAGAAGGTCGCAAAAGGTAATCACGTGATCTCAGGATACTGCAACCTTCATAAATATGAGTCAGCTACCAAGCGTCTGAATTTTGATCACATGACCATGGGGATGCTTCAACAGTAGCGTGAACAATGTTCATAAGTCGCTTTTTTTCAGTGCTTTTGTAACTTTAAATGGCCACTAAGTGAACTGTTGTAAGTTGAGGACTACCTGTGTCACAGTGCATCAATCCCAAGGTTCACCTGATTTGAGTGCCATTTCAGGAAACTGTATTCATGCACATGTGCAAGCATCATGAGCCATGGTGGCGCAGTGGTTAGAGTGCAGTACTGGAGGCTACTTCTGCTGCCTGCCGGCTGCCTGCAATTTGGCAATTCAAAGCTCACCAGGCTCAAGATTGACTCAGCCTTCCATCCTTCCAAGGACCCAAATTGTTGGGTCAATATGTAAAATTGTAAAATGAAGGCCCAAATTGTTGGGGTCAATATGCTGACTCTGTAAACCACTTAGAGAGTGGTGTAAAGCACTGTGAAGCGGTATAAAAGTCTAAGTGCTATTGCTATTACTTCCAGCAATGTAAAGCTCATGAGGAAGCAGCTACTTCGTTCAGTCAAGATTCCTACCCAATTTGGGCAGCAGCTTTGAATTAGCAGAGCCAGGTGGGACCAGGAGGGCATTACTGATTTTCCTTCCTCTTGTTCTTAAGCCCTTGTAAACGAGACAGAAGTGGCTTTCTCCCTTGTGTGAGACTCCTACCTGTTGAATATTTTTCATTTTTACTCGATCAAGTAAAAATTAAAATACTTTTTCAAGTGAGAAAAGAAAATTTTCAAGAAAATGTATACTTGAACTGTTTGAAAATACAGTAAGCCTGTCTTTGGAAGACACAGAATGAGAAGGTAGAGAGAAGAAGTTGAATTTTATGATGGCTATCTGAGGTTGCAGCTGGGGTGAGCTCAGGGGTGAAATCCAGCAGGTTCTGACAGGTTCTGGAGAACCAGTAGCAGAAATTTTGAGCAGTTCAGAGAACCAGCAAATACCACCATGCCCACCAAGCCACGCCCACCAGAGTGGGGTGGGAATGGAGATTTTGCAATATCCTTCTCCTGGAGTGGGGTGGGAATGGAGATTTTGCAGTATCCTTCCCCTGCCACGCCCACCAAGCCACGCCCACCAAGCCACATCAAGCCCACCAAGTCATGCCCACAGAATCAGTAGTAAAAAAAATTGGATTTCACCACTGGGTGAGTTTATGTTTGTTTTAAGATGCAGTTATGTGGAACTGCACATGACCCTGTGAGATGCTGCAACTGTAGTGTGAACAATGTTCATAAGTCACTTTTTTCAGTGCTTTAGTAACTCTGAATTTCACATTTCAGGAAACTGTGTATTCATGCACATGTGCAAGCATCATTTCCACCAATGCAAAGCTCATGAGGAAGCAGCTACTTCGTTCAGTCATGTGAAAAGCTTGTTTTGGTATCATGTCTTGAACCTTTGAACGAGAGATGTTAAGCGGTGTCTTCTCAAAAAAAGCATGCAGGAAGCTCTTTGTACAGGAATGGGGGCATTTAAAAATAGGACATCCAGCCGAAAACTAAAGTGATACAGTTTAGAATTCTGTCGTTTTATTCTAAATTATTCCCCAAAAACCTAAACTCGAGAATACAGCAGATTCTTACATTTAGAAGGTCAAGGCTTTAATCTTTGGCATCTGCTAGAAATTCAGGAAATCTCTCTTGGCCCCTGTTGGGGAGGATGAGCAAAGATCAAACATCACGTAAAGCAGCCTCCCCACTTCATACATGTAATATGCAGAACATCCTTGAATATGGAATATGGTGAACTGGTGATGTGATTGGCTTCCAGTAGAACCCTCTGATTGGCCAGGCTCTTTGAAATACAGTATATTCAGCTCAGTCTCTTTTGCTGAACCAAAGGTGCTTTTTAAGGAGGCAAAGGGACTTTCTTGTTTGTTTTTGAAGACATTTCGCTTCTTGGATGAGACGTGAAACATCTTCAAAAAACAACAACAACAACAATAAGCAAGTCCAGTTGCCTCCCCCCCAAAAAAAGCACTTTTGGGACAACCATGACCTGGATGACTGAGAATCTCTATAGACTTTTAGCTACACCAGGGGTCAGCAACCTGCAGCTCTCAAGCTGCATGTGGCTCTTTCACCCCTCTGCTGCGGCTCCCTGTCACTCAAAATATGCATCACAATCGCCAATGTGTGACACCCGCTGGCACATAATTTATTGAGCTTTTCAACCCCCGGTAGGCCAACCATGGATAAATTCAAGAAAAGAAAAGTTTCAAAAGAAAACAGAATGTTTAATTCAACAACATATGCTGGTTTTGTGGCAGCTCAAGAAATAGTCAGGCAAGCGAAGAATTTTGTGGCTCCCGGTGTTTTCTTTTCTGTGGGAAACAGGTCCAAATGGCTCTTTGAGTGTTTTAGGTTGCAGAACCCTGAGCTACACAATTTGGGATGAACACCCTTGGAATGGTGTGGGAGTGGGAATGGATTTCCAGAGGAAAAAATTGCAGACTATAGGAACCAGAAGCACTCCTCAGGTGACCCTGAGGACACAGATAAACCTCCAAGTGCTTCAACAATCCTCTAAAAGGATGCAAATGACCAGCTGTCTGCAAGGAATATAAATCCTTCCATTCCCCACCATCCAATCAGAGCTGAAGAAGCTTCTTGGATGAGAAGCGAAACGTCTTCAAAAGAAAAAACAAACAAACAAGAAAGTCCAGTTGCCTCCCGACAAAATGCACCTTTGGGACAACCATGACCTGGATGACTGAGAATCACTAGAGACTCCTTTGCTGAAATTTCCACATATGGTGTGTACGGTTCTGAACCAGTTCCTATTTGCACAAACCTGGGTTCTGCTTGCCTCTTTATATGTATGCATATAGTTGCGTTTGTGATTCTTCCCTGCTTTGCTTATTCAGGAGCCAATTTGGCTCCAGCCTGTTTGTTATTTGCAATGACTCTTCCGAAGCCAACCTAGGGCCAATGGCTGCCTGCAGGTGTCTTACAGGCCAGCTGGGCTGTCTTGCTTTTGCTCTATTACCAATTGTTCTGTTTAATGCTTTTTGCCAACAGGTGCCTCCACTGGCGCTGTTATACCGGCAGCAGCATCAAAGAGCCAATAAACTCTTTGTAACATATGGAACGAAATCCCAACTGCTGAGCTAATCTGGAAGGCAGTTACATGCTGGTGAACTGAGGCCCATGTAACAAAAATTGATCAATTACACAAATTAAGTGGAGCCCTTGAGGAATTTGTTTTATTGGTCTGGACATCTGTTGCAGGATTGTCCAAATCCAAAAATCAAATGGTGCCTGTGAATTGCCAAGTTAGGCCAAAAAAAAAAAAAAAAAAATCTAGTAGCTATAAAAGTACAACTGAGTCGCTCGATATTAATATCGTGTCCATCTGCTAAATACACATAAATATACAGTCTTTTTATTTTCTTTGGGAAACCATTTATTTTTACTGTGCCCAGTTTGACATTCTTTGACTTTGTGTTCCATTTATTACTTGGTAACTTTAACTGTTTCTTCAGGGGGAAAAAACATTTATGTGGCTGTTAATCTTTTTTTCAAGTACTTTGACCCACTTATGATGATCACACCCAAGAAACAGCTCTTGCTCAAGTGTAAGGAATTATTGCATGCAAATGATCCATTAGAGAAAAAAAAACACAGTTTGGTTTAAGAAAAGAATGTGTACTGTCGGTGCAGACAGAAATATAAAAGGCTATATCCTGTATTGGTTTGTTAGCTGTAATTCATAATCAGACAATGATATTTCTAACACCTAACAGAATATGTTATGGAAATTGCAGCAAGCATTTGGGTTGCTTATTATGTAATGTCAGTGTGGATATTGTGTATAAATTCCATTTGAATGAATGGAATGGAATGAGATATACTTGATGAGTAGCTCTTTATTGATTGATTATGTCATCAAGTCATTTTCAGTCCTTAGCAACCACATGGATAGATTTTCTCCATGGCAATCTATCTCCCAACAGTGCACACCTTGCCACTGTCATTGAGTCCACCCACATGGCTGCTGGCCATCCTCTTCTCTTTTGTTCTGCCTTTCTCAACCTTGGAGTCTTTTCCAGAGAGGTGGGTGCTTACACAATGTGTCCAAAGTAGGATAATTTGAATCTGGTCATTTGTGTTTCAGATGAGAACTCTGAATTGATTTGTTTGATGATGTATCAATTTGGGTTTTTTGGCTGTCCATGATATGTTCAAGCATCTTCTCCAACGCTGGGGATCAAATGTATCAATAATTTTCCTATTGTATTTATTTGTTTACTTGTTTCCTGATTTATAAAATTTATAGGCCGCCCATCTTATCGCAAGCTAACTTTGGGTGGCTTACAATCATATCTTGCTTCTTTACACCTGTCTCCAATTTGTTGATATTGGAAACATGTGCAACCAAAATTGGACACATTGGTGACAACTTTAAGAATAATTGGATTGGCAAACTTAGGTAAACAGTACATTCAGTCATCCTCCTCCTCTTTTAATGACCCCATAATCCCTTGCGGGGTGGAGTCTGGGCAACTGAATGGAGCTGAGTGTTTACTGGCCAGATGCCCTTCCTGTCACCAATGCGGAGTTATATTCAGCAGATATATTCTCATCATGCCCAGAGAGAGAAATATCTGCCTTCCCTAGGATCGAACTCACAGCCTCCTGATTGTGAGTCAAGAGCTCCACCTCTAGGCCACTGCACCACTTGTAAGCAGTACATTCAGTAACTAGGAACTAATAATTACTAATTCTAATTAGTAATTAATTCAGCAATTTGGTAAAAGAAATGATGGGGTGGATCCTGCTAGATAATACATGATGGACTTGATTAACAACTTAATTAGCAAGTATTGATTTTAGCCAGTAATGCTTAGGAATACGCCCCATGTTGTTTCTGAAAAGAATAATATGTGTTTAAAGTAAAAGTAATAAAATGAATATGCTACTGTTCCCTTTAGTTTATTCTCCCCCTGTATATCTGAAAAAGTAAATGCTGAAAACATACAACTGGCATGTTTTCAACATTTATCATGTACTTCTACATTTAGCAGAACTCCAATATTATCCCCCCCCCCCCCCACCAAAGTTGTACTGGTACACATAAAACCCATCACTATATTATGGAGAAATTGGCCATTTCACATGTGAATGCCCTGTTAAAGGTTCCCCGCTTCCAAAGGCTTAACAAAATATTGTACTCATGGGGAAGAAGGAAAATTTCTGAATGGAAGTTCTAAATGCTTCTCAGGAAAAGTGATTCATCCCTTAAGGGCTTAGAGACTGGGTCCCTGAAATTAGCAGAGTCCCAGACATGCAGGTATCTCATCACACAGGGATTTTCCTTACTCTGTAGACCTTGGCTGGCCCTGAAGTCTAACAGCAGGCATGGGTGAATTCTGGTACCACTGTCAAATTCCTTCCATTGCATGCAAGTATTATCTGCCTCCTTTGCCTGTCCAACCCTACAGTGCATTAGGTCTTTAAGGCCTTGCAAAAAGCCAACAGGTTCAGGTGGAGTCTGATCTCCATAGGGAAGATGTTCCAAAAGGCAGGCACCACAGCAGAAAACTCCTGCCAGATAGCACTCCTCGCAGACCAGATCCAGAACACGCCTCTCCTGTTAGATCTAATGGATAAGAGCCACTGAGGAAAGACAGTCCAGTACATAACCTGACCCCAAACCATGAATACCTTTAAAGGTAACCACCAACACTTTAAATTGTACCTGGAAGCATACTACTATGCTGGTGCAGCTTGTTGAACAAAATTTTACAAAGGTCCTCCTGGCCATATTTGCCACCTGTCTTCAAGCAGGAGCCATGAGTCTAGGGGGACCCCAGACTAAACAGTAAACAGTAATAGAGTTGGAAGGAACCTTGGAGGTCATCTAGTCCAACCCCCTGCTCATGCAGGAGACCTGTACTAGGGATTCGACCCGCCGAACTGCCGACCTTTCTGATTGACCAGCTCAGTGTCTCAGTCACTGAGCCACCTAGTCTGACTATGCCCAGGCAGTGTAATTCCATCCAGAACAAGAGATAGAAAGTCTTAAAACCCAAAACAACTTGGCCTTACTAAGGCCCCCATCCTGATCCCCACAGTTTTACTTTGTGGTTGAGAAAGAAAACCAGATCCTGCCAAGCCAGGAGTCAATATCCCATACTTGTGCCTTATATTTTTCTAGCGCACAATTTAATTTTTTTGTCTGTTGAAAAAGCAAATGAATTGCTATTCATTTTAGCTTATCCCTCAAGCCTGTGCAGATTTTTTTTTTGAATCTTTGTTATTTCATTTAAAGTATTAGCTCTTCTTTCTAGTGATGTATTATCTGCAGATATAAGTGTCTCATCAATTACCTCATTCAACTAATCAATAAAATGGTTGAACAGCAGAGGGCCCAGTACCGAGCTGAGTGGCATTCCACTTGATTCTTTCCTCCAAGCTGAAGTGGCGTCATTAGTTAATGAACCGATAGCGGTTTCTTTATGCCTGCATTTTACCAATAGATGCAGAAAAATATCACGATACACTTCATCAAGGATTTTGATGAACGTCCAAATACATTATGACTATAGCAGTTTTCTGTACTACAAGGTGAATAATTCTATCAAAGAAGGAAAAAATGTTACTATGGCTGACTTCTGTTAATTGTGGAATGTCAAGTGTTCAGAACAGGGGTGGGCTCTACTTACCTTTACTACCGGTTTGTAATGGAGCCGTGCATGTGCAGAAGCTTCCTGATGATGTTGGGGTCGGTGGGCGGAGCCACCCACCAGTTTTACTACCGGTTCTATAGAATCGATCTAAACCAGGGACAACCCACCACTGGTTCAGGAACATTTTGATTGATAATCCTGGTCGTAGACTTGCCCAATATAGAAGCCAAAGTACAGAGAGGTCTATACTTTCCTGGGTTCTCCTTCTTTTTTTAAAGATAGAGACTTTTTGGAGCAAGTTCAGAAGTGTGCCACCAAGGTCGTCAAGAGTCTGGAGATACAACCCTATGAGAAATAGTTAATTTTCTGAATTAAGTGTCTACAGATCTGTGATTTACTACTGAGTCTTTGTGTGAAAACTAATACAAACTAGCACTCAGTCCACAGGTATAAGAAATTGGATTTTCCAACAATTACATTTTCTGCATGAAACCTGTTTTATTATATGGGTCATTTTATTGTAATAACTCTCTACTTAAGATCATTGTGAATCCGAAAATTTTAAGGCAATATTTGTAGGAGCATCATTGATAATATACCTGGAAATATAACATTGCCTTGGACCAAATTAGCCCACGGATATATTGAGAACAGTGCTATCTTACCTCAACATGTATTGATCTATCTGTGAGTTCTCTTGGTTTCCGATCTATTATTCCAGAGCACTAGAACTAAGCAAAGCGTATGTGCGGAAGTTGCACTCACATTTTTGGTGCATGGCGAATTGGTAGTAAAATTATGTGAAACCCACCTCTGCAGTTAACTGAAATATAGTCCCTTCCTAAGCTAGTGCTGCAGACTTTGAAACAAATTCGATCTCTTGGTAATTTTATTTCATAAAGTTTAATTTTCTGTTGTCTATTTGGTTGCTATAAGGCTTTAAGCTTCTTAGCTTTTTCTTTAAAAAAAGGAGGAGGCTAATGATCAATTAGTAACACATTATTTACATTATTGTTTCATCTTGTATCTAATAGCGAAGGGTCCTGGCAGTTTAGAAATTTCTCTTCAAACGTTTGAGCATCGGTGCATTAAACTTGCCTGAGCTAGAGGATAAGTTGAAGAAATAAAGGAGTTTCTGGTTCTCTGGAAAGAAATTCAGACCTCCTCTGGGTAAGTTGCAGAAGCATTTCACTCCTCTAAGCAACTATGAAGTAATTTATCATATGCAGGCATATTTGGAAAGTTTAGCAGGTGCTCCTTTTTGCAAGGTGATGAGGTTAACTACCAAAGTTGTATGTAACTTGGATCTTCAGTAGAGTAATTAATCAAGAAATTATATTCCTTTCCTCTTTCTCCCAGCCCACATGGAGTGCTAGATGTTGGTTTGCCAGACAAAACAACACCATAGTAGTAGACAACATTTCTAAAATCTATTTGAATACATTTGTTTATTTACTAGATTATATTTTAGAAATATTTTTGTAAATAAATTGGATCCATTTTTGAATAAAGCAAGGGGATTTTACACATTCATAAACATGCTACATTTTGGGTTTTATTATGCAATATATAAGAGGAGAGAATATAATGGGCTTCCTCCTGTTCCTCAACAACCTTGAGGAACACGAGGAAGAGCCACAGCTAAGGCCATGGTGAAATAAGAACAACTTGAATCCAAAGCAGGTAATTTGAGAAAGAGTCCAGGACTTAACTTTCCCTAGCTCTCTTTCTTTGTGTGTGTGTGGGGGGGGCATGCAATGGCTCAGTGGTTAAAGACACTGAATTGGTCAGCTACAAAGCTGACAGCCTGGGTTCGAGACCAGAGACCCACGTGACGGAGTGAGCTCCTGTTACTTGTCCCAGCTCCTGCCAACCGATCAGTTAGAAAGCATGCAAACTAGGGGTGGGTTCTACTTACCTTTACTACCGGTTCACAACGGGATCGCGCATGCACGCTTGCTTCGCACGCGTGCGCGCCAAGCTTTTGCGCACGCACAGTTAGCCTATGATGACATCCGGGGCAGTGGGTGGAGCCTCCCACTGGTTTTACTACTGGTTCTTGCGAACTGGTCCAAACTGGGGGCAACCCACCACTGATGCAGACGTGAGTAGATAAATAGGTACTATTTGGGTGGGAAGGTAACAGCATTCACTGCATCTAGGTTATGCTGACCACATAAATGTTGGACATGACTGGACAGGGGAAACTGTAGTTCCCTTTAGGATGAAAGCAAGGAGGGGGAGGGAGGTTCATTCAGAATTGCAAAATTATGTTACTGTAATCTTTTAATAAAAATAGTTTTAGTATTCATGATTTTGGCGTTCAAAACTATTCTATCTCAAAGGAATGACAGGAAATAGCTAGTGGTTGACTAGGACTTCTTGTCTATATAAAGTGATCTGATATTGTGGTACAGCTGATCTGATAGCTGTATGAATTTCCTAAAGAATTGAATGCACCTTCAGAGTCGCAGGAATATCTGAAAAGCTCAGGAGGCTTTTCAGCCAACACAACATACGTGCACATTTTAAACCCAAGAATACACTAAATTGTAATTTATAAAGTAACAGAGGGAAATGTTCTTAAATATGTGCTGGGAGAGAAATCCTATTAGGCATTTTAAATTTTAATTAATTTAAATATAAATGAAATCAATTTTATTTTTATTCTCTGAAAGATGGATCTCAGTATACCAATTAAAGGCTAAAGACAGACATAAGGCAAGAATAACTTGTAAAATATATCCCTGTTAGCAAAAATCAAGTACTGAGTAGAACTGCTTCTTATATGGGCCACAACTGAATTCATACACCTTTCTTTGACTTTTGAAATCATAGAATATTTCCCCCCCCTCCATCCCAAAGAAAGCAGAGATGCAGAAGAGATTGGGTTTGGGGCAGGGGGCAGAGGGTGGTGGTGGAGGAGAGACATAAGATCATTAACAGCTGCATACATTCCTGAACTTACAAAAATGGATTTTTAGGCAGAATAGAACACCTAAATATGTATACAGTATATTTTAGGCTGCAATCCATGATATTTCTGCCTAGCGGTAAGTCTTACGGAATTCAAAGTTATTGTGTTTGAATTGACAAGCATACAATTACACTGTTAAACACTTAGGTTAGATAGTTAGAGCTTTGTTTGCAATTGTTTTGGTCTCAGTTTTCAATTCATTCATCCATCCAGAAATCAGTATAATATCGTATTATATACAGACAGGTAAGAATGTGTATGTTTAGTAGAGAGGCAATTGTGTTTAGTATTTCTCCATTAATATGTGCTAAATAGTTACTTGCACTTGCTCCCGTCTCCCAGTTCCCCACTATCAGAAGCAATTAGCTTGCAGTGCATTGAAAACCAGGTCGTAAATCTAATTCAGACACCAGAGAGTACAGACGTTTACCGAGTGAGAATAAACTGCATTTCTCCATAAATAAAGTACAGATTGAATGTATGGGAAAATAAATTGGCAACAATTAAAGTAACCTCCACAGATTAACAGTTCTATTTCAGAATATACTCTTGACTAGCCATCTGTGTGTACCTTCTTCTCTTTTTTTTGAAAAAGAAAATTTGAGATCAGGATATCGGAAATATATAGAGCCAGTTTAGTGTAGTGGTTAAGGTGTCAGAGTAGAAACCAGGAGACTATGAATCCTAGTCCAGCCTGTGGCACAAACTCACCTGGGGGACTTTGGGCCAGTCACTCACCCCCCTCCCCAAGCCCTAGGAAGGAAGCAAGGGCAAAGCACTTCCCAAAAACCTTGCCAAGAAAATTGCAGGGAATTGTCCAAGCAATCGCCAGGAATCGAGGCTGACTTGAGGGCACCAAGATAAACAAATAGCACAAACATAATCCTTTACCACAAAGTCAGTCTGATTGCTGGAGATTCCTTGGAATTTTTGAAAAGATCCTGCCATTTAATAACATGCTTTCCAGTTACATGAAGGTTAGCTTTCCAGATATAATCTTTCTTTATTACGGAGAAGTGCTTGGTGCTCTCTGTTAGCACCAATGAAGTTACCTAGTTTTGGATAATGAAACATCTGCAATAAAACAACCAAGCTCAGAAAGTACCAAGGGCCCCTCAAAAGAGCCTGGATAGCTCTGCAGACAAAGGTACTGTAATTTAACACCAGCTGTCTGCAATTAAAGTAAATTCGAATCTTGCCAGGCTCAAGGTTGACTCAGCCTTCCATCCTTTCTAAGGTAGGTAAATTGAGGACCCAGTTTGTGGGGGCAATAAGCTGACTTTGTATAAAATATACAAAAGTATGAAGGCTATTGCTTAACACACTGTAAGCCGCCCTGAGTCTCCGGAGAAGGGTGGCATATAAATCAAATTAAAATAAAATAAAATTCAACCCCGAATTATTCTTTCTTTATTACTGCCCATTTAAGAAGAAATAGGACTGCAAAAAGGTATAGAGAACTCTTTGCTGTCATCTTGTGTTTTACTTGGGGTTTTGCAGACTCGGTTTTATACTCAATTGTGTTACAGGCACAAAGCCGTGGGACTTTGATCTCATCAACTTGACTCTGATGTCATGAACTCTGCTGTGTGTAATCCTGCCCCTTAAAGTGTACCAGTACATTGGGACTGGAAGCACAGCACTTTTTAACAATAAAAGAGAACCTTATACTTGGATATGGAGATTTTTAATTAACTTTTAATGTTGAATTTTAACTATTTTTTCCTCTTACATACCGTAAACTTTATATAGAGTTTTTCTATTTTCATATTTTAGTTGCACACTGCCCAGAGTCCCTCTCTGAGGGAGCTGGCCGGTTTCTAAATTTTTTTAAATAAATAAATCAAATATGTAATGTGGATCTGATACAATCTAGCCTTTAACCTGATCCTGTCCTGTGTGCTTGTCGACAATTCTCATATTGTTTAGTTTCTAAACAAAATAACTCAAATAAGAACCTTCCAACTGTCCAACTCAACAGCAAGCTAAGCAAACAAATTATTAATTGAATTAAATGTCATATATGGCTCCATTTGAGGGATTCATCTAAATCCAAGAGGGAACAATTGAGAAAGACTTCAGACTCTTAAATGTATGCATTCTAAAAATTATTGTGCGTACACTGAGTTTTCTGCATCTTGTGATGTTAGGTGTCTAGCTTTTACCAGGTACAACTGTGCCTATTGCATTTATTAACTATTTTATTTTCAGTGTATAGCAATTTTGACCACAGTTTTTGTGCAAGTTTCATAACTTTCCATTAAATGAAGATTAACTCAGAATTTAATGTCAGACTGATAATCTGGATCTGAGAATTAAAAAGATCTCTGTGCATCCATGCCTTAGGCAAGTAACACAATAGGTACTGTGAACAATTCATTTGATGCCATTTCAATTCCAACACCACAACGTTTTGTCTTAGCTCTTGGTAGTTCTCTGCAGTACCACCTGGAACAGAATGCTGTGAGAACAGTAATTTATTCCTTTCTCTTTTCTTGGTTTGTTTCCTGTAAATTGTCTACCCAGCCCTTCTACAGCTACCTTTGAAGACCAACCAGAAGTTGGTCCAGTATGAATAGCTACAAAACAGACACGTTAAACCATTTTTATGGGAGTTGCACTGATATAATTTGTTAGATTTTGCAGCAATCCATTCAGCACACAAGTAAACAATTCAGCAGGATTCATTTATATAAGAAACTTCTTTATATACAATACCATACATCAGAAGCCAAAACCAGAACTCAGACTCCAGAAGTACAGAATCAATAATCACAGAAGCACTCATATATATATATATACACTGCTCAAAAAAATAAAGGGAACACAAGCAGAAGACACCCGAGATCTGAATGAATGAAATAGCCTTATTAAATACTTTGTTCATTACATGCAGTAGTTTTGTGTTCCCTTTAGTTGTTTGAGCAGTGCATAAACTACTGTATGTAAAGAACAAAGTATTTAATAAGGCTATTTCATTCATTCAGATCTCGGATGTCTTCTGCTTATGTTCCCTTTATTTTTTTGAGCAGTATATATACAGATTAGTGAACCTAAACCACCCCCAGGCTCCGAGCCATTTGGGTTACCAAACAGTCCCATTGGCTGACCTGTTACCATGTCTATTCCAATTCATGAACCCTTATATACTGACATAATTAGTTATTGGTATGTTTCTGAATGCAATTCAAGGTGCTGTAGTTACCAGTAAGTCTGGTATGGCTTAGGATTCAGTTAAGAGATTGTCTTTTTTAGCTAGTTTCCACTCACATAATCTGGGCAGCAAGAGAGTGCCTGTGGAGGCTATCTACCAGGAGGTTTGGTGGCAGATATTCAAAGTTGGAGCTTCACTCTTCTGAATCAGTCTCCACCCTAAGACAAGGATGAACCCTAATGTTATGGCCTTCTGGTGTTTTGAAGAGCTTGGGGATTAGATATAGCTAACAGTGCCTTTATTAGAATGTATGAGTATCCATTATTGTGATTTTTATCTATTTAGCTCTTCTGCCTTTTTAATATCAGTTAAGTACCTAAAGTTCCTCTGGATTTAGGAAGGGGATAAATTGCATAAATTACACGTATATATCTTATTCTGCAAGCAAAACACATTCTGTCCACTTTTGAACAATTAGTGATGGAACACCTCTAAGTTCTATTACCTATGATACCTGCTTCCTATTAATTAATTTTCGTGTAGGTAGATAGATGTGGAAACTACTTTTAAGTTAATATCCAGTAAACCCCAGATCTTAGTGTTAATACAAAGAATCTGGCTGATACTGAGAATAATCAGATTACAAATGACAGTCCAGAACAAGTGGATAAATAAATATCCCAGAACTGATCTCCAGACTGGAAGTTAAATATCTTTTTTTTTTAGTTTATAGATAGAACTGACATAAATCTACACCAGTGAGTAGAACTTCACACCACTCATCACTTGAAGGCAACGCAATTAACCAACATTATTATCTCCATTAAGTAACAGCAGTTGCTTTTAAGTATCTTTGAGCTTTTATCTGGTTTCTTGGGAGACATCCCAATTAAGTGGATTTTACTGATTAAACATTTCTTGGGTAAATGAAGTCAAATTAATATCTCATCTGAAAGAAATCAGCTTAGACACAGATGGAATCTAACCCCCTTCTCACCTTTGGAAGATGAACAGATAACTAAATGAAGTAGCTGATGAGTGGTACCCTTAGAAACAATATGCACACTGGCACAAAGTAGAGTTTGTTTTGTGTCTACTGAGTTTTAAATCTGCCTGTGTGTCAGAAGCAAAATGTCAGATCTGCATCTGAGTTAAGGAATATCCAGTATAATAAAAGATTGTCATGCAACAATGTTGCATTCCAGATGAGATGGGAATTTAATGCATTGGCAGTTGTCACCGCTCAGAATAGTTAAGAGCCAACACAAATTTGCCTAAAAGGGTTTTTCCATCTCCAGAATTAAATTTCCCATCTTGGCACTGAGGTTGTCCAAAAGGATTTTCAGTATTGGAAATAGCCTAACATTTATAGATATGTGTGCTTACAATGGAATGCATTTATCATTATTTACTTCTTCAAATGTAAGGTTTGTTGTCTTCATAATAGATGCTTTTTAAAAATGCATTAAAGGCGAGGCATACTTCTTTAATATGTAGATTATTCAAATTAATTTCAGAAATACTTGTTTTCTTCTAAGTTGCTTGAGTCTTACTGAACCAGCAGCTTTCCTGATCTGTAGGACTGTTTCCTCAGGAGCTCGAAGGAGACAGTTTCTGCAGCCATCTTGGTGAAATCAGATTAAGTGTGCTTGAGTTCAAGCAAAATTGGGCATAGATTGAGTTTATACAATATTCTAACCAGGTCAATTGAACATTTGGCAGCTGCATTTGCACAATAGGAAAAGCTTGCTTAGTTTTAACCTTAGATTTGTGCATACGTGCTTAGAATGTACCAGAAATTCAGCCCATTCGGTGAATTTATGATTCAATGTATTGTGTGCACCCAGAATATGGATCAGTTCCATAATGGAAGCTAAGCACACCGTGCAAACTTAACTAAAGTGTTCCCCTTTGTTCCCTAAAGTGTATTGGAAACTTATGCATGTAATAGGTTTGGACTAGTGATCAAGGCAACTAGACCAAGGCTATAAAGTGAGAGACTGGGAGTTCAAGTCCCACATTAGCCAGGAAAACCAGCTGGGTGATTTTGGGCAAGTCAGTCTTTCTCAGCCCAATCCACCTTAAAGGGTTGTTGTGGGAAAAATAGAAGGAAGAAGGTGTGTTGAATATGTTCACTGACTTATTTGTAAAAATAATAAAGGCAATAAATACATACATGCATACACACATATATATCTTAGCAGAGAGATCCTTTATAATAGCACCAAGTTTTGGGAAAGGGATGTAACTTTTCTTTGTCCCCAGACCCTTGTTTAGATCAATGCTTTTCAACTTGCCACAGCTCACAGATATGTGGACTCAACTCCCAGAATTCCTCAGCCAACATAGTGCAGGTTGAAAAATAAATGATTTTTCAGGCAGCTTTCCAGAAAAGGCTGTGGCACCCTCCCAGTTTATACACATTCCAAGGGACAAAAATTGTCCAAGAAACACTGCAAATAAGTCTGTTCATTTAAATGACATTTCAATGGATAATAAAGTAAAAAAAAAGCAAAACTATCTTCCTTCTGTCTATTTATTTTGAACTACTCCCAACACTTCTGGAGTACAGCAGGTTGGCCAAAGCTGATCTACCTACTGAACTTTTACACACGTGGTTATAGAATATATCTCAAGGAGAAAAAAAACCCACATTATCTGGTAAAAGTATTATGAAAGTCAGAGAATTTATCTGATATAAAACAACAATAGTTATAGGGAAATAAAATCCTGTCGTAAAAAGTCCTTTATTTCTAATAAGATCAATATTAAATTCACAGGAAATATGTGAGAACTCGGTCAGTACAGGAAATCTTCACTTAACAGTGATCCTGTCTAGAGACTTTTTGAAATTACTCCAATACTGAAAAAGTAATTTTATGACCAGTCCTCATACTTATGGCCATTGCAGCATCCCCACAGTCGCTTGATAGAGATTTGGGGATTTTGCAACCGCTGGACATTTATAATTATTGCATCGTGTTGCTTAATGACGGAATTGTGAACAATAAGTGAGGACTACCTGTATTCAGCAATTGTCTATTACAGCAAAGGTTGAAAGGAGTAGAAACTATCTTTAGGTTCTTCCATCTATATTTTATACTCCTATGCATGAGGGGGAGGGGGAGAAGGAGGAAGAATAAGACAGAGAAAAATTAAAATGGAGGTTAAAAAAAAAACAGCAAGTGAAGCATGCTGGTTGCTTTGTTTTTCCAGCAAACATGCACTTGAGTCAAGGGACTACAGAGACCGGGGAAGGAAGTGCTTGGGGAAAATAATATTGTGATTATAGTATTACTTTGGAATGCTGGATGGTGCCAGAGGTCAATCAAATTGCCCTTGTGTGGTATTATTTATGAGTAGCTATACTGTTTATTGTCAGTTTCCGTCTGGAAAAAAGAGGGGCTGCAATTTAAAGAATGACCTGGTTAGCAATTTTAAAGAAAAAAAATGTAAATATAGAAGAAGGCAAAATCTGACTCATATCCATTAAACGATATCAAACAGGCTTCCTTTTAAAACAAAAAAAAAGGGGGGGGAGAGGGCTTGACGTCCCTCAATTCAGTATGTTTCTAAAACCTATTTCTTTGGAAGTACAAATTGGGATGAGGGTGAAATTTAAGAGCAAAATGACATTTTGAGACTTTGTTCATTTCATATTTATCACTAGCTTGTTTGCTAATTTTAATTTGCAAGAGGCAATTCTTCCAGCTAACTGGGTGCCTCAATGGGCCACTGATTTCTTTGAAGTGACAGTCTGTAAATATGCATAAAAAAGAGATGCAATTAGCGTGTGTGTGGTTCAGTGCGGCCTGATTTCATTGGCAAGTTTACCCACAGTGTTGATAAGCTACATTATCTAGAAATTGGCCGCTGAAAAACAGCACCTCTGATTGCCAGCAAAGGTTCCAGATAACAGGGTGCTGAAGAGAAATATAATTGAGGTTGAATATGTTAACCAAGGTGTCACATGCTCCTTAGAAGCGCTAATTTATCAGCATGTTGGAATTTTTATTAACATTTGGAATGCATTTCTACCACACTAATGAAGTGGAATTGGCAGTGCAGGTTTTAGTTATTGTCATTTCTGAGGAGTTAAATGTAATTTCTCGTTAGGCACAGTTATGTAAATATATTTATACAGGGGCTGGAAGAGAGGGAAATTAGAACATTTCTTCAGATATAAATATTGTTTTGTATATGTTGCTAAGGAAGAGGATGGCAAGTTGGCTATTGTTTACACCTCTGTTTGTGAAATCTGAGGTTCCTATGCTCACCAAAGCTTTCCTGATGGACATTTTGTCTTCTTTCTAGAAAATATCTAAACTGGAAGTCATTGGGAGTCATTCTAATCAAATGTTCTTTATTGTAATGTCACAGTTCATATGACTGTTAACTTTAAATTCAGTAAACAAAAATCCGAGGTGCTGAATTTTAAAAATACAAGCACCTGAAACTCTGTTTGTTCAGCTCGCTGGCCACTTGAGCTGCATATACTAACAGCCAGAATAATTGGCATGTCCATTTCAAAAAAACATTTATTTGCAAGGAATTGGTGGCGAGTCACTTTCAATTTAGATGACATGACTGTTTTTGAAGGAAATATTTCAATTGGGGCATTATGCTAACTAAGGAGCCACTAATGGAAAAATAAATGAAAGATACAAGGGTTCATAAGCATAAGTAAAAACTGGATTAGAAGACATTCGAGGAAAATCGTGTTTGAAATTTCCAAGGAAGGAAAGAAATGCAGGATGCCAAGCATTCTCCGCATACTCTGGTTACTTTTTCTTCTGAATGGAAAAAAGGAAGGCCGCAGCTTTCTTCTGAATCAGAATGGCACATTACAGCTGAAAGATGAGGAAAAGAAGGGAGGCCATAACCAGCTGCTTTATGTAAAAGGGACTGTGGAGATGCCTTTTCTCCATTCAGAAAAGATGAAACTGCTTGTGCAGCACTGTGGGCTCATAGACATCCCAGCTAGAAAGCCGGCTCAAGTCACATGTCATCATTTACTGGGCACCTGGAGCTATAGATGATAACTGGCTGTAATTTAGTTACTGAAGGAAGGCAAAGAATGAAATGTTTAGCCAAAGAGACCTTGATCTCACCCAAACTATGGACCAGGGGCAGGGGTGAAATCCAGCAGGTTCTGACAGGTTCTGGAGAACTGGTAGGGGAAATTTTGAGCAGTTCGGAGAACTGGCAAATACCACCTCTGGCTGGCCCCATAATGAGGTGGGAGTGGAGATTTTGCAATATCCTTCCCCTGCCACGCTTACCAAGCCCAGCCCACCAAGCCACACCACGCCCACCAAGCCACACCCACAGAACCGGTAGTAAAAAAAATTGAATTCCACCACTGACCAGGGGTCTCCAACCTTGGCAATTTTAAGCCTGGAGGACTTCAACTCCCAGAATTTCCCAGCCAGCTGGCTGGGAATTCTGGGAGTTGAAGTCCGCCAGGTTTAAAGTTGCCGAGGTTGATGACCCCTGCTCTAGACAACCTCATAGGGTTCAATTTCAAATTGCTGGTGCAATTTGTCATAAATGTGAGTGTGTTTGCATAGGTGTGTATATGTATATATAGACCGACAGATGCTCCTACACTTTTACATTCCTTTTTTTTAAAAAAACACACAATCATAGTTCTTGCTTTATAAAACAACAACAACAAGGACTGATCCCACTCAATACTGGCTAAAATTGCAGGGCCCCAAACTGATTCTGTACATATCCTTTTAGTTCAGTGGAATAAATGAATTGTGGGTGGTTGCTGAACAGAATTCATTTTGCTTTGGAAGAGAGGTTTTTTTTTTTACCTCTCTGAACAACTTCATGTTAGTCTTTTTATTAAGTTACTGTTTCATTTAATCAAGGAAAAAAGTATTGGTCATTCCAGTACAGTTGTAACACAAAATGAGAAAGCAATACTAGGTCTCCTAGCAGGAAAAATTGATGGAATAAATAGACGGAGGACTGACAGTCAACATTTTAATTATTCTGCATTACATGTTTGTCTCCTCATCTCTATCTGTAACATTCAAATTATTTCAGCAATTGCTAGGAAACGTGTTGCAACTGCATCCTTGCATTGCAAAATGAAAATAACAATCTCCAAATCAAATTTGTTTACTTGCACTAGTTCATAGTAAGCAAGCATTTTTCTGACTCATGCAGATTACTATACTTTCTATTGTCCCATAATAGGAAGGTTGAAAGAATAAGAAGCATGCACCATATTGTAGTTTTCCAGAATTTTCTTTGGCATCCTATTTGATTTGCAATAAGGGAAAGGTAGATCAATCTTTTTTTTTTATTTACACTTCTTCCATACACAAGACTATTCTTTTCAGCTCTACATTATCTGCAGTTTCGAATAGAATTGGTCTACACTGCAAAAAGGGACGCGGTGGCTCATAAAGGACATGGTGGCTCAATGGCTAAGACTCTGAGCTTGTCGATCGAAAGGTCAACAGATCAGCAATTCAAATCTCTAGTGCTGCATAACAGGGGTGAGCTCCCGTTACTTGTCCCAGCTTCTGCCAACCTAGCAGTTCGAAAGCATGTAAAAAATGCAAGTAGAAAAATAGGGACCACCTTTAGTGGGAAGATAATAGCGTTCCGTGCTCCTTTGGCATTTAGTCATGCCAGCCACATGACCATGGAGACGTCTTCAGACATTGCTGACTCTTCGGCTTTGAAACGGAGATGAGCACCACCCCCTAGAGTCAGGAACGACTAGCACATATGTGCGAGGGGAACCTTTACCTTTACACTGCAAAACCTGGTGGAAAATTAATTTCTAATTTGTACAAAAGGATCAGTGATCAGATGTGATGGCTACTGGTCGTCTCTCTAATGAGAGTTTTCATCATTACATTGTCCTTGGACCAAATATCTGGATGCAACTTATGAAAAAGTCTGAAATACTTTTACATCCACAAATGTAGGCTGGAGGAGGGTATATGTAAGGATTACACTTATGCCTCCACCTATTGTCTTTGCAGATTTCTCCTTCCCATTCGGTTGGCTCCATGTCCTTCTCTAATATCTTTTGTCCTTCCAAGCATTACATTTTGGCCTCGGGAGTGAACAAATTTTGAAGTGCAACCTTAAATTGCCTTAAACTTTATTATTTTCTTGGGGTGTCTATTTTATAAGAATCTTTTCTTGTGTCATGCTTTGGAAAAAGTTGCTTTGATTTTCATTTTAAGACCAGCTGCTAAATCCAGGTGTGATGCACAAGCAAGAGTTCTTCAAACTAAATATAGGGGGATTTGCACCCTGTAGTTTTTATGAGCCCCTACTGAGGAAAAATAACTCACTTCAAATAATTAGAAACATAATCCTTTCATTTCTAACTGGTAAGTGAAAGCCTTGTTTTCCTACCAGAACTGGTCAAAAAACCATGGAGTAATCAGACCTGAGAACTCATGTGTGCACAGTAATGATTCTTGCAGTTTAAAACTGGAAACATCTGGTGCAAATGCACAAAATGAGTCACATCATCACCATTAAACTACACTATACTATAATCTTCCTCTATAAATCATGATCGTTCTCGATTTCATTTCTTTCTTCATTTAATATTGGTTGAATTCACATGTTGCAACTTCATTTGTTCATTGTTTAGTTTGAAATGCCAATCTCTGGATTGTGCTGTCAATATTATACATAGGCCAACTGGAATATAACATCATGAACTTGTGTGCATTCATTAAGATCAGCTACAGTATATTGAGTTTGCTGTCAGCTGTCCCAAAGGTGCTTTTTCAGGATCAGCTGTCCCAAAGGTGCTTTTTCAGGATCAGCTGTCCCAAAGGTGCTTTTTCAGGAGACAACTGGGCTTTCTTGTTTTTTCTTTTGAAGACGTTTCGCTTCTCATCCAAGAAGCTTCTTCAGCTCTGACAGGATAGTGGGGAATGGAAGGATTTGTTTTTCTTGCAGACAGCTGGTAATCTTAGAGGGTCATTGAAGCACTTAGAGCAGTGATGGCTAACCTTTTCCGGACCAAGTGCCCAAAGTGCGCGTGTCAGTGCTGGGACGCAGTGTGTGAATGCATGTGTGCGCGCATGAGCTCCCAAAATGCAATGCACACGTGGCCCCGTGCATGCACCCTGCCCCCCACATATCTGCACGTGGCCCTCCTGCATGTGCCCTGCCCTCCATATATGTGCATGTGGCCCTCCACCCCCATGCATGTGCACCCCCCCACAGTGCCACGCCCACCCATCTGCACCGCCTCCCGCATGCGTGGCAGAGACCTGAAGACCAGCTGGCTGGTGGGAGGCACGCGCACAGGCACAGCAGAGCTGAACTGGAGCGACGGCTCGCGTGCCATAGTTTCACCATCACGGACTTAGAGGTTTATCTGTGTCCTCAGGGTCACCTGAGTAGTGCTCCCGGTTCCTGTAGTCGGCAATTTTCTCCTCTGGAAATGTCTTCAAAAGGAAGAACAAGAAAGTCTAGTTGACTCCTGAGAAAGCACCTTTGGGACAGCCATGACCTGGATGACTGAGAATCTCTACAGACTTCAATGGATATTAAGGACCAACATAGCAGAATTGAAACATATTCATTTGATTTTTAAACATCCAGGAAAATAATTAAAAAGTAGATTCATTTATCACTGAAAAAACATAAAATGAGGGCCAGGGAAAGAATTTCCTAGGGAGAATAATGTTCAGTAATGTAGCTACCATAAGCTTGAACCTTAGCATAGTTACCTCCCATTTTATTTCAAATAGCAGAAGCAGTTGTCTAAGACTTTTAAGAATGTGGTCTACTTTGATTTTATGTATTATAAGATGTATCCAAACACTTGGGTTTGGAGCAGAGGTGGGTTTCAGCAGGTTCTGACCAGTTCTGGAGAACCGGTAGCGGAAATTTTGAGTAGTTTGGAGAACCGGTAGTAAAAATTCTGACTGGCTCTGCCCCCGTCTATTCTCTGCCTCCCAAGTCCCAGCTGATCAGGAGAAAATGGGGATTTTGCAGTATCCTTTCCCTGGAGTGGGGTGGGAATGGAGATTTTACAGTATCCTTCCCCTGGAGTGGGGTGGGAATGGAGATTTTACAGTATTCTTCTCCTGCCATGCCCATCAAGCCATGCCATGCCATGCCATGCCACGCCCACCAAGCCACGCCCACAGAACCGGTAGTAAAAAATTTTGAAACCCACCACTGGTTTGGAAGAAGTTCTGAGATCAACTTCAAACTTCATTTCAGACAACCCCATTGTTGTACTTCAACCAGTTTGATTCTCCAGCTTTTCTTTCTCTCTTCTTCTTGACTTCTCATCCCTAGTGCTCCATTTCTGAACTTGGCTCCTTGTCCAGATTACTTCTACTTTTCAGCTTTACTTTTTAAAACTCATTTTCTATCCTGCCTTACCAATGTTAACAGAAGTAGCCAAAAGTCTTTCCATCCTCTTCTGATAGATGGCCAGCCAAATTAACCTGCAATATGGGAAACAGGAAGAGTAGCAAATAGGAGATCGATTGCAAGAAACAGATGTTGGTGAAGTTTCCAACTCACGTTTTACTGAACGTATATAAGGAGCTATATAAATATAAATGGCTATGTTGGCACTGCTACAAATCCGTTAGGCACTTAAACAGTTATCAAAAGGCATTTTCAGTGTGAAATCAAATATTTAATGTGTATTTACAGCAATAATATTTCCATGTGTTAACAGAGAATGCATTAACAGAGCACGTGTTATAGCAGTAACAAAGCATGTGTTAACAGAGAAAGAAATTCTAAAAGTAATGCCATTTTTAAATCCTTTAGAATATTCCAAAATTCATAGTTAAGATAATATATTTATTAGGGTCAGTCTAGTTGCTCCAGAATGATGAACAAGCTTTTCAGTTCCTTACAACTATGTTAGACTGATTATTAAAAATGGAGATATTGCTTACTGCAAGTGCTAACAAAAGAAGATGAATATGACTTGGCCTTAGAATCAAATTTAAAACCTGAATGCGTGCATCAAACTAAAAAGCGAGATGGTATTCCAAATATTACCTCTAGGGGGAAATCTCAACCTACCTTTACATTTACATCAAATCCCTCTCTTGTTTTATCTTTTCAACTTTTAAAATATTACATCTAAGTTTGTACTTTTGATATTTCTAATTTTTAGCATTTATGTAGAACACCACATAATTGCAGAAAAGATAATAGTCACATACCCTAGGGTCTAGTGTACACTTATGTTAAAAGTACAGCTTTTATTGGCAACTAAAGTAATAACCTTTCCCTGTCAAATTGCTTTAAATTAAACTTAAAAAAATACTGGCTGATATCCACATTTAGTAATTGTCAAACATTAGCATAACATCAAAACCTAATGCTGCCTAAATTTTAGGCTTAAAAATAATTATTTACTGAGGTAAATTCTGCATTATATTAGATTTAACTGAGGGGGTGAGAGGGAAAAAGTAGATTTATTGGGTATGTAAAAAGCCTATTCTGCAAACTTGACGGGAATATGGGATTTGAATTTATGCCTGCCATAGCAGGCAAAAAAAGGGGAATATTTGCTTTATATCCATATGACCCATCAATCAATGGTCAGGTTTAAAAACTAGTATCAACCTTGTGCTTAGATGGTGTTTGGTATCGTGGATGATATTTGGTGACTTAAGACTCATGTCCCTTGTGCTAATCATCCTGGCAACACACTTTTCAACAATTTTCAACATATGGAGATCAGGCAAGGATGATTCATTTATGGGTATTCAAATCTTCAGGAATTGGCTAAACCAACATTAAATACAGATCATTCGTATTTTTGTATTTTAGCTAATCCCATATACATAAAATGTAGAAAAGAGACGGAATTTTCTAAGAAGACAGCTGGCAAAAGAAACTGTAAGTTGATTGTGGATATCCAAGGAAAAATATAACCTAATTCTATTTGTGGCCCACCCAGATAATGATAATGAGGATCACGGAAAATGGGAATTATGAATCCAGCAAATGGAAGGCTGCATTAGGCTAAATGGTCCCTTTCATACATTGTAAATCATAGCTGAATAGTAGAAATGTTTTAAATAGGCACTTTCTAAAAGTAAATATGGAGGCAATAGTAGATGGCAACAAGGGGCCCAAAATTTAAATGATCCCTAATAGACAGAGCATAGCTTCCTAAATACCTTGATATAATGTTCCATGTGCCCAACATGTGAAAATCTAATTATTGGGATACAGGAATTTCCTATGACTATAACCTAGTGTTTAGGTTTACATCTAAGATTTCCAGTAGAGCTACACTGAGAGGGTATATTCGTATATCCAAAATATTCTTCTGTATTTCAAAAATGTCTTGCCCATTGTCTGCAAAATATTCTCTGAGCAGTTCAAATTGATCCTTTATAACCACTCGTATTATTCAGGCTACTTGAAGTAATATAGTTTTAACAAGCTTCATTAATTCTGCAAAGGAAAGAAAGTTTGCTTGACAGACTCTTAACAGTTTCTAGAAGAGCTATTAAATTTGTGAACCTGTAATTTTCTTACACTTAAAAAAAAAAAATTCCCAGTTGGGTTCCCCTCCCTCTCCCAATAGACTGTTTTAAGTTTGAAGAATTGGAGATGTACAGTATACAGGATGTCACAAATTACATATTAATGTGAAAGTGAGACTATTTGCTTAGGATTCCTCCAAACGATTAAGGCCTTAATTGCACTTCCAATTAAAATAATTCACTGTACTGACTGAAATGTATGTTTTAGGTTGCTTCTTAAAAGCCATTTTTCATACATTCCAGAATTTCCAGTTTCCTTCAGGTTAAGCAGGTAGAATCCCTGTTCTATGTTATATGTGTCACATGCACGATACTTGTAAAAAAAGCATTTTGGGACTTTGTGCAGTTGTGACCCTAACTCTTTTTTATACCACTGACTCCAAGTAAGAATTTTACTGGCTCATGTATGGCAATTAAATCCCATTCAAAGGCTACCAGTAATGTTCAAGAGAGGATCATCAAAGGATCCTTTTCAATTTGAATATACCATTTTTCTAACCAGGGGTAAATTGGCTTTTTACCTGATATCATTCCTGCCTACTGATATTTCCAGAGTTGTCCCGAGGAAGATGGATTTATTTTCATGCCAGGTGAAAGCTTTCCATTTTTGAAGGATTTAATTATTTACTCTCTGCCTAACTACATCTAATGGTAAATAATACATAGCACGAAGCTTAAAAAAGAACACCAATGTCACTCTTTGGTATCTAGATGAACATTCTGCTAAACCCATAAATGATTAGACTTGCTGGGCAATGGACAAGGACTCCTATTGATGTCCAGAGCTACTTGTATTAAGGATCGTTGCTGTGAGTGATCAGAAGAAAGAGTTAACATCCTCTGTCTAAGCACCGTTCTTTCCATGAAGCTTGTTACATGCTCTGAATGTTAAATTTAAAAAACCCATGCAATTGCTATTGAGTTATTAAAAGTATATTTACACTGCATTTCACTGCATTATAGAATAGAATAGAATAGAATAGAATAGAATAGAATAGAATAGAATAGAATAGAATAGAATAGAATAGAATAGAATAGAATAGAATAGAATAGAATAGAATTCTTTATTGGCCAAGTGTGATTGGATACACAAGGAATTTGTCTTTAGTGCATATGCTCTCGGTCTACATAAAAAGATAAGATACGTTTGTCAAGAATCATAAGGTACAACACTTAATGATAGTCCTAGGGTACAAATAAGCAATCAAATCATACTAGGAAACAATCAATATCAATATAAATCATAAGGATACAAGCAACGAAGTTACAGTCATAGAATATAATAGAATTTTTTAAAATGCAGTCATAAGTGGGAGGAGATGGGTGATAGGAACGATGAGAAGATTAATAGTAATGCAGATTTAGTGAATAGTTTGACAGCGTTGAGGGAATTATTTGTTTAGCAGAGTGAAGGCGTTCAGGAAAAAACTGTTCTTGTGTCTAGTTGTTCTGGTGTGCAGTGCTCTATAGCGTCATTTTGAGGGTAGGAGTTGAAACAATTTATGTCCAGGATGCGAGGGGTCTGTAAATATTCTCACAGCCCTCTTTTTTAACTTGTGCAGTGTTAAGGATATTGTTGTGTTAACCAACAATATGATATGGTGTAAGCCTAACATGCAGTATACAGATCCTCAAAATAAATCAAAACAAAAGGTATCGATTAAAAAACAACCATTGGAAGTGGGCAATAACTGTATTAGAACACTTTACAAGGTGTGGTTTTTTTAAAAAGTCATCTATAGTATATCAGCTTGTGTCCCACAGAAGCATTGTCCTTTTTCCAAGTAGCAACTTACTGATACAAACCATAATACTAAGAAAAGGACCTCCAAGGAGCATGGGATGCCTGAAAGACTGATACATTTAGAGACATTTTAAAATATTGCCTTACATGCATTAATTTAATGTATAGTTGGTTAATTATCACTGGGCTGAAAACTACCTGTTATAAGAGAAGGAGAAGGATTCGTTGTCAGAAGAGTCGGCCAGTTGAAAGACGGCATTCACAAGGGCAAACATCCAAATCAAATGAATGCAGTTAGGCACTATCTCTTCCCATTAGCTATAACAAAGTTGGGATAAAATTAGACTCCACTGACTTAAATGGAGCAGGCAGGTATTAGAAGAGCTATTGGTTCAAAATCCCTTTGGGAAGAATAACTCCGTTTAAGAATTGGTGTTTAATATTTATTGCCTGAAGCCTGAACAGGGCTTCAGATGCAAATCTCATTTCAGTGAGTGCTTCAAAATAATTTTCTCAATCTGCTTTTGGATGTTTCAGCATTTGCACATTACATAAGCTTTTTGAAAGTTTGGCATCGTTTTCAAATTTGTGCCAAACTTTGCTGTAGAAATGCATAGAAGACCCCCCTTCCTCCCTTATACTTAAGCACCACATTACTTGTAGAAAAAGGAACTTTTTTGACCAAAATTGGTGCTGTGACTTTTTTTTTTATCTTAACCTTAACACTACCAAGATATCAGTTGATAAGGTAGAGATTCTCTCTGATCTCCACATTTCCCTTAAATCAGGGATGGGCTATGCTTGTAAGTAAATCTCTCTTTTGTGGATCAGTCTTTTAAAAATAACATTTCAGCTAGCAAGGCTTTGCTCAAGAGAGGAATAAAAGACCTTGGAATAGCCTTCATTCACTTTCCATTTTGAAATCTGCTGTAAAGTGATCTATTTATTTACATGAAAGGGGGAAAAATACACCTTTTGCAATCGACAATATGCTTTCAAAAGCTCCTCAAAAGCTGTTAGCCGTTTCGTCTTTTGCTGTAGCTTTCATTTTTCTACTGCAGAGAGAGCCTGTATTACTTATTTCTGGTTGTGTGCGAATGAATAAGTATGCTTCTGAATAACTCTTTTTGAATGACCACTTGTATTTTGTTATGAAAGTGTATTAAAAAGGGAAAAAGGGAAACTGAATCTCTCCCCCTCAACAGAATAAGAACTTCTCTTGCCAGAATAAAAGAGCATCTTATGTAACTGGATCGTGCAAGAAGAAAATTTAACCTTAACATAATCTCTCTTCTTTATACTGCTTTCCCCCCCTCCCCATTGGAAAATTATGGCCTAAAATAAAATACAGGTTGGATCTAGGTTTAATGATCTGTAAAGCAGAGGGCAGGAATGTTCAGAAAATGGTATTACTATCAACTGTTGCTCCTGAGAGATGTAACTGTCAGTTTGCTCGGTTTTCCTGCCTTCAGGTATTTTAAAACATGTGCTTTACCAGAGGATAAGAAACCCCCCCCCCACCCTACTTCAGTGCCTTTACTCTGGTTTGAGGATCATCCTTCTCTAACGTTATTAGTGGAAACTTTTCTTAAAGCAGAAAAGGCTTTCATGCATTAACTCAACAAATCAAATGGATCATGGGTCAGGATACCTGTCACCACCCTACCCTGGCCCAAAATCTTAATGGAAATAGAAAGAAGAAGGAATTTACTTTTTCTCAGAGACAGCATGTCTCATCTAAGATTGGTACTGAGGACATTATCGTCAAGGAAAGCTGTGCCATGATTAGGCAGGGGAGAGGGGGCTACCTGAGGCAGAAGTTTGTTGAATCAAGATCGTGGATTGTGGATTAACTCCACTTTCTAATGCCTTGGTAAGGCCACGCTTGGAATACTGCATCCAGTTTTGGTCGCCATGATGTAAAAAAGATGTGGAGACTCTAGAAAGAGTGCAGAGAAGAGCAACAAAGATGATTAGGGGACTGGAGGCTAAAACATATGAAGAACGGTTGCTGGAACTGAGTATGTCTAGTTTAATGAAAAGAAGGACTAGGTAGCAGTGTTCCGATATATCAGGGGCTGCCACAAAAAAGAGGGGGTCAAGCTATCCTCCAAAGCACCTGAGGGAAGGACAAGAAGCAATGGATGGAAACTAATTAAGGAGAGAATTAATCTACAATTAAGAATAAATTTCCTGAAAGTGAGAGGAATTAATCAGTGCAATGATTTACCTCCACAAGTTGTGAATGCTCCAACATTGAAAGTTTTTAAGAAGAGATTTGATAACCATTTGTCTGAAATTGTATCGGGTTTCCTGCCTGAGCAGAGGGTTGGACTAGAAGACTTCCCTTCCAACTCTGTTATTCTATTCTATTGTACTCTATTCTATGAGTGTTGTTGGAATGGGACATTTGAAGAGAATCTCTATAGCTCATGGTTGATCTATGGAGTCCTTGGTGTTCTCTGAGTTTGGTTGTTTGTTTATAGATGTTCCATTACCAGACTAGGTAACATCTTCAGATGTTTGTTGGGTAACAAAACAATCAAACTCAGAGAGCACCAAGGACTCCACATGGGGACATTTGCCCTGTTTTTCATCTCCAATAGCAAAGTAGCCAAGCAGTCCCTTATATTCATATTTAAATAATTTGATAACAGAAGTGAAGAAGGCTGAACTTCTTCAAGAAACTATGGGACCTACTATTCTCACTCTAGTGCCCTATGTCAGGAGTCAGCCAACTATGACTTGTTGGCAAAATCTGGCCCACTACCTGTTTTAATATAGCCTCTGGGCGGTGTTGAAATCCAATTTTTTTTACTACCAGTTCTGTGGGCATGCTTGGTGGGGGTGGCAGGGGAAGGATACTGCAAAATCTCTATTCCCACCCCACTCCAGGAGAAAGGATATTGCAAAATCTTCATTCCCACCCCACTCTGGGGTCAGTTAGAGGTAGTATTTGCGGGTTCTCCGAACTACTTAAAATTTCCGCTGCTGGTTCTCCAGAACCTGTCAGAACCTGCTGGATTTCATCTCTGCCTCTGGGCTAAGAATGGATAGCCAAGCGGGCAACACATCACCTGGCCTCAACTGAGCTCCCAGGGTGAGGTATGGAAGGCCAGGGCAACCTGGGCATCAACTGACCAGTGCCATTCAATGGTTGTTGCACTCCTTCATCTCCAGATCTACCAGCCATGCCTGTGAAGGCAGAGGAGATCCAGCCCTTTGCCAAAAAACATTTGCCAACCCCTGTCCTAGATCTATAATATTTATTTATTAAGGTATTATAGAAACCCATGATAAAATCACATCAGTGTAAGTTTGAACACATTTTTAATTAAATTTTATAGCTTTTATAATTTATAAAATTTAAGTAAAATTGTTACAATTTTATAAGAACTCTATAATTTTTATAATTATTTATTACTTCTAAAAATAGTGAAATAATTATTCTTAATTATTTTAAAAAATGTTAAAAATCCAATAAAGAAGCAGTTTTTTAAAAAAATAATTGCTACGATGAATATGCAATTTATTGAAATCTGGTTTCTTTAAGTTTTTCTAGTATGGTTCCTTTCAGTTTTCTGAATTTCCACTGCCAGAATTCTCAGCAGTTGCTCCGCTGGATGAGAAATACTAGGATCTGAAATGCCTTCTTTTCTGCATTATTTTTCTTTATATTATTTTATTTTTTTAGTATGTTTAGAATAGAATAGAATAGAATAGAATAGAATAGAATAGAATAGAATAGAATAGAATAGAATAGAATAGAATAGAATAATAGAGTTGTAAGGAACCTTGGAGGTCTTCTAGTCCAATCGCCTACTCAGGCAGGAAGCCCTATACTATATCAGAGGACAAGAGTAAAGGCTGTTGTTTATTTTGTTTTGTTTTTATTAAATTTATATACCGCCCTACTCCCAAAGGACTCAGGGCAGTGAACAGGCACAAAATAAAATACATAGATACAAAAGTTAGAAACATAATTATAACCAGATTAAATAATTTAGTCTGAGACAAAAATCCCAATAATTTAAAACAGATTAAAATTTCGATTTAAAAGAATTTTAAAACAGGGGAGAAAATTAGGCCAGGCCGGCTTACTGGAATAGGAGGGTCTTAAGAGCAAAGTGCGCAGATCCGGGATCCTCCGCATCTCTGGGGGGAGCTCGTTCCAGGTAGTGGGTGCCCCCCCAGAGAAGGCCCACCTTTTCTAAGATAGGTGAGGTGTTGGAGTGAATCACCTCATCTATCTTAGAAAAGGCCCTCCTAATTGTGACTTGCTTGCCTTGTCACAGAGAGGAATTAAAGGGCAAAATTTGGGCTAGCCTTCTAACAAGGGATCGAGGAAAATAACGTTGTGGGGATATGTGTCCCGTCCTCCACACTCCATTCAAAGTAAAGGCAATATTATTTGTTCTATCAGGAATCATTCTGAGAAAAGAACTGGAGCACAGCAGATCAGCCCAACGCTGTGAACAAATGCCATGTAAATAAGCAAATAAGCTGGTGCAGAAGTCAATTTGAAAAACAACAACTGCTGCATTTAAAGGTCTCAGCAAATGTGCCTTATGTACATTTCCTTGGTTAGGAGCAACTATTTGTTTACTCTTCGCTGTGCATATAACACTTTAAGAAAACCTCTTTCCCTGGGCATTTAAAATGTAACACGGTCCGGGATGCCATTAATAACTGTCCAGCTGAGAGAAGGAGAGGGAGAGAGAGAGAGATTTTTTAATTTCCTTCATCTGATCTAGGTCTTTGATAAATACTACAGACAAACTGAGTGCTGCAGGATCAATCTTGACAGTTCTTCAATAAAAGGCGGTGTGGCTCTTCATCAGCATCTTCCTTTCAGTGACAGCTGCTTTGTTCTCCTTCCGTCAGATTCTCTAGTTAACACATCAAAAGTTTATCTGTGTACACGCAGTGCGGAGAAAACAGTTCAAATAGGCAGAGGCGTCACTTTTAACTCTTCCCTACATCCTCCACCATGTGCCTCCCAAAAGGTGGGGCAGCTTGCACCAGAGTGTCAGAAAGTGTTAAGCGGTTCTCCATGGAGGGGCTTTGAAGTAGAGCAAGGTGATCGTAAAACTCCGATGGGTCAGCTAACCCACTTACTGTCCGAAATTAGGTTTCTTCTGAAAATCATTCCAGGATATGACAAGTTCAGTTCTTAACAACAGGGTCATTATGTCGTGCTTGCAGGGGGAGGGATGACTTAAACTAAAGATGGAAAATTGGTCCTAGATGGATGTTGTGATGTTGGCAATAAAAAGAACAAGTATGGGGGTGGCAAATTTTCATGTTTTAATGCTCAGGAAATACTGCTGATTCCACATATAAATTTTAGAGTTTCTAAGGAAGATCTCCAATCCCATGCAGTTTCCTTCACCTGATTTAAGGTATATCAGGGCTACTTAGGGTGAACTATAGGTCTGGAAGAAATTATTGAGTTGATTACTTCAGTCTAGTCCAACATCTATCTGTGTTTCGATTACTATTGGCAGGCTTTCTAAACAATGGCAAACTTATAAATTGAATGTGCAACTAGTCAAAGTATGGGGAATAAATGATTTGAACTCTTAGCACACAAGGGCAATATTTAGTAGTAGATATAATTGAGACCTGAGATGACTCCTATATTTGGGATTAAAAAAATTGAAGGATCCAGTTTATTCAAAAGAATAAAAAGCAATAGCTAAGAGGGTATTGTATTGTATGTCAAAAGTATTAACATTTGCTCAGAAATCAAAGTGAACAAAACTGCTTTAGAATAATTGGACAATGAATAAAAGCAATATTGTTACAAATCTCTAGTATTGCTCATCAAACGAAGAGTAAGATGAAGACGATGTTTTCCAAAATTAAATGGCAGAACTTTAAACTGTATTTAATTCATTCCTGACAGTTTCATTAAACGACATGGAAGAAGATATGGAGGAAATCTTAACAAATTTGGGGATAGTTTGATAGAATAACTAAGCCTAGAATGCAGAAATAATATTCAAATTCAATAGAAAAAAATGCAGTTAGGGGAATAGAAATCAAGCACAAATACAAGATGGAGGAGACTTGTTTAGTAATAATACTTTCAAGAAAGAATAATTGAAAACTGAACAATCGGTATTATGATGTATCTACAGAAAGGGCAGATAAGTCTTCAAAAGATAAATAGTTTCCAAATCACACAAAGGTATCTTTACTTTTCATTTGATCAGGCCTTATCTTGAACATCAGCTGGAACAATTTCAGAGAAAGATGATGAGAATCATCAGAAGCTGAATCCTATGAAGAAAGATTGGAGGAGATGGATATGTTTAGTTTTAAGAAGATGCAATGATATGTTGTTCTTATTAATCACGAAGTTGTATCCGACCTGTTATGTATTGATACATTTCAGCGGGAGTTTCAAACCTGCCTAAGTTACTGATTGGCTGACAGCCTCTCCAGGATTGTATATAAGGAGAGCTGCAGCCTCAGAGTTTTGCTGAAGTCTCACTGTATATTAAAGAGCTGTTGTCACTTGCTTGCTTGTGCCTCTCGTTATTCCCGAACCACTTCATTGGCGACGAAGGTGGGATTGAGGCCACAAGAAGCGAACCAGTGAGACCACGAGCTTCAGCTAGGCGACGAGGCGAACTACAGGAGGCATACAGAACATGTCTGCCTACGTTCCGCCCAAGGCTTTTGATCCGGCCCGCGAAAAATGGGTCTCGTACCTAACGAGGTTTGAGTGCTCGCTCGAAGCCAGCGACATGCAGGGACTCTCTGCTAATCGAAAGAGAGCCCTCTTTCTAAGTCACTGCGGACCGGATGTGTTCGAGATGGCGGAGTCACTTTGTGAGCCAACACCAGTCCAGACTGTTTCCTGGGACACCCTGATGGCAACTCTTTGGGCTCACTACGCTCCCGTGCCCTCCAAGTTCGTGCAACGATACCAACTCAGACAGCGCGTACAACGAGAGGGAGAACCAGTCAGCGCGTACATGGCGAGCCTGCGTAAAGCCGCAACACATTGCGACTATAGAGACTTGGACGATGCGCTGCTTGAGCAGCTAATCTGTGGCGTTCGAGATATAAGACTGCAAAGGCGACTACTCACCAAGCCTGACCTAACGCTTGCTGGAGCCCTAGACGAGGCCAGGGCTCATGAAGCCTCCACAAAAGCCACAGAAATGCTGCAGCGCCCGCTGACCAGCAAGGACAACCCCAAATCTACACCAGTGCATAGGGAAGACGCCGGATCCAGTTCGGAGTCCGAATCTGATGAGGACATCTTCCGCACAGAGCACCAAAGAAAAGACGCAGGCAGCCCCCGGCGTAACTGCCCCAGCTGTGGCGGGCATCATGATAGACTGTCCTGCAAATACAGAGAGGCTATTTGCAGGCGTTGAGAGAAAAAAGGGCACTTGGTGCGAGTCCGTAGAGCCATTCTGCCCAGAAAACACCAACCACGTGAGCGCCGCAGCCAACCAGAATCAACGCGCCACAAGCATCCAATGAGAGAAAGTGGCGCGAATTTGAACCGCGAGATGGCCGCAGCATACACGTCGACCAGGCCAGCACGGCAATCGAAGACAAGGTCAGCACGGTGGTCGAAATCAACGGCAAGCCATGCTCGATGGAGATCGACACCGGATCCGCTCTCTCCATAATGTCGTGGGTGACCCTGAAGACCATCCTGCCATTATTCCGGAAGGACCAGCTATCCAAGCAGAGACTGCGCATTGTAGACTACCAGGGGAACCGGGTCCCCCTCGAAGGAGTAGGCATGTTCCGAGTCACCTACGGAGACTTCGAAAAAGACCTGCCGCTAACCATCGTCACAAAGCAGCTGCCTAGCCTTCTGGGCATGGGGTGGTTCCGAGCCCTTGGCATGGGCTTCACCGGCGTCCACCGAATGTCCGAGCCGTCACTGAAGGACAGCCTCCTGAACGAGTTCCAGGACGTCTTCGGGGACACGTTGGGCAAGTATGTGGGGACCCCTATCTCCCTAAACTTAGACCCCAATGTAGCCCAAATAAGACTTAAAGCCAGACGGGTGCCTTTCGCATTGAAACCAAAGATCGATGCGGAACTGGACAAATTAATTAAACAAGGGGTGTTGGACCCCGTTGACCATGCGAAATGGGAAACCCCCATAGTGACCCCAGTTAAATCTGATGGCTCAATCAGAATTTGCGCCGACTACAAGTGCATGATCAACAAGGCTTTGCAGCCGAGCGCCTATCCGGTGCCGATCGTGCATCATCTACTACACTCCCTGGGGCCCGGAAAATTTTTTGCCAAATTAGACCTAGCACAGGCCTATCAACAATTACCCGTTGACGACGCTACGGCAGAGGCGCAAACAATTGTGACTCACAGGGGTGCATTCAAATGCACCAGGCTCCAGTTTGGGGTGAGCGTCGCACCCAGCCTATTTCAGAGCACCATGGAGCGCCTCTTGCAAGGGCTCCCGCGGGTGGTGGCCTATTTTGATGACGTCTTAATCAGTGCCCAGGATGAACGTCAACTAGGGGACAGAGTGAGGAACGTCCTAACCAGATTTAGGGAAGCGGGACTTAAACTAAAAAAGAATAAGTGTATGATTGCTGTCCCCTCTGTCGAATTTTTGGGGTACAAGGTGGATGGCACAGGCATCCACCCCACCGAAAGCAAAGTGAGAGCTATCAAGAGTGCACCAGCCCCCAAAACTAAATCGGAGCTCCAAGCCTTCCTTGGACTGCTCAACTTTTACTCTATGTTTTTAAAGAACAAGGCTACCATCGCAGATCCCCTGCACAAACTGCTAGGGAAGAATGTTCCATGGGTTTGGGGCAAAACAGAGGCAGCCGCATTTGAGGCTGTAAAGAAACTTTTATCTGAGGACAGCTTCCTCATTCAATACAACTCAGCGCTACCGCTTGTATTGGTTTGTGACGCCTCCCCCTTCGGAGTTGGCGCCGTCCTAGGCCATAGACTGCCAAATGGCCTAGAGGCGCCTATTGCATTTTACTCTCGCACTCTGTCCAGCGCAGAGCGCAACTATAGTCAATTGGACAGAGAGGCTCTGGCTGCAATTGCGGGGGTTAAAAAATTCCATGAATATCTCTATGGCCGTCAATTCGAACTTGTGACAGACCACTGGCCCTTGCTGGGACTTTTGGCCAGTGACAAGCCCACCCCCGCTGCCCTGTCCCCACATTTGACCAGGTGGGCCATCTTCCTATCGGCCTACTCGTACCAGCTTGTCCATCGACCCGGATGGACTTTAGGCCATGCGGACGCCCTCAGCCGCCATCCCCTACCCGAACTGCTAGCCAACCCCACGCCGGAAGCCCCCGTCCTTTTGATCGACGCTGTGACTTTGGGACCTATCTCCTCTTGCAAGGTGGCTAAAGCCTCTGCTAGAGACCCTGTGATTCGTACTGTGATGGGGTGGGTCCTTAAGGGGTGGCTGGTCAAGGTGGAAGGTGGGGAGTATCAGGGTTATGTTAACAAATGTAACGAATTGTTTATGCAAGGGGGTTGCTTATTGTGGGGTGATAGGGTGGTGGTACCAACGAAACTGAGAACGAGGGTCTTGGAGTTACTGCACGAAGGGCACCCAGGGATAGTTCGGATGAAAAGCTTAGCCCGCAGTTACGTATGGTGGCCCAAAATGGACCAAGTCATCTCCGAGTGGGTGAGGAAGTGCAGGCCCTGCAAGGAATCTCGCCCTGATCCCCCGACAGCGCCCATCTGAGAGTGGGAGAAACCAAAAGGGCCATGGGGGAGGATCCATATTGACTTTGCCGGGCCATTCCATGGGCAAACATTTTTAATTGTAGTCGATGCCTTTTCAAAGTGGCTCGAAATAGTACTAATGTTTTCAACCACAGCCGAAGCAGTCATTAAAGCTCTTCGGAAACTGTTTGCCACCCATGGGCTACCGGATACTCTTGTATCTGACAACGGCCCTCAATTCACAGCGACCCTGTTTGAGGGCTACCTGGCCGGACTAGGCATTCGCCATGCCCTATCGGCCCCTTTCCATCCAGCTTCTAATGGCCTTGCTGAACGTTTCATACAAATGGCCAAAGAAGCATTGTCCAGGCTAGATAACGGGGACTGGCAGGCCAGGATAGATCAATTTCTAGCTGTCCAGCATGCCACACCATGTACGACCACAGGGAGAAGCCCAGCCGAACTCTTCATGGGCAGGAAGCTTCGGTGCGTGTTAGACAGGCTTCACCCTAATTACTCGCATGAGAATTTTAAGGGAGAGACACCGGACTAAGACAGTTCCAGGTTGAGTCCCCGGTGTTCGCTCGCAATTATGCTAGCGGACCTCTATGTGTTGCAGGAACCATAGTGGGCATAACGGGCCCAAAATCTTACACGGTAGATGTAGGGGTAGACAGAATCTGGAAACGCCACATAGACCAACTAAGGAAGAGAATAGTCAGTGAGGCAAACATCAACTTAGATATCTCCGAATCTAACTACAACAACTTTCCCAAAACAGCTAACTCAAGCCCTGGTACGAGGGAATACTTAGCTGACAAGCCCTGGTTCCAGCGCTGCCCCAGCGAGTCGCCACTCCCAGCCGGGGATAACCCCGTCCCGGACAAAATCCAGGAGGTTCCATTGGTGGAACTGGGACAGACAGAAAGTCCCTCCGACCAGTTCGACACCCCACCAAACACTGAACTGCGCAGGTCGACCAGAATGAGAACTCGCCCAGGTCACCTGCGAGATTTTGTGTGTACTTATGTAAATATTTGAATGTTAGTGCCTTCTGGGAAGGGAGGGGTGTTATGTATTGATACATTTCAGCGGGAGTTTCAAACCTGCCTAAGTTACTGATTGGCTGATAGCCTCTCCAGGATTGTATATAAGGAGGGCTGCAGCCTCAGAGTTTTGCTGAAGTCTCACTGTATATTAAAGAGCTGTTGTCACTTGCTTGCTTGTGCCTCTCGTTATTCCCGAACCACTTCACAACCCATTGTGACCCCATGGACAACGTTCCTCCAGGCCTTCCTGTCCTCTACCATCTCCCGGAGTCCATTTAATCTCATGCCAACTGCTTCAGTGATTCCATTCAGCCACCCCCTTCTCTGTCATCCCCTTCTTCTATTGCCCTCAATCATTCCTAGATGGCCAAATATATAAAAGAGGAAAATCAAGAAAGCCAAGTTCTTTATTATTCCAAAGTTTATTCCAACTAATGGAATGAAGCATTCAAGTGAGGAAAAAGTTTCCTTATCATTATAAGCAGTTGAACCCAATAGGTGGGTCCAATTCATTGGAACTGTTTACCGAACACCTTTGGAGTTGGAAGAAACTGTTTAGTTGTCATTTGGTTAATAAAAATACTAGGAAAAACATTTGTGTAATAGATACTGTCGAAAAGAAGTATGAATTCAGATGAAGAAGGTATCTTTCTCTAGTTTGAGCATGTGTAGAAAGGACTTACAAGCATGAACACACACTGATATCTAAATTGTTGTAATATGGAGCTGCCATCAAATGTAGAGGGAGAGATGGGGTGCTGGAATATGCATTTGTTTAATAACAAGAATATTCTCTTCTTTCTTTCCTCCTCCTATCCAAGAGAAACTTGAGCTGTGACAGGTATATCTTTGGTGATTTGAATTATGGCCTATGCAACATGCATTCAGGACGGCAAAAGAAAACTGTTTAGTTTGCCCAATTTTTTAGGGTCTTCAAATCAGGGTAGCTTGAGGAGCACATTTCCAAGTGTACATTTGTTTATCAATAGTGCTGGATATGCTGTCACTTACCCTTTGTCATACAGCTCACTCTGTCAATATTTCATTGTGCTATAATGATATAATATGACTAACTAATGAGAATGGCCATTAGCAGCACTAATGCAATTTCAAAATTTCAATCTATATTTTATGGACCAGAAAGAGCCCAAAGGTTAACACAGATCTTTGAGAAAAGAAGAGAGAAATAGAGAAAAAGAAAAAGAAAAGGAGACTCAAATACACTGTCTTATTGCCACTTTCTTCCCAATAGACCAGCCCCATTTCATTCAATATATATTACATATAAAACACATATGGTGGGTTTTTTCCCCTTTTGCCAAAGGAGCAAAGGAGAAAAAAGGTTTCTTTTATCTAAACACAATTGTCATTGGTTAACCATAGAGGGAAGAAGAAGAATAAAAAAAGCAGGGCAGGAGAATCAATGTGAGGGAAATGGACAAGGACAAAGATCAAAGTAACATTTCTTCTAAAAAAAAGATATAATAATAGATAAATGGATGGATGGATGGATGGATGGATGGATGGGAGGGAGGGAGGGAGGGAGAGAGGGAGGGAGAAAGAAAGAAAGAAAGAAAGAAAGGAAGGAAGGAAGGAAGGAAGGAAGGAAGGAAGGAAGGAAGGAAGGAAGGAAGGAAGGAAAATTGATAGATGGGTGGATGGATAGATGAATAATCATAGCTACCTCAGAAAAGGGAGCAAATACGACTTGATTTCATTGTATAGTTAGTTTATGTCTAGTTTGTTTTAATGTTTATGTCTATATGTGTATGTTTGTTTACAATAAAAAATTTATAAAAAAAAGAAAAAAAAAAGAAAATAATGATTACACATCAAAGAAAAATACAGTGTATTTACATAGTAATGAGAGCAGCAACCAACCAACATTTGTGCTTAATCACTCTGTGTCCTGCTTCAGGAATACTAAAGTTGTAGAGCAAGATAAAGAAAGTTCCAAAGTCAGTACACTAAATTCATCTAGCCAAATATATTTGAAAGTGAAGAAAAAGTTGCTGAAATGGCTCCTGATTCCTAGCTATCAGGGTGTCTAGAAATAATGCCACCTCAAAAATAAAACCTATTACCAAATGCAAGTAAAAGTTACTTAATGAGCAGTCTGTTCCTTAGTCTAATGTTATACCTTTCAGGCTGGACTCTCATTCTCTTTCAGCTCTTTTGCATTCTGCTTATATGACTGTTTCAAATTATTTCTTTCATTTTGGGCATTCACTTTTATACTCATTTGGCCCTTATTCATTCTTGTTTTCCTTTTAACATAACACATTTTAAAATTATCCCACTATCCCTGAACCCAACTTACTTTTATGTTTTTTTTTAATGACATACTATACACAACTCTCATTCCCATATAATAAAGTGGGCATCCTTCTCATACATTATTTTTGCTTATTTCAACAAACATTGATTTCTTTCAACATACCACATGTTAGCCATTACTTTTCTGCTAGCATAAGCAGATGTCTTAAAATGCTCCATCCATTTCCTCATCTTAACTAAAATATAGATTCATCTACTTCCACTAGTTCTTCGCCATTTGTGCATAGCAGGTAATCATTTGCTCCAATTTCCCAGCTATCTTGGTCTATGATATGACCAGTTTCCAATCCCTATTTCTTATTGCATCTTACATTTTATTTATACTAGCTACAGATTTTATTTATTTGTTTGTTTGTTTGCTTATTTATTTATTTATTTATTTATTTTTATCTTATTGCAATCTTATGACACTCAGTGGATACAACAAAAGAGAATTAAAGCCATAAAACCCAAATTTGTAAAAACAAAAGCAGAGGAGAAGAAAATAACACATACCAGAAACTGTTCTTACTGAGATTAGTGCCATCCCTATTAATATTCTTTATTGGACCTGGGCGTCCCAGGGGACAGTGGCTATTCTAAGATGGTTCCACCATTGTGATGAATTTATTCTCCCTTGTATCTGATGGTTTCTATTTTTAATTATGATTCTTTTGAATGATTTTTTTTACATATGTACTGTTTTATTTAATTGTTGCATGCTGCCCAGAGTCACTTTGTGTGAGAGCTCGTTATAAGGAATATTTTCCTTATTTTGCTTATTAAAATATTCTTATTTTAAACTAAAGTTACACAGATGGAGACATTACTTTTCATTCAAGCCTCATATTTTAAAGTCAGATCTTTAACTTGCATTTCTAGCAAGAGGTCTGTTGCTTTTATGTTATGCAAGCATTTGGTTTTAAGCCTTTAAATAATTCTCCAAAGCTTTCTTCTTTGTGTGTTTGAGACGTTGGGGATAAAGAGGAATCAGGTCAGGCAAAAAGTTTCTAAGTTTGTCCTTGAGAGTTTCATTTAGTTTTCTCAACTTATTAATATTCTAGTGCTGTGATGGTGAACCTATGACACATGTGCCAGAGGTGGCATGCAGCACCCTCTCTATAGGCATGCAAGCCGTCACCCCAGTTCAGCTCCGCTGCACATGTATGCACATTTCCTGCCTGCTAGCTGGTCTTTGGATGTCTGCCATGCATGCCTACGGGGCACGTGTGGGGGGGAGCGTGTGCATGCGCAGGGGGCAGGGGGAGTGTGGGGGCCCACATGCGCATATGTGTGTGCGTGCATGTGGGGGCTGAGCATGTGGGGGCTGCGCGTGCATGCATGGGGCAGGGCACATATGTGGGGACACACGTGCATGCACGGGGATGGAGTGCATGCATGGGGGCCGGCACACATTGCATTTGGGGGGGGGTTCGTGCACACATGCACATATGCTTTGGGCACTCGGTCCAGAAAAGATTAGCCATCACTGTTCTAGCGCCTAGCAACTATTGAATTTTTATGGCTTGATCATTGGGATGTGAGACTCATTGGCTTAAGCTGGCCTTCAGGAACAGTTAGCTCTGCTGCTGGTTACTGCCGTCCTTGCTGTCTACCATCACCCCTGCTTGGGCTACTGGATTCATGGTTGGATTGGTGAAGAACTGATGCTGATGGTCCCCAAGGACCATCCCTGACGCTGATGGTCCTTGGGGATTTTACCCTAGCTTGGTGATTTTCAATCTGGGGTAGCTCAGGAGTTCATGGCCTCCATGGCAACCATAGATCTACCCAAGTTATACAGAGTCTGATGCATACCAGGTGTGGCTCACTAGATTTAGTTAGTTTGTTTGTTGTTTTGGGACAGTTACAGTGCATTTGTCAGATCGGAGACCAGAGATGACACTGCAAAATCCAATTGAGTTCAATCCTTTATCTGTTTACATCTAATACACAGAATCTTGCCAAATAATGCTCTAACTTTCTAAACTACTAGAGATATTCTGAGAGACTCTAATGGTGAACCTCTTCCCCTCTCCTCCATCCAGGTCAGGACTGCACAGTTTCTTAATCCAGGCCTCTCTTTGGAAAAGCTTTGGGTTGGCAAAAGTCTATTTTCTGCTCCGCCAGGTACACATTCCATCACAGCATTCTGATGCTGGAGGGCATTATTACCAGTCTGTTGCCATAGACATATCACCTTTGTGGCCCTTTGTCTTACCTGTGCGATTCTTCACTGGGAAAACAGGACCTGTTAAGATTGTCCCATCCCAGGCAACAGATCAACCATGTTGGCTTCCAAGGGAGCTTGGAGTTTTTGCTGAGAATCTGATGGACAGTTCAGCTGTGGGGGAGGTGGGGAACTTCATTCTGTTTTAATCCAGCCTGTCTTGTTTCATTTCTTTATATTTTTTATAAAACAGGCTGGATTAAATTGAAGATTGGTTAACATCTGGCAAAAACTACCCGATAATGAAAAATCCAGCAAAAGGGACAGCACCAGGCAACTACAGGCCAAATTATCTGCTTACCAACAACTTCCAGATTGCTAACTGGTGTGGTACCTGAGACAGTCCAACAACATTTAATTGAAAACAAGCTCTTTCCACCTAAGCAGAAAGGAAACTATCCAAGCAGCAGAGGAGCAAAAGGTCAGCTCCTAATTGATTAGATGATTTTGGAAAACTGTAGAAGAAGAAGACATTTGATTCCCTGCCACGTGATTGGATAATAACAGGAATCAGTAGAAACTTTAGAAACTTTGTGCAACGATCACCGACCCAATGGAAGACATAGTTGCTGGTCAATGGTAAGAGATTATATATCAAGAGAAGGATATTTCAAGGAGAATTACTCTCACAATCACTGTTTGTCATTGCACTGATTCTGGTCAACAATATTGAGCAAGTCAAGCCATGGTTATAAAATATCAAAAACATCTGTCAAGGCATCCCATCTCCTTTACATGAATGATCTGAAGCTGTATATATAAAGATACTATTTGAAATAGAATCTGTACTCAATGCTGTCTATATATATAGTCAAGACATTGCAATTGAGTTTGGACTGGACAAATGTGTCACCTATACCCTCACTAGGGGAAAATAGTGAAAACTACAGGAATCCAGATGTCCTATAGAAATAACAACAAGAATCTGGATGAATATGATCACCTCAACTATCTGGATATCCTTCAAGTGGATGATCTGATCTGGAGGAATTGCTTTCTAGCTCCAATGCACAACCTTACCATGTAGTCAGTTGCAGACCTCATTTTTCCATTACAAGTAGCGTAACAATACAAGTTGCTTTCTATTCCCATTCCACTGGCCTTTCACTGCTGCCAGGTTGCTTGCTGGAACTCAGGAAACATTAAAATGACCTAACTTAGAAGAGATTCCATTAGTAATCTCTTATTGGCAGGGATATTGACTCTCATCCCTGGAAGGGATATCGACTGGTTCGTGGTGATTTCACCAAATTTCTTACATTCTAAATACACAAAAATGAAGCCTTTTCCTGATTGGTTTCAAACTGCTTTGACATATTGAGGAGTAAAAATAGCAATGGTCCATAAGCAGTTTTAGTATTCTGTGGACTTAACTAGTTGGAGAGGCCATTAAAAATGTGCAATGGAAAAAGCATATGCCTTCTTGCAATTTAATAGTTCCAACATATTTGTGAATTATAGAGAAAGCGTTGACTGGCACTTTTCAACTAACTATCCCATTAAAATGTTTTAGTGTTTTACTTTGGCCTTCATTATCATTACATAATATGCAGTATTGATTTCTAAGATTGCTTTTGCTGTGAAGGATAGTAAATTGGTCCATTATGCTAAAATGTTAATGAATATGCTGCCTCTTTGTTACCCTTGTGAAACTTATAGAGTGCCATATAGTGGTGGTGATAACACTAGATCTAAAGTGAGTGCAATTTCATTGATTAGGGTTAGATCTGCCTGCAGCATTGATAAACACAATCTAGTCTTGAAATTGTAGTCTACTGCCTGGTACAAAAATGAAACTCACTGTCTTAACTTCTGATTAATTAGAGAATAGGTATATTAGTTTGGAAAACAAAAGAAATTTTAAGAAATTTTTCAAGATAGCCATCTGTTAATATTATATTGAGGATTATTTTCATACTGTATTTGGAAACAGAAAAGGGAAAGTCAAAATAGAAAAACCCACAAAAGCATACATCTCTACACTAAAGAAAAGCAGTCATATGTGTATATGCAGGTCTGCTGTCTATTCACCCAGTTTCTCCATCCCTCAATCCTTGTTAATTCAACACAAATATTTTTTTTTTTAAATTTGATTTATATGCCGCCCTTCTCCAGAGACTCAGGGCGGCTTACAATGCGCTACGCAATAGCCTTCATTCTTTTGTATATTTATACAAAGTCAGGTTATTGCCCCCACAACTGGGTCCTCAATTTACTTACCTTAGAACGGATGGAAGGCTGAGTCAACCTTGAGCCTTGGTGAGATTCGAACCTTCAGTAATTGCAGGCACTGGTCTTAATAACCAGCTTAATAACAGGGTGCCTTAGACCACTGTACTATCAAGGCTCTTGATATATTTACATTGTTCGTTCTAATAGTACATCCTTCCCAACATGATCTCTGAATCATCTGCACTCTGTGAGAATGGAAAATGCTTTAAACTATTCCTCACATGTAAATGACTAATCTCATTCTTTCAATGAAAACAGTGAAATATGGTGCTCAGAAAAGGAGTAAGAAATAGTAAAGCAAAAAAGTTAAATATATTTATTAAATTGATTAAATTAGACAACCTGTAACCTTTTGGATCATCACTTCACAGATATTTCCTTAGCTAAACAGAGAAACAGAATGATGGACAAAATAACCGTGGGAATAGGGGCAACATTTGACTTTCTGTTGGCTTCCCCATTGACTTTCCTTGTAGGAAGCTGGCAGAGAGCTTTGGAAATTATGGTCATGTGACTGTGACTGATGGCAACAGAGTGTGATGGTAGTGTGGCAGCATTGAAGTAGCTACAACTCAGCAAATTTCAATCCCAGAAGAGTCATGCGTTCTGAATTTGGATGCATTCATTAAGTTATCCCATTTGATTAAAAAATTGTTATTCCCTAATGCACTATTTCTCCAATCGAAAGTTACAAACAAACAATTTGATTGTTTTAGTAGCATGTATATCAACATTATTCACCAGACCTCTCCATATCTTTCTAACCTTTGCATCCTTCTATCTTTCTACTGTCCTTGATTTACTACATCCCTGACTGATTGATTGATGATGCTTCATACATTTCAAATTGTTCTTTAAAATTTTCACCTTTTTTTCTTGAGGATTTCATCAATTCTACCAAACCACAACTTTCTTACTTTTTTCTTCCTCTCCATCCACTCATTCTTCTTTTCTATATTTTATGTGTGATTTGATCCATTTTTTTCTGTGTGATCAAAGCAACTCAATTGATTTCTTTCGTTTTGCTTGCTCTCTTTTATATTCAGTCGACACTTACTGTATTTTATACTCATTCTTTTTTTTTTTTTTTTACTGTGGTTTGCTTACAGAGCCAGTACATGACTTGGCTAGCATGTGTATGAAGGCTGCACCTGTATCTAACAATTGAAATAATGCTGGTAGTATTCCCTTATATATAAGGAAAAGTAGTGAGTGTGAGTATAAAAAGTAGAGAGGAATTAATATGCTTGGGAAGGTGTTTAACAGAATTTAGATGAAATGGTTATGAGGTATAATAATTTGCAAAATTTGGCTTTAGGCCAAAAGAGGGGAAGGCAGACCACACTTTTGCTCTTCAACAGATCATTGAGAAATATAGAAATGTTTGAAAGAAAATCAGAGAAAGAATAAGATAACACAAATAAATTTCAATTATTATTATTATTATTATTATTATTATTATTATTATTATTATTATTATTATTATTATTATTGTTATTAATAATAATAATAATAATAATAATAATAATAATAATAATTTTATTTCTATACCGCCCTTCTCCCAAAGGACTCAGGGCAGTGTACAGCCTAATTAAAAAACAAGATAAACATCAATTTAAAATAATTTAAAAATATTAAATAAATTTGGCTTAATTTAAAACCCCCAAAATTTAAAACATCCAATTTAAAATTATGTTGCTAACCCAGCCTGGCGGAACAACAGGGTCTTGAGTGTGCAGCAAAATACCTGGAGGTCAGATATCTTACGCATTTCCGGGGGCAGTTCATTCCACAGGGCTGGGGCTCCCACAGAGAAGGCCCTCCCACTGGATGTCGCCAGCCGACATGACTTGGCCGATGGCACCCTGAGGAGACCCTCTCTGTGGGAGCGGACTGGCCGGTGGGAGGCTATTGGTGGCAGAAGACGGTCTCGAAAGTACCCGGGTCCTATGCCATGGAGTGCTTTAAAAGTGGTAACCAACACCTTGAATCGCACCCGGAAGACCACTGGGAGCCAGTGCAGCTCGCGCAGGAGGGGTGTCACGTGGGCGCAATGAGTTGCACCCATAACCACCCGCACGGCCGTATTCTGGACCAGTTGGAGCCTCCAAGTGCTCTTCAAGGGGAGCGCCATGTAGAGAGCATTACAATAGTCCAACCGGGAGGTAACAAGGGTGTGAATGACTGTGCGCAGGGCGTCCCGGTCCAGAAAGGGCTGCAACTGGCGAATCAGGCGAACCTGATAAAATTATGGATTGTTTGCATGAGTGTAAATCCATAGTAATTGGTTAATATAATAGGGATGATGTAATTGAAACATGCATAAGGATAAATAGAACGCTAATAGAATAGCAAATATTTCAGCCCTGAGAAGGTCATAAAACAAGTATGTATTTAATATTTTTAATGGATAAATGAATAAAGAATTTTTGTGATGGTTGGGATCTAAGACTTACAGTATATGTACCTTAGAAGGCAAGTGATACTAGGTTGTTGCCTGAGAACCTGAATGATTTGCAGCGATTGTTTGAAAGAAGAGGATAAATCCAAGAAGTAATGAATCAAAGACTAATGTTATTGTGTTTTACAAAGAAATTAATCTGCTGCCCTGTTGCCACTTGGATGCTTTCTTAACTCAAATGTGTATTTTCCTATACCCACAAAACTATTGTGTGAGGACAGAAGGGGCAGCTGAGGCTGAGAACTGACATTTAAGGATGCCAGTTCTGAAGCACCTTTGTCCACTTTAAATCTAAATATTGCACAATTCTGGGTCAAAACAAGAACAGATAGGATCAAGAATGAATAGATGCTGAATTTATGTAAAAGAATAAAACATATGTGACATGATTTGGGCATATAAAGCTCTGAATAAGGAAATATATGAAATAACAGTAACTAGGTTGAAAGGAAGAAAAACTGTGACTTAGCTGAATTGATGAGATCCTGAAAAAGTAGAAGTTTCAAGCACAAAGGGCAAGGTATGAGCATATAGATGTGATGAAACCAGGAATGATTTCCTAGAACAGACATGTATGAAGGGATCTATTGAATGGTTTGGTGATCTCTTCTTTTTCTTATTTCAAACTTTTCATTTCTTTGTATACCATTTCTTATTTGTGTTCTGCAGAATTTTGCTCATCCCAAGGAGAACAGAATGAAGGATACATATTTGCTGCCTTGAATCATTTATGAAAATAATAAAGGTGGGATATGAAAGGAAGGAAGGAAGGAAGGAAGGAAGGAAGGAAGGAAGGAAGGAAGGAAGGAAGGAAGGAAGGAAGGAAGGAAGGCTGTGATGAAGATCACCAATTGGACTGGGAAGTGAAAAAACAACAAGAGGACAATGGCTAAACTCTGGTTTTGTAACCAAGACAAGCATATGGATGTATTCATAAAGTTATAAGTAGTCAAGCTTAAAATCAAGACAACCTTAGTTTTTGCTTTGGTCCCATCTGCTATCGTTTGAGTTGCATCTCCCAGCATCCCACAGTCAAATACTGTCCTCAGTCCAGAAAAAGTTGGGTACCTCTGTTTTTAAAGTATTAGCACTTATTTAATGTTTTCCTGTCATCAACAGCCTGTTATGCTTATGGGGAGAATGAGTATTATGTAACCTGTAGCCAAATGCTTTTGCAAGCTCTTATACTCACCTGGAAAAAAAAAATCCATTATTGCCCTTTTGCATTAAAAACAAAGAAAGCAATACATTTTCCCATTTAAAATCAATAGCAAAGCTCTCATTGCTCATAATGAGGCTGGATTTCACCCAGCACTCTTAACAGACTTCCCAACTTGCTTTCTGTTCTTTACACATTTAGTTAATTGTTCGTCATCCATTTGAAAACACTATATATTTGATTTAGGGTGTAGCTCTAGGTACTGTAATCAGTCACATAATGTGTGAGGCACATCCATATTCAGAATCCATTTGCTAAGCGGAAGGAATGTTTCTGCACAAAAATATTTGCAGGTTAATGGATCACAGCACTATTTTCCAACAAATTAAAAATCTCTTTTGCCATCAGTGTTGATCTACTCCCACTTCACTGATAGGGTGAATATAGCTGCGATAAAGACCTACTATTTTCAATTTTATTAAAGTTTATTATAAGGTAAAATACAAATACAAACAAAAACAGAAATTGAGAGAGTTAAAGAGCGAGAAATAAAAGTGCAGAATGCTGTAAAAAAAGAAAGAAAAAACAGTAATGAATTCTTCTGAAATTTTAAGTGCAACAGAATACAAAAATTGCTACAGCCTCAACCTTTTGCTTTACATTTATAAATGTTTCAAGTCGTTTCTATAAAAAAAATCATTCTAATTGTCAAAACCTAAAATTAGAATTTTATTTTGTGAGTACAAAATCCAGAAATGGCTTCCAAATGGAAACAAAACTGGATAAATTATTTTCTTTAATTAAAATAGTTATTTTGCCATCTCTACCAACTCCATCACCTTCACATCCATTTTCCACTGTGGGAATTAGTGTAAAATCTACTATTTTATCAAAGGAACAATAGTAATGATAAATAGTAATAAAAGTATGTAAGAAATAAAAGTGCACTTCGCATTTTCTTTCTATTATGGTACACTGTAGAACATGGAAAACTTCTCACCTGTAGCCATTAGTGGATAAAGGTTGTTAATAAATGAACTGTAATTTTTTCCCCTCAGTGTCTCATTTTTTGCTAATTATTTCAAGTTTGATTTGCTGAAATTTAGCAGAGTTCTTTGATGAAGGTTGTACTAAATATTATGTGCATGTCATTGTACTCAAAACATATATTTGCATGTGTGTGTATCAATATTATAGAATTCTTGCAGATCATTAAAATAATTCATTTCTTTTCATTAGGTGCCTAAGCGTGTGAATTTCTGTACAGATTTTATATGGTAAATATTATAGCAAATTTTGGAACTAAGAACTTAGACTAACTTTATTGTCACTTTGAATGTACACTAATCGGCACACATTAAAATGAAATTTTGTTGCATACAGCTCTCAAAGGGTCACTATCTCCAATATACACTATATAAACATGACTAAATAAATAAATAAATAGAATAGAATAGAATAGAATTGTTTATTGGCCAAGTGTGATTGGATACACAAGGAGTTTGTCTTGGTGCATACGCTCTCGGAGTACATAAAAGAAAAGATACATTCGTCAAGAATCATAAGATACAACACTTAATGATAGTCATAGGGAAAAAGTCAATATAAATTTAAGGATACCAGCAACAAGGTTACAAGGTTAGTCATAAGTGGAAGGAGATGGGTGATAGGAACAATGAGAAGATTAATAGTAATGCATTCTTAGTAACTAGCTTGACAGTGTTGAGGGAATTATTTATTTAGCATAAATAGATAATACAAAATTATGCATATGCCCACATATATTATATGACACAGAGAAACAACACACTCTAGTTTGGATGCATAAATGTCAGGGGTCGGTTCTACTTACCCTTACTACTGGTTTGCAATGGGATCGCTCACGCGCCCTCGCCTTGCTCTCATGCGCGCCGAGCTTCTGTGCATTCGCAGAAGCTTCTGTGCATGCGCAGATCGCCTATGACAACATCTGGGGTGGTGGGCGAAGCCTCCCGCCGGTTTTATTACTGGTTCTTGCGAACCAGTCCAAACTGGAGGCAACCCACCACTGATACATGTACATGGCAAGAAAAATGAATCTTGCGAGTTTACCAGACGGATGGCATATGGAACAGTGAAGTTTGAATCATAATCAAAATGAGCTTTGTACAGGGATTGGAAGAAGATAAGCTATATTTAAAAACTAAACAAAATAAATTCCTCCCCAATCTCTCTCTCTCTCTCTCTCTTGTCCACATTTTTTTTTCAAGCGGCAAAGCTCACCTTAAAGGACTTTATAAGCTTCAGCTTGCAAACTGTTCCGTTAAACATCTGGCATTGTGATGTGATGTTGCATTGACCTACAGTATGTCTTTGATACAGCTGATTAATAATAACAGGAGCAACAGAACATGTTTCCTTTTCTTGTCCTGATTCTTCAGAAACATTGAATACCCAGACAATGGGGGCAGTGGGGAGGCCATTTTTTCCCCATCAATAAATATGCCCTTGAAATGTCAATGGGAATTTTATCATGGGAGGAAAAAAAATGTTTCTGGAGGAACTGTTGTAAGTCAAGAAGGGAACTTAATTCCGTTGCACTGACATTGTGCTTTAAATGAGTTGTTACGATGTCAATCATGTGTCGAATGCCTTACAATGTCAGAGCAAAGCTGATGTCAATGTAAGGCTTTCTATTAATACATAGAATTCTAAATTTACCAGCTGCTAAAAAGTATTTTATCCTCTTCTGAATATTCAGAGCTGTGGTTGCTCGTCTACCCCCACGTTTCTCATTTAAAAACAGTGCTGTGGCAAGCAAGGAGCATTTAATATCTAATACCAATGGCTTACAATTGAGGAGATGAGAATTTAAGTAGATTTCATTCAAAATTTACCTATGCTCTTTTTTGAAATAGGTACCAGTCTTTTACTCTATGGATCACGTAGTCAGGAAATATGAATTCTTGTACCTTCAAACCTAAAATGTAAAAACTACAGTCACCTGCACTAATTTTTGTATAAGTCGTATATCAAATATATTAAAGGTTTCATTTTTTAAAAAAATCACAGAAACATGCTAAGCAAAACTTTAATTTAATTTAATTTCCTCTATCCTGGTATTACGTTCAAACTACAGGTAGTCCTTGACTTACAACAGTTCATTTAATGACCATTCAGCAGCCCTGAAAAAAGTGACTTATGACCGTTTTTCACAGTTTACAACCTTTGCAGCATCCCCATTGTTAAGTTCTCGCAATTACAACTCCGCCCAAGCCTGCCCTGTTGCTGATTGTCCCTGATTGGCTAAGACGCGAGCAGCCAAACAGCGGGAAAATGCAGCCCTCCTATTGGTTCCTTCCGCCCTATCAGACGGCAACAGTTCTGTCAGTGTTATAACTCACACGGAGTTGCCTTGTTCTGTTAGCTATCATTGTGTTAGAAATAAAGTGCATTGTGTTACACCTGCCTAGCCTCAGTCTATACCTGCCTTGTTCTCCATACAGAGCATCCATGTTCATGTGATCAAAATTCAGATGCTTAGCAATTGATTTATATTTATGACCATTGCAGTTTTGGACCGGAGGAGACGTGATTTTGTGTGCTGCCTGCTGCACTCCATGGATGGGGCTTTGCTTGTTTGTGTGGCCCAGTGTCTGGCATGCCACGTACCACTGCGGATCCATGGACTGGGGTTTGGGGAAACCTGTTTTAATCTATATCCTTTAGTAGGTCTTCGGTGCATCCAATCTAGGTAATGATAAGGAACAAATAATGATAACAATGACAACAACTTAAAATCACAAGGATGTGATTGTTAATTATGACTGCGGCTCGTCAAACTTGTTTAGTAAATGAAGTAATAGGCACAGTGGAATTCATCTGTAGGTCCATGGGACTGCTTCTTAACCACATCGCTTTTCAGGGACCTAGCACATTATAATCTAGTTTTAAATATTTGCATATTATGTCCTTGGGACAACATTGCCTCCCTTTTTAAGGTATGGATGTTGTTACTATTTTGTTGCTGTTAGTCTTACAATTGCCTAGGACAAGGGTGTCAAACTCGATTTCATTGAAGTCCTCATCAGGGTTGTATTTGACCTTAGGGGGGCCTGGGGTATGGCCAGCTTGACATCACTTGTGTCGGGAGTGCCTTTGGTGGCCCGAGCTCTCTGCCAGTGAAAATGGGCTCCTAAGCTCCATTTTTGGCTGGGAAGGCCTCCTGTAACCCCCTGTCAGCGAAAATGGAGTTTAGGAGGGACACACGCAGCCCTCCCGAGCTCTGTTTTCACTGGCAGAGGCACTGCGGGCCGGTCCTTCGCTGTTTTCAGGGCGGCCCCGCAGGTCTGATATAAACACCCTGTGGGCCAGATCCAGCCCCGGGCCTTGAATTTAACACCCCTGGCCTAGGAGAAAGAAAGGAAAAAGCAAGAGCTTTCTGCAGATAGTGCTAGCTCATCAGCTTTAGGCAATAATGGGGAATTATTCTCATTCTTCTTTTCCTAAGACAGCCATAGGTGATACATCTCTTGGCAGTGTCAACCTAATCTAAGTATTGTCCCTTGTCAGGCTCCTCAAACAGCACCTGTCTATGGTCAAAAATTTATGCTGGGAAAGCCTTTATGCAAGCTTTTAATAAGATGAAAAATTTAGCCATATGCTGTTATCTGAAGATGATATATTTTATATACAGGAGACTTATTTAATTAGCTCTGCTGGAGTCAAATTGGCCTGTAGGGTACTTTGCAAATCCTATCTTCCAATCAAACTTTTCTCTCTTAATCGGAGGTTATACTGTGAGGAAAAGAGGCAAATAAACCATTTTTTTCTGGTGATTAAGGTGGCTTATGTAGACATGTTTAAATAAAATATTAATCTTAACTGATAGGTATTTATTTTTAAGGCATATACATCTCAACTGTTGCCATTATTAAATAAATGTTAAGATGAAAATATGTAAAGATACAAAACATCTGGTCTTACTTCATCAAATGAATGAGTTGGATCTTGGAGATTTGCAAGGGATGCTATTTCACAAAAAGTTTCAAGACCCTTCCTCTAATTTCGGGTGATTCATCAGTGCAGGGAAACAAAGAGGAAGGGAATCATTTAAACCCTTTTTCATTTTGTTTTCTGTATTCAGGTGCAGAAAAAAAGAGGTAACCTGTTCTAGGAAAGAAAGAAGAAAAAAACCTCAGGAATGCTGAATGTATTTAAGTAAGGGCTAGAGAGATATTCTAAGGATTATTGCTTTTACTAGAGCAAAAGGTTGGACTATATGACCTCCAAAATCCCCATCATGGAAAAATAGACAACCCCCTCCCCAGTGGTGAAATCCAAATTGTTTTACTACTGGTTCTGTGGGCGTGGCTTGGTGGGCGTGGTGTGGCTTGGTGGGCATGGCAGGGGAAGGATACTGCAAAATCTCCATTCCTACCCCATTCTGGGGCCAGCCAGAGGTGGTATTTGCCGGTTCTCCGAACTACTCAACATTTCCGCTACCTGTTCTCCAGAGCCTGTCAGAACCTGCTGGATTTCACCCCTGCCCCACCCACCCACATTTTAAAAATGTGCACTGCAACAACTCAGCTTTGCATGTAGTAAAAGGAACTGGAGTTTCTTTTAGATCGTGCTATTCATGAAGTAATCTGTACTCACTTTGATAGATTATCACATTCGAAAGAGGTAGATCCCACTTACTGGTATATCTTTGTTTATTTTTTTTAGGAGAGAGATACTTCAGACTGCCATCTTCCAAAAAAGCCACTTAGTGAAAAACCAAATAGATCTATCATATAATAGAAGAAAGAAGAGGAGTTTTTAATCTTGCTGGAATTAGAAGCTATATAAAACAGAAACAGGCAAAGCAAATGAACAAACTAGACAGGCAAACCAAATATATAAAATGAAATTTGGACAAATAAATAGATCTCTGTTCAGCATGTTAAAAAAAAAAAAACCAACAACCCCAAACTATTGGGTACTATAATAGAAGAGGCTAGGTTTAGAAATTGCCATGAGTGCTGGACCATAAAACATGGACGACAAGCCATAGTGGTTTGGTGTGTCCACTATCTTAAGCCAACCCTAAACAAATCTATTTTATATCTTAGCATGGAGCTTTTGAATGATTATTTTGCACTTAGAATAGAATAACAGAGTTGGAAGGGACCTTGGAGGTCTTCTAGTCCAATCCCCTGCCCAGGCAGGAAACCCTACACCACTTCAGACAAATGGTTATCCAACATCTTCTTAAAAATTTCCAGTGTTGGGGCATTCACAACTTCTGCAGGCAAGTTGTTCCACTTATTAATTGTTCTAACTGTCAGGAAATTTCTCCTTAGTTCTAAGTTGCTTCTCTCCTTGATTAGTTTCCACCCATTGCTTCTTGTTCTACCCTCAGGTGCTTTGGAGAATAGTTATTATTTTGCACGGGGGGCTTCGGGGGTGGGACTGTTATCTTCTGATATTTTGTTCTATCTATTAGTGGAAGGACATTTTTCACCCACTTTTTTCTTGTGGGAGAGGAAAATGTAGTATGTATGTAGTGTTTGTTTGTTTGTTTGTTTGTTTGTTTGTTTGTTTGTTTGTTTGTTTGTTCGTTCATTCGTTCATTCATTCTTATTTATTTATTTATTTATTTATTTATTTATTTATTTATTTATTTAGATTTCTCAACTCACTCATGGTGACTCCAGGAGGCTTACATAAGTAAAACCTCAAATACAAAACTCAATAAACCTTCATCCTCTTGGTGACACGAAACGATCAAACCAGACTCCATATCACCTAGGATCCCCAGGCAGGCCCACTAGTAAAACCATGTCTTCAGGCTCTTTCAAAAGGTGAGGGCCAGTCTTATCTTCATGGGGATGATAGTCCACAGTGAGCCAGCACAGTGAAGGCCTTTCTTTCTTGGTTCCACTAGGTGAGCTTCCTTGATGGGATGGAAGGTAACATACCTTGCCTCCCAATCTGATGAGTTAGGTAGGTAACTGGGAAAAGATGATCCTCCAAATAAATTGGCCCCAAGCCCAAGTTTACATAGTGGAATGTTGTCTAGATTCCCAGGAGAGAAGCGCTGAATTCCAAGGGATAAAGAAGCAGTGGAAAGTTTGGTTGGGAGGAAAAAGTTAAAACAACTCCTCTCTAGTGATTCCCATAGTATATCCATAGTGATGCAAAGAGTTGCTTTAGTTTGGCTTGATTTCTGTCTATAGGTGAGGAACAATAAAAGAAACTCAGCTCAGAAGTCATTTCACATGTTTTTCTTGGTTCTTAGAGCCAGACAATTTAGGAGTTTAAAATGCAATAAAATAAAAGTCTTGTAGAAGTTTAACAAACCTGTTTTGGTTCATTTTTGGATAAATAATAAAAAAAGACCTTATGATTGAATGATGGGATTATCTAAGGATGCTTTTGGAGCTGCAAAATTGGGAAGTAAAGTCCAAGAGGTCCATGATTAATCCTTTCTTGATTATCACATGACCCTATATTTAATTATTTTTATCTCTCAATTTTCTTCTGAAGGAACTCAGGATGACTTACAAAGATCTCTCTGTCCATTCCTACTACAATATTATATTCACAACAACTCTTTCAAATATATTAGATATATATGTGGAAATGCAATGCTTTGGCTAAAGTTATCTAGTGATTCCTTCCAGGTGACTGGGGATTTGAACCTGCATTTCTGAGTTAATCTGGTATTCTATCAACTGTAGCACTCTAGATGAAGACTGTGTTGAAAACTATCATCCTGCTTTGACTACTTCACTTAAGAATTTGTTTCTGTAAACTCTAATAAAAATTATTACCAAAAAAAGAAGAATCAGATTTAACAGATTAACAGATTAACAGAGTTGGAAGGGACCATGTTGGTCATCTAGTCCAACCCCCGGCCCAAGCAGGAGACCCTACACCATTTCTGACAAATGGCAGTCCAATCTTTTCTTGAAAATTCATCTCAATTGATGAAGCGCCCACAACTTCTGAAGGCAAGATGTTCCATTGGTTGATGGTTCTCACTGTCAGAAAATTTCTCCTTATTTCTAGGTTGAATCTCTCCTTGTTCAGTTTCCATCCATTATTCCTTGGCTGGCCTTCAGGTGCTTTGGAAAATAGCTTAACTCCTTCCTCTCTGTGGCAGCCCCTCAAATATTGGAACACTGCTATCATGTCTCCCCTGGTCCTTCTCTTCACTAGACTAGCCATGCCCAGTTCCTGTAACCATTCTTCATATGTTTTAGTCTCCAGTCCCCTAATCATCCTGGTTGCTCTTCTCTGCACTTTTTCTAGAGTCCCAACATCTTTTTATAGTGTGGTGACCAAAACTGGATGCAATTCTGTGCATCTAGGTGTGGTCTTATTAAGGCCTTATTAGAGTGATGTTAGTACCTCACTTGATCTTGATTGTATCCCTCTGTTAATACAATTTAGAATTGCATTGGCTTTTTTTGGCTGTCGCTGCACATGCTGGCTCATATTTAGCTGGTTGTCCACTAAGACTCCAAGATGCCTCTCACAGTTACTGCTATTAAGCCTGGTTTTACCCAGTCTATATGTGTACTTTTGGGTTTTTTTGCCTAAGTATAGGACTTTACTTTTCTCTACATTGATCTGCATTTATCTAGTCATTGAAAATTACCTGAACATAGTAGCTCTGATTAGTTGTTACTAATACCTAGTTGTTATGATACTAGGGCAAGGATTTTGAAATGCCATTGAGGTTATCAATTTAATCCTCCCTCTCCCTGAATTTGGCCAGTTCCTATTTGGTCAATACATTCTGCATAATTTTATAGCAAAGTGTCCAATCTGAATACAGCAATCAAGTCTCTTCAAAGAAATGCCTTGAATGCTTCCATAAATGCAGCATTCTTTGTGCTTCAAAAATTATGCTGAGCAAGTTAAGGTGATGGGATAGAAGATGGCAAGATTTGGGGCTTCAAGGGAGCTAATCTGGAATCAATGTCTTCCAGAATTCTTGTTACCATAAAAATAATATTTGGGTCATGGTAGCAATAGCAACGTTTTCACCATTATTATTTTCAATAGGAAGGGAGCTCATAAGTGGTTCCTATGGGATCAGCCACAAAGGATCAACTATAACAGTAACAGAGTTGGAAGGGACCTTGGAGGTCATCTAGTCCAACCCCCTGCTCTTGCAGGAGACCTATACTAGGGATTCGAACCACCGACCTTTCTGATCGACAAGCTCAGCGTCTTAGCCACTGAGCCACAGATGCTGATGTGATGTTGCATTAGTGCATATACCCAGTTTATAGGGATTGCATCACAATTCTACATCCACCATCTTGACTTTTTTGAACTGATATAACTGAGTGTCAGTAGAAATGTCAACAATGGCTGAATAATTGCCATAGGACTATGCCAGTATGCCATCCAATTGTTTCCTCCTTTTTTCCAGCCAATACAAATCATAATGCTGGCCTACTTCCATGTTTTCCTTTTTTTTTTTTAACAATATACTTAGAGAACTGAAATATTTTTAGGAGAGCAAATGCGCACTTAACACATGATGCATATCTTATATGTCATGTTTGTTTTATCACTGGCAATAAAGAAAGAATTTGTTTCACATGAACAATATTGTTAGAGCCTTAAATATTCAACATCTATAAAAAGCAAAGGCATGTAAGTACTATAGTTTTCAAAACATTGATATATCTGAATAAAGTAGATAAACAGATAGTATAAATACATCGTCCTGGACCATTAATCAAGTTTTTTTTTCTCTGTAAAGCTAAAAAAAAAAAAAAAGCTCTGTACTAGATGAAATTTAAATGTCTCTCTTTTAAGAACATTTACAAGTCATAAGCTCCTGAAAAAGAGACATCTAAATGAGATGTAACTGTGATATTTAAATGGGCAAATGTAAAGTATTCTGTGTGCATTTAGATAGCAAAGGAGCAGAAAATTACTAAGTTTAAGTATTATTGGCAGGAGTTATGAAGGTGAACTGTAAAAATAATGCACCCCCAAAGAATAAAAATACTAACAGAAGTATTAACTTCATTGGGTAGGAACTGGGATTTCGGCTGAGGATTTAATGGTTAAGACCTTTATCCTTTAAAAAGAATAAGATAGAGAAAAATTTGCTCCATTAGCTGTGTATTTTTAGGTATAATGAGTTGTAGAAAATTATCCAGAGAAAATGAAAGTATCACTGCATTCACAAAAGTCAGTGTTTAATTTTTGATAGTGCTAAACAAATGTTAACCTAGGCATTTCTTCTCTAATTTGTGTTTTAATTGATTTGCCAAATATCTTTCAGATTTCATTATTAAGTGAAAACTAATGGTTCAAGCAAAATGAATATTTTTTTTTTTCTGAAAAACATTTAACTTGGGAAAAGATTTGTCTATTTCTCCACAGTGTTTGGCAGTGTTTCTCTCTGCAAAGTGTTTCTTACTAAATTTTTCAAGGTCACGCAGTCAACAGCTCAGAGAGAAAAGATATGAGGTCACTCAATGATCTCTTTGACTGTCCTCAACTTATAGGGAAAAGATATGAGGTCATCCAGTGACCTCTTTGACTGGCTGTCCTCAACTTACATTTTTTTAAAAAAAAAAATTGACAGGTTTTGCTAGAGGTGAAAAAAGCATGTGTATTGATTTCATTTATTTACACAACAGTTTATCTATTTCCCTCTTGCAAGAATCAATGCAATGTTCAATATGTTGTCAATTGACAAATCAGACAATAAGTTCACAACAATTTCTGCTGAAAATTTCTTCTGCATTTTTAGAAGAAAAGTACTTTTTTCAAACAAGAACATTTTGTTGAAATTTGCACATGGTCCAGCTCTTCCTAAACATCTAAATTCCTACATTTCAGTTATGGTTAATCCCAATTAATTAAATTCAATTAATCTCCCTTACAATGGACTCAGCCCTGCCACTGCCTCAGCCACATTGGTGTTGTAGTTGTGAAGGGGAATCTGTGAACATTTTTACCATGTTTCCCTGAAAATAAGACCCTGTCTTATACTTTTTTGAACCTCAAAATAAGCGCTTGGCCTTATTTTCAGGGAGGTCTTATTATTTTGGGGCGTGTGGAGCAAGACGGGGCTCCTCTTGCCGTTTTACCTGATTTCCAGTTTGGTCTCCCTAACCCTAATCAGAGGAAATGGCAGGGACCAGCTGCGCATGTGTTTAAATATTTCTGGGAGGGCTTATTTTCAGAGAGGGCTTATTTTTTGGGGGGGGCTTATTTTAGCGCATGCGCTCAAAAGCCCGATTGGGCTTATTGTCAGGGGATGTCTTATTTTCAGGGAAACAGGGTAATTATGTGTGTGTGTGTGTGTGTGTGTGGTGTGTTATGTCCTATGGTAAGGGAAATGGTCTTCTGCAATTGAAAATTCAGCTAACTTCCCACTGAATGCCCTTATGTTGGCATAGAAATATGACTAATAAATAAATAAATAATAAAATGTCTATTTGTCTATTTTAATCCAATTTATTCAAAAGTATTTTCACCAAAAAGTAAATTAACTATCCACTTTATCTGTTTTAAACTTTCTTACATCCCTTCCTTCTTGCCACTCAGAAAACTTTTCTTTAGCTGTAAATTAATTATATCCAAAAGTTGTTTAGAAAATGCGACTTCTGAGTACCATTATATCTCCAAGCTTGATTGACATCTCTCAACTCCCAGCTGTTCAACTCACAAGTTGGCCGCAAAAGCCTCAGTTCTAGCAAGCTACTCATTAGGAGCAGTTGTCTGGTGTGCAGATTTATGACTTCATAATCTCTGCTTTATCCAGAAAGATTTTGTCAGCCACAATTCACTGTCTGGCTGCTGATTTCCAATGCAATGACATCCCCAGTCCTTCAGGGACATCTAGTAGAGCCTCACCCAGAGTTCATGGTGGTGGTGTGTTCATGAAAAATTAATACACCACTGAAAGTTTTTCAGTTTAACTTTAAGGAAGAATCTCTTATTTAACTGTCTAGTTTTTTATTCTGAAAGTACTGTATGGTTTAGCAAATGTCAGTGCTCCTCTTTGAAACTTCTGTTTCAATATTAAAAATAGTGGTGTTTGTTTAACATAGTTGGTATTATAGCATATTTGTGATAAAGGCTGGCTAAAACAGAGGAGTAGGGAATGCATGCATATAATTGTCTAGTTACACCCTAAAGTCATATGATTTAAGTACTAGAGGAAATGGGCCAGTTATAAACTGGCATACCTCCCAGAATTTGAGATTCTTATTCTTATCTACAGCTTGAAAATGGATTATCTCCTCTACTGAAAAAAAACAAAACCCTAATGCAAACATGAAATGAATGATCGATTCCAGCAGTTCTAGTAAAGCTTTCTTCTATTTGGATATAGTAGACTACAAATTTCAATATTTCTTGCCAATGGGAATGATAAGCTTATCATTCCAATACAACTGATGAGTGGCAGTTTATGAAAGGTTGTTCTACAGAACTCTGTTATATCCAAATAATTTTTTAAACCTCAAACAAATAAACTATGCAGTGGTGGGTTGCCCCCAGTTTGGACTGGTTCGCAAGAACCAGTAGTAAAACCAGCGGGAGACCGTGCCCACCGCCGCGGATGTCGTCATCGGCGATCTGCGCATGCAGATCCCATTGTGAACTGGTAGTAAAGGTAAGTACAACCCACCCCTGAAATCATGCCATTTATTTGTAGTGAAGAACACAACACACTTCATTCCGAGAACATTAGTTAACATAGCTATCCTGGTGTTTGTCATGAAGAATTATTTTAGAAAAACACAAATCAGCAGTCAAACAAGCAAAGTCCATACATCCGGAGTAAGCAAAAATTACTGTACGTTCCTGCTGTGTGGCTGTTTGATCTTTAAAATCTTGATGTTGCATTCCATACCTACCAAGCTGGAATTCATTTAAGAATCACCAATGTTATTTGTATCCTTAGGTTTGAAGAGTTACTCCATGCTAGTGGGAACCACAAAAATATTGATTTTTGGATGATAAGATAATTAAATATACTTACCACTGATTCTTAGGGAAAAAATGCTCAAAGATACAAATAAGAATCTGAACAAGAAGAAATGTGTTGTGTCATGCTTCGTAAACAACCAGCTAGAAAAAAGCTAAGAAGACTCACGCTGGCTTGATAGGAATGCAGTGAAATTGATTTCTTTAGAGGGATGGTAAATTTATTCAATTTGAGACTTATAAACCTGTCTCTGATGATAAACTATACATGGAGGTGTGTATATATATTTATTTGGATATTTCACATTCTATATTTTAAAGTTTCAGGGATACAGATTTAAAGAGATTACCGAAGGCTTACAACATCAAGGAATGTGCCAGGTTTGACATGAACCTATTAAAATATTGCAAGAATACATAATGTCCATTGATCTATTTGTCACAACAATAAATACTTCATAGCAAAAAATAAGCACATAGGAGATTCACTGAATGAATATTTTTCAGGAATAGATTTTTTAGAATGAAAAGAGATTAAGATATGCTGAGCTACTTATATTCAACCAAAACTGTCCACTATCAAAGTTTTGGCTCACGTGCAAATCATATGTTGTTATTATATGTTGATGTGTCAAAGTGCAGACATTTGCACTGTGCTCACAAGTGCTTATCTTTTAATTGATAACCTGGCATACGTGGAGCTTTTGCCTTTGTGAGATTTTCCTCTCTCTCTTTTTTTTTAACAATGCCCAAATACAGCTGAAAAATCAACATATCCAAACTCTTTGAATGCATGTGATTGTTTATTTGTATGTGCATACATTTTTAACCTTATTATTTATTTTTCATTATCAGTATGGATTTATTATTTATTGTTAACTGAAACCCTCAAGTGCAGTCTTTTTAAAACAATCTCCATTGTGTAAGATGATTTTTTTTCAGCTTGACTGATGATTTCTTAACTGTTTGTTCTTTCATCAAACAGCATCCAATCTGTTCATTTATTCAGTGGATATTCAGTGAGTATCCAAGATTCTCTGGTGAGGCTTTTTACAAGAGAGCTTTTGAAAGATGGTTCAGCCTTGGAGAAGTCTATTAAAAATTTGGGGAGACTTTAGTCCTGGACTTCCAACTTTGGGTTTGTTTCAAGAGTTTCACACTTATAGTTTTTTTTTTCTTGATGAACGTACCTTTTATTTTATGTACACTGAGAGCATATGCACCAAGACAAATTCCTTGTGTGTCCAATCACACTTGGCCAATAAAAATTCTATTCTATTCTATTTAAAAAAAATAGAGGTAATATGTATACATGCCCATATATTTTCTTTATCATTCCTTGTTAAGTTCTTATGTGTGACTTTACTAGATATGCTGAAGTACAATATATAGATTAGGAAAAATCAGACCTGAATTCTCAATCAGCCACATAACTGGTCATTGTCTTTCATTTAAACACCATTCAAGGAACATTTGTAATAGAGGCAGTCCTCAATTTATCACTGTTGGAAATATTGATGGACTGAAAAAGTTTACTTACCACCCATCCTCAAAGTTTTGGCTACATTTATTTTTTATAAATAAGTCAATACTCATAACATTCCTCTCTCAAAACATAGCTAATACTCCTTCCTTCTCCTATTTTCCCCACAATAACCCTGTGAGGTCAGTTGGGCTGAGAGAAAGTGACTGGCCCAAGGTTACCCAGCTGGCTTTCATGGTTAAGGCAGTACTACAACTTCCGCTCTCCCAGTTTCCAGCCAGATGCCTTAAACCACTAGAGTAAAATAATTTTATGACATCACTAATAAATGATTAATTGACAGTGATGATATTGGAGTGACTTTTTCTCTATAAAACTATGTGGCCTTTTAATTTATCCACCGTTTATCCACCCTGTTGTAAAAAAGCAGTTTCTTAAAGAGGAACTGGGTCTTTGCTTTTCCCTGTACCTATATATGGGGATATATCATGGAACTACTATAGCTACATTTTTATGGCTCTTCTGTGTAAATATTCTGGTGCCTTAAGTGTAAGTAGTTACAATAAACAATGAAGTAGTAATCAATGAGTTTTTCATCTGTAGTAAAGCCAACAATAAAAATGACTGCACTCACGTTGCTCATGAGTTACAGTCAATAGATTTTTATTTCATCCTTCATTACCTCAAGCCATAAACTTCCATAAATAAAAGCACACGTACTATAGTATCCACCTTCTTAATCGGGACTGGATACCTGCTTAGCAACAACTTATGTCAGAAGATGGAATACTTCGTTGTTAAACAACTTAGAGATGATAATAGAACAGCTTCACATACAAAAGTACATCAGTCACTTCCTAGATTGCTGAGCATATGAGTTATCTTTAAGACAAAAGTATTGTGTGTCAGATGATAACATCTCTGAGCTATCTAAGTTCAATACCCATTACCGACATTCTGGACATGGGCAAGAGTTTTGATGCAGGATATTCTCTGAATGCAGAAGTCTTATGTTACAAGTTACTTATTTACTAGATTGATCCTTTGCATTTCTGCTAGGGAGACTCAAGGTGACATAATATAGCACTTTTTCTTCCAGTTGTTTGTCACAGCCACAAACTTATGAAGTAAACTTATGGAGAGACTAGGATTTGCCCAAGAATTACTCAGTGAGCTTTTACAGCTGTGTGTAGACAGAATTGCAGACCTAATGACAAGAAGGACTGGGGGATGACACAATAGCAGTGTTCTGATATCTTGGGATTCTAATGGGGGAACAGTACAATGGAGGCTGTTGATTGAGTAACAACTGCAGTTCTATGGAAGGTTGGGACAATGAACTCCAACCCCCAAACATGCCAGCATTATTGACCCTTGCACAGTGATGAAGAGATGTATGTCCAAAATCCTCCCTCCCACCCAGATCTTAATAAAATAAGATGAAGGAT